>NC_140088.1:22791446-23410954 GCF_964237585.1 Gallinula chloropus | reverse complement strand
AAAGGACTAACTGGGGGGATCTACAGAAAATGGAAGTCTCTATTTTCTTATTCAGCCACGGTATTCATTTAAAATAGACTTTTGCAGTGCAAAGTGTCATTATAATCAGTGCTGCTGATTTCAAGACACTGTCACATCCAAGCTTAGTATAAAATGCCTTATATACCAGAACTTTTACTCAGTCATTATTGCCACTGAATCCGAAAAAGGATGTAGCTTAATGGTTTACAAGGGTTTGTTTTTAAATGAAAAAATAAAGACAATCTCTTGCAGTTTAATGAAATCTATTCACTACCAGAGATGTTTAGCTAGTTTTTAGTAGAACTGCTATTTCTGTGCTTTGAAAAGTACATTTATAGCTCTCCACTTCTGAGATCTGGGTCTGGATTTTACATTTATGATTTGTTAGGATTTTTTTCCACAGTCCAGAGTGCTTACTCTGAATGGATGCCTATAAAAACAGAGATGCATTTAGATTATCCACCTTTTAATTATAAATCAGAACTACCTCCTCAACTTTGGCTTTGAGTAAATTCCAAGAGATAATATCTGAATAAGCTGCCAAGATTTTCTTATGTCAGTATTAAAAAAACAAAAAGTAGTAGTCAGTGTTAGGTAATTTTGATCTAAAAACTTTCATAGGCCACTGTGGCTTGTTCCATAGCTTTCAGGAAGGAAAGCTTGGTGTGCAACATGCCACTCCATCAATGTCTTGCACTCACCTTTCCAATTGATATTGTTTTCAGACAATATTATTAAAAAGCTTGAAAGCCTCTATTATCAGTAGAAAGCTGCAAAAGCACCAGGAACAAAATTTTCTTAATTTCAAAGTTCAAGTTAAATGTGCAGGAAAACCAGATCTGTAAAAAAATTGGTTTCAAAAGTTAATAGTGTCAGATTGATATCACTCTTCCACCTTTTCTGAGGTCCCTGCCTTTTTCCCCAAGAAGCAGACATGCCTTTCTGTGTGTGTTACAAGTCTTGCTGGTACAGCAACTTGAAATTAGCAGGGGAAAGACATTCTGTCTTATTGGCATGTTTATTTCTCAAAAAACCAGGCACAATTAATCTACTTAAGTAAGTTCAACACTAATTTTTAGGTCAAAATAAAAAAGCAGCAGATAAATCCTTCTATCAAACCATCACAAGTGGGAACTCCTCTGCTCAGTATTTAGGGAAAGAATATTTATCTTTGGAACGGGCTGCTTCTATCAGTTTGGAAGTAGGCAGTGTAAATGATTTACAAAGAACATTGAAAGAGAAAGAGTTCCAGGGTGAAATGTATACATGAACTATTTTTTCTAACTTTGAATCTGATTCAATGTCCAAATTTTACCTTTCTCAAACATATACAAGGCTATGCCTACCATTTACTGTAGTTACCTCCCCCCGTATAATAAAATTAAATTTCCACCTCAGCTGCTATCCTTCATTGTCCCCTCCAGAATCCAAAGAAATGCAGAAATGAAGGCACATTCCTCACTCCCACTACTAAGAAAACTGCTTAGCACTAATATATTAAATCAGAGTCCTCTGTGTTAGCTCTTCTGTCAGACAAGCCTTGGGTTTCCTGGGGTTGGGGTTTTTTGCATATAAAACATGCCGTAAATTCTTACTTAATCTACTACAGAATATCTGCAATTTAGCAGTAAATCAAACAAAAAGCATAAGGGTGAATTCAAAATGTAACTATTTATCTTCACTATTTTTCTTCTAAGTATAACAACCACGGGATTTAGAAGCAGTTAGCTGAAGTATCACTCAAGTTCCACGGCCAAAACTAAAGGCATTATCTTTGGAGTCAATGAAGTCTGCAGCTGCTGGAATCTGGAAAGGAATGCATCCTTTCATTAGGCTGGTGCCAAATTAGAAATGCCTGCTCATCCAAATGAACCATGAATGCAGTACTTTAGAAATATCTGCTCTTCGCATGTAACTCAGCATGCTAGAGAATGTGACAAGCTTCGTAACGCTCCAGCTTTGGCACTTCGGAGGGAATGAAAAATGCCACTGCCAGTGTCCTTGACTCACACTGCTGCCCTGTCCTGGAGGGGCAAAAGCAGGTGGAAACTCGGCCTCCATTTGCAGCTCAGAAGAGAATATTTTCTTGTAAGATTAGATATGTAGAGAGGAGATCATACAGTCCCAGGTAATTAAAACCAGATCTGGAAGCCATGGTAAGAATCAACAGGCTGTTACCCTGCTTAATTAAAGAGCATGGAAATACTATTTCCTGTTAACCATCACAGTACAACTGCATCTCCCTCAGGTAACATACTGATCCTTCCGTGCTGTCACGTCAGCCTAAGACTATCTGCTCTTTCTCTCTGACCTTCTTAGCCCAGAATCACAGGTTGCAGAAGGAGTCAAGGTATCATCTCAGAATAGAACTTACTGTCTTGCTAGCATTCTGCACTACCAGAAATTTCTCAAGCAGTGAAGGATTCAGTGAGTCCAGGTACCTTCATGCAATCAGACAGAAACTGGCAGCAACTTGCTGCAAATATAATAGGGGAGACAATGAAATTAAACTCTACTGTCTATCAGCCAATGTTCAATGTATACTATGCTTGAACATTTTATAATGTTTAATTTTTAAAGCCTCTAAGCACAGGGACTTCAAAGACTGTTCTGTGGAGGCCACTCTACAGGTTAAGTGCCCTTATGAAAAATCTTTCTGAACTCCTGAATTACAATTAAAAATCTTTCTTTTTTAATCAGGTACATCTTAGTGGATCAAAACTTGGGGTTTGTATGCTCTGGACTGTATCCATGTAACTACAACAAATTGAAAATAAAAGGGTTATTTAACCCAAACTCACTTGCATGCAATTCTGCTGATATTACAATGATTATATCTAAACTTAATAATAAGCATTAGTCAGCAGAGTATGGTTAAATTTCTCTGACACTTGTACATACGAAAAAACTTTCATTAGCTGATGCAAGAACCTGTAAAGGCCAGAGCATTCAAATATGTATCATACAGTCACAGTGTATGTTAATCACAAGCAGTCCCATCAAATGTCACAATTTATAGTATCCATTAAAAAAAGAATGTGCTGGAGTGGTGAACATTACAGCCTATTTGAAAACCCTCATTTGCAATAAGAAGCCATTAGACAAAGTCTGGTCTTTGAAGAACTACGTCTTTAGCCATCTTTTGTCATTGTGTATATAGATATGGTAATTTATACTATGAAACAAATCTTAAGATTTGTTATTCCCAGAATGACTGAGAATCGATTGCACATGGTATATACCACTCCACTGAAGAAGGGCAAGGAACCTGCCAGCACTCTTGACAGACACCTTAAAAAAAAAAAGAAAAAAAGGTCAAGAAACATATTTCCTGTAACTATGGTTGATAGAACTAAGACAGAGCCTGGTCGTCTTCCTGGTCTTCTTTCTTCTCTCAAGAAACAGCAGAAACACAACACTGAGAACTGTTCAATGTTTGATGTCACAGACAGCTCCAAACAGCCAACCCTAACAATGCTACCTTTCTGATATTTTAAAGGTTTATTGTAACGAGAAATTGAAGGAGAATTCAGTATGCTCCTTTCTTTAACTCTATACACACACACACAGAGACACACGTGCTACGCAGACAGTGAAGCAAAATAAGTGGCCTATGTTCCTGATGACACCATGGGTGGAGGCACACGCATAGACGTGTGCAAAGTACCCAGAGAGCAGTTGCTGCTTGGCAAACATTCGTTCGGCAGACCGATGACAGCTAACAGCAAACATTGCTGTAACTTACCTCTAATCAGCAGATCAAAAGCACTCTCCAGAAAAGATGCATCACTTCCACTTGTTCCAACAGACAACAGAAAGTTGCCCACCACTGTTTCTTAATGGCAGTAAACAAACTAGTATTATAACTGACAAAATCTTACCCTAACTGGGACCAACAAAAATATTGGATATTGCAAAGAGACAATATGCAAGACTTGCAACCACTAAATTTGGAAGTGGAAAGAGAAGCTCTAAGAAAAATATGAACCAAAAAAAAAGCCCAAATCCCTGTTTTGTTGTAGACATCAAATTCAGGGTTAGACTACCTGCGCTCCGCACTGCCATAGAGAAGGACACTCTCATCGTGCCCTCTGTCACTGTGAGGAGCTCCAGAGATAAATACTCTCCTTCAAGTTAGGAAAGAAGTGTTTAGTAGAAGAACATATGTAAACAAACACCAGTCTTGTTATTCCCGTAATGCCCTGATGAGCACTGCAGCATGGGAAGCTGTCCACAGAACACCAAAAGTGCCTCCCCTCCTGTACCATGCACCGGAGGAACCTCTCCTCCTGCTACATCATGACCCATTTTGGCTGTGCCATAAAACCCAGAAATTGCCCAGAAAGGTGTGCACAAAATTTCTGTTCTCTATACAAAGCCAGGCACTTCAGAATGTGCCACAGGGTATCTACAGCATGAGACTAAAATAAGGAAAAAAATATAAATTTAATTAATTCAATTTTAATTCCAATATTCATGAGCCTTTAGATCTTGCTAGTTAATTATCAGACTGCATTATATCATAATGACAGTTATTATACCAATAAAAGAGCACGCGTTGCTATTTAAATTTTAAGCGATTAAGAAATGCACAGCTTGAGGTAGGTATATGATCTAGCAGGTCACTAATTTTAGCTTTTCTTATTGCTGCAAGATCAACTTGAGTTAAAGGGATATTAGTTCATTTACGCCCAATAAGTTTTAACCTTAGGCGTAAAATTACTATAATAGACATCACTCCAATCAACTATGAGCTATAAAGACATTACAGAAAAGAAGTTACAAATATATAACAGCTCCACTAGGCATAAAGATTAGATCCACATGTGACTTTACTAAATGTTTCAAACGTTACATCACTAATTATGTGATACTGTCACTTCTGGTAAACCACAGATGTAACACGAAAAATATTCCTTTTGGTCTCATGTAGATCTTATCTCAATGTGCAGGTTCCAAAAAAAACTGAACCAAGCCTTTTGATCTCTGCCCTGAATTCGCTGTTAGCTTAAGAGTGTGCTTGCTGAGCTGAGGAATTTTTGCAAGACTTGCTTCAAATCTCCGCATGATAGAGGCAGGAGGTTGCACTTTAAATATGAAATGCTAACTTTCATTTAAATCACATATTGTAGCGTTTAGGTAAATCATCAAGGTTAGCTTATGTTTTTGATATTAGATACAATGTCCCTTTAGAGAAAGTCCTAGTCTCTCTCGTTCCTCTGGATTTTGCTTTAAAAAAAGCGATGTCCAAGTTCAGCAGCTCGCTGACATGTGACTAGCTTAAAATCAAAATTTCACCAAAGGTTTCAAAATGCAATGGCCACAAAAGCACGACATCAAAACATTTTATTGGAAAAACCTGCAGGTATCACTGACACTGAACCTCCTCTAAATAATAAAGGCCAAAACTTTATCTGAGTTAGCATTTAGCATTTCATTCTCCTGCACGTCAGCACTGTTGGCCTCCAAGGTTTCATTTGCAGTGTGCGTGAATGAGGTTTCAGTGGACAATGAGATTTCACTTGGGCACAGCAGGTCTCGGCCAGATGCTAATCTAGCATGTGGAGTGTGGTTACTGGGTAGGGAAAGGGACAGACCAAGAGATAAAAATATGTGACACTGAGGGTGCAGGAAAGGGAGACAATATTTAGCGGAAGGAGAGAAACATCAAATGAGAGGAGTCAGGAGAGAGAAAACAAACACTGGATGAAACTACAGGGAGACAAGCCAAAATTCTCCAATTTCATGTCCAGTGATTAAGAAGCCCATTTCTAACAACTACAAAGCGTCTACTCTTTGGAGAACTTCCTTTTTGATGATTCAGAATAGTTTACACAGACAGTACTTGGTACCAAGATTTTGTTACTCCTTCAGGTACAGTAAGTTTACTGTTTAGGCCCCTTGGCATCTGAGGGGCTACAAGCGATGCCACAAGAGCTGTTCACAATCTCTTCCTGCCCACAACAATAAGAGCTCTCAATAAGAGCCTCTGATTCCTTCTGCTTAATGGACATAACCGTATCTGAAGCACTGATGGAATTGGCTTCACAGAAAGAAGCTTTCTTCTGGCAGTCATATAATGCCAACATGCCACAGCCACAAGCAAGATTCAGAAAGGTGTGTTTTTCTCCTTGTTATCTTCCTCCATCTCTTCTGTTTTATTTTAACACGCAACTGACTACTACACAAATGTTCACAAATCTCTACAGCAGCAATCATCATGCAAGCCACCCTCTGAGACACTACACCATACCCTATTGATTACTAATTTTGATTTAATATGGTAACAAGAGTGGCTTCATCCTGGAGCCTGCTGTACCTGAACCTCCCTGGAGGAAGGGTGATGGGGGAAAATGGAATCTTAAATTGCATACCTACAGAGGGAAAATTCAGTGTCCAACATAGCTGACAGTCATTTCTTCATGAGTTCAACAGCACCAGAGTGGTGTAAACAAGTTTTCATCTCCTTGGCCACTGGCTAGGAGTATAGAGGAGGAACACATACAGGGGAAGAACAATACAGTCCACAAAGCAGGGTGCTAATATTTTCTTCCATACTGGAGAATAAAGCACACAAAATTCAACAATTACTCTATTTGGGGTCTTGAACCCTCTTGTAAAACAAGTGAACAAGAACACGGCAAAGGTGTTGTTCAGGTAGTGCAGAGATTTTCCTGAGAAAGCAACAACCATAGGCAGTTTTGCAAGGCTGAGTTGATTTTTGCCAGAGGTTTAATAAGTGTCTTCTGCAGCAATGAATGGAATAATCTCAAAAAAAAAAAAAAAAAAGAATATAAAGCTGGACAACAGCATGGAAAGTGGCAAAGAAATCAGGAGAAACAAAGATATTTATGAAGTTTCCCCTTTTCCTCTTTTGCTGCAATATGCACTAATCAGGAATCCAGTCTTTTTATTGGGACCCTGATGAAGATGAGATGAAACAAAATATATTTAACGAAGTCTGAAATGAGGCATGAAATTAAAGCATTGTTTGATTCTGTGTTGCTTTTGCTTTCATAAGCAAGGGAGTTCTTTAAGCCTGGGTGGTACACCAACATTCGCTGGGAGACTGCCGAAGGGAAATACATTTTGCTTTCGTATATTGTTCTTCTTTCATATAATCTTCTTTCATACATTCTAAAGGCATTGGAAAATTTTGGAATTAAGTTTTTTAAAGAAATGAGTTTTGATGCTTTCAAAATACTACTCTGATATAGGAGATTAAACCAGGGGACTTAAACCTCAAACAACTAAGTTTATATCCATTTGCCTCATACTCAATTTTTAAAAATACTAATATGATAGGCCCAGAGCTACTCTGTAGTCATTTGTTACTAATTTATGCCAACCTCAATGCTAGGATTTCTGGATTTGCTATGTTTTGCACTGGAAAGAAAGCAACAACTGCCATTTTAAAAAGAACTGTAGGGTGCGGGAGGTGAGGACAGAGCAAGGCGTTCCAAGGATGGGAGCAGACCTTCAGCTTTCTGCTGTGGTGGCTGGAGTTAAGCCTGCAATTTTGTGAAGGGACGGTAAGCCTGATATAAAAAGGATGCATACATTTAAAAGGAGCAAAAGATGTTCCATTAAACTTTTTGTTCCTTTCTTTGTTACTTTAAAAAATGCCAATCCCACCGTAGTTACCATCAGGGAGACTCAGCTTGAATTCTACTCCCATATGAACATTCTGAGCAAGGACACACAGGGTGCACTGCCCCTGAACCTGATAAAGCACACACCAGAGGGAAGGGCCACCTGCATTTTTATGATTTCAGCAAACACATCACAGACTTCATCCACTGATGCAAGAACTACACAAGAACCAGTTCAGTTCCTACTGTTCAAAATGGTGCTGGAGGGCAGCTCCAGAAGCTCATTTTCTTAAAGCCAGATTTTTTTCTCCCTTTTCCAGCCTCAATTTATTCATGACTAACTGATACCCACTTATCTGTGCTTTTACTACCCTGCCCTGACAGAAAAACAGCCCCCCCCCCCAAAAAAAGCAGTACTGTTGGCTAAAAATAACAGCAGCAATGTCAACTGTTTCAGAATATTTTCAAACAGGCTTTCTACCCCTGCTTATCCACGGTACAGACATCAGGAATAAGCATCAGAGATGTAAAAGATGCATGTTATGTTCACTCTGGCTTCTTTTTTTAAATGTACATATTTACATTAACTGAGTACATATAGATGCACACACATTTTAATGCACACTTAACGCCTGCATATTTACACATGCAAATGCAGCAATTTCTCCTGTGGATCATAGCAGTTAAATTTGTAGATCTCAAGTGCTGTATGTTTGCATGCAGATGAAAGAAAAACAGAGAAACACAGCAGGAATTGGCATCTCCCATACAAATGATGTGTAGTGTGTATTAACAAATGAACAGCACACTCCTGAGGGAGTCAAAGTGCACAGATCAGAAGTTCACTTCCTTGCCAATGTATTTCAAATATTACACTAGCTGTTCTGGCTGCAAAGAGCACACAAATACATTTGATGTCCAATCAATCCCCTTCAGTTTTTAAACAGTTTGAATTCTATTTTTAGGGAAAAAAAAGCACTAGAGAAATAAATAGAACATTAAAAATTAATTGTTCCACATTCTGTGGCATCATAACATGCATGCGCCTTTGATTAGCTGATGTAAATCATGTTAAATATATCAAAAGGCTATATTATGTTTGTAATTAATTTATAACAATGGATTTCAATAGTTACCCAAAGCAATGGCAGTCACAACTGAACATAGTAAAGCAATTTCAAAAGTAATTTGCATACATAGTTTATAAAGGTCCTAGAACTCTTTTAAGCATATTTCTTTTATTATAAACAGCTGATGTAAGACAGTCTATTCCATTTTTCCAGCTAAACTTCAAAAAAATATTACATTCGTAGCATAAGAGGAACTAAGTCATGCTATAACTGCAGGCTTTTTAAACAAATCATAGTCCAAAATATATCAAGGCATAAAAAGCTCAATATCTAAAAAGTTACCACAAAACTTCCCAAGCAAATTCAGTTATAGCAGCTATCCTTAAATGACAAGCTTGATGGATTTTGGCACGGTTTTGAGAGTCAGTGGCATGCAAAGTATACAGATAACAACTACAACTAAGTGTCCGATTCGCCACTGTCCTCTCTTCAGAAGATGACTACCCACTGAAGGAGCAGTCCCCAGTAAAAGCACAACCAAAATGGATCCACTTTTTTTTTTTGTTTATGAAAACATCCTCTAAGGCATCAGAATATGTACATTTGTCATTGAAGCCAAAAGATGGTACGATTCCTATTTGCAATACGATTTGAAAGTCAGTATAATGTTGAAGTCCACATAACCTGAGCCTTTCAAATGCAAGGTATTTGCTCTTACTGAAGTAACAACACTAAAAAAAACCACATGCGGCTGAGCAGGGGGTAGAGAAAGAGACCAAATTTTCTCGCAGCTTTTGATACCTAAAATAAACCAGTATAATATCTGTTACTATTTCTGCATCTTGTCCAAACATATGGTAAGTACCATTTGTACGTAAGGATTTTTAAAAATTTCAGTATCTATTTCTGCTGATTAAGACTTTCTCCCACGAATAGTTTCTGTGAAATCAGTGTGACTTCCAGGCAGCCCAAGGCACTACTTCAGCGTGAGCATGGACATCAGAATGTGACTGTACATCTCTGCTTCCTTTGAAAGTGATACAGCTAACTCACACTGCAACAGAATATCAGGTTAACACTTCAGGGGGCTCACAGAAGTGTACGAGGCAGATCCTCTGCTAGTGAACAGATTCAAGAGCTAAATGAAAGAGGGCGTTTTTGTTCTGTGAAAACATATATGATTTCAGAAATTGTTCCCATCTCAGAAGGGGATGAAAAAAAAATCAAAAGAGGATTATCAAATAAAAATGTAACACTGCTCCAGTTTTGGTCAATCAAAGCACTTCAAAAGTTGGTTTTCAAATTCCAGAATAGGTTAGTTTGTACTTCATTACAAAGTGTTGCCTGAACTTGAAAGATCTTTTTATTTTTTAAAAAAGTCAACAGGGATGTTTTAACTATCTCAGATCTTTTTTTTCCTCCTTTTTTTTTTTTTGAGTTGAGCCATAGATCAAAACAAAGTGTGTTGTAAAAGCTTTTTTGAAGATGAGCCAGATTTCTTTTTTGACAGCTCTCCCCTCTCAGAAATTCACAACAAATTGCTGACTAGTTCTAATAGATGAACTTTCCTGCAAAAATTTTCCCAAACCTATAGCTGAAGCCAATCTTCATCTAGAGTCGCCTACAAGCAAACCAAAAGCCTCTAAGTAATTTAAATGACATTCTGTAAACAGTAGGGGATTATCATCATTGCCAGGAGGAAAAGAGATGTTCTTTCCTGGAAAGTCCTGAACAAGTTTCTAAAAAGATCTTTGTACTAAGTAGTTGAGACCTCAGACTAAGTCAAGGGGATTAACTTTGTCAGGGCTTTTCTAACATGGAGTGTGCGTTTCAAAGTTATTTAGGTAGTTTCACAAATAATACATCCCCAAATTTCAAAGCTTCTGAAAAACATATATGCAGATACTATGGGACAACATCTCTAGGCTTTCTGACTACTGAGGAAGGAATCTGAAGGTACAGGATGAGGACTAAGTTGAGAGCAGCCCTTGTGGAACACAAGCATGAGTGGGAGATGACAAATCTGTGTTATAGCTAGTAAAAGAACGAGAGCAATAGTGCTGCTCCTAAGCTAATAACCTCATCTGGTGCTGTTATGAAGAATTAAGAGATGTTAGAGGAGCTTGAAAGAAACCGCCTAATGTTCAGCAGAGCCTATACTCATAATAAGTTAATAAAGCTCACTAGAAATAAGGTCACTGTATAGTCATATAACTGTACAGCACTGCCTACTGCGAGTTACCTGGTATCTTTTAGCTCATATATTATGCCAGATATTAGGGGTTCAACAGTTAACAGTTATACTGGTCCTCCCTACAAAATACTTGCAGCAGGAAGAACACAGGGATGAATCACACATGAACTCGCCAGACTTGCTCAGTATTACCTATTGAATGAGGCAGGGAATTACAGAAGGGAAAGCCTCATGCTTGAGGCAAGAATATATATTCATCCAAAAAAGCTCAATTCCCTCTTCACCTTTCCAACACTGAGGACATTTCAATGCATCAAGCCTTTAATGTTCTGTGAATGCACAGAGACACCCAGGATCTACTACAGACCTACAGTGGAAGTCAGCAGGACTTGATGTTCAGCATTTGCAGTTAGTGTAATTTGGGAGAAGCTTTAAGCAGACTTTAAAAGAACTTGAATTTTAAGTCTATATTTGTTATTGATACAGTTTGTTATTTTTGAAAGAACTCTTCCTGCTAGGATGACAACATTAATGGAGATAAAGCTCATAATACTTGCATGGTGCTCAGCAATGAGACCTACGAAGTAGAGAAAGACACGTGCTCTGGATTCAGTATACGTTGAATGTTGATGATTGGACTTGATAATCTTTTCCAACCTTACAGATTCTACGAGAAATATCATTAAGCAGCTGTCCTACCAATTAAGGCCTGATTCACAAAAGCACTGAAATCTCTACATCAATCAAACTGCTGATTATCAATGCTTAGCCCTAAAGGGGCTTTTGCACTCAACTCTAGCCCTTCTACCTGCCCATATGTAGCCACTGAAACTAAACCAGCCTCTGGATATCAAAGACATCTGGTGCCTTCCACTCCAACCCATGAGACCAACAACTTCCTCAATACTGCACCTCGTCATTTCTATTTTGAAAAGACAGTAAGAAAATAGTGGTCACTGACACAAGGTTAGTGGTAGGCCAAATACCTTTTCTCAGACAAGCCACCTGAGAAAAAAAACAAACTCTTGAGCTAGAGTGTCATCAGTGGAAGGTCTGTAACACCAGAGAGCAGCCTGCTCACAGATTCTCTGCTAAAGAAGTGTACAGTCTCTGGATACTTCAACTTGGGACATAACAACTCTGTGCAGTGTTGCTAGAAAGTTGCCTGGCAGAGAAGGACCTGGGGATGCTGGTTGACTGCCAACTGAATAGTTGTGCCCAGGTGGCCAAGAAGACCCAACAGCATCCTGGCTTGTATCAGAAGTAATGTTGGAGCATGGCCAGTATATCCGGGGAAGAAACTGTGCCCCTGTACTTGGCATTGGTGAGGCCGCACCTCGAGTACTGTGTTCAGTTTTGAGCCCCTCACTACAAGAAAGACATCGAGGCCCTGGAGCGTGTCCAGAGAAGGGCAACCAGGCTGCTGAAGGCACTGGAGATCAAACCTTATGAGGAACGGCTGATGGAACTGGGGTGGTTGAGCCTGAAGAAGAGAAGGCTGAAGGGAAGCCTTATCACTGCCTACAATTACCTGAAAGGAGGTTGTAGAGAGAGGGGTGTTGGTCTCTTCACCCAAGCAACAGGTGATAGGATGAGGGGGAATGGACTCAAACTGTGTCAGGGCAGATTCAGAGTAGACATTAGGAAAAAATTCGTCACTGAAAGGGTTATCAGGCATTGGAACAGGCTGCCCAGGGAGGTGGTTGAGTCACCAACCCTGGATGTATTTAAAAGATGGGTAGATGAGGTACTCGGGGATATGGTTTAGTAGAGGACCAGTATGACTGGAACTTGATGATCTCAAAGATCTTTTCCAACCTAGTGATTCTGTGATCTTATCTAGCTTGTCTCTTTTTTTGCCTTTTTTATATCTTCTTTTTTACTGTTTCTCAATACAGGTTTTAGGGAAGGTAGGAACCTTTAACGACCTATGTAGTGCTTTAATAAGGTCTAACACAAGTTATGTCAGGACAATATATTTTTAGCAGAGCATCTGGTGCAGTGATGCATGTTTAAAGATGGTCTGTGTGTCTGAATGAAACTTGAAATACACCAAGTGATCTTTCACTGCAGAGATGATCTACACAGTTGCATACCTGGCAGGCATTCACAGGATTCTCCTACAAACATATCTGATGTGCTGCTCAATTTCAAGTTAAACTCCAAGTGTGACAGTAACTCCAAGTGTGGTCTGGGATAATTGATTGGCATCTGCTGAAGCAGAAATGCAGATGTTTTCTAATGACCAGATTGCCTTAAAAAAATATGTCACAGTTAATGCTGGCTTTTGCTGCCTTCTTTTAGCTGTTTGACTGGAAATACTTTTGCTTCACCATAGAAGCAAAATTATGTTTAAAAGGACTCACCTGAGTCAAAAACATCTGATACATTTTCTCTCCAAATCAACTTCCTTAAAAAACCCAAAACACAAAAAAAAGCATTTCTTACACACCCCTACCCCCAAAAAACCCCAAGTGAACATGAAATACTGAAAACAGTGAAAAGGTCTCACTGGACTCAAGAAGCGATGAACAACATTACTGCGTTTAGCAGTGAATTAAAAGCTGCAGTTCAAATGTCTACTCCAGTGACATATGCTACTGCTGTCAAACCAATTGCTGAAACTTAACATGAAGAGGAATTATGCTAAATATTTTATTACTCTTTAAAGCACAGATATGTAAAATTTTATACTCCAGACTAGGAAAAACTGCAACAGACCAATTCTGAAAAATGACAGGATAGGAAGACATACAGCACCTTCTGTACTTCTCCATTAGCTAGGTCACGGTGCTGATGTTTCCCTGTATTGGTAAAACCTTTTGGAATACTGCAATGTTGTGTTTCAATGGAGAAGTATGAGACTAGCATATTACTAGGGTCTGATATACTCTCTGTATAACAAATGGTAGAGAAACTCAACCTCCGGTCTCAGCTTACAGATTTTGATTACTTTTCAGAAAGATTTTTAAGTTTAAAATTTTACAGAACAAAGTGAATGATGAAAGAAGGAAAAAAAAATCATGCTAAACACTGTTGCCCCAGGGCACTGTTGCCGACTCTTGCTATAAGGAAATACACCACTTGGTTTCTGTTCCAGATGATCTCTGATGTCCCTTCTATGCTTTATTATGAAGCTGATAAATGAGTCGCAAGAAACATGGTGAAAGCTTTTGGAATTCATTGTGCTATGGAAAACAAATTAGAAACTTAACTTGTTGCATGAGGGACTACCCTTCACAGCATGGCCTTTACAATGTGAAACTAATTATTGCAGGGAAGATTTATGGTGTTTACAGTCAAGAATTCAGGGTCAGTTTGACCAAATCCATGTAACTTTAGACCTCAGCCCTGTCTGACTCAAAATAGAATGACAACTTCAACAAATTTAAAGATAAAAATAATACTCTGTTTTTTTCCCTATTGAACTGCTTAGCAATAAGCTAGGAAATCAGGCGTAAACAAATCTAAGCTGGAGTATTTACTCTGAACACTTTATTTTTTTTGTTTCCTGAATAGGCAGATAATGCACTGTGTCTGAAAAACGTGGCTTAATATCTGTAGTTAATTTCATAGGAATTCACAAGAGTGTTAAACCATGGAACACTCCAAGTGTTTTTATACAATCATTCAATAGCCAAAGTATGTGCTACTGATCTGGAAATATGACTGGCTGCATAATGAAGAGGCCAAGCTCTTTTTTCTTAAGTGGATCATTAAGAGAGAGTGAAAAAAAGCCAGCATTTAATACACAGTATCTAACAGGGAAATTGGCCTTCCCTAAATTATAAAGTGAAATAAACACTTAACAAAATAGCAAAGTAATTTGTGTGTAAAGAAATTGTTTCAAGGTGATAAGCATTAATTTAAGGGTAGGACTTATGGCATTATAATTTTGTTCTTAAGATATATCAAATGTTTTCTACTTGATTTACTGTCCCTTGAAAATTATTAATTATTTTACTAATGGCAGAACTCCTAGCTTAGGAGCACAATTTCAACATACTTGAAATGCATGTCTTATACTTAAGAGCATCTGGTAGCATCCTATTGCAGCCAGACACCTTTAATTTTTCTCAAGTTCAGGAAAGGATTTAAGCTTGCACTTAATTTAACTGATATGGTAGCTCCTTTGACATGGTTTAAGAATTTCATTAAGCTTTATTGAATGAGGGTTACTGTATCTGAACCTGCAGATGATGGCTACATCTAGTGGAGTATCTCCAGCTTCTGCAAACACCCATGGGAGTTCAGCAGCTGTATGAATAACATTAACAACAACAGCTAACCATGGTTTCAGTTATACTCCCTGCCATATTGAGAACTTGACAATTGTTGGTGAAAGCAGATAACCCCTGAAGTAAAACACAGGTAAGGCTACCAAAATCAGCATCACCATTTTCAGATACAGTGTCTTACCTTGCTACTGTTGGTATATCATTGTTTATGGAAGACTCAATTCAGTCAAACCACTCTGAATGCTCCCTCAATAAGTTTGCAGATGGCACTAAACTGGAAGGAAGTGTTGATCTGCCTGGGGGTAGGGAGGCTCTTCAGAGGCATCTGAACAGACTAGACCGATGGGCTGAGACCAGTGGGATGAAGTTTAAAGAGGCCAAGTGTAGAGTGCTGCATATGGGACATAACAACCCCATGCAGCACTACAGGCTTGGGGGAGACTGGCTGGAGAGCTGTCAGGCAGAGAAGGACCTGGGGGTGTTGGTTGACTGCAGGCTGAATATGAGCCAGCAGTGTGCCCAGGCGGCCAGCAAAGCCAATGGCATCTTGGCTTGTATCAAAAACAGTGTGGCCAGTAGGTCTAGGGAGGTGATTGTGCCCCTGTACTTGGCATCAGTGAGGCCACACCTTGAGTACTGTGTGCAGTTCTGGGCTCCCCACCATAAGAAGGATATTGAGGTCCTCGAGCAAGTCCAGAGAAAGGCAACCAGGCTGGTGAAGGGGCTAAGGGCAAATCGTATGAGGAGCGGCTCAGGGAGCAGGGGATGTTTAGTCTGGAGAAGAGGAGGCTGAGGGGAGACCTTATCACCACCTACAACTACCTGAAGGGAGGTTGTGGAGAGGTGGGTGATGGTCTCTTCAGCCAGGTGACAGGTGATAAAACAAGGGGGAATGGCAAGAAGCTGCACCAGGGCAGGGTCAGATTAGGTGTTAGGAAAAAATTTTTTACTGAAAGAGTTGTTGGGGCCTGGAACAGGCTGCCCAGGGAGGTGGTTGAGTCACCGACCCTGGATGTGTTCTAAAAAAGGGGTAGATGAAGTACTTAGGGATATGGTTTAGCATAGGATGGGAATGGTTGTACATTATAACCTTAAAGGTCTTTTCCAACCTTGTGATTCTGTGAATCTTTCAGACTGAAGGCCCGATGCACAGCTAATCCATTTAATTAATCATCTAATAACATTTCAGACTACAATGTTTTTCCTGGAAGACACTAGCTCACAGATTTAGCAATGCCCTAAGTGTGACCTAAGCTTTTCCTGTAGCCTCACCAGAAGGGATGCCCACTAATTAAAGAATTTGGAAGAAAGTTGGTCAAAACCAAGAAGAAAATACTGACTCCAAACCCAACACACAGAGGAGAGTCACAATGGGGCCATACTCTATCATCACTTTAAGCAATGTAAAAGAGCTCCTGCTGATTCTACAACTTAATGATTATTACAAGCCTAGAGCAATAATTATTATTGTGACAGGTTTTATTCATCATAACTTATATAGATGTTATTGCAGGGTGTCTGGGGCTCTATCATGGTGCATCAAAATAAAGTCCTAGTTAGAATTTCTTATTTACCACCAGCAATAACACAGGAGCAAAGAAACAACTTTTAACTTTCAGATTTCTGGATGAGTTTGCAGTATCGGCAGTATACATGTTCATTTTGAAACCAAACTATTCAACAGGTAATGATGTGCTTTTTATACTTGTTCATCATACAATAACTCTAATTCATCCGCTTTCAACAAAAATAATTACTCACATGCATTGTCTGTTATCCATATTAGCAGCTAATGAGAAACAGAGAAATCGAGAGGAGATTGTGGGTTTGGTTTCTTTCGGGGTTGTTTTTTTTTTAATAAGAGGAAAAGAGGTCCATGCAACACTAAATGACCTTCTGGTTTCCCTGAAGGCTCCCACCCTTTTCCAAGTCAGCTCCTCAACCTCTATCAGAAGTAGTGCTACTGGATGTCTACAGATTTCAGTAAAGGCAGCTCCTTTCTGGGCTTCTGGAATAGTGATGGCCAAGGCAGGGGCACACTCCAGGGAACAAGAGAACATGGTGCCAGTGATAACAGGGAATTTGAGTTCTGGGTCTAGAATTTAGCGCTACAAGGGAGTTGATAGAAATGCAGTTGCTCTGAGCCTTGTACATGCAGCAACTGCTCAAACAGATGTCCTGCCTCTCTCACACCATACATATTTTCTGTCCTGCTTTGGATATTAGGGGAAGTGGTACCCAGATCCAAAAGTATCTGAGGTGTCTAAACTAATACCTGAACCTTGACAATAAAAGCTTCAATGTCCCCATTAACTGAAATGTCAAAGAATTCTTATTATTTTCCCTATTGCCCGTGTTGAACTTCATGTTGATGTGTATCAGATTTAGTCACTATTAAAAATCATCCTTATTTATAGAATTAACTTTTCTATCGTAATGAATTGAAACAATATATTTTTATATACAAAATCTATCATCATTTCTTAAGAAATCTTTTTGTCTATGTTGGAGGTAAATTCTACAACATATTAATAAAAAAATCCCAAATTTAGCATAATCTTAGAATAGCTACCCAAGTTTGCTTCAAGAAATATAGGAATGATGTATTGAAGTCCAACACATAATTTAACCAGACAGTACTCCACAGTCCTGAAATGGAAACACTTACTACACTTTAAATACTTAAATTATTCTTGTTATTCTCCAGGATCTTCAGAGCTAAAACAGAACTGCATTTTAAATGAAGCCACAGGCACAATGCTTTTAAGCCATTTGTCATATTAGTTAAAAAACTAATATGAGTCGCAAAGCATGTAGGAAAAAAATATCTGCAAAGTGACTTTTTCCTGCTGTACATGCATTTTTTTACCAACTGTGTAAATACACACATTTTTTTACCAATTAAAAAAAAAATTCATAGATGAAATCCCCTAAAAGGGACAGTCAGAAGCGCAAGGTTTTCCGACACACATTTCAAACGCACTGCAGGTTCTAAAGACTCAAGACCCTCTCCCAGTGCACATAAATATTTCAGTTATTCAGTCTCAGAAAAAAAAGGCTGCTGAGGAACTAACACTGTAAGATATTCTGATTTAAAAAGCTATAAATCAAAGCCTCGGTCTCATTCAGTTTTTGCCTAAATATTTGTAGAACTAAATAATACAAACTTAGTATTACAAAAAACTGATTTGTATTTTAAATGATCAGCCCTTCCTCCCCCCCTCTCCTATGCACACATACAATTAAAATTAGACTTGCAAATATAACGCCAGTAAACTTGACAGGCCACATACTGACTGCTCCTACTTTGCACGGCATCACACATTTGGGTTATGAATCACCAAAGTCAGGCTGATGAACAAGCATCGCGCTATTCATCCAAGAACCAGACGCTTCATAGCAAATTTCCTATTTGAATGAAGGAACAATGCTGGCAGAGGTCCCAAATCTGCTCACACCATGAAAGGAATAATGTGACAACACCATGGCAGGTTTATGATAAATATTTCAGAAATGTGTCTTTTAGCAAGAAAGGATTAATATAGACCAAGGGGATAAAAACATTCCCAGTAGCGTCTAGTTGGCATCACTTTTATGCAAAATAAAATACACAGAGCAGAGGGTAATTTCTGTTTGTCTGAAAGCAAATTAATGACTATTAATGATTATTATAAATCAACTGTAATTAATTTTATAGTCTTTCACCAGGAAAATCTGAAGAAAATTGTGTTGTTTAACCTATTGTTCTGAAAAGGTCATCTGCGCATTTTTTTCACGCTTTTTCATGTGCATCCAGTGCCAATGAGCAGGAAGGAAAAATCACCTTGAGGGACATGAGTGAACAGTTCACCATCACCACATCCACTACTTCATTTCAATGTATGATCTAGCAGCTTTGACTTAATGGGAAACAGAAGTTGTTATACACAAGGCACTGAAATGCAGAGAAACCTTGCAACAAACCCAAAAGGCATTTCGTTCAAGTCTGTTTTGCTGGTCACCATCGTGAGCTTGTGTACCCAAGTAACAAATAACCTCCTCAAAAAAAGCAGCAGCTAAAATATTTTCAACATTCAGGTCCAGTAAAACAAGGTACTGTCAAAACTGTAAATGCTTCTGTGTGTGTGTGGAGCAAGCATTAGCTAATGTAAGCCTCATCTCTGTCCAACATAACGAACATGCGATCGTGCTATTTTGGTTGCATATCAAGAACAGCTGTCTGAAAATTAAACCCACCACAAACTAGATCTCATTACTATCCAGAGGAGGTATACTGAACATACAATATAGATTATTTATTTCCTTTATATAAAGGAAGGCCCTGTATTGCTAACTCAGGCTGACAGTGGCTTTAAAATTTATTGACATCTCTGTCAGCATTTCGGAGGAACGACGTGAAGAGTACAGCCTGGGAGGCAGCTGTCCTTCACAGTGAGGCTGCTCTTGAATCAAAGTCACGCACCTCCAGTATGATTTTTTGCTTTTCTCTAAAAGTTTTAAAGTCAGCTCGCTCTGACAAAAACTGAGAGATTTCAGTAATGAAGACTTGCTTCACTGAAGTTGTAAGAACAATATTTATGAACAGTGTTACAATTCCTAAAATTTAGTCTCTTAATTTTTGTTTAAGTATGTATTGTTTTAAGGCAACATTGCTAGAGATGAATTTATGTTGCTTTCCTGCTGGGGGTGAAAAAAAGAAGGATAGGTCTTTAAAAGGAAAAAAAAAATAAGGCAAATATTTTAATGTAAGCTTTTGCTGTCTGGTGAGGTTCAAGCACTATTAGTGTTCAGTGTCTTATCAACTATCAACACATGCTCTCTGTTGTTCAGATAAATGAAACACTGCAAAGTGATTTTTGTGTCTGGGACTATTTTATGCACCACAGCTACAGGTGCCTCCGTTTTGGCTAACCCTACATAATGATTGAAGCTTTTGGACTGCCCCTACAAATGCAAAAACATTGATTCTTTGTGTACAGGAAGACTGAGCTCAACGCATAAATATGGAAGTATGCATATGGTATACAGTTCCAAATGCACTTTATTACATTCTGAAACTAGGGAGAAAAAAATGCATGCTACTATCAAGGAACAGGGCTACATAAATAAAAGAGCAGTATGCCTTCTGTTAAAAAGATATGAGTGACAAAAACAGGCAACACAAAACAACCCTCAATATTAACCCACTATTACAAATTCAAGGTGGGTTGTCTTTGATCATATGGACATTGTTTAGCACATACAGTTTGTCACTTGTATAGAGTTCAAACATACAGGCACTTCGTGCAGCATGGTGGTATTGTGAACATGCCAAACCTAGCATTTTTACTAAACCTGGGCACAGCTCTTCATTGCTACTACATTTAATTTGTCATACCGCTTCAATTCCTTCATGTGACAGTAACGTGAAGTATTGGCTGAAGTTTGTACTTTTCCTAGGTTTTTATTTTTTTAGTTACTTGTTTTCTACAGGTGATTTTTTTTTTTTAGACATTCAATGGGAAATCCACTTCCTCCCTACAAGAATGTGCAATACAGAGAAGGCAAGAGTTTCACAGGAAAGCTGTCGATCCAGATCCTTACCTGAACTTACTCAGCTCTCGACTCAAAAGAGCTATGTCTGTTACACTGATGGATAAGCTTGATCTGTGCCCAAAACAGTAGCAGCACACCAGAAAAGAAACTAAGACCACTAGGTGAAATCAAGTACTTATCACAGCCCAAGCAGAACACATCCCATCATATCTGTTGACAAACTTTCTCACTCTTTCACCATCACTTGCCCCACAGATCACAGTTTAAGGAATCCTTGGTTTCTTCTGTAACCTCATCTAGGCACCACTCAAACACACTTGGTGGGTCAACGGGAATATGCACAAAATCAAACCAATAAACTAACTGGTTGTCATTTTTGTATGCTACTGACAGTCAAAATGTCAAGGAAACAGCGTGATTTATAGCCACAGCAGAAAAGCTGCTTGCAATGTTCAGAAAATACCAGTTAGCTATGGACATTAGTGGAGTACAGCACTGTGGGAATAAATTGTCACTAACCTTCTTGGTCATATTGTTGAAGCAAGAGCTAGAATAAGCCATTAACCACTTTAATTTTACAACTGATAATTTTAAGTTATGAGTGTGCATTGCAAGAACAGTGTAACTTGTTCTGCTGATAGGGCTAAATTATTATTTTTTTTGCCACTTTGAATTAAATCTGGATTATTTCCCCAGCTTTGAATCAGTAGGCCTGGATTTTGTCAGCATGAGATAAAGCAGGTTTAGTTTCTCTTAATTTAGTGATGCTTCCTGATAATTTTATAATTATAATCTAAAAGTAAAGTTTAAACAATACTTTGTATTGACCCACTGACATGGTTGGGTAACACATGATAGTGAAGAGACACACAAATGTTGAGGCAATCTTCAGAGCTCTGTAGATGGCACAGGTGTGGCTGTATTTCAGAGAGATGCATCTTCCAGACCCTAGAATTTTCATGAGATCAAAACTCCTATGATACATCACACACTCTGGAGATCCAACACAAAACGTGTTTTTAGAAAGGTTTAGAGAGAAGGAACGACTGCAACTCCATCACCATGTTGTCATCCTGCATGGTCTCAGCAGTCCTTCTGTTTTAGTCCTGCTTTTGCTGGTAATAGGATATATACCCAGCATAAGAGTCACATGCATCTCTAGTATTTTCTCATGTCACGGTCTGATCACCATCATAGATCTAGTATGAATGGACTAAGTATGTAGCAAAGAGAACATAGGGCAAGAAACCCTGTGCTTGCACTATGCTTGAGTAAACAGGTTTGGAATGTAACCACTCATATCAAGGTGATCACTTAATTTTTCAAAATTAATCTAAACCCCTTCAGCTATAAGACGATAACATAAAAAGACAGTTGGCTCTGTATGCACTTGTAATCTTTTCTTCTTTAATGTGAATCATGGTGGGAAAGCAGTCTCTTAATTTCTTCAAATTTCTCCACTCTGGCCACAACAAAACACACAGATTTATGACATCCCAGTCACATAACCACAGCATCCAACAGCCACGACCTAAAAGCAAGGCTGGACATTTATGGAAGATAGCCCTTTATAGAGTAATTACACAGTAATTAAAGATGCAAGGCCTAGTCAACCTAGGAGATATTAGTAATTTTTGCCTGCCTTTGCTTTGTACAACATCCTCACAGATCTACACTGACAGGAAAAAAGGCAGGAACAAGAGAGCAAACACAGACCTTATCACCAGGAGTATCTAAGTGTGAACTGATCTCTAGTGGAATTAGCTCTAGCTCCAAAGCCATCTGGAATAACGATGGAGATTTAGAGCACAGAGTGAAGAATCTATCAAATGCAGTTTAAACACTGCCCTTAAAAGTATGTTTTAACTTTTTGTTAGCCCTGAATTGGTCAGGCAGTTGGATTAGATGATTGTTGGTCCCTTCCATTGGAAACTATATTATTCTATTAATCTCAAGGGAACTTCTAGGAACAAACACTTTTCTGAAAACAATCCAGAAACCTGTGCCACAGAAAACCTGTGGACTGTGATCATGCTCCTCCCAGTTAGACAACTTGTCCAGAAGGGTGCTGCGAGGGACAACCTTCGTAAAATCCAGAAAAACTACATCCATCATCTTCCCTTCATCAACTAGGTGGTGACCTTATCATAGAAGGGTATGAGAATCATAGAGCACCAGGTTGGAAGGGACCTCAAGGATCTGGTCAAAACTTTATTTGCAAAAGCCCCATGCAGACAAAAGTACCACTTAGACAAGATGGCCCAGCACCCTGACAGACAAAGCTTTTATGTTTTTGTTGGGGAATCCACTGCTTTTCTGGGGAGACTATTCCAATGGCTGATTGTTCTTATTGTCACAATATTTCCTCTAGTGTCCAATCAGAATCTCTCCAGGAATAATTTGCACCTCTCATCTTTTCCATGTGATATCAAATTAATTAAACAGGACTTTCCCTTTGTGAACCCATGTTGACTGTCCCTAATAACAGCATTATTCTTTAAATGCTCTCAGTAGCACACAGTATGATCTTCTCCATAATTTTGCATTGCACTGAGGTTAGACTAACAGTTCTGTAGTTCTCTGGGTCTTCCCTCAAACCCTTCTTGTAAATTGCAATATCGTTGGCTAGCTTCCAGTCAGCAGGGACATCCCAAGGTTCCCAAGACCTTCAGTAGATAACCAAGAGGGGTCCTGCTGTAACAGCTAGCTCGTTCAGTACTCTGGGATGATTCCCATCAGGCCTCATGGACTTGTGAACATTCAGCTGATACAGTTGGTCCTTTAAAATCTCAGTCTCCAAAAACATTCAGTGTTCCTGCATTCATGGTCCAACTCAGAAGACCAGACAGCCCAAGGCCTATCTGTCTAAGACTGAGGAAAAAAACCCATTGAGTCACAGAATCACAGAATTGTAGGGGTTGGAAGGGACCTCAAGAGATCATGGAGTCCACCCCCCCTGCCAAAGCAGGTTCCCCTAGGACAGGTTGCACAGATAGGTGTCCAGATGGGTCTTGAATATCTCCAGAGGAGGAGACTCCACAACCCCCCTGGGCAGCCTGTCCCAGTGCTCTGTTACCCTCACCATGAAAAAGTTCTTCTGCATGTTGGTGCAAAACTCCCTGTACTCCAACTTGAAGCCATTGCTCTTTGTCCTCTCTCCAGAGACAACTGAAAAGAGGCTGGCTATTTCCTCTTGTGTCCTACACTTGAGATAATTATAAGTACTGATCAGATTCCCTCTCAGTCTTCTTTTCTCTAGGCTGAACAGCCCCAGTTCACTCAGCCTTTCCTCGTAGGGGAGATACTCCAGTCCTTTAATCATCTTCATAGCCCTCCACTAGACTCTTTCCAGGAGATCCCTGTCCTTTTTAAACCAAGGAGCCCAGAACTGGACACAATACTCCAGGTGGGGCCTGACCAGGGCAGAGTAGAGGGGGAGGATCACCTCCTTTGACCTGCTGGCCACACTCCTCTGGATGCACCCTAGGATCCCATTGGCTCTCTCAGCCACCAGAGCACACTGCTGGCTCATGGCCAACCTGTCATCCACCAGGACCCCCAGGTCCTTCTCCATAGAGCTCCTATCCAACAGGTCACCATCCCTCAACTAAGTCTTCATCCCTATTAGTCAGATGACCATCTTTAACAAGTATCAGTCCAATGTTTTCTTTAGACCTCTTCTTACTGTTAACATACTTTTAAAAGTCCTTCTTGTTATGTGAAACAATGTGGGATAGTTTCAACTCTAACTAAGCTTTGGTATTTTGTGTCCTCTCTCTACATATACAAAACTGTGATTCTCTACTCTTGCTGTGAACCCTGATTTCACTTCCAGAGATACCCAGAACTAAACGCCATTACCTGGGACCCAGGCATTATGCAGCTATTAACACGATTGGTACAGACTGGTGTTGTCCCAGGAAGCCAAACCAGGTTGTGACATCAGCCTTCCAGCTTTTCATTCTTTTTCATACAGAAGAAAACCTGGAAGCCATTTGAGTTGTTTTGTTTTTTGGTTTTAGGTTTTTTTTCCCAAATGTAATAGTCAAAAATAAATCAAGCATTTCTGAAGACATTGTTCTAAATAGAAGAAAGGACACTGCCGACAAAAATTTTGTTCTTCGAAAGGAATAACAAAAGGATTTGACACTACTATACTGCCTAACTGTTGTCAAATCCATTTAAACAAAGGTTTGACCCAGAAGTGTCAAGTCTATACATCCTCTAAACCTGGGGAGAGTTTAAGATTTGGATCCAAATTCTGCAGCACAAGCCCATCTCTAATTAAAATGAATTAGATTTAAGGAGAAGATAATAAATACATAATGTAGACTCCTGTGTTGAAAGCAGTCTCTATGCCAAGTTCTTGCCGAGGGCAAACTATAAGGCTATAAAAATAAGGGTTTATAATAAAAGTACTTACAGATGCCTAACTACAGCAGTACTTTCAGGGACTACTATAACAAATGCCACTGTGAAAAGACAGGGTGCACAGTCCATTCACTGCACGGACTATATAGAATTGCAATGCTGATTCAACCTTCCTCTTCCCAAAGAGGCAACACAGCATCAGTTTCACCTCCAGCATCTCAGATGTAGCACACCCCAGAAATTTTGCAATGTTCTTCTACTTATCAATCTGCTGCAAGCAGCTTTCTGAAGTGACTTATTTCCATCTGAAGTTAGTGTATGTAAAGCATGGGTATAAGCAGCTCTTAAAGTGAAATACCTAAATCAAGCAGCAGTTCTAGATAAACACAGCAAAACAGAACAGAAGGTTCAGCCAAAGACATTTCAGAATATGAAGTGCAAACTTTTTATAAGTCTAATTTTGGAAGACAGACCTTTTCATTTTGTAACAAGACACATTGTTTATAACCGAATAGAGCGCCAAAGGTAATAAAAATGAAGCACTATAACCTTGAAGGTTATCTGCAGCTGCCAGGAAGCTTCTAATTAAGATGAGCCTTTTTAACCAGTAATCAAGAAGGGAGGCAGTAGGGACACATAACCACATTGCCCTTCCATCTCTAGGGCTCTTATCAAGCCCTAATTCTCTCTTCCTGACTCCACAATAATCACCTCTTCCTTCTCTACCAGGGAAACAATGCTAGGTCTGTATTAGGCATAGGGGTATGTATTTTTTAAAAGACCATCCACAGCCAAAGTAAGCCAGAGATATGGTTTCAAAAGTATTCAAACTTTGTAGGAGTTCTCCTAGCAAGCAGACATGAAATATGACTGCAGACACCTTTATCCTACTCACTACAGTCATGCCATGTAGTGCAAAAGGGTATCTTCAAAAGTTGAGCTGCGAGGCCAGTGCCAGCCATAAGACCATGCAACTTGCACAGCCAAGTAAGACTCGTTCATGGGGGCTACTGCAGGCACTGTGAATCCTATCCTTGTGTCTGTAACTTTAGATCTGTGTCTTAGAGATTTGTCAGGCCTCACAGAATGATTTCCCATTTAGCATTCTTCGGCAGCTTGAGACAACTGGGGAACTCTCTCTTTGTGTATGTACCCCAGTGTCTTAGACACAACTAGGTGGCAAGGCTGATGGCTGGATTGCCACGGAGTTGATAGCAGCGGTGACAACTGTCCATTTTACCCTTTCATTCTACACTTCTTCCATACCTACAGGTCGGCCAGAGATGCTGCAAAGTCCATGTAGAGCTCCCTAAACTGGCAATATGCCAAACATCCAGTTTTATGGCTCTTTTAAGTTACCAGGCTATTGTAAAGGGGCTGCAATTCATTTTAACATCTGCATCAAAACTAAACAGTCCAATGTGTGATTCAAAAAAAGCCAAACACAAACCAAACCACCTCTGCCTGCAGCTTCATATGTGTTCTGTATTTCTGTCACTGTGTACACTGTTACCTTTAAACCAAATATACAGCATAAACTACATAACGGAGCCACAAGAGCTGTTATAAACACAGGCTTGAATTTCATCAGAGGCTTTTACATAGTTACAATGGAAAAACACCAGGTTGATGAACACACAACTGGTATTTTGTTTTTGTTTTTTTTTTTTTTTGTGGTTGTACTTTGTTTTTCCCTGGTGAAAAAATGTATTTAGTAGCACTGTTTCTTTAATAGCACAATTATCAGACTTAGAGGTACTTGAATGGTGTAAACTGCCAAGGACAGCGATACGAATTGCTTAGCTTAAGTTCCTGGAAATTTGTGCTTAAATTCAGACCATTACACAGACAAAGTTAAATTTAATTTACAGAGCAACAGAAAATTTCCTAACAGTAAAATCTATTAGAATGTGAAAGGGTCTCTTAGGGAATGCACTTACTTGAGTTAGATAAAAGTGGACAATCTTAAGACTAGAGGGAAAATACAGTAGGACACAATCCTGCATTGGTGAGACTGTTAGCCAAGATGATCTAAATGGTTTTCTTCCTCCTTCGATTTCTGCGAAGTGTGAATTGTTCATAATATGATTGCAGTAGAATATGTTAAAATAAAGTACTTGGGACCTCCCACACACAGTTGTTCCCTTTCAGCTTTCCACAGCCTTCTTCCTACCAAATATAACAGTACCTTTTAACCAGTCCAAAAGGAACAGAGCCTTTCTGCAAGGCTGCAACATCACCCTTTCAAAGCCTGTGCACCCTGGAGTCACTGTATCCTACTGAGTACGCACACTTTGAACTTTTCAACAATTCTTAACACCTACCGCGTCTCTGCTTGGTCTCTTGTAGTAGGATTAACACAAGTATGTGTGACAGGAAAAGCGGCTTTGATTTGCTTGTCTTCAATTCAACGGTCAGTGCACTATTTCTGAACTGCTCAGACTGCAAACTAGCGGTGCACTAGTTCAGAATAACCATCAGAAGTTAATTATTTTGCAAGAATCACAGATGTTTTCCAGTTGGTTTCAAGGTAGCATCTGAATTAAATCTGACCTATTATATTTTCAAAACAACAAAAAGGACAGAACCAAACAAACCTGGTAGCTCCCTTGCAGTAAAAACTGTCTTAATCTCTGCTAAACCAGGCAGGTACTGTTTGCATCAGTGTCCTTCATGCAGAAGGGCTCACCATGGTTGAGACATTTACAGTAACAAGTTCTCTATTCCATTCTGCTTGCAAAAGTGACTAAAATACTAGTTCAAAAGACTGAAGTCTCTGTTTAGGAAACTCTAAGCATATCATCAATCCCATTAACTTTAATTATATTCAATGAGGTGCATAAGGTGCTTGCACAGTAAGGATGCAATTTGTAATGCACTTAACCTGAAGTATATGCCCTACAATACATACACACCATTTCAGAAATTTACCCAGAAAGCACGATAGTGGTAAACACTAACAAAAACTATGTGAAGATACTATAGAGAAAACCTTCTCACAGAAATAAAATCCTCAAAATAAAGGCCATTCCTATTGTACTTAAGGATACCACTTTGAAAAGCTCTTGCAGATGTAGTAGTAGTTCAGGCACAAGTTTTCATATTTCGAAGAAAGAGCGAGAAACGGTAAAACAGTTCAAGCACAGTTCTCTGCCTGAGGCCACAAAACATAATTCTGCCACAAAACATAATTCTACCACAAAACAAAGAGTAAACCTCAAACATTGTTCGTCAAATGCACAGTCGAGTAGCCCAGGTCAGGTTCTGGCCTTGCTTTCAGCTTCTCCTCAGGGCTTACTGTACTGTCATAATCCGTACAATATTTTTCACCAATAGAACATAAAATGATAGAAAAAAGTTAATATTTTCCTTAAAATTAGCCAAGGCCATCAGTTACAATTTCCTATCCTGAGGCTTACATTCTGTAGTTTTTAAGGAAAATTTCGATGAAATTTCTCTTAAACGCTTACTCTAACATTTGCTAAATGAAGATTTTAACTAGAAGGTTAAAACCAAGCTCCTTTTTATCATTATCTTGATTAGTTTTTGGATATGTTTCAAACAGATGGTTATTGTTAGATTTCTTCAAATAAAGTTTAATTTTACATCTTCATTCTTCAGTGGTAAAACGCTCTGCACTGCTTAGCACCTGGAATTAACACTGTTCATAGCCAGTACAGCAGTGCAAACTTTGTGTTTAGCAGACATACATAATTTAGCAAGTTTCTCCTATAAAGAAGCTTTAAAAATTAATAAAAATTTAAATCTTTAGCTTAGAATACTATTCAGTATCATGAGAACAAATGAATCTATGATTTTTGTAAATTGCAAATAAGTTGGGGCAAAGAATAAAAACTGCACTTTATTTCTTTGTTCATATACATTCCTAATTTAGCACAAAGTGCTTACTTTATTGATGCTTTCTTGAATAGAGACTTGTATCTTTGAACTGCCCCGTTCACTCCAAAGCATTTGCCTTCCCTGAATGGAACCACACCATGTTGAGCACTGATTCTGAAAACTGGATGTGTTAGATGTTTCTAGCATCCCTAAGGATGTTAGCTTGGTCTGTATCTTTATATCCAACTCTCTGCAGCCTGGTTGGCTAAGAATCACATCCATCATGCTTACCTGCACTCTTATCCTGCTAATCACCCCCTCCCTCCTCTCAGCACCATTCATTATCATTTGACAGCTGTTGGGTTGTTTTGTTGTATGCTCAACTTCAGTTCCAGTTTTGGTACTAAATTGACAGGTCAGTTTAAAAACCGTAATCACAAGCTCACAGATCCTGTTTAGTTTAGCACTGTTCCTACTGCAGCAGTATCCAAGACCCTCAGACAAGCACTAAGTTTTGGTTATGCCATCCACGCTCTGTACAAAGCGTCTACTAAAGACAGGCCCAGTACAGAAGGTTACAGTTCAGGACAAATCCTGGAAACAAAACAGCGCTGAAAACGGTGGATAAAATCTAAGGCCTACTCAAATTTCTGCCAAAACCCTCACTGACTTCCACGGAGCCAGGACCTACCCACCTCCTATCTCACAACAAAGGAATGCTGTCGTTGAATATCAATTTAAACGTTGCCTGCGCTGCCGTGGCCATTTTTGTGCAGCACGCGAAACACACTTCACCGCTGTGCAGCACCGAGCTACCAACTCCCAGGGCTCCCCAATCTGCCGAGGCCACTGACGCTGTTGAACTAAACCCAAGGTAAACAAGTGTCAGCCAAACTTTTCTTTTCTCCTTCCCTTCCCCGAGTGCTCTATTCAAAACACTGGGGGAAGGAGTGGGGGAGGAGGCACAGATTATGTTTCAAATGAAAATAAATGCAGTTGTTCCCAAACCAGTCTCCAGCTGCCATTTGTCATCTTCTCTGAGCCACGATACAGGTTGTCACTACTTGGAGCCACTGACTGCCAGCTCAGAAGAATTAAAGGACAGGAATACACAGGTTGCACTGCTGAGATATGGAAAAGATGAAGGTAGGAAACCTGTACCGTTCACCTGCACCACAGACTCAGAATTTTCCTTTTTTTTTTTAAGCAGCCCATGTTAAATACAGTATTTCTCAAAAGAATGCCTTCTCACAGATTTCACTCTTACATGTAACACTGATCATCTGATGTCCAAGACCGCTTGCTCACTTCCCATCAATGTTTACCATCAGGATCATCATCTTTAGATGCTGCAGAAATAACTGTATAATAAATAATGGTCAACGAATCAGGCATGACTTCACTGCTGAATTATCATAGATTCATAGAATTGTTTAGATTGGAAAAGACCCTTAAGATCATCAAGTCCAACTGTTAACCTAGTGCTGCCAAGTCCAACCACTAAACCACGTCCCTAACCACCACATCTGCACAGCTTTTAAATATCTCCAGAGATGGTGACTCAACCACTTCCCTGGGCAGCCTGTTCCAGTGCTTGACAACATTTTTGGTGAAGAAAGTTTTCCTCACTTCCAATCTAAACCACCCCTGGTACAACCTGAGGTAATTTCCTCTTGGACTATTCACTAATTACACGGGAAGAGATACCTGGCTATAACCTCCTTTTAGGTAGTTGTAGAGAGAGGTAAGGTCTCCCCTCAGCCTTCTTTTCTCCAGGCTAAACAACCCCAGGTCCCTCAGCTGTTCCATATAAGACTTGTGCTCTAGACCCTTTGACAGCTTTGTTGCTCTTGTTTGGAGATGCTCCAGCACCAGACTTCAATGTGCAGCCTCAGCAGTGCTGAGAAGAGGGGGACAGTCAACTTCCCTAGTGCTGCTCGCCACACTATTCCTGATACAAGCCAGGATGCTGTTGGCCTTTCTGGCCACTTGGGCACACTGCTGGCTCATGTTGGCACTCCCAGGTCCTTTTCTGGTGGGCAGCTTTCCAGCCACTCTTCCCCAAGCCTGTAGTGTTGCCAGGGTTGTTGTGACCCAAGTACAGGACCTGACACTGAGCCTTGTTGCACTTCATACAGTTTGCCTCAGCCCATAGATCCAGCCTGTCCAGATCTCTTTGTAGAGCCTTCCCAAACTTAAGTAGATCAACACACCCACACAACTTGGTGTCATATGCAACCTTACTGAGCGTGCACTCAATGCCCTTGTCCAGATCATTGAAAAAGATATTAAAGATAAAGAGAAGCAGCCCCAGCACTGACCCCTGGGAGCACCACTTGTGCCCTGCCACCAACTGGATTTAACTCTGTTCATCACAACTCCCTGGAATCAGCCCAAGAGCCAGTATTTTTTACCCAGCAAAGGGTACACCCATCCAAGCCCTGAGCATCCAGTTTTTCCATGAGAATTCTGTGAGAAACTGCCTTAATAAAGTCCAGGTAAACCAGATACACAGTCTTTCCCTCATCCACTATGTGGGTCGCTTGGTCATAGAAGATCAAGTTGGTCAAGCAGGACCTGCCTTCCACGAATCCGTGCTGGCTGGGCCTGATCACCCAGTTTTCCTGTACATGCTGCATGCCAACACTCAAGACTATCTGCTTCATAACCTTCCCCAGCACTGAGGTCACACTGACAGGCCTGTAGTTCCCCAGATCAACTTATGTAGCTCATGCAGCTTCCCTGACAGTTGCCTACACTCACACAACCTTGAAGATTAAAAGTTTTAACAACAGCGTTTAGAAGTGTCATTGGTAATGGAAGACACATTTGTGAAATTAAAGTGTTTTCAAGCTATTACTTTAGTTTGTTCCAAATCCCAGACAAAGGATTGGAAAAGGTGGCAATTTTTCCCTCTGAAGAAGAAAAGCTCCTTACTTTCCTTTTCCAAGCTCCTAAACTGAAGTTGCACCATTTATACTAAAATTGCTTTCAAGGCCTCAATGTGTTCAAGAAGCGCAATGAAAACTGACAATAGTGTGGATCTGCACTTTGTAAAGGATGTTCTGTGGTTACATCTTTAATATTTCTAGTGAAAATAAAAAACAAAAAGAAGAATTAGTTTGGTGAAAACGTCAATACGCCATTCCACATCGTTCTGATTTCCCACCCAATGTTCCTTCTGTTGAGCTAGTGCTGCAGCCAAAGCTCAAGGTACAGCTACACATGCAAACAAAAACAAACACACCAATTAATTGTCATGAATTCCTTAGAAACAATCATCACTGTTAGCAGTGCCAATATACAAATGCAATGTAAATTGCAAAGTATCTTTGCTTTCATCATAGTGCCGTACTAAGAGGTAAACAACATTACTTCAGGAAAGATTTTAAGAAGAAATGGGTGATAATTTATTAAGTGTTTTGACTACTGTTTTTCTCTTTTGTGAGCTCTGCTTTGGCTGATTTGCATTGGTAGGGAGTAAGGGGAACATAGCTGAACACAAACTGCTTGATTTGAAAGTTTGCATCTGTATAATTCCAAAAGTGCCTGAGGGAGGAGGTGATAATTCAGTATCTTATAATAGCAGGCAGCATGGGGATCAAAGAGAAGGAAGACTTGGCTGAAACTGTGACTGCTTGACTGTGTGAGGTACTAGTTAAAGATATTTTTGATGCCTAAGGAAGGCTGAACTGCAGCCCTGTACACCTTCCACTTTTTGTGGTGTTGTGAGCTTTGTTGAGGCCACACTGCAGTTAAGAACCTCCTGCAGACAAATGTGCCTTTGATAAAAGTTTGGACTAGATGTGGAGCCTAGACATTGCTACACCTGAACAGACTTTTAGTTGAAAATACAGTTTGGCGCACAATTAAAACTTGGGGCTTTTATCCCAGCTTACAAAGACAGAAGCTAGGAAATTACAGAAACTCAAGTTATTTGTGGTACAGAAGAGATTGTCTCACCAAAACAGCATATGGGCTAAAGTCATAATACTGAACACTTTTCCTAAAAAGCCCAAGCAGGCTATTACACAAATTCTGTGTTCCATGTGGGATGTTTTTTTGCTTTTTTTGGAGATGTTCATGCATTACATCAGACTGCAAGCCTTGGGGTGTGATTTTGTACATCTCTTGGAACTCTCCAGAGGCTGACCGACCTGTACACAAACACACTTCTTTCTGTAAACCTGCAGGCCTAATACTCCACGTTTATCCAAATGCTACATAAAACTTTCTTCTGCTATTTTTTCAAGGCACACAATTGCCAAAGAGCAGCTAGATCTCAGCTTTCAATCTACATCCTATCACAACAGCAAACGATCCCACTGAAAGGAAGGCATTTCTCAAGACCAGAGACCCATATTCAGGGTAGAACACACAGGGGTTGGGATGCCTTGAGGCGCCCTCTTCTTTTTTCGCACCATGCTGGATTGCACAATGGTGGTGTTAGGATGCACAGATCTTGGAATGATCCAGGAGTGTCGTGCAGATGTGGAAATGGCTTTTGCCTTAATTCATCTATCTTATAGGTTTAATAGAAAAAATTAGCATTGCTTATACATAAGCCACTCAATACTCAAAAAATCATTTAAGCTGGTGCTTAAATCCTACCAATAGCCGCCTAACATCCGCTTTGAGCATGCACGTCAAAGAACTTTGCTGAATTACATCTCTGGAAAACAATGCAAGGCTCACTGAATTCCACTGGAACGACCTCAATAGGTAGAAAAAAAAAATTTCCTCCCCTCAGAATAAATGGAAATATGGCAGAGGCAGAAGGAGCAACATCATAATATACTTGTACCAACTATGGCCTGGGTGCTAAAATGACAACTCTACTAAAAATAGGTATGAAAAGTAATACCATATTACATTGATGTGTTGGGAGAAACAACGCAAAAAGGGTTTTTCATCCTATATCAAGACATCCAATGTTGTTACTGACAGTTAAACCATTTGCAATTCAGATCACACCACCACCTCAAAGCTCTGTGCAAATAAAGAAAAAGAAATAATTTATCTATGACAAAGCATTCACCAATTAATGTGCTGATAAATAGGTTATTTTAAGAGTATTTCTTCCCCAGATTTTTCAATAGGTATGCTGAAGGAAGACTGGATGTTTTAGATCAGTAAGGCTTTTTTCTCGCTCCTCTTTTTATTTCAAAGATGCTGATTAATCTAAATCACCGCATATCAGACTTTTTAATTGTGAATGTTTCTGAGCCAGTGCCTGCCTTACATCTGCATTCCCATTTAATGTATAAATATTACCACAGAAAATGCCTTGTGTGTAAAGCACTGAAAAGCTTATCACACAGAGAAGAATAGCCTGTGTTGTATATATACAGCAGACAAACAAAATTCCATGGAAAAACACACACTGTAAACATCAATGCCTTCCCATTGAGGACAGCTGCTGTAACACAATCCAGGGTGCCTGCTGCCAGGATTTTCCACATGAGTGCATCTTCTTTTAACCGCTGCTCAAACACTGGCTGAAAGAGGAGCTGCTAGACTGAACATGTGTCTGCGCTCGGACGACAAACACACGGCACAGCAGTGGAATGCAGAGCAAACCTCGGGATTTGGGCGGGAAAGGAGCTACCCTGCTGCCTACCTTTGGGTTGAGTTCCCAAGCACTTTCGCTCTGGTTTTCAGAAATGGATTTTATGCTTCCCAACGAGAACTCAGTGTGCGCATTTGTGAGGACACACGCACGCCGTCGCAGAGATTTGAAGTAGAAATTGTCAATAGATGAATCACAATTTTACAACAGTATGAAACACACAACTGCCCCATTGATAATGCTGGCAGACGAGTAGAAAGAAAGGATAATCTTCCTGGACATGTATTAACTTCCTTAGCTCACGGAAAATGGGTATTGGCAGAAAACTTCAGAGATACAAAATGCCAGGGGAGGAGGTGAGAATAGATCACTGCAGAGAATCTGTAGTATGAGCAAACTGCAAAACAAGATTAGATGGCCAATGGAATCAGGTTTCCCTGCACAAAAGGCACCTCAGCTGCCAAAAGTACAAGAGCAATTAAGGAGCACAAATCAGCTTAAAAGCAGAGAGGAGTAAATGGTGTCGAAAAAGGGAAGTGCTCACTTGAATTAATGAGTTTGTAAATGAACATACACACACATTTTTACATAGACATCCCCACATCCTTCCATGTTGTCTGGGTAAAGCATCCTCACTGTGCATACCCCAGGCTGCTCGACTCGACAATGGGATTGGACACTCTTGTCACCCCCAGCTCAAAGGGCTGAGGTGTTGGCAGTTTTTTTCCGCCTTCTGTTTGCTCACAAATAGTCTAGATTTAAAATTCCAGATAGGTACCAGCCAAAGCTAACACAAAGTCATAGTACAAGTTGTTTTAACTAGCGAAACAATAAAGGTTTCCTTTTTTGCTGTGCCTCAGTTCCTTCACTATCCTTTAGTCTATTTTATGCACAGACAAGAATCCTCCAAGAAGCTAGAACCTTCTCTCCAAAGCCACCAGCTGATCTGGTTCCCTCTCTCTGGATGACAAAAAGCAACAAAGACAGGATGTATGTGTGCATGAGAAAGATGATATACAGACCAAGAGAGAGAATCTTGAAGGATTGAAGCTTCAAGGATTTACGTAAACACCTTGAGTGCTTTAGGTGTATCTCTAGCTTTACAGAAGGGCTTGAAACTATGTGGAGCCAAAGTGTTACGAAAACAAAAAAAATTTTTTTGCTGGTGCTTCCTTAAGTCTTGTGATTCAGCAGGGCCTAACTCACAATTTATGACCTTTTCAAAGCTGGCAATGCTATGATTACTCAACCTGGCTCATAGTTGGCAGACACAGTCCAAACAAGAGTATCGGGGAATCTCAGTTCTAATCCTCGATCTTTTACAGGGATTCAGCTGGATCTGATTCAGACACACATGCAGGCACATGCTGTAGGTTAAACAAAACGTTACCTCCATAGAAGCTGTTAAGACACAGAAAGCACTCAAAGTGCATGCTTAACCAATTACCTAAATCAGGGTCTACACGTCCACCAGACAGCTACACCCAAAACCTGTGTATTCTTCCTTTGGCTTAATTCCTAACTCATCTGAATGAGCATGGAATTGTGTGGGAAGCATGGGATGGTCAATAGAAGCATTACTGTCCAACAAAATATGGTACAATATTTAGTTGTAGCAATAAACTAAATTATTGGTGCAGCTACTAGGGCAGACGCAGAAAGCACAGCCTGACAGCTGTCTGCAACCTTTAGAACAACGTTTTTACTTTCACCACGCCTTGTCTAAGAAAACATTTTCCAAAACTTCCGTATCTTCCATATCACTAACATATCTTCTGGTCATTAAGTAACACTGCTAAGCCTAGGGACTGCAACAAGTGAGGGGGAAAAATATTTAAAAAAAAATAAATTGTTCACAAGCCAGAATCCCACATTGATCTTAACATTACCTTGGCTACAAACAGCATCAACATGTAGGTAGAGAATCTTGATAAAATTTCATTAAAGAAGAAAACTATATGGAGCTACAATGTTGAAAAATTAAAAATCTCAGCACAGGAGATGGATAAACTGATATAACACAGAACAGAATAAGCACGGGATGTAAGGTCAAAAATTCCAAGTATACAAGAGAGAAAAAAACCCTTTCTTTACTCTGAGGGGGAGAGAGAACTGGGACAGGCTGCTCAGAGAGGCTGTGGAATCTCCTTCTCTGGAGATATTCAAGACCTGCCTGAATGTGTTTCTGTGCAACCTGCTGTAGGTGATCCTGCTTTAGCAGGGGGGTTGAACTAGATCTTCAGAAAACCTCTCTAATCTACCATTCTGAAAATCCTTGAGTTGTTAAGCAGACCTTGAAATACTAAAAAAATCTGTGCTTTTCTTCAAACTTAGAATTGTTCATGATTCTCTCTGACACAGTGGGGTGTGTGGTAGGCCAGTAAACACTGGTACTTTCAAAACCAGAATCAGGTACAGTTGGAGATTATAAAGCCCACACTTCTGGATCTCCTAGAAGATCACCTAAGAAAACAAAAGACCCTCAATTAAGCAGAAAAGTTTAAAGAAGCAAACGTGCGTATGGGATCACATATATTCTTCTGTGAAGCCACACCATTTAGAAACCAAATTCCTTTCACATTTCACATAAACATGGAAACCCCTGCCTATAAAGGGATCATGGCATGCTTTACTGTGGGGACGACCAGCAAAGTCTGCATCCCTGTAAATGAATATCCACAATATCAACCAGAGACGAGAAGGTAGCTGGTTGGGGGAAAGCTCAGCATGAGCACCAAGGGTCAGACATGGCTATGCACAATCAGACATTTAATGAATTTCTGCAGACAGCTGCTTACATAACTGTCAAGCTGTCCTACCAGCCTTCAAAAGCACTGAGGCATTTCCCCTTCTTTAAGGAGGGGAAAAAACCCCAAACATCCCATTCTTAAAGATAAGAAAAGCAAAACTCATAAGCTGCAATAGTTGCAATTACTTATAATAGCTTATGACTGCATGGATTAAGCTTTAATTATTACACTGTTGCTATTTGTCTCCTATTGGATGTGCAGAGAAACCAGTTCTAACCTGTCAGATATGATGGACTCTTGTTTTCTAATGTTTAAAGAGTTACAGTTTGCCCTTGCCTTTTGCCAGCAGTATATTTCCACAATTAAAGGAAGTTATTTTATACTATTTTAAACAAAGGTTGAAGAAATTTGCCGTAGGAACAAGCTTCCTGAGTTTCATTATCTGAAGCTTTAAAATGACTGGCAAGCTTCACTTTTGAGTCATATAAGTTAATTGATGACACCATAATCATGAGGAGCAATACTAGTCTAGTCAGGTATTCTTTCTTCCTGGTAAATACAATCCAGGATACCCTGAGGGATTCTGCTAAGCACAGATGTAGAGAAAAGCACACAGAAAAAGAGGACAGGAACACATTTTTCAACATGTCTTTTCCCCTTATTCAACTGTCGAAGAGAACAAACGCATTGTCCGACGGGGATTATAAATGAGCCTCTGCCCAAAGTTAAAACTAAACTTCCGAAAATATACACGTTACCACTTTGAATTTCATCCTTCAGATATTGACAACTTTTATCCTATGGCACTGACTTACAGGAGGAAAAGGTATTTTTAAAAATCATTTAAATCCACAAGACAGATTATGAAATCATATACTTTGTCTTTCCAGTGAAAAGAAGGGACAAAAGGACAAAGGAATCTGGCCACCGATTCATTGCTCATGTGGTGTACACATGTATACCTACTGTAGAGCTTCACTTTATTAAATTACAGGCATCTCTCAACTCTCAAGTTTAGGTATCAGCCCTTCCCCTCTCTAATAGAAGAAATAGTTGTATGCACAGGAGAATTTACAAAACTTGGTTTTTTGGTCTCCCTGGGTGGATTGTGCCCTAACAGTAGGACTGAAGGCAGACTAAAACCTTTTACTTCAGTGGAGGAACCACCTGCAAGCTTTCCCTCTTCCTCCTCTCCCATACAATTCCTCATTTCATGAAAGTGCACAGCATTTAGACCTAACTCCTGCGAAATGAAGGTAAGAGCAGTCAACCCCTTCAAAAGCTGTCTGGAGATTGGTGGCTGGTAACACGTAGACAACATGATCACACCGGCCTTCCTTCCTTGCAAAAAAGATGTTGATTTATGCAGCAGTGTATGCACATCAGAGTTTTGTTGTTGTTTTTTTCCCCCTTGTTACACTTTCCTAGCTAAGGACATTAAAACAAGGGAACTTATGAAGGGGAAGTCATCTCAATCTTTTTTTTTTTTTTAATTTCCCTTCTCTGACAGCAAGGTACACCATACAAGATGAAACTAGTACTCAAGCACCCCCAAAAGCATATAAACCAAGTGCAGTCAGCCATGATAAAGAAACCATTAAATAAAATGCAACTTCTTAAGTACCATAGTTTCCAAAGTAAAAGTCCACATTCTACAACAATACCCTCAAGTGAGATATACCAGGAGATGGCAACATAAACTTTAGGATTATCACCCATCTGAGTCACTTACACCCTGTTTACATCTAGCTGAGGGCTCAGTAGTTCCAGTCCTATTTATAACATTTTGTCTCATCTTTCAAGTGTTTTTCCTCCATCGATAGTTTCCAGAAACCAGGGAGATTGCTGACATGCTAGGGTGACAGAATGCTATAGGTAGCCTTGTTCAGCAACAGAACTAAAACAATCAGGTCTATCAGTTTTTAAATGTGTGATCTCTATAGGATCCCGGTTCCAAACTTGGAGTTAGATAACATGCTATACTACTGAATAGCTTTCTCCTCTGAGACCTATACTCACCATGGACCTATGCTTGAAACTTATCAGCAAGGCTAAATTTGAGACCTATGCTACAAGACTTGTTTGGGATGTGTCAGGACAGATTAGGATTAAAATAATTTTACTTTAAAACTATAGTTCTGAAATTCCATCCTCATGCAACACCACCTACAAGGCAAATCAAGCAGATTCAGTTTGATGTTGAGAGTAGTTGGATCTTTCAAGCAAAAAACAGAAGAGGACAATGACCCAGGTAAACACTATCACTATCTGCCTAATTTAAATTGTAATGCTTCCCAGCAAGCACTGAACACAGTAATCGCACTGAGTCTTCACTAATTGTATTGAACATCACCCAACTGGCCGTTCCAAGAACACAATGGAGCAGGGATGCAAAAGAGGGAAAGTTTCCTCAAGCACTACCCTATCTCCCATCCAAAACAAATTTGGAGAGATCTCCTACTGAATCCCTCTCACAGAATCCACAATCTTTAAACCAATTCTACTTTCCAACTAAAATCCTTTATATCCTGAGTTTTTAAAAGATAGATTATGTTTAGATTTCCTCTTATTCCCCAGTCCTGAGGAGATACTAACAAAGCGTGGAAAATACCACAGTCATCTCATCTATGACCTACATTATCACATAAATACATAGACATATATATGCATATTAACCTCTAAGAGCAAAACAGTATCACATACACACAGACCTTCCCTCCACCCCCCTTCAGAAAAGGATTACAAACAAATCTTTCCTAAAATTCTGGCGGCCATTCTACTTGGAGCAGCATTGGTGCATCCCGTTGAAGTGTAAGACTCCACTCATGCTATCCTACAATGCTAATTTTGTCATCCAGTTGACTATTAACCCATGGTTGAGTAACTCAAAAGTAGGCATAATTTCATACATAACATGACTGCCCCCTTGTGTCAAGCTAGATCAGAGCGAGTGCTTGAACATCTCTGCAACTTTCTTTTCTTAGTATAGGGGAGAAAAAAAACAAAAAACACCCTAAAACTAGTTCCTTAGGTATGAAACTAGAGCTTCTACAGTTCTTGAAACCATGACAAAGCACAATTTAGGGCATAGGTTTGGAATTTTTGCAATTTGGAAAATTGCAACATATATTTCCAAAGTGGTACAATCCCACATCACCAGCAGGTTTATTAACAGTAACAAAAAGGAAAAAGCTGTTTCCCTCTCAAAGCTGTTTTATTTACTTTATCCCTTTTTTTTTTTTAAAAGGTAAGTTAAAAAATTAACTATATGAAATCACATAGCAAAATTGTTAGCTAACTTCACCAAGTTAGACATAGAGTGTAATTCACTACCGGCTCTGAAAATGGAGGCCTACACCAACATCTGGTACTACAGTCAGAAAATTCACCAAGAACATCAGAGGTCCAAGTGGGTGCAGAGATGTATACAGGATATACACTTACATTTAAAGTCATTTGCTCAAACAGAACTACGCCTTTGCTGAAAACGTTCAGTTTGCAAGTTCTGAGGGATACATAAGGGCTGTGATATTTTTCTAACAAGAATTTGGTCCCACACATAATTTACATTTATTAACACATGATACTCGTGTTTGGAAACTTGGAATTTATTTCTAACATGTTATGAAGTGTTACGATACGTCCTTTAGCATAAAGAGGCAAGGTGGGTATGTGGTGTTTAGTATGAAGGTATCAGTAATCTGTGTGGCCCCCTGTGAAGTGCTAAACAGGCTCTGGACTCAGGCCAGATAGCAGAGCGCTGCCATCAGGGAAAAGGAAAGACGGACAGTTTTTTATGCTCTCTTTTTGCACAACAACCCCCCCACTCCACTCTTTTTTTTTTTTTTAATAATTGTTAAGCCAAAAGGGTGAATGTCAGGGAGAGCCTGTCAACTATGTTGGCAGATGGTAGGCAGTCAGAACTGGATTAGATGTTTACCATCAATAACCAAGGGAAGAACTGGGCGTCTGTCTGAGTTGGGTAAAGGAAATTTAAATAAAGAAATAGATACAGAGGCCCTCTGCCCAAGGATTAGAAGACTGAATCAGAACCTCCCCCCAGCATCCCCCAAGCCCCAGGCTACAAAACAGTCGAAGAAAATGCCTCATTTTTGCCCATTTCACTCATCTATGGGTCTCTGGCAAAGCCAAAACTGTTATCCAAAGTACGAGTCTGCTTGCCTTTGGCCTTCCGCACTGATTTCAACTCACAGGTCTCCTCTGCAGTGTTCCCTTGGTGCTCTTTCAAGTTTGAGGAATTATCAGGGATCACCCTCCTTTCTCCTAAGAAATGGCCATCTCAGTCCTACTGGCACAAGCCCTGAGGAAGCGCGCACACACACACACACACACACACACACACACACACACACACTAGTTAGGAGTGACGGTAGGGAAGATGAACAGGGAAGAGCGGTCTTCTCTGCCTAGAATTCTGGAGGCAGGACAAAGCACTGGCACAGGGAAAAGTGCTGGGCCAAGGTGTTCTACTGAACTTTGGAAAAGGGCACCACCAAGGTGAAAAAGCAAAGAACTGAAGCGAAGTAGATCAGAACTGAGTTGAACTGATGGAAACAAGTTGCATATTCTATAACATCAGCACTGTTCACAGCAGATCTCACAGTTCTGTATCAAGAAACCAAAAGCCTTTGAATGGAAAGGTAGATGAAAAAATGACAAAGTTAATTTCTTGGAAGTTGCATGGTTCCTAGAGAAGTAGCAAGGTCTAAAATGCAGCATCACAGATTCGATATCTCAAAAATATGAGACCATTAGGACATCCTTAATAATCTGAGTTTGTGAAAATACACCAATGCAACAGGATTAAAGGCATCACATTCCAAGCATAAATGTATTGAATGGTATCACCAAGATCAGTCAGACTTTCTCCCATATCCTCAACTCGTTTCCTCCCTATGTCACTGCTAATCTGACTATCCTTCCTGCTCACTGAAGCTTACATCCTCCAATTACTCTCTTTCCTCCTTTCTCCTTCCCCACAATCCATCTGCTTCGTCACAGCATCTCAGAGACCTGTCGCCTTCCTCTCCAGCCCTCAAAAAAACCCAACCCTAAATGTTGTTTAGGCATTTGCAATGCTCTAGCCTTTCAATGAACTGACCGGAGATGCTTAGATGGTACAAGGGTAAGCCAGTAATTCAGGTAAAGCTTTCCAACTCTTTTTGCTTTCCTACTATCAAAACTCTCACTTTTTTTCCAGTCTCTGTTCAATCCATCACTACTGCCACATGCACTTTGAATGTCTTCTCCAACACATGTAACTCTGGATAGATATCAATCTGATCTTATTACTACATGTTTTATTGGTTCTGCATTCTACATAAACATTCTGCTTAATCAGAGAGAAACCAAACTCAAAAGCTTGAAATTCAGATATGAACATTCCCAGATTTCAGACTCTTGGCTAGCTTTTATCTTTTCCTCCCTTTCTCCCCCCGCCTTTCAGTTCTAACACAGGGACACCTTGCACGCATAAAAAAGTCATTAACAAATGACATGCTTCTGCCATCCAAATTTTTCTAATAATTCATACTTCTCTCAGAGGATCTGCAAACTATTATGACTACATTAGTCTACTATTAGGGATGATTTATACTGAACCACTTTTTGAGAAGTTCATACCTTTAAACTGAACTTCTCTCAAAAATAAAGTTCCTAGATGTAAGTGCATCTTACCCATGCCAGTTGTGGTAATGCTGCAAGGCCTATAGGATACGTTATTTACCAGTTCATAATTTACAGTAGAATACCAAAAGCCTTCAGACAAAGAGGCAGAAACAATTAAGAGCTCTAATAATCTGATCCTGCTGTTTGCAGCACACTATGATTTAAAATTATTCATGTGTTTCAATATGGAAGTGATTTAACATAATTTAGCAAACCTGAGACCTGTGTTAAGATGTAGTAATGATGAATGGATGAGACACAGCACACACAAAGCCTGAGTCCTGCAGAGTAAAGGAAATATCCCTTATCCCTGAAGACCTGGCAGGTGCCCCCATGTGGGTGGCCAAAGATGAGGAAAAAAAAAAAAAAAGAAAAAAGAAAAGGAAAACCGTAAACAGTCTTTAAAAAAATAAAAAAAAAAAAAATCAAGATTCTAGAGTGTAACAAAGGGTGTGGATAAGAATGCATTCCAAATTAGTATCTGAAAATGTTACATAGACAGATTGGATTAGGTTTCTAAAATAAAAAGCAGATGGACGGAGAACACTTACTAAATTCACTAAGAACAAATCCACTGTGGTTGCATCCCTCAGTTATTTATTATCCCAGCAGCCATTTTAGGACTCAAACACAGCTATTTCTTGTACAGTACTTTCCATGACCACAGTTCTCAGCATAGGCTCCGTACCCACCGGCAGCAAGTACAGTGCAAATCTTCCAGGACAAAGCACATATGCAAATCTTTACCTTTCCTTCTACTTAACAATAATGCTCACAAGGCCTAAACACTGGGAGGTATTACATAATTTAACAACAGGAAAAATAATGACTGGCATTTCAACTTTTTAGTGTATTTATCACAGCTAGAACATTGATGAACTTTTAGAACATCTATTTAACGATGCACCTGACATTTTCCCTGCATTACTTACTCTATAGAATCCGAGAACCACTAAATACTGCACAGCTTGAAAAACAGCTAAGACTACAGGGTGGAAAGAGAAGAAAGGGGAGGAAATGTTTTTGCACCAGAACGAGAATTTCTAAATAGGTGGTGATTTTTTTCTAAAACCAGATGAGTACAGAAGAACAGCAGCCCATGATAGCATCAAATCTCAGTTTGCCAAATTCTCCTCAATCCCATGGTAAGGTAGAGTAGTGCTCTCAAGCCAAGCTTTCTATCTCTCCTCAGGAGGAAAAGGTAGAGCAAAATATCTCCAGACAAGACTCATTCTTCTTGTTTGCATGTGTACCACCAACCACAGTAGGACTTCAAATACAGAGCGGGGTTTCTGGAAACCCAATACAATGAAAGCATGCACGTATGGCAGCTCAGTGTCCTAGACTTCAGGTAGGACGTGAGAAGAAAAGGATAGATTCCACCTCTGCAACCTCCCAATGCTCCCAACACAAAGCTCTTGATCACTTTCACATTCAACAATGGAGGGAATTTGACCCCTGACTCGAAGACCTAGGTGAATAAAGAATGCTTCATACACCGCTTGTTTCTTTGGGGCTTTTTAACCCCAACTGTGGTCAACTAAGCACTGCTGCCATCTCAGGTCACTAGAGCAAAAGGAAAACTGACATCCCACACCACTCTGGCCCTGTTTTGTGTGTCCCAACATCTGTGTGACAGCCCATGACAAGCTTCTGTTTCTCTTAAAACCAACTTTAAAGTAATGGATTGTGAGAATTTTCAAACCATTCACCACTGCCTAATGCCTATGAAGTTCACCATACTGAACCTACAACTTGAGAAAAGAAACAATCACGGGGATAATTCAAACAAGTTTCACTGCCTGTATGTTAAATGTTTCATCCAAGTGAAGTTACGGTCTGTCAGATGTAGCCAAACAAGTGATTTCCAAATGCAAGACTTCAACCGATACAGCTTTCTGTTCACTGCCCTTCATATCCCTGTGTGTAAAGTAAACTCTGGTAGTGACCACAAAACATTTCTGGCACCTGCTGATATTTTGTATTCATACAGAGCCTGTGTCATGGATCTAGTCTGCCTGAAAGTGCCATCCCTCAAAAACACGCTACACCTACAAAACACAGTATGACAAACTCTCATGAACTAGGAATTATGTAACAAATATTATGATTCTGCTATGCTCTGCTCACCTCATCGTCTCTCTGTAGGACACTGCATCACACTGGGCAACCCCTGCCTTTATTTTAAAGGCTCTAATTCATACGGGCCCAGAATTCCTAAAAGGTCAAGTCCCCACCACTCCCAGTAGCTCATGGTTTCAGGAAGACTGACAATGACACTTGGCTGCACAGGAGATGGGACTTGGTTGTAGCTGCTGACTAAAAGGACGTGCAGACAGACCAACAACAGCAGCTACCATTTTCTGATCCATTTCCCTTTTGACATTATATTTATACATTTTGCCTGTAGAAAAAAAGGAAGAAAGTGAACACAAACACATCAGTTTTCCTTGGGACAGACAGACGTAGATGAGTAACCGGACATAGCTGCTGTATTTACTTTTATCCCAAGAGGAACTCAGTAACCACAGAAATGGGTGTGATACAGGAACCTGAGAAAAATCAGACCAAAACACAACCATGAGCAACAGGTCAGGTGCTTTGCTTTGGTTTGCTAACAGACTGACAACTGCTCTAAGGTATTTAAAGTATTTTGTCTGCAACACAATGAAAAGCTTCAGCTTTTCCCAGTTGAACTTCCTGTAGTGGGTAAAACAAAACATACAGTTCTGCACATGGGAGTCACAGAAAGTCCCTGTGTGATGTCACAACTATTTTCAGTCCTTGGAGCCACATGAATAAAGTAAATTTCAGTCCAGAGCTCCATAGGCTCTCTGTTCATGGCAAGGGCCGAAGGCCAGGCACGCTGCACTTACACATCCAGCATCCCAGGTGAGGTGTAGAACCCCCTGCATCACAGCTCTGCCTTGAATTTGGCAAATGTTTCAAACAAACCCTTCCACTGCAGTAAGCAAGTGTTTTCCAGCAGAGCTTTGCTGCATCAGTAGAGGGTCAAGCATACTTGACCACGTTTTAAACTTTGAGGGGGGTGGGGGGGGGAACCAACTTCAGTAGAGATCAGAAACAGCAACTGCAAAAGAAATTTTTTAATGTGTTAATGATGTAAATAGATTTCCAGAGTAGTACTGCAAGAAGAAAATACAACATTAATTTTGAACTGGGTCCTGATCATACATGGAGCAGCATTTACTTGCTAAAAGAACTGCAACTGCAATGCTTATCTTTGTAGAACACCATGGAATGGAGTCAATAGGAAAAATCAGCTTGTATTGAGCAAGTTTCAGATTTGTTTTACCCACAGAACGTACAACATGCAATTTTCTGAACAATTGTAGTATTACAGCAGGTAAAGTATCCCATTAACACCTTTAGGAAATGTACTACAGCTGCTAGAAAAAGGTATTTTCCTTCAGTACTTCTGTCCTGTTGCACTATTCAGCAATATTTAAACTGGCTGTTGACTTCCAGTTTCCCAACATAACGGCCTTTAGTACAAAAGATGGCCTCACATGACCATATTGGAAATTAGTTATCCAAGTATTAAAACGCAAAGGTCCCTTGGGTCGCACTTACTATTGGGCTTTAATACCATAATGTGCCATACCTGGTTTTGATAGTTGAGCCTGGAATTAGATGATTAGGCCAAAAATACATTAGATAAATTATTTGCTTATTACACCGTGTTGGTTTCCAGCCCCGTCTTCCACAAACACAGATACAAGTATCTGTGTCTACATTCACATCTGCAGACATTCACTAATGAAAACAACCCAACCCCTCCCCATTTACAAATGTTAACATTTTGACCATTACTAGAATTATAATTCTGCTAAAAATGCTCATTTACTAGTCTGTACCTGCATATGAAAATTCTCAGCAGTCAACTCTGTCTTTTGGTTGGCACACAGCAGTCTGGACAGGCATTCCTACAACCTTGTACTGATATCAAATTGACTCTTCCTGGAAAGCCACAATGCCAAATCCAAGCACTAATTTACCATTGTATATGCAGCATGGGGGACATAACATTGCCCCAACATTTTGAGGGGTGCTAATTTAATTGCTATTTAAGAGCATTGCATATTAAAATTTCATGAGTCTTTTGCTGCCACATTAGTAGAAAAATATTATGTGTCACAACATTAATAACTGTTAAACAAAATTTCTATCCTGTTTATCAGATAAAGTAGCTCCCACCAAAAGAAGCACACACACATTGTAAGACGTTTTTGAACTTCTTTTAGTATATCCACCAAATCTAAATAAAAAGTAAAGCCATCCTCCATCCTCTTATCAGAAAGAAAATGCTTATTTATGCTTTGAATTTTAATTATGCAGTTAAGATAAATTTAACTTTTTTTCAAGTTAAATATAGAAGTTTGAAATTTTTATTGTCTGTCTCCTTCCCTCAGAAAAAAGTTTTTTGCACTTACTATTCTGCATGGTGTTCAAAGTAAACAATGATAGAAGTTAGTAAGTGGAGAGCAGCTTGTTGTTTTTATAGCATAGGAGCCCTGTACTTCTGAATCACTAAGCAGCTGGAGTCTGGTTTAATTACTTAACATCAATCAAGATGTAAACCAGCACTTGGAGACCAAGGAATGCAACATTCATCTGAAACACAAAAGAAATAGCTAAGCTATTTTAGCTTCTGCCTAGACAGTTTGTACACTAGGAAAAGTCAACACATTACTTTTATACTATGTCAGTAACATAAAATAGCTAAACAGTAATTTTATGCTGTACTTGAACACATCAGTGACAATTTGTGGTAAGGGAGAAAAGATCATGAGCATATTATTTCATAAAGGCTTGTAACCTCTAACACAGAGTAAATTTGTTCAATACTACCTTCCGACAAAGAGCAGCACCAGTTTATGCTGGCACTTCCCACTCCAATAGATAGAAAGTTACAAGAAAATAAAAGGAGAGATTAAGTTGTAAACTCCAGGTTCCTGCCTTAATTTTTCACCGGCTCACTCTCGTAGCTTGTGAAATACAAATTTCTTTTATTGGGCTTTTGCTAATATACAGCAATGCTGGATTCAACTCCTTGGAGCACTGCAGCCTGTCTTTCGCAAGATCAAAGGAGATCTAATTATCCCTTCTGGTCTTCAGATCTACAGATGTAAACTACACACTCTATCTAATCTATGAAAAAAAGCAACCAGCCACCGTAGCACACAAGAACTTCTCCCTGAAGATAAAAGCAACGAGTAACCGCAGAGGACAGCTGTTAGCCACGTTACTTATTGCACTGTCGGAAGCAGCTGAGTTACTACGGCGTTGAGGGTGAAACGAGACACTGTGTGGATCTGCCCAAGTCTTCAGCACATCTCAGGTAATCATCTACAAAAGCGAAGTTTATAAATAACTGCCTGCAACGTGGAAAACATGATCAGCCAACTAGCCAGCTCTGTAGCAGCCAGTGGATGCTGAACACAAACTCTTTCACAGAATCACAGAAGATTAGGAGCCAGAAGGGACCTTGAAAGATCACCTAGTACAAACCCCCTACCAGAGCAGGATCACCTAGACTAAATCACAGTTTGTGTGCTGACATCCAACCTATTAGATATTTACTACACAAACACAGAACAGCAACAGTTCTCAACGCAGAGTTTCCAATCTAGGCACAGGATGACAGATTAAATATATACAGACAGAAAGATGCACTAGCACCTGGAAATAAGGCATCACATTTGTCTCAGCAGTGGCCACAGTACTCTTCAGGAGCAGGGAAGATTTTACATGGATTTTGAAGCAGGGCAGTTGCACATGAAAATGTGTGAAACTGGTACTATTAGCTCACTGCTACAGTGCAAATGCCACCTATAAACCAGAAATAAAATTCTTATAAAGTATGTCAAACATACTAAAATACCCATTTGCCTTTCAATATTTAAGAGGCAGGTTTGCTTGCATCCTCCTCTACTACAACCACCCAGCTTTTGAGCTGCATACAAGCTTTGCAGCCCCCTAAAACCAGGGCTACCTAGCAAGCTAGTAATTTCTTAATTTAAATATGAGGCACACAGAGTCCTTTTTGATGACTCTGCTGCTGATCATTGCTTATGTAAGGGATTAGCCATATTTAGGCCTTTTCTCTCTAATGCAACCTGTAATGAAAAAGCAGAATGCCACTGAAATCTTTATAGTTTCTTACTTATAACTGTTCTGGGGTTTCTGTCTGAAAAAGAAACTTCCCTGATAGCTTGTTCAACCGATTTCAGAGACACTTCATATCCTCAAGTGGCTCGAAGCATCTGAATAGATGAGCTAAATCAGATTATTGATATGTCCAGATATCCAGGGTCGATTTCTGAGGCCAAGTTTATGGTCAATTGGTAACAAAAGCACCAGATATAACAATGCTTCTCCACACCAAAGGGACTAACTCAGGAACACACATACACTTTTAGCAAACTATTATATCAGCAGAGATTATACCCAGGACTTCTAAAGGAGTTTCACTACATACTGAAACATACTGAATTAAAAGGGGATGCTGCCCCATGTACAGAGAGCACTGAAGACTTTCCTGTTGCAAGCAAAGTCAATGACTGAAATACCAGCACTTAACAGTAGCCAGAGATGTTTGAACATTAAGCTCTGGTCTTAACTCAAGCATGTTCTTACATACAGTTCCTATCACTGCTATTCTTCTAGCATGCCCTGTCATTAATGATAAAACAGGCCCCATGCAAGTCATGGTTTAAATATTGTTAGCAGCATTTCAGAGAGAATTCTTGTGACAGCAGAAGTCAGACGATACATCTGGCCACTTGAGTGAAAAAAAAATATTTACTCAGACTTCGGAGTGTCATTTTCATATAGAAGGGGAAGATAAAAGTAGGAGTCTTTTACAATATGAGCAAGCAAAGCAAATAGGGATTCCGCTAGCTGATAATCCAACAGGAGAGAGACAGTTATAAAACCCACTGAGCACAGTTTGGTCTAGGTAATGGTGTTGTATCTCATGCCAACAGATGGTAATTAAAAAACACAGAACGCTTAATAAAAAACTCATTGAAAAGAGAAAGAAAATAGTATTTCCAAGAAAGTGTGATGACAACGGCAGCACCGTGAACACATCAGTCGCTGTTTACCAGCACACCTTATTTTGGTTGAGTTATATTTCAAAGCACCTAAAATCATTCATTTCAATCATTCAGAGAGATCCATCTGTTATTATTTCCTCTTAGTCTGAATTATTAAAATGCACTAGACTTTTTTCCCCCAATTGTTCAGTCTACTGTGCTGTTTAACAAAGAAGAGTTTCTTTTTACAAAGACTACCTCCACCACTGGAGCCTGCCATTTACTCCTCCTGCAATGCCTAAAAGGCTCTACCACACCCGAAATGCTGATGGAGACAAGACAGTACAGAAGATAAAGATATTACAAGACATTTTTTTTTCAGGACAGAAATACACTTAACAACAGAAAGTGCTTTTTTTAAAAAAAAATCTAATGCTTTATTTTAGTGTAAGGCTACTGTATTAAATTGCAGATCACAATGCTACACCATTGCAAGAAAGCCTCCACTGAAAGTGTATTTTATATATATACTAACAAAACATGTTTTCATCACACCAATAAAGAGATACATGAAACAGGCATGGAAAGAGTAATGAAAGTATCAAGAATTATTGATATTTTGACCACACATACAATAACAGGATCACAAATGTGCAATGTTAGCAACTGCTTTCATTAAGAAATACATTCCCTGCAGTCAGCTAGATCCACAGTAATTTTTTTTTCCTCTACATAAAGATCAGAGACAGGCGCACCTGTAGTATAGTACAATACAGACAATTTAGAGATCAAGAATTTTGCCAGCAATTTGCTTAGTGAGAGCATATATTGGCTTATGTAGTCTTACAACAACAAGTTTAGTATGATACTGAAGGGATGAGAATTGGGTTTGGGTTGTTCAAGAAGTCTCATCATTTTCTTTAACCTTTTTGAAAAATCAAGCTTTTTATGTGAAGAATTTAAATACTGTATTCAGAGACAACCCTTGATTTAGGTTTCAATTTCTGCAGTAAATTGACAATACATTTAGAGAGAGTAACCTTTCAGGGAAATGCTATAAGAAGCAGAAAGAAATACCAAACACTGTTTCAGCAAAACTAATTAAATAAACCACTGTTTAATGAGCTGCTGGATCTCAGGAAGGGGAAATTATAGAAATAACAGCCATCAACTTATTTTTCATTCAGTAGCATTTCTGAGGGAGCCATGGAGAACTTCTTTATATAAAAAATATTATATTGAGAGTTCATTATTTTCTTCTCTTTTTCAGCTCAATTCCACCTACTTCTCCCCCTCCTTCCCACTTGCATCCTTAGAAGCTGGGTTAATTTCTTTTTGCTATTTCAGCTACCATTAAAATTAAAAATTTTAAAAAGGCGCTGAAATCAAGCAATTATACCAACACACGAAAGGAACCTCTTGGTAGCTGAGGCTCAGCTACAAGTAGCATCGATTTTCTGCTGCTTAAAAATGCAAATAGAACAAAAGACCCAATGAAGTGAAACAGGGAACTGTAGACAATATGGGAACACACTGATTAGAGAGAAAGAAAACAGTGAGAAGTCCAAAGGAGAGGTGTGGTATTGCTGCAGTGGAGTTTCCTATTTCATTTTTACAACAAAACAGACCACAACGATCATTAAGCAAACCACTGAAGAGGCAAGTCTTATCTCAAACAACACACTGGGTACTGCATTCTTCAAACTGTTACAGTACATTTTGTAGGAGAGATCTGTAATAGCCAATTACACAGATAACTCTGCCTGAGTCTTCATGTTCTTCCTTTAAGACATCTCACACAGAAGAAAAAGTGCAGTCACTCTTCCATGCACTGCTATATTCTATATTTCTCCACGCACCTGCTTGTAAATATGTTTTTCTATGACATCTTAATCACTTTCCCATTTGAACATCAGGTCTCAAAGTGCTATTATTACTTTTGTTTCCTCAAAGGGGTAGTGACAAATGATTAACTGGTATAGCAGTCTATCCACATGAAAGATTTCACATTTCTAATTCCACTGACATAGGACTACATTTAGTACCATATTTATTTCAAAACAGATTTAAAAGACAGCCAAGAGTGTGCTCTGAAAGAAAAATCCCATACCTGCATTGTTACAAAAGCCAGTCCTATCAAATTCAGTGGGAATTTGCACCTACATTTGTAGAGAGAATAATTTTTGCATAAACAAGCAGGGCACTGAAATATAAATTAAAGGGCCCTCCAGGCATAAAAGCCTGAAGCTCTCTAACATAAGGGCTGAAAGATGGCATTTTCTTTCCATGACATAATGCAAGTGAGGAAACAAACTTAGCCTCATTCTTTTATTTTTTTTTTTTTGTAAATGGCACAAAGATGCCATGTGTTTGCCTGTCAGTAACAGTAGGTGCCACACAGTTTTACCATATTTACATTACCTGTCAAAAGGAAATATGCTTCATACCATCAACTGAGTCACTTTCCAGTTGCTTGTCTCCAATTAACTGTGCAATATTTACTCATGTATTTACAACTTTCAAAAATTAATGTTTATTCTTGAGTCACCTTTCAGTGGTTTATGGATAAGCTAATTCATATGTTGCAATAAACATATAATTGACCGGGAAACAATTCTATGAATCCCAAACCCAAGCAACCTTAGATCAAGAGTTTCATCCTTAGATCAAGAGTTTCATAATATGCTTTCACTTCTGAAACTATGTGCTTCTGTTCCTCCAATAGCATATGAATTGCTTTTAAGACCTGAAACTGAAGATATTTGCACATAACTTGATTTTTCCCACACTAACTTGTTTCCATAGCTGGTGCTGTATTTTTGTTAAGTATTAGATTTAGACCTGCATATGGTCACTTATCTCCTTATCAAAAAAATCTGAAGTGATTATACTTTATGATGGCTTTAAGGAAATGCTACATAACTGGGGATATCAGAACCAAGTAATTCGTCCTAGATTCTCTCAGGCACAGCATAACTTTTGAGCCTGAACTAAAACCAGATACATGTATCTGAAATGGCTACCCACTTTTATTACACAGAAAATTACAGAGATGTAACTATTCCACAGCCCTAAATGTGATCCTTAGTTCTATGTCTGCATATATAACATTCAAGTCCTACTAACATGTGTAACCAGCGCATAGATATTTGTTCCCTAGGACTTTGAAACAAAGAAAGAAAAATCAGCTTTTGTCTAAATAATTCAGGGAAACTGACTGGCCTTCAGCATCCAGCAACAGGGGTAACCAGTGAAATGCATCACAACTGCTGGCTTTTCAACCACCTCAAATGCTAGCAGAACGCACAACCCAACAGCAAAAGGAACATGAAAATATTTTTCATTTCAAAATATTTGGGAATATGTGTTACCTAAATGCCAATATTCCAACTGCATGAAAAAACACAGAGGTTTTACCAACTTTTTACCAAACCCTTATATCTCACATGTGGGCTGATCTCTGCCATTGTTTCAAGCCTTTTAATAAACAACATACAAAGTAAATTCTCTAAGTGAACAGTTCTCAGACTCTAAAACAATTGGGCTCTGATGCTTCAAAAGGACACATTTAAATTAATATTTTATCCAGTTTTTCCTTTAATCCAATTTATTCAGTTTTGAATCTAAAAACCAAAGTCTTAAAAGAAACAATGACTTCCATTTTCTTCCACTCTAGCAGAGATTCAATTCAAGCCATATTTGGGGACTTGTTTTGTCCCCAAATCATGACCTATAGCAATCTAGGGAGATTTTAACAAACGTTACATCCAAGAATTAAGGAGGCAAAAGGGTTACAAGTTAGTAAAAGACTAGGGTGTTAAATCGGTAACGTTTTTCAGCTGATACACATTGCCTATATCCTAGGGTCTAGTGCAAGTAGTTAATAGAAAAAAAACCCTTAGAATTTAGACAAGCAGGACTTAAAGTGATGGAGTACACACCTTATTGTTTGAAATGTATCAGTGAAGGTGGCAATGAGGAATAACTAAATTCCCAAATCCAAAACAGAAAATGGAAAATCCTAGGACACAAACTTATTTCTCTTTAAGAAAAGCCTGCAATGTGGTAAATTAAAGTTTAAAAAAAAAAGCTATGCAAAGGAAGCTTCTAGATCTGGTTTTGCGCTCTGTTGTTCTTGTCTAAAGGCTTGAGGAAAATTTATGACTTCCTTCTCCTGTTAGTGCCACTAAGAAATCTTCCAGACTACAAGTCTCCTAAGTCCTTTGCCTACAAATATATGTACATATAGGTGGTTTGGCTAAAAATGCAAGTCCTTTTGTTTGGGGGCAGGGAAGTCTTCCTCCAAATCTACTTTTTTTTAAAAAATGCCCTTCTGAAGTGGCTATTAAAAGTACATTCATGCTTCTCAGCTATTTATATTGCATAGGAAAACAGCCTGAAAATTGGCAGCAGGCATTTCTGCATGTTTTGTACCTCAGAAATATAAGTTTGCCAAGAACTTTCATCTCTGGTTTCACTGCAGAAATCCTCAGATTTCTAGGAACAGGAAGGGAAAATATTGTCTCATTCCTCTGCTAGAGTACGTACTGTAACACATCTGCTATGGTAAATAATAAGCATTTGTCAGGAGTTTGAATGGAACAGTGATAGAAGCTTATTTTTTAAAGGCATTTGAATATACATCTTTTTCAACTCTATTCTAGAATAATCTGAGAACCTGGTGATAACTTTTTAGCATAAAAGACGTGTGGTAAATCTTCTTTTAAAAGGAAAAAACCCAACAAAATTAAAAAATACAGGCCTATTCCAGATTGGTTTTTATATACCATAAAGCACTATAAAGATCATCTTTTCTTCCAATGCAGATCATCATTTGACCATTAGAGGAGGTGCTGCTGAAATGGAAAGGCTGGTATTTCATGTAAGCAGTATTTCAAAATTTGCACTTTACAGCTATTTCACTAGAAAATGTTGGAGGCAGTAATTTAATCTCAATAGGCAAGTACTCCCACACACTATCTCCATGTGAAAATCTTGAGGCTATCAACCACCAGCTGCCCACAGACATTAGCAAAAAAATAAAGCCTTGTGTCACAGCCAAGTGAACTTTTCTTTAGGTCAACACAAAGATTTACTGGCACTCAGAACAGTATACACCAACTTCAAGGTAAAAAGAGTTTGACGCAAATATCTGAGATAGCCCTATCAGCTCCATATTTCAGCTCCTCCCACCTGAATTGGCTTCTCTTGCCTAAGTCAACTAATGCACAACTCAATAGCCTTGACTTACTGTGAGATGTGAGTTATTGGGGTCAACAGCGTCTCACCCTCCAGGTCAAGCTCATCGGCAAAGCTGTTGGTTCTGATGAAGGGTCCTGTGTTCACATCTAAAAATGTCGGGCTTTTTTTCACTGTGAGGAAACATGCAGATAACAGTTAAGGCAACAGCTTTCAGCTTTTCTGAGAAAGGTCTAACACTCATTTGGAACTTCAAAATACTGTACATTTTAACAGAACATTGAAAACCAAAGTTGCTACCAAAAAAACCCTGCATACACCTCAGAGTTCATGAAATGTAAAATTTCAACCGTTCTTCTACCAAAAGATTTTCCATTTCTGTTGATGACCTTTCTCAGAAAAGCTAATTTTTGTGGTTATTCAAATTCCTCATACACTAAAATACAGAGGTACCTATATCACAGGCAGCTTCATGCATTATAAAGCTACAATACTCAGCTGCAGACCACCGTTCCACAGCAACAGCATGAGTGCTATTCCATGGGAAGGTCAGTTCCTTTTTATATCATCTCTACTTTGTGTTTTAGCTTGTAATACCAGCTCCTAGAGTGTAGCTACGGTGACCAAGATGAGGAGACCAGGCCTAAATCAACAAAGGAGCCTCGTCATTTTCACCATGAGCAGTCAGTTCATGCCTATCACTGTATGAGCCAGTCTAATGGTTCCCAGTCTCTCTCACACTTAGGTACAATGATGCCTCATCTTTGACCCTATTAAGCAGAGTATTGTAGATTTTCTTTTTAAACTCACGCTTCCAAATTCTGCCAGACTCTTAAAAACACTAAGTTGTTGAGGTAGGTTTTTTCCAGCACAGTCCAAATGTGTTAAGCCACAAAATTTGTCTACACATAAATCCACTATTGTATTTGAACATGACTGAAAATGAATTTTATAGATAATAAAAGCAACAAGTAAAATTCTGTCAGAATCATAGGTAGACTGACACCATTATAGAAATCTTTATCTGTGCAACTGTCTGGATCATTTAATGAAATAATTATAGCATTGCTATCTATGAAGTCTCTATTGTATTAAATGAAATACTTTATAATATAACAGCAAATAATGCTATGCCAAAATGCAACAGAAAAGCTAACAAAATACAGCAGAAATAGTTAACTTAAATGTATCTGAGTTTAATGTGAATGGAAATGAGAATATCAAGAAACAGATGTTTTTAAAATGCAGTCATTTTACTCAGGTAGGAAGATTTCTTCATATGGCAGGAATGGATTTGAACTTTAACAAATAATCAGAAGAGAAAGCCTTATTATACCATCAGGCACTTGGTCATTCAAAATTACAATGGGAAAGTCCAAAAAACATAATAGGAGAGGAAGACCTCTGAAATCACAGAAAAAATGATGAAAAAAGGGGACAACTGTTTTGATATAAAATTATATATTAAAGACACATTAAAAGCCTGAGATACTTACAGAACTTAAAAATGAAAATTCTATACTAAGTTTCTGCAAATGTCCTGAACTTGGCCAGGGCAGCTGACCCAAAGATATTCTGTATCATGTGAGATCATGCTCAGCATATCAAGGCAGGGGAAGGAGATGTGTTCAGAGTGATGGTACTTGTCTTCCCAAGTCACCATTACGTGTGATGGAGCCCTGCTTTCCTGAACACCTGCCTGCCCATGGGAAATGGGGAATGAATTCCTTGATTTGATTTGCTTGTGTGGCTTTTCCTTTACCTACTAAACTCCCTTTATCACAACCCAGGAGTTTCCTCACTTTTACCCTTCTGATTCTCTCCCATCCCAGTGGGATGGGGAGCGAGCGAGCAGCTGCGGCATGATACCTGGTTGCCAACAGGGTTTAAGCCACAGCAAAGGCTCAAGCAGACCACCAGGGACCATATGCTGCCACAGCATATTTTTTATGTATAAAAATAAATTCATAGCCATTTGACTTTGGAAGACTACTCCTCACAAAGCAGTGTTAAAACAAATGCTGTTAAAATAAGACACTGAATTTCTAAGTAGGTACCCTAAAGAAAAAAAAAAGGAAGTTTTAGAAACTCATTTTCAGTGGATAACAATGAATGAAAAGAAACAAGAAACAGATGTTAGCAAGGAATATTTACTATAATTCAGGGATCCCTAAGCTTTATTTTTTCTCTTTTTGATGGGTACCCGTGGCAGCTATGGTAACACAGGCATGAATAGCCAGCTGATAATGTTGAGACACATACTACTCTGAAGTGGCAGAAAATACACTCCCCACAATATGACAACCCCTGCTTTGAAACAGAAATTCTGAACTTCCTGGAAACATTCAAGGCCAGGTTGGATGCAGCTTTGAGCAACGTGTTCTAGTTGAAGATGTCCCTGCTCATTCCAGGGGGGTTGGACTAGATGACCTTTAAAGGTCTCTTTCCCACCCAAATCATTCTATAATTCTATGATCTTTCAATTAAGATTACAATCACAGTAAGAAGAAACTACTCATGGGTATTCTATATTACCAATACAATTTTATAAGCAATATGACATGTATGCACAGTTGTTTTTCTAGTAGTGGGTATTTGGCTAGCACGACAGAATATTTTACACTTCCTCTTTTGCAAGTACAGACACATTTTAAAACACTTTAAAGCATTTATTTCACTGAAAATCTGAGTTTAATGCATTTATGAAATATCTCTCTTCTGCAGAAAATGTCAGGGTTTTTTATATAAACATTTTCAATTTACAACTTGAAAAACTTTCTTAACTCAAAATTCTACTGACATGCCTATGGTTTCTTGAAAAAACAGCACTATAATTTTCAGTGCCACAGGAGGCAACTCCAGACAGAGCATTGCAGAGATTTAGTAATTAACAAAGGTGATGAGGCAATGAATTATTATGAGCTTTACCTGGAGAGGAAGGAGCGCTGGAAGACTGCTGGTCTGTGGAAAAGGATGGCCAGGAGCGCTGACAATCTGAGTCAGAGTAAAGATGCACATAAAACAAAGAGATAGAAGATGGAGGAGAGAGAAAAACAAAAGAAAAAAAAGTTCCAGACAAGTATGTCTGCATCTCCTCAGCTGCCTAAAATACAGTATATTGTACAGGAGACCTTTAAAAACAAAATTAAAAAGTACTGCAGAAAAAAGTTTGTATGAAACTCTTCTAGTGTGCATTATATGTTAGCAGAACATTAAACCCTCAGCAGAGGAGCCATCATGTCTCTTCAAACATGTTTTTCATTACAGTGTCACCTGCTGCAAGATATTCCTCCCTACGTGTGAATCCTATTCTAGATGTTCACCCCTTCCTGACTTCACGGTTTCCTCAAGCATTTTCCTTTCCAAAGGGTACAATCTCATACAGGTTGGATCCCTCTTGTTCTGGCTCATACCCACGGTGTAGCTAGCTTCTGGTCAGCTTTCAGCGATGCCAAGTGGACAGACCAGTACTGCCACCCAATGTTTGAAGCTGACGGACATCCCATAAAAGGGGGTGGAATTCTCTGACTGCACAAGGATGCTGGCAGGGAAAATAGATGGGGCATCCAGGAACATAAAGACTTGAACTTAAGTTGGCAGATGAAAGTCAGAACCAGAATTTACTGAATACGAGAGGGCAGCACATGGATGCGTGACTGGAGGCCGAGGGCCACATTAAAGCTCAATCAGCAACCTTTATTCTTTAAATTCCTCAGTTCTCGTTTCTGAATTTTTGACTTGGCAGCTTCAGTTTTCTGCGTAGGCAGTCTGATTCACAGTAGATGCAAACAAACTCTTTCCTTCCTTTATTTCCTTCTTTATTTCTTTCTTGTGAGAGCAGTGTTAGGTAACCTCTGAGGTATACTGACATCACACTACCTGGCTAGGAAATTGAAATTAAACCTATGGTGGCTGGCAAAGCTCCTCAGGTATTTCCCCATGATGAAGGGATTTCTTGGTCATGTAAAACAGGTGACTTTGTGGCTCGTGCTGCTCTCCTGAGCTTGTTCCACTGTGTTCATCCCTCATGTTACAGAAGAAAAGCGGAAACTGGAAAAGGGCATAAATCAGTGACTCTTCAGAGGGAGTCAAAGAGATAAAGTTTGTTTTCTGCTATTTTGCCCCTTTAATTGGGCCTGTGTTTCCACATGGATTCAGAGGAGAAACTGAACCTTGTATTTTCAATTTAATCCAAGCTAGAGCATTCATGCACTCAATTACTGAAAAGAAGCCTCTACTGTCTTTAGCGGCTGCAGAGCAGACAATTTACAGGTGGCTCACAGCAGTCTCACTAAATAACAGAGGTTTTGTGCCTAAACCTAACTCTAATCCTTGAGTCTTTGGGGAACATTCAATTGTTAAGAAAGTGCCTAAGCAAGCACATTAGAAACATCACAGGACTACATGGCTGCTTAAGTGATCACAAAATCCAGACAAACAGTAAAATAAATTATTTAATTTATGGGTCCCCATCTGTTCACAAATATCTACAGAGCATTTTTACAGGAACAGATGCATGCACCTCAGAATATTGAGGTCAAATCTGAAAAGTTTTCTTCCATCCCGATCTATTTGTTTAGAAATGCTCAGATAACTACTGGATGAATTATACTTTATTTATATGCAGATTATCTTTTTCTATTGGTTAGGTATACCTGAGCAATTTTTCTTAATTATAAACACCCCTCTGAGATCATCTACTAATATAAATGAGAGCTCATTTTTGATTTGTAATGAAACTGTGGGTGCAATTGTACATTTTTGTCTGTCTACATCTCCTTGTCCGCAAAAGATTTCTTAGAAACTATACGGCACTAGACACACATGAACAGCACAGCAAACATTACATTGTCATAAGCTGGCATGCCATAGATAGAATTATTTTCCTCAACTTACCAAGCAATTTTAACATTCCTGTTTGTCCTGTATACTTGTAAGAGTTTAGAAAGAGCAGAACACAGATAAAAAAGAAAAAAGGTAAGTGTCAGAAGAAATTAGAGAAAATTCTTTTATTAAAAGCTATAGAGATGATTTTTGAAATAGCAGTAGTAGGCTGCCTGTAAGTCATACTGCCATTTAATCAACGTAGAAACTCAGTGATTGATAAAAGGTAGGACTTTATAAATATTCTAAGCATTTGTATAGCTCATTCACAGGACTGTTTTAAAGAAAGGTACCAGTACTCGAAGGCTGAGACACAGACTAAACTTAGTACTTGCCCACCTCTTAATGGCTGCGTAATTTCTATCACCAGATGCAATTTGCAATCATTTCTTAACAGAGGCCAGGAAAGAGTGGAAAAGCATGGATGTGACAGAAGACAAGACAGAAGCGTACCAAAAAAAGTGCGAGACTTTCTGCTTGAATTAAAATATGCCTGGTGCCAGCCCGCATTGCTATCTTATTTTAAAGGTTGTTAAATTTAATCAGGTCAGCCAAATTCTTGAGAAGAAACATAAGTACTTAAGGTATCTATAATCAATAAAACACACTTTAAAACTTAAACCTCATTCTTGCTGCCAAAATTCGAGCAATGCACATTAAAATCTTCTAATAAAAGTTCATTTGTAAAAAAGCCATGTTGTAAATTCAGTTTTGAAAGTTCATTACAGCTAAAGTAACTATAACCAAGCTATTAATTATAACATGACTATCAAAGTCCTTTCTTCTTTTTCCTCATACTGCACCATTTTGTACAGTGACAGTTAATACAGATGGATCCACATTTATCTTAAGTACTTCTGCTTTCAAAATTTGATTCACAGCCTACTCCACTGAGCAGATGGCTGGAGCACGTGATGGTTTCATGTAGCAGACTATGTTCAGCACAGCCAAGACGTGTCAATCCTTTTTGGTTGAGGTACAAGCACAATAGCAACACATCTTGGGTAAGTTTCACAGGGAAAAGCTGACAGCTAATCCCTATAGTTTTAATCAATTGTAGTATTGGGGAATGTATGCACCAGCCTCAGAGACAATACGTCTTCTGGTAGGTAGAAATGACAAGTAATTTTAGTTTTTCTGCAGTGGAGCAAGCTCATTAGAAGGAATGCTTGAATCTCATCCAAACAAGCCAGCAACCAAAGTCAAAAAGCAAAGTATTCTTAGTTTAGAATGGCAAGAGCTTGTTCTGTCCTCAACCTCCCTCCTACGGATAGTAAAGAGGACCTGTGTGTAAATCACTAATAGAAATCATTACAGTTACTTTTGTTTTATAATGGAATTTCTTACCAGAATTTTCATATGATTCAAAACTGAATTCAGGTTTCCTGTCATCCGTCACGTGGTCATAAGTGATGTGTGGAACAGTTAACATCCTATCTGGTGAAGAAGGCCCATTGTCCTTGTCTAACTTAAATTTCTTCTTTTTAACCTAAAAAATACATGTACATTAAATTACTCAAATCAATTGACATTAAATTGTTTCTTCGGTAATATTTTCAACAATAATGCAATTCCCAATGAGCTGCAACCAGTCTAAAAAACTGCTTGATCCATTACATTTTTATGTAAGAGTTCCCCCATCCCGCAAAAACTGGCTAATCACTAATATTCTTCACACTGCCATTAGAAAATCCCTTGCCTGCAGTTAAAAAAAAAATAAAATCTGCTGGCTCTGCAGCAGTTTAAATAAATCCATTCTAGAATCTATTTACCACTTTATGGATGCAATAAATCATCCCTTCAGTAAAAATCAAACAGATAAATTGCTACAGAACTCAGGTGAACCGGGGATACTAGGAACGATTTTTGCACAACAGCCTCTCTTTCCAACTTGAGACTGCCATGCACCCCACTTATAATACAGAAGATGAAGTATTGTCAGAATCTTTCAATTGTCCTGTTGCTGTTTTTTAAACAAAAACATTCTTAACTTACAGAACCAGTTAATATGAAAATACTACTGTATGTAGGCACAAGAAGTCTTCACTGTATAAGGTTATAAATCCACAAAATCAATAGGTGAGAGAAGCAACAGTTTTGTTGTGGGTTTTATTTAAAAAAAAAACAACCAAACAAACAAAAACAAACACAACAAAACCACACCACAACTAAAAGTTGCTGGTTTTGAAATAATGATTTTCTTCTTTCCCCTTTGCTTATAGTTTTCCAAACAACTGTAAGCTACTGCCTGATGTGCCTGAGTTAGATCATTATTATTCTTTTGCAAAACCATAGATCTATTAAAAAAGCCAAGATGGGGAACTGTAATAAATTATGTTATAGTTTAAAATATTTGTATGCTGAAAATCTCAAAACTGAAATAAAAATGAAACATTGAAACCAAATAATAATCTATATGAAAATCACAACAAATAGCCTCTATTGAGTAAATAAACTCAATCTAATTAAAATTTTTAAATTACTGTAACAGGAAGTGTTAGTTACTGGTACCATCACTGATTTCTTTGGTTTTGGACTGGGTGACAGCAAATGATAATTTCTGGCAGGTTTTCGAATGTATATTTTCCATGTAGAAGAGTCTGGGTTTTCTGCTGCATAGCATCTCCAGGCAGTCTAGAACAAAAGTTTTAAGCAAGAGGACAATTAACGCAATCAGATTCATCGCTATCTGTACTACAAAGTAATTTCAAATTAGCACACCAGTCCCTATTTAACAGTATTCTTGAATTTTCCCACTGGAAACAAATGCAGCATGTTTAGAATCCTTGTTTAGTAAACAGAAACCACAAACTGGGCAAGCCAGAAAGGAAGATGAGTCTTTTCAAGTAAAACTGCTGTTCACATTAGCAAGCAAACAAATGAGAGAATTCTAGACTGGACTCAAAGTACTGGGGTCAAATTTCTTGCTCTGCCCCACTTTCCCTCTCTGAGCATTTTGCCTATAGCATCCTGTGTTTCAGGCTCCTAACAGAAATTGTTCTTCCCTGCCTCACAGGAGTACTACCACTGATCACAAAGAGAAATGAGACTGAAAGCATGAGGGAACAGCACCAACAGTTAACCAGGACCCAACACCCAAAACCAATCCTCCCTCCTGCTAATCGACAATGATTAAAGTGCCAAGACAAAAAGGAGGAAAAGCAGGGCTAGGAAATGTGACCAGAGACAAACAATACTGCATTCTCTCTTAAATATGTAAACATATCAGAGTTGATTTATAATTAAGACTCCAAATTAAAAAGGAAGATCCTCACTTATGCACTACGTGAAGAAAATAGGACACACAGATATCTACAAAAAAATCTAAAGTAGGAAAGGCCAGAAAACATTAGATGAAAGAAACAAAACAAAGCAGAACAACAGAGGAAAGAGAGAGCAGTTGGAAAGTAAAGGACTAGACAATCACCATATAATTCCCATCATGGTTTTTAGGACATTGAAAGAAACAACTGGCTGCTAGAAGAAAATGGAGTAGTTACAGGAAAAAGTATCACTCCAATCCTTTCAGTTGCTGTCCTATCTTCTACTTATTTCATAAAGCTCTTGGTTTAAGAATAATCTTTTTGTAAGTTACTTGTAGAGCACTTATTACATTGGGCCTTTAGAAGACTATTGGTAAACCGTAACTATCACTATTAAGAACAGGTAGTCAGCAACTTGTCTATCCTCCACTCCTTAACGTTACAGATGGAGCCAAGTACAACATTCTGGACATGCAGTCTCAGGCTCCCCCATAATTTGGGGTTGATTTCCCAAAAGAATCAGTGGGAACACTAAAAATCCATTCTTTGCAAAAACGTACCTTTTTTCTGACTACACAATCCAAATGAAACACACTGAGTCTGAAGATTTTTGGCTAATCTCTGGCTATAACCAGGGTCCTAAATTTAAACCTTTTTCACATTAACTCTGGGACCGTTTAGTTTCAAGCATAAACTTTACAGTTAGCTACTGTTTCCATAAAGAGCCTGACCTGGAAATCCACATTCACTCATGAAGCTAGAGAAATAAGTCATATGAGAACTCAAAAATGACACGGCTTAAGCATACATTAGATTTTTTTTCAAGAATTTGATCCCTGTGCTTCTAAAGCTACATGTAGATACTCAGTGAGGAAGGAAAATCTAGAAAAACCTAGAATGAAGCCATATTCATTATTCTCCAGGGTGAGATGCTGCTCCATCGAGGTCCAGGATACAATCCCATTGACCTTACTGACACTGAACTGCAACTGTATTTTAAAGAGGGGAACAAAATTTTTCTGCCTGTATGTTACCCTACTAATTTTGCAGAATTCCAGTGGTTCCCAACCATATATCCTGGAGTTGAAAAGTTCAGACAAGATTTTCCTATTTAATAGGACTTAGTTCTCCTAAATTTGAGATTTATAGAATTTATTTGCCCCAAGGACAATGAAGCATATCTGACATTTTTCCTTATAAGCAACTATGTATTTTTAAAAGTACTATTTTACATAAAGCCTCCTCTCTGTTCTTTATTACTGTAAGCACAACATTTCATAACATCTTCTCCAAGTAAATTGTTCAATAACTACAAGATAGCCTTCAGCTTTGATTTCAACCAGCTGAATTGCACAGTTTGTACTGACTTAGGAGCGAGCTTTTCTTCTCATTAGTTTATATTAAAGGTGGTATTTCCAAAACTATTTAAAATGCATCTAATACGCCTTTACAATTTTTAATGGGAATCAGGCATGGAAATACTTCCAACAGTCTTGACAAAAAACTATAAATGGAAAGAAATTAAACTATGAAAAATGCAGGAACTCAGTACCTGAATGAGAGAGGCAGCAGCTGGAATTTGACGGTTGAAATGCTTCTGCCTTTGTTTCTGTTGTACCTTTAGGGCAAAGCCTGAACCAAGAATTCCCTGTGGGAAGAAAAGAAAAAAAACCCATAGAATTATTTTTAATTTAATTTTATTTTTTTTAAGGAGTGAAAAACACGACACGCAAGCTTGCCAATTTATGTTGTATTAATAAGCTTCTATTCAGCATCATAAAACCTAACTAATTATTTAGAGGAAATGACTTAATACTGTTAAGTTGTTAGACTCAGTTAGTATTACTTGTTAAAATCAACTACGAATATTGTTATGCCCTGATCCAAAGTCTGCAGTCAGCTGGGCTTGAATGTTAAAGAGCGAGCAGAAATTATATTTCATACCCTCTAAAAGCCTCATAAATGCTTGTGCAGGGGAGTGACAGAACGGGGAGAAATAACAACCTGATGGCTTAACTCCATTTTTATGGGAATAAAGCTTTGGCAGGGCATGATTCTGGTCATGAGAAAGACCTTTTAACTGTAGTAGGGTAATTTCTATTTCCATATGGTAACCCATGGTGGGAGGGGAGGACACAGAGGAGAAAAAGGTTCAGCACAAGGCCATCCAATCCACTCTTAGGACAAGGGGCACAGACTAATGCCACTGAAAGGTGCACAACCCAACATAGCCTCCCTGAATGCAGTGTAACTATTAAGTCAAAAATTAAGTATAGAGTGAGTAATTTCTGTAGTAATTTGCATAGCTCTGAACATATTTAACATAGGTTTCAGTAACAGAAAAATGAATTCTTCTATAAATCAGCTTACACGCCTACACCTACTCAACAAAAGCAGAATTCATTGTCTACCTATGGTAGTTGAGGTGTCAGACCAGCCAGCAATCTTGTCTCAACCTCTAAGAACTGTATTAATCATCACCTGTTTTGAAAGGAACGGGAAAGACTTTTCCTATTACATTCATTTGGTAAAGATCAAAGAGTTGGAATGTAGCAGGGGGCAGAGGGAGGGGGGAAGAAGAATATGCTTTAAAGGTAAACTGATGCTGAAGAGGTTAAATATCTACACATAATTACTCTCTGCAAAAGGTTGTGTACCTTTCAAGTGACTGACTGCATTTAAAAAGCCACTGGATTTTTAATAGTTACTATTTCACGTTGTAAAGAATTTTTGTGACCATACTGGTACAGAAGTGTATTCTTCTCATCCATCCTATATGTAAACCTGCCACCTCCCTGCCCCAGCTACACTAACATCTGCAAATGCAACTGTTGGTGTCACTGAACAGAAAAACTTGCTAAAAAATAAACATTTTTAACAGCACAGTTCAGGTTGCACAAACATTTGAACAGCACAGTTCAGGAGTATGGTTAAATTTGTGAAAAAAATGCCATTAACTACCCCTGGTACTGAACATTTTGGGTTTTGCTGATTTTGAATTTGTCCTTGGTATTCCTTGTTTCTTGTTAGAAAGTACCTGGTACTCTGTTGTCAGTGCAAACAAAGTGCCATAACACTTTTAAAAGCTCAGCCCTAGGTCACTTTTAAAATTGGACTTTGGCCATGGACAAATTGGGTAAAGAGCTATACCAGCATCCCCCACTCTTTACTGTTGTCTCTCTGCCAGTGACATCTTTTCCACAGCTTTGCTAGAAGGATGTGTGTAAGAACTCTACAGTTCACCCTGAACCTAATCAATTGAGTACACTATGAGTGAACGCCTTAAAAAGAAACATCACTAGGCTACTGAGCCCAGATGTAATTAGCATGAGAAATAATTTCCTTTCCAATTCTGAGATGGGCAGAAATAGTAGTTTAAATTCAACATCCCTTACACTGCATATTTACTTTAACTACTTATAGAAGCTTTTTTGCTTCTACAAGCTACATGTATTTTAACTACAATATAAAAGTTAAAAACAAAGCTTTTACAATATCATGCTAAATTAGATGTTAAAGAGTCAGTAAGAAAGTTTTCCTCTGACAACTAATGAGTCAAATTGCCAGCAAAAGCACAGGATAACCTACCGCAGGTAGTGCAAAAAATGAAATTGCAAATACTGAAAAACAAGATGCAATGGTTTTTCCTATCCAGGTCTGAGGCACTTTATCCCCATAGCCAATAGTTGTAACAGTCACCTGTGAAGAGAATTACATAAAGCATTAGAGTGAGGATTAATGTGGCGGCTTTTGGTGGTTGTTCTTTCTTCCTTTTTTAATTTAAAGAAACATTAGTTGCATTCCTAACTCTCCCACTGACAACCTGTGCAACATTAATGAAGGTAACTCTCTTCTCCAGGTTTGCTTCCCCACCTATAACAGATAGAAAAAGGTACAGGAAATTTAATTACAATAAAATACATGTTTAAATCTTGTAAAGCAAAACCATTAATTTAAGTCTTCATGACTCAGGCATGTTTAGAGCATATGAAGTTACAGGGATATGGGCTGCCTGCCCATGTCATACATTTTCCTTAGGGAGAAGCTGCCAACAGTTCTGAACTGCTGATTTTCTTTATGGGCTGGAGATGTTTGCTGAGAGTATTACAGGATTGCTGCATAGAAAAAGAGTGTGTGTGTGTATATATATATAGTAACCATGGACTAGAACTGAGGTCAGACATTAAACATTCTAGAGAGTAACATTGGCATAAATAGCAATAGAGGCTAAAAAATTTCCATGCAGTAGAGATCCTGAAAACATAGTCTAACAAATCAGTAAATCATATAGCACATCAAGAGCAAGCACAGATAATTTAATGCACACATGCAGGAAACATCTGTTGAGTTTGGGTTTCAAAACACTGAAGTAAAGATTACCACCAGGGTGATGTAGCATAACAAGGCTTAATAAGTCATTATTTGAATGAGCTCAAGGAAAGAATGGATTTGTTTGGAGCAGGAGCATACACTTGGCATTGGAGAGCAATTTAAATTCACTTATTGTCCCATTTTCAGCTGTGATAAATTTAATTTCTTTCTAGTAGCTGATATAGTGCCATGGTTTGGATTTACTAGGAGAATAACACTGATAATACACCAATGCTTGTAATTGTTGCTAGGTAGTTGTATGTCTACACCAAGTCAAGGACTTTTCAACTTCCCACACCCTGCTAGGTGTACAAGAAGCTGGGAGAGCACAGCCAGGACAGTTGACCCAGGCTGGCTAAAGGGATACTCCCTACCATGTAATGTCATGCTCCAGATACAACTGGGGATGCCAGATGAGCCAGAGAGCAAGATCCCAGACTGGGCATTGTCTTGCCTTTTTTCCTGCAGATAGGGAGCAGTTTAATTTGTGCATCACTTGTTTTATTATTATTGTTATTCTCTTTCTTTGTTATCCTATTAAACTGTCTTTATCTCAACCCACAAGTTGTTTTTTTCAATTCTCCTCCCCTATCCCACTGGCAGAAGAGGGGTGAGTGAGCAGCTGCGTAGTGCCTGGCTACTGTCTGGGGTTAAACCATGAAACCTATGCCACAAGCTATTTCTGAATTTGGAAATTAGAGAGATTCTTATCTGGGACTTTGAAGAAGCCAAACTAAATCATGAAACCACATGAAGCTCTCAAGCAGTTGAGGTAGCAGTTGAGGTATACCTCAACTGCTGGCTGTTGCGATTTTCTTCTGACAACACAGGCTTCAGCTGCCCAGGACACAGAGGATGTTGGTCCCAAGCAATAATCTATACTGGCCATTCCCATTTTGTCCGGCAGGGTAGGAAGCTTCCTCATCACATTTTCAACCCAGGCTCCAGAGAGGCAGCAGACTGCCCTAAGAGGTGCGTCAGGTCAGTAAATTGGGCCTTCTGTTCCACTCAGGAGAGGGTCTCCTATGACAATGACCCATCTTCTTTCTTCATGGAAGTCATTTTGACACAGCTCATAGGCCAACTTAACCTCAGTAACCTCCAAGCTAGATGAACCATCGTCCTCGTCATTGTTTGGTTCCACTTGCAGAACCTCATATCTATAATGCAAGGTCACCTGGGAAGGTGAGGCAGTCATAGAGGAGGTGCATCTGCTGCTCCGGGCAAGAACTTGTCAGAATTGTGCCCCATCCCTTAAGTTACTGTGTTCAGCCAAGCAGAGAAAGGATAAGGAATCTTCCATATCATCTATCTTGTCACAAAATCCTAAACTGTAGTTACAACTTCCTGTTCAAAAAATGTGGTCTGCAAAAGCAGATATAATTCTGAGAGAAAGTTATGTCCTTTGATACCTTCTTACATAAAAGACTATGGAAGAAGATAGTGGTTTATGCTTCAACTATTCTGTGTTACAATCTTAACTTCATGTTGAAATGTTCATTAACTAGAAACATGAAAAGAAATTAGTGCTTTTGAGCTGACTGAAGTAAAGCTGAAGAAAAATTCACATACAAATAAAAAGTATTTATCTCCCCTTTCCCACCCCCACCCTGTCTATCCCTTCTGAATTGAGTACAAGAGGCATCAGTAACACAAGAAAATATTTTCTGTGCTGTTTTCTTAGGAGCTTTTAAAAAACATTTTGGAAATTGGGTTGCAAATCGAAGTGTGTACTTAAATTAACATAATTCTCCACCCTCATGACAAATCCATTGTAATCCAAAACTGCATTTTCTTCCCCCTCCTCCCCCAAGATAGTTGTTGAAACCTTACATGCCAAGTTTCTGCCCTATATGAGTTTTTACAGCTCGATAATAACCCCCTAAAGAGTACAATACTAATTTTACAGTTGTAAAATAGGATCTTATATATGGAAATACTGACACAACTTCTACTCTAGCATAGTAAATATGTGGATATAATGAAATTAAATTGATGCAAGAGCTCACACATTAAATTTTCATTGAAAAGCAGTATGTAAAACTAATTGTTTTAAATAGGAGCAAAATCATATTAATCCATTGACTATTTCAAAATTTTGATGTGATGTACATCACCACAGACTTTGGTATTAAGAGTAATCTTGTTCCTATTAAATGTGCATCAGCAGTCTGAAGGAGGAAATACAAACCAAAAATCCATACAGCAAGAAGAAATAGTAGCGTCTGTCAGCACTGAATAGGGAATGGTTTCTATTCAAGACTATCTGGCCAAAGTGCCCACAGCAAACTAATCAGGTGAGGAACAACACCCTGTTGATTCAATCCTTGCTGCGTGCCTGGCAAAATTTTGGGTAAACAGCTACAAAATACAAGGATGCATGATTCAGAGGTTTTAAAAAGGCAGATGTCACAGGACTGACGAAGCAAACACAAGCTAAAAGATTTAAAAAGCCAAACATTAAAGCAAATAAGGGAAACTCACCTTAACTTTGTTTCAAAATCTGCAGCACTGCAACTTCAAAATCAATTGCACTGGGTGTTGCTTTGAGTACTAAATACAACTCAGAATTTTCTGAGCCATTTGAAATACCCATCTTGAATAAACCAAGTAATACAAGAGCAACTCAAGGAATATACCAGAAACACCAATGGGTTCTGTAACCTCTTTCCAGTTGTAGTAAATTGCAAAATGGTTTGAATGCTGTCCCATACACCTAAGTCTAATGAACACATTAGAAGCCTTTCTACTGCTTGACATCTTACCCAGTCAACTGCATTCATGCAAGTTGAATACAAAGTAGAATCTTTCCAAGTTGCTGAACAAATGCAAATATTAGACACTCAAGATTTTATTTTGTGAAGTATGCAACATGTATAAAGCTAAACCAAACCCCTAGTGATCTTTCAACATTCTGAATTCTTTTCCAAATTGCTATATTTTTATTCCTTGTGCATATTAAGATGCTGGCAATAAGAAGAGAAATTCCACTTTCTGCTCCCCATCACTTCTATGTGCAGCACTGAGAAGACTCAAGTTACATCCTTCAGATGAACAAATTAAGAGACTGTTCTACAGGAAACATGCTCTGAAACATTGGAATTAAAATTGTAATCCAAAGCTGAAGAAAGGACTTCCTGGTTACTACTATTACAAACATTTAAGGGGGATGTTTCAATTCTTTTTCTTCTTAAAATTTCAAAGTTGTTTTCATACATTTGTTATTGCAGGCTCAAACTATCATTCTTGATGCAGTTCTGTATTTGAACTGAGACACAACCCCATCTGAAGGATGCTGAAACACTTCTAATAATTTAAGATATGAAATAAAATGGAACTACATATTCAACTGCCACCACAACAAACAGAATATATTAACTTGAGATTGTGTGTCTCAAATAATAGACCCACAATGCTGCCTAGCCATTGGCTTTGGATCTTACCCACATCAAAGATCTACCACATCAAGGTGTCATTTTCAGCCATCAACCAGTTCTGAACAAATTACTTGCCACTTTAAACCTCCTAATCAAGCAGTTGCCCAAGCTAAACATCTCCACTCGTGAGACCTCAGAGGTAAATTAGAAGAATCTTTTAAAAAATTTCAAATTGATGGAAATTCAGTTGAAGTGCTGAGCTCACATAAATTTGCAAAGTCTGTTCTGAAAAAGGCACTACAGCAGCTTTAACCAAATCAGTAAGAATACAAGGGTTGAAGGAATTTTCTCATTGCTGTATCTAGTTTCTGGCTAGTTCAAGTCAGCAACATTATCTCATCTCACTCACTATCTCTTGGCAATGCAGCTCCATCTGAAAACTAATTGGCTTTTCCCTCAATGTTCTTATTAGGATGTTATCCATGAACTTCATGCTTTTGATGGTAGCAGACATTCTTGTAGACTCCTGTCTTCTTTTCTGAAAGATGTGTTTCCAGCCTTGTTTTTCTGTTCCATCACTTCATGGTGTCATCTTATCCCTCTCCCCTCTTCTTCAACCACACTTGTGCCCTACACACATGTGCAACAGAATGTGCACCAAAGGCTGCTGAATCCCTTTCTCACTGTGTTTAGCCTCACAAATAAAAGCTGTTTTCACTCATCCTGGCAGTAGTTCTCAAAGATGACAAGATACAGGACATAAACTTGCTTCAAAATAGGAAGAACTGTTCATTAGTAGTGACAGTATGGGCAAAGTATTGGGGTTCACCTGGGTAAACACAGTCCAGCAAAAAGATTTAAAATCTCCCAGGCATATGGTTATTATATTTTTTTCATTTGATCATTATTATCATTTTTACTTGGAGTGAAATTACAATTTCAGCTCTGAACTCAGCAGTAAACATATATGTGGACACAAGCAATACAACTCATAGGAGATCCAGCAGCTTTGTATCCTAGCCTGGTAATTAATGGTGGTTTAGATTTTACAGCACAGTGATAGGTAATTTCTTTGGAGGACTGCAGTGTGCCAGCCCTTCTCCACTTACTAATGAGATGAATGGGAAACGGGGGGAGGTCTGCAGTCACACTGCTAGCAAAGTCACCAGCGAGCTCTGCCTATTGGACTTGATCTCACCAGTGTTGAATTTGAGCATGTACAGGTCTCAGCCTGTTGTAGGGAAGTTTCTCTTATCCAGATCTACCTCCTTTCTTGCTCAACAGACCAGTTCAGCACAAAGAATGTCAGAAAAAGCAGACAGTTGAAGTAGTACCCTCTGTGTCTCCATGTGATACTGAAGGAAGTGCTGAGGAAAGTTACCAACAGATGCAGATGGTCTGACTACAATTTTTGAACTGTTCATGGAAATTCTGCAGCTATTTGTTTTCCATTCAGTATTAGTACTATATTATACCTCACAAAACACAGTCATGACGCTGAAAAGAAACAGTGAAATCTAGGTATAACAGGGGTGTGGGGTGGGGGAAATGCTTAAGCATATACTAGGTAGCCAAATACCTTCAATGAGAAGTTTTAAGACATCTTCCTATGAGGATAATTCTACTCATATGACAGGACAATAAGAGCAAAGTTAGGTTCAGCCTCCTACAAAGCCACTTCTGCAGGAGCACAATTTGTGTTAATTATTGAAATTTAAGCAAAAGCTAAATTTCTTAATCATAAGCATTTTTCTAGATCCTGACATAGAACATCATCTGTATTTTACTTTACTTTTGTTTCATCAGATGGAAAGAAACTGCTGAAAATATCTGAACTGCAGATAATTCCCCACCCCCCACTCCCCCTCCCCCTCCCAGCTCCTTGATACATTTACATAGGGTTTTAAAGATTTGGGAATTAAGAAACTAAGTCCTAAAAGCATTCTCTAGATACATCTACATCTGTGCTTTGCAATGAAGAACTTTAACAGATTTTTCCACATCTATCCTACAGATCTTTTTTTAATGAGAACAAAATGTAGTTGCGACTGGCCATGGAGTTAAAGCTTAGAGATGAGAAGACAGATGCAAGATGCAGAGACTGCATGCAAAAATAATTTAAAAATACTAACTCTTACATCTTCCAATCCCACTCCAAATTTTCCTAAAATAAACAACTTCTCCCCTCCCCCCAACATTTCATCCCAAAAATTTAGAGGGGATGGGGAAAGATGTAACAGACATGTAGTTGGTATTGTTGACTTGTAAACCACAAAAGAAATAAAAATGAATTGTCTCCTTCTGTCTAACATTGAAGTCAGTGTACAATCCTCAGCTGCTTTGCAGTTTAGAAAGAGGAAAACAAGGTTTTGAATAACACAAGACCCCTTTTATGTGGCAATTTTTCAGTACTTATACTCAACTATTTATAAATTAAATAGGATTTGCTCTAATTTAGCAAAAGTTCAATACATGTGTAGTTTCAAGTGGTATTTCCTGCAACTTTTCAGCAAAGCTTTCCCACAATTTTGATTTTCAATTTACATTAAACACATATTGAAAGGCTTTGCTAAATAGGAACATGGTTTTATGTATGCTTGGAAGTAAACAAACTTATCAATGTTTTGTTGAATGAGGTCCTTGGTGATAAAGCCTGTATCGATGAATGATCAAGAGACTCTTAACTCAAGCTGGTACTCACAGACAGCCGCTCGATCCAATTCAAAGGAACGGGCACGGTGTAATATCCATGCACGGCTATATTCAATAATCGCTTGTGGCAAAGAGTGTTCACGATCAAAGAGACCGTTAGCACAATCCACATAATGGTTTTCCTGAAGGATGTTTGTTCAGATGTGAAGGTTGGAAATTGTGTCTCATTCAGTGGATATCAAAAGGAGAGCTCCCCTCGGTCTGCCTGAGGCATGATTTAATTTAGTGCTTGGGCTGGGGGGATGGTGGGAGGGAGACAGGACACATAAAAAACCTACAAGAAAGAAACCCCCTAAAGACAGCGAGCTGATAACATTCTCTGAAGCTGGTCATGTTGACAGAAGTGGCGAGCACAATTATCATCTTATTTTTTATTTTTAGAATTTTTTTTAAATTCTTCTTTTTACTGTGCAGAATGTACACTAGGTCTTTTAAGAGTGTTAGTCTAGAAACGAAGAACACCAAACACAGACTAGTTTTAAATACTCACACTGGGGAGCTGAAAGATGCATCACGTTACTTGTATTTTACTTGCAAATATTAAACTTCTCTTTTGAAAGACATACAGATATGCAGTCATTAGCAGATTTACACAATACGTGCTGCATTCAAAGCCAGTGGCAATACATGCAAGTCTCTACTCCATGCCACAAGGTAACCTTAGGTTTCTTCAAGCAGCCCATAAACTGGAACAGTGAACACCTACAGGCAAAATTCTCAAGGAAATTCAAATAAAGCCCAGGAGACCAATTTACATATGGAAATGGAAAAGAAATACAGATTTATAAATAACAACAATGACAATGAAGAACATTTAATTGCAAGTTATGTCCCCTATGGATATGTCTATAGTCAGCAAAGCACAGTAATAGAAGTACCCAATTCCAGATGTAGCTTAGTTGTGGTAACATGGACCTTTCACATGGTTTACTTTATACTATGCTACATATTCTATTGCACTACCCAAAGAACTTGTTTAGTAGTGTAGGCACATGCTGGGATAAAAAAGTTTAATGCTGTAGAGTAAGAGGGGTGTGAAAACATAAAATACTTTTCTTTTAGAAGTATACTCTACTACATAAGGTAAGCACACCTTCAGAGAAGTGAGATTGGCCATGCTGTCAGACAGATCCCATAACTATGATGGTGTTTGAGACAGGAGCTGTGGATTATTCTCTTCTGCTTGTCCAGTTCAAAACAGACTGAGGTTTTCAGTGACCAGAATTTGTGATGTTTAAGTGATTCTGAAAATTCTGACTAAAATATTACCAAAACTTTTGAGACATAATGCTTTGAGAAGGTCTTTGTAGGAGCTTGAGACCTTCATTAGGAAACGCCTTTAGTGACCTTCCAGTTATTGCCCTAACTTTACAGGGCTTTTTCCTATCAGGAAGCATGAAGAGTATTAGAGTATCAAAACACTAGAAATGGATGGACCTGCATCCACCTTAGCTATGCTTTGTTAAATCTTTTTAGCAGTTAGCAGTATAGCATCCGTGTTCAGAACAGAAGAGGGACACTAAATTCTACTTTTAATATAAAAAAGTAATTACATTATGGGTTTGTTGAATGCAGTCATACAAATGGCATGCTACAACATAATACAAGTTATAGCAGAGAAAGAATATTATCATAATTAAAATTATTGATTAAGTAAGTTTATTGTAACTAGAAATACAAAAGAACTAGTGTGTTTATTAACTGAGCAATAATTCACTGGAAGGAGAATATTTCAATATCCTGACAGATTGTATTGCTTCTGTGGAAGGTTCTACTGTATTTTTAGTAAGCCAATCTGGTCTGTCACATATTCAATTTTTAATGCCAACATCAATGACAGCATGTGTTTTAAAATGCAGCTACATCTGCCACTGTTAATTACAGAGTCATCTGACCACTGCACTGGAAGAGAAAAATGCCATGATGACATGAAAGCATTGAAAAAGCTACTTGCAGAAAGCTACTTCCTTGTGCTATACAGCATGTTTTCTGACATTAAGAGAGACTTTCCTTAACCATAGCGGACAGCGAGAGGAAAGAATTCTGAATTCCGGATTCAAAAAACAGCTGCATATGCTTTTTAGCACCAGAAGACCTGCTGATCAATAGACCTTTCCTTCCTGAAACAGCAATTGGCACTGTCTGTAGAGAGAAACTTACATAAGCACACACACTGAGGTTTATTAAAAATATTTCTTAAAAATACATATATGTGCATTTTATTATTGAAATGGAGGTGTTAGACCTATTGCTCTTGTACATAAGGCTTACTAGTAGCCTCATTCTTAACAAAAAGAAGAAACAATGACTTTTAATTTAGAAAAGCAAATAGGAGACTCTAGAAGATCAGCACATCTTGAGCATGCAAGCATGGAACCATTAGTGATGCATTTTAAAGATCTGTAGCACTTAAAGATGACAGATTGTTTTACTAAGCTACATACAATTAAAGCAGATAAAACCAAGTTATTGCTTGAATGCTCATACTGACAAACAGCTTCCAAAAAGTACCTTTCTTTGAACTGTAATAGGAAAAGGAAAGGGAAACACAGATGGGAAATCCCAGAACAGAGCAGCCATGATATTTGCATATCATAGAATCATGCAAGAAAAGAAAGAGAGAATTATTACTAACAGAAACAACAAAATTAAGATGTCTACTGAAATATAATCCCAGAATAGGGTTGCCAAACTAGTGAGTACATATAATAAATGAAAAGAGAGACAACTGTCACTAGAGTAAGATCAAGAAAGCAGAACTTTGTTAGCAGAACTAAACATACCTCTGCACCACAAAGGAGGGCAGCACCTTAGAGAAACCTTTGAAAAATCTGAGCAAGATGGTATGCTAACATAGCACAGACAAATACCACATAGGGATACTAAGTGGGTTCCAAAGCAGTGTAATCCCTTTCAATCATTCCTGTGCATTGATTTCTTAACTATCTCAGATGCTGCCTGTTTTGAAATTAGTCGTTTCTGAACAAACAGGGAATTACTGTCCCAAGCCAAAATGCAAACAGTAGATATCTAGGGGGGTGGGGTGGGGGTGGAAATTTGTTCATTGGGTTTCTTGCATTTGTAAAACAAAATAAACCACCACTCGCCCACACACACACACACAAACACCCCAAATGCTAGACCTGATTTAGCAAGGCTCTCATCACCTCTGAAGGTGGAGCTCTACTATGAGAAAGGCAGCAAGTAGTAATCACTGTAACAGAAGGAGTAACAGGAAAAAGAAATAATAGATGTTTCTTTGTATGCATAATTTGATCACTTTGGATTACACAAAACTATTAACACCAGATAAAACTACTGATGGTCTATGGTATTTTCTTCGTTTCATCCAACTACATAACCAGGTGGTGTATTGAAACAGTGAGAGGCCATTTCAAAGTGCTGTTAGTACTCCATATTTGAAGGTGATAACTACTTTTAGTACATGTGAAATTGCAATACTTACTACTCCCCACCACAGGGCATCTGCATAGCTGCCAAACTCTGTTTCTCCAGAATCATTTACAGCGTCTTTTTCAGCCAGGTACACAAAATAGGAGGAAAAAATTAGGCCCAGAAATCCAATGTAGAGAGTAGTTATCAGTTCCTGCAAAGAGAAACAAAATAATGGCATTATGATATTGTTGAGACACTCAAATTACTTATCACTGATGTTTTGTAAAAGATAATTGGAACAGAAGAATGTAATTGCAACAATTAATAAATATTGACAGTGACTGTTGGATATGCAAATTAACAAAAATCCACCAAGCTCAATGGTGAAAGAATTGACACAATAGCTGCTGACTTGGCCCAGCACGCACATTTCTAGCACAGTCAAAACAGCCACCTCAAACATGATCCATTAACACCTTGATCACCAAAAAGCAGTTGGGTAATTATTTCAACCAGTGCCATATTCAAAACAACTCTGGAATACATATTTTTAGAAATAGTCAGACTACTTTTCAGAAGTCTCGTTTTCTGCAGTTAAATCCCACTACAAGCCAAAAGTTTGTGAAAGTGGAATATTTTTGATCTTTTTAGTAACTTTTGCTCCCTTGAAGAAGGCAGTACAGCCATACTTGGTAAAAATGACTGCCTGCCTCCATACTAAATATATTTTACATCACCAGCATGTCTGCTTATATGCTGTTCTGAATACAAGGACTTCTGCATTATTATTATTATACTACTCCTCAGAGTACTCAAACTTACTTGTCTGTGTATGAACACTACTGATCCCAGCAGCCTCCATGTACCACCCTGACGGTCAACATGCAGCATGCGTAAAATCTGTAGAAAACGGATGCCCCTGGAAGACAAGTTTAAAGTACTATTTCTCAGAGAGTCACTGCACTTCCAGATCATTGCTGCAGCTAGTGTGAGGAGCACAGTACACTGCCCTGTACTCTCTCATTCAAGAAAACCTAGTGGCATGACCTTCCTGAGCACAAGGTAGATTCAGTCCATTAGGAACTCACAGCCAGTAACTACATGCATTTTATGAAGCGGCAGCTTGAATACATCAAAGACACGAAGCATGAAAGAGTTGCCATAAAACTGAGCCAAGAAATTCAATCAGCATTTGGGCAGAACACACCTAGTTAGGAGAAAGAAAGGGGTACATGCACCTCTACCACCATGAGACATAAATGCATTACAACCAGACAACATACAGAAAATTTTATTTCCCCTACACTTGATGGGATCATCATTTCACATCCATACATCATTGGTGATCTGCTCTGTTACGTGACTCTCAGAACATCAAATCGCTTTGTACAAGAATTGAAGTAGGAGGTAAAAAACAACCAACAAACCTCACCTCATTCAGACAGCACTGTTTTCTTTTATTGCGTATAATTACCTGATGGCTGAGGTTGCAAAGACTTGACCTTTAGAGCCCACACACAGAACTATCATGGAAGCAACCACCACAATTAAATCTGGAAAATAAAAGTCGATTGAACAAATGAGTTAGCACCATCTTGCAAGTGCCACTGGAACCAATGCCAATATTATTTTAACAATATGAACACTCACCACAAATTAAGATTTTTGTTTATATGTCAAGAAATCTCTGCTGTAACGCGTTAAAAAAATATAACTGTGTGATATGACAGAAAGGTTTTACTGGGATGGGTCCAAGATAGCCACATACTAGATGAATGATGAAAGAAACACGAGTTACTGTAAAGAAGTCTCATCAGCTTGGAATCCTTAGTAGCTAAAACCCAGGAGGTATTTCAGCAGTTTCTACTCATTAACTCTTCTGTGTATCTTGTTTTCTCTGACGGTTATTGTATTCACAAACAGAGGTTTTGTGTGTTAATTTATAAGACTTTTGCCTTCCTATTATTTCATCTGTCCAGGTGTAGAAAGGAGAGAAAAATTGGAATTTGCATATGAGTCTAATTTACTTTAAGTCAGTCATTACCCTTGGACTGTACCTTAATAGACCTCTGTGCCTCAGGCTGGAAAGGAACTTTGTATTTTGAAGAATGAAATCGTGCTTGATACTGGGAAAGTCCTTGATCTGGGAAAGGGGAACTTTATTTTGCTTCTCAAACTGAAATAAATTGGATGATGTTTCAGAAGCCCTTGTGTTCTGTGTCTCAAGAGAAATGGACAGAGTACAAAGATGCAAAGCCATCTTATAGTTGTAGTCTCACCTAAGATAGTCGTTGCTTAACTTATAAATTTTATGACTGTAAAAATATCCAGATACAAATTGCATAAATTTTCAGGAAACTTAAAAACTGTATCCTCCATTCAACAACAAATAATATCTCCAAGTAGTGGGGAAAAAAAAAAACCCCACAAAACACCACAACACATGCCACAGAGCAAGGATTAGAATACCTCTAAACAAACTGGATTTTGGAAGAGGAATATTGTTATAATCTATTTATAATTTAAGTGCCTCAGGGCAAATGTCGTTACATCTTGCTCCCAATGTTGGCTCACAAAATACAAATTGATTTTGGATTATGTTTCTTTCAGTGACACTGTTAAATGCATAACAAGCATTCTAAAAAAAAATTATTTATGACATATGGAATATATGTATGTAATTTCTAAGATCACTGAAGTCATTTAGGAAGCCAACTGTAGTGACTATCTAGGGAATTCAGTTGCCCAGTTCCAAATACATCACTGAAAACTGTATTTTAATCCAATAGATACATAAAGTATCTATAGTGCATCTATCATGTCCCACCATGCCGTATGTAGCTCAATTAGAGTGCAAAATAAACTAATAAGCTCATAATAAATTATTCAAATGGCTGCTGGAAAGGACAAAAAAAAGTGCCCATTCAGTATCCTTAAAATAAGGAAAAAAATACAGTTGTAGCTATTGTACTGTGTCTGGGATCCTGAGGTCACAGGAGACAGGACTATGGCCAAGACTTATTTCTGGCAAAGCTTTTGATCACTTGTGAAAAGAAAACACTCTGCTCTTCTAGAAAAACAAACCAAGTTACATTTGTTCTCAAATGACAGTGCCACGGATTCCTGAAAAGAAATTCACATCTGTGTTAACGCTAATGACAAGAGCTGTTGCTCTGAACTTGGCTGCAATTGCTGCAGAAATTCCACTTCTCAAAACTTTCAAGGACAAGTTTTACTCAGTCTTCATATCAACTTTGCAAGCTGTGTATACTCACCAATGATTGAAATAGGCTTCCTAGCAAAACGAAGCCTTCCCCATATTCCAACATATTTACTGCGGCATCCTGCTGACCATAACCGAACCACATACTCTGTTCCAAAGAATACCACTAATACAATTTCCTAAAAGAAACAGACAGGGAAGTAGATTAATTCTCTACTGTACATCTTTCATCTTTTTTCAGAATGCATTCGACAGCACTAAAATATAACATTTGGAAGGTGAAAAAAAAGTCAACCATACCAAAAGTAACACAGAAAAGCCTGTAAGACTAAAGGAAGAAAAGATTAAGAGCAAGTAGGAATACTTTAATTGCATGCAGTCTGGCTTGTCTACACATGCTAAAACCAAAAACCATTCTCTGCAACTCACTTGGTCTGATTCAAACAAAAGGTTTCCCCACTGAGCCAAAGAAAACAAGCAGTCTGTATTCAGATGATGAGCATTTTGTTTCATTTTGGGAAGAGGTGTGCTTCACATTCCATTTATTGTGTCAGCTTAACCTCCCGCTCCTTTATACTTTTTCAATCTTCCTTTAATCTCACATGGTTGAAGAAAAATTTCTAATACTCTTTACCAACATGTCAGGTGCGGTGTAAATATAATGAGATCTCAAGCACACCTTTCCAATCCTACTGTCAACTATTAGAAACTTCAGCAGCAACACAGGTCTTGTCCTGAAGCACTGCTAGTATCGAGCTCTATGTTACCTGCAGATCTACACTGGGGCATGGCTTTGGAAATGCCTGTAAAGTGATAGATGCTGAAGACATTCAGCATTCTTGTTGATTAGACAGAGGTACAATAATGTTGGATTTGGAAGTCAGTGTGCAGATAAACCTTGCTTTTCTACGGACTGGCTGAGCACAGCATAGTCTGCATATTTTCCTCGAGTATTGCAAGGAGCTGCAATCCCACTTTATTGGAAGGAAGGATTCATAATTGGTCACATTCTCTATTAGACCTAAGAGCAAAATCTACTAACTCAAATGCTAATAGTAGCTTACAATTACAACACACAGCACATGGCATATGGAAAGAGTAAAGCAGAGAAGCCAATCATAAGGTATCACAGTTGCATAGGATAATGCAGATTAAGAAACAAGCTGCTTGTTTCATACAGTGATACAATACAAAGAGCAACGGCAGTGACGACAAAATGCTGCTAAACATTTTATCCATCATCCTCACATCTCTGCAGGGCACACTGCTGCTTTTAATTACAGACTGGCAAAAAGGACACAAAGTGGTAGCTCTGATTATTTTCTAAATAAACTGAAATAACCAGGATAGAACCACTGTCCAGTCAAGGCGAATGGGAGTCATCAGCTTCAAAAATGCATGAGGCTTTGTGCTGAATACTCAGTAAAATAATAGGTCTGTACACAGTGGAGGAAAAAAAGGGTTATGCATCAGTTGATTTCACTATAATCTTTCTGTGGCGCTAAAATGCCAGTCTCCTGATAGCACAACCAAGTATTCATCTCTGTGCCCTAGAGTGTTGAAGTTTGACTCTGTGACTCTCCTAGAAAAGCTAGGAGGACATGAGCCAGAACTTTTTCACTTGGTTTTGACAATCTCATAACCTGTGCTGCAGAACAGCTACCATGATTGCTTATAGTCACTTGTATTCCAGTTAGATTTTCAAGACACAATGATACTGTCCAGAGCATTGGCAATAACAATCATGAAGCTTGGACCCTTTAACACAGCCAAGAATCTCTTCTATAGTTTCATTCCAAAAGGATCCACCAAAACTCTTAACTTTTTAAAAATTGGATTATTATTATTATTATTAAATATTTTCCAATAAACTATAGTCATAATTAACTTCATAAATCTAAAGAAACAGCATCTGCAGCAGCAGATGCTTTAAAGAAAGCCTGTGTCTCATGGCAGAAGCTTCAAAAGCAATTAAAGTCTCCCTTTGTCCAATTTCACTTAATGTCATTTCCAAACCTGCAGTGAATGGCAAGATGATGAGCCCTGCTTTACATGAGGTGCTGTTCAATTGTCACAGCAAAATAAAGCATCAAAGGCTGTCATTTCTGATCTGTGATCGTATATGTTCCACAGATATGGCCAATAAAATCTAGCATGAAGTGTTCTTCCACACGCAGAAGACTAATACATCACTACCACAGAGGAAATTCCCTTCACAAAAAACAATAGCAACCATAGAGGGAACAAAATCTGCCCTTCATTCAAAATAACTAATTTGAGGAAGGGATGTACGGGTTCACACTGTATGTGTTAGCACAGACTATACTGTTCAGATATCAATTCAGCACTCACCAAAAGCAAAGGAACAACAACAACAACAACAAAATCTTGGTAGGCAAAAGAAAAACCCTGAGAAAAGTTAATGGTTTGGCACAATGAAACCACAAACAGCACTCTGACCAGGAACCGTGGCCTTGTCAGGATCACAGTTTCAGTTTTATAGCAGGAAGGTAGAAAGTGAAAGCCTGGATTGTGCTTTAAAGCAGCGTGTATTCTCTGCATAGCAAATTTGCATCGGAGTTGTGCGCGTATGTTTTTTAAAGGCCCTCCATGGTTCATTGGATAACAGGCACACCGGCAAGTATGCAAATGGGGGCTGTCCCAAAGACAATGCGACAGACATGCAGTCAATGGTTACTGTCATCCAGCTCTTTGCGTGACACGCAGACAAGCTTAGAGAACATTGATTGTCCTATAGACTCCGGTGACTGGAGGGAACGACCAGTTGGCTTACACCAAGACACATTTTTCACTCCTGACGTTTTGATAAAGGCTTATTGACCTAAATGAGACCCAAGTTATTCAGGGAACATTGGGGGTGAAAGTGCACAAGCTGTTCTTCATGGTCATACACAAAAACTCCAGGTATCCATTAGCAACTGGCAAGCTCCCCCTCCCCTGCCCGTGGCTGTGTGACAGACAAAAGTGCTTTTAATATCTTGTGTTGCATAAATCTAATAAATAGTCTCCTGGGGATGGAGGGCTCTGTGTGTGTGATGAATTTCTGTCAGTACACACCTATATTAGCAGCCAGAAATTTGCAGACAAGGACAAAGTGCATTAGAAAATTATGCCTTCCTGAGCTACTAAAACATTGCCTATATCTTCCTGATTAACTGCTTCAAGTGACACTTTATGTTAAGTAGAAGGATGCCAATCTGATTAGGGCTAATTCCATTTAGTATGCTTTACCCTAGCAGAGTGCAGCAATGCCTCAACACCTGAGAATTTCAGCAAACCTGAGCCGCACTACAGATTAATTTGGTCCACTGTGTCTTCTGTACTTTCTCCTAATTGCCTCCTTAACACCTACCTACCAAGTGCACCGTACAATAGTTTGTGCTGCTCCCAATGAACTGGCCAGACTGAAACACAGGTTTGAGAAGCTGATACAGAAAAATCAAGTGTTGATCAGACAAAGATGAGTCAAATAACAAACACAATGGGAAAATGCAAACAGAGAAACTGCCTGCAAAACATACTATGGAGGGTGGGGATTAAAGCTCAGTGGAAGAGTTTTCTTGCTTAAAATTGCAGACAAGAACTGAACTGCACAACAAGCCCAGTCAATCCTATGCAACTTAATTGTGGTCTCCTTTCTACAAGTTAAAAAAAGAAACACAACACAGATTTAAAAAAAAAAAAATCCTAACATGGTAAAAAGATCCCTATGAGATAACAAAGTTTGTGCACCTTCATACTGTGGGCATACCCTCTTGCTTAAAAAGAAAAACTTGTTATTTTTTCCCCCTTTTAATCATCGATTTGTACACGGTGCCTTCACTTCTGTCTTCCCTCCTGCTCAATCCAGGCATATGCTTGATGCCATCTTCATACCTTCTCAGTCACATGATCCCAACATAGCCATGTACCAGATTAACTCAGATGAAAAAAGCAGAGAATGTGAACATGAGATACACATGCATATTGTTTTTCTCCAGAACTCTTATCAGTGTCAGTAACACTCCAGGTGCAAGGAACTTACTGCATGTAAATTCATGACACTTTAAACTTCAGGAACAGGTTGACAAGACTAGTGTAGCAAGCATTGGGCATTTTTCTGTGGTACAGTGCTTGATGGAACTATAGTAGAACTCCAGGTAGCCATTTAGCAGATGCCAGGGAATTAAATATTTCTCATAAAGATCAGTAAAGGAGCTTGGAGTCATCACTAGTGCATTGGTGAAGAAGTGGGATCAGCGTGTGGGATCCATCTCAAAAGTCTCACAGAAGATTTTTTCCAGTGCACCTTCACATTTTTGACAGGGCAACAGAAGTTCCTTTGAGCTGATAAGGTATTACATGAACAGTTTTGGGAACTGCATCAAGTATAAAGAGAATAAAATAAAAATTACTCTTAGCCTGAGACAGCTGGCTAAAGTACAGCTCTCATCACCTAATGAAGGGACGTAAAAGCAGAGTTCCCAAGTTATGTGTCATTACACCTGTATCTCCACAGTTCCCATGGATTAATCCTGGTTTCATAGTAAACCCACACAGGGAACTTAAAGAGAAGAGCTCAAAGAACAACTGGGATGAAGAGCCCACATACTAGGTTTGACTTACACTGAAGATCTGGACCTGCTATGGATAACAACACCTTAAATATTGCCCTGACAAACTTCAGAATGCCATGAGGCAAAAGAACAAGAAAGCTCCTTCCGTAAGAGAACAACAGGGGAAAGTTACTTATGAAAATGACTGTGGCTGAATTGAAGGAGGAACCAGATTTCTTCCCCTGTGTGACTAGAGAGAGTCAGATCAATGAAAACAAATACACACAAGTATACTAGCAAAATGAATATCTGGTTTATTTTGCTAATAAATGAATCTTGAAAAGCCTTTCCTTTACTACTCCATCCCTACTGGATTGGAAAAGTTACTATCTAATGTTGGGAAGCATCCAACATCCACACTGCGAGATAAACTGCAGTAGCAATTCCAAAACAAAGAACAGAGTCCCTAAACTTAGCTAAAGGAGATGATGTTTTTAAACAATTAATAGCGGGGGGGGGGGGGGGGGGGGATAGTAGGAGGAACCACAACAAAACCCTGACATGGATCAAGACACCCTTACAACAGCTATTTAAAGAAATTGTCTCTGGAGGCTGAGAAAGCATCTGCATAGAGAATATATCGCCTAGGGCTCTGCCTGTAGACCTCAAAGCTAAAACTGGTCATGGAGCATCACAGAAGTTCATGCAGCCATTTGATGTGTGAGGACTTGATGATGTCATTTGAAACCTGCTATGAACAGGAATGCCATTACTCTCATGGGCCTAAACTTTTTTCAATGATCTCCGTAAACATAAGAGGTAAAATACATGGTTTAGGAGCAAGGAGGCAAAGCATACCACTATGTTGTTCTGATTGGCTTCCAAAGACCAAGACCAAAATCACTGACAACATACAGCTTATTCCATCTGTCACAGAGATGGCTGCCCTAAGAGGAAAGGCAGGTAACAAGCATAGGAAAACCAGAGGAACTAATGAGAGGAATGGCTTTAAGCCTCATAAGCAAGCACATACTTCTTGTATTGGAAGAATTTCCTCCCACCCCAATGTTTTACTGGGAAGATGACTCTTACCCATCTCTGCCATATGACAAGCTCTATTACACTATCCTCAACAGAGGAATCAACCACATTATTTCCAGGATTCTTTCAAATCCAGTTTCTTTCAGATTCTAGTTTCAAGAACAAAGTTCCCATTAATTGCTTCAAACAAGGAAATAAGCTCTCCCGTAGCTTATACAGGGATCGTGTGCCGAACCAGTATTACCTCAGCCATAAGATTCCTGTGGAGCTACTTAACACCAGTAAGGCAGGGCAATGGAAGTGCTCTGCTACAGAGCTAGTGCGCCGACAGGAACCTGCACCCCATCTCAGGCAGCAGAAGTGGAGCAAGGATACTGCCAAAAGTTTTGTCCAAAGTTGTGACAAGGCAGTCTCAGAAGGAGCCAAAAGAGAGGACAATAGAGTTGCTGATGCTAATGCAAAGTGACTAACGGGGCACTTGCCACCAGCCAAGGGCTGTGGAGCTGGACTGGGCAAGAGAAACAGGCTCTTCACAAGGAGGGGCACAGCCTATCATCTACAGACACCAAAAGGTCAAAAAAAAAAAGCAGGAATGTCTCTCACACAGAGCAATAGGTTGTATTTACCCTCAGAGAAGGGTAGCATGCAAAAACGGAACTCTTGCAGTCAGTTCGGAGAAAACTAGAGTCCACTTCACAGCACACTGTTCACCTGACACATCAGGGCTTGCAAAATGCTTCAGACAGCACTTGTGTAGCTGAAGCAGGGTATGCAAATTAACAGCAGCAAAGGCAACTGTTTCTTCTAATCTCACTCATTTTGTATAGAGAGGCCCCTCTTTGTTCTCTTGAGAAAGGCAGGATTTTTTCCTGAAAGCTGTAGTGTGTTTTCTAAGATACACAGAACAGCAAAATCAGATGGCCTGGGCAAACAAAGACAGCCACCAAAGCTCAATAAAGTAAAAATCCCAACTTGATGAAGTACAGATCAAAAATAAAAAGATAAATAGTTTTTCATATAAATATAAACACTTACTGATTAACAGAAGGTGCCAAAAGCGTTGTTTAAGGTTGGGGATTTTGTCCCCCTACTTAATCTCCTCACTTCCAAAGTTTTGTAAATTCCATCTTTTCAAGGGGAAGAACAACAATTAGAGAAGGGTTTTTTTTTAAATGCTTAAAGCCAGAACAGTAAGTGTAGGCTTTTTGAAATAAAGGAACAATCATTTGCTAAAATTCTTTAACCAGCATATCTGGCACCAAACAATTAAACAGGCAACAAAAAACAAAACCCCATGGTATCTGTATAATATGTCTATCTTCAGATGCCCAGAAATAATCCAAAATTACTGGACATAATTGAAGTCCTCTTATTAATGTTTTTGATTCATGTTCTGGGAAAAAAAGGGACACTTACTACAAGGCACAGTTAGAACTGTTGATTGTGCCGAAGCTTTTCTGTTTTCTCCTGATCGGTGCCGAGAGCACAGAACAATAGCACTGGGACCAATAACAAATATTGCAGGCCCACAATTTTAGGTTGAGATTTTCCAAAGGCTACAAGCAACAAAATCCTATTGAATTTCAATAGCAGTCAGGCACCTAACTCCCTTAGGTACATTTAGAAAGCATTCAATTGATTGCCTTAGCTCTCTTCACACTGGAAGTTTCAGCCAAAGCCAAACTCAGGCAGTTGAAATTTTTCCACCACCTACAAAAGGCCTCAGATGTCAGTAGTGTAACTTTGCACCTGGAGGCACAGTCTCAGAGCACTGCTGCATTAGAACAACTTTCCACACCATCAGCCCCGCACGAGTCTCTTCGCAATGCAGACATCTTTAGCTTTTCACCATAGATGCTGATGATATCCACCAGGAATTTACAGGAGTAAATTAAGCTGGGCTTGCACATTTTGCGTATGATACTTGTTTTCGTGTAGAGTTCTCCCCCATTACAAAATATGTTCAAGAACTAGACTTCTAACCCAAAGTATTTGGCAAGTGAACAAACCAGGGCAAGATAGAAACACTGTGGATGGAAGTATGGCTGGATAGGCACAGCAACGTCATGTGGCCCCCACATTCATTCCCATGAGCTACTTCAACAACTTGCTCCAGAAAAAGCAGGTCCAGTGTACACTAAAGAGGAGCTCTTTCTGAAAAAGTTAATCTTCTTGCCTTTCTTGTATGGACAGGACATGCCCTCCAGACCTGCCCTCCCTCCAAGAAAGGCGTTACAAAATGTCACTGTAAAGGCTAGACAGCCTTGCTTCAGGAATCTCAGCTCTATCCTTCTAGCTCCTCTACACGGGCTTTGGCTGTACTGGACTGTCTCTGGGGTGTGGTATGTGATCTGCAGGTAGGACACTGCCAGAAGCAGAGAGGTCACCAAGACCAGGATGTTACCTCTACTTCTACGTCTACTCACGTTAACCTCTTTTTCTAGAAGCAGCATGTTTCCAAAATTCATCCTCCAAAAGTAACGTTTCTGGCCTGAGCAAATACAGTTTAACAAGAACTAAATTTCAAATGGACTAACACTGGTTTTAACCACCTCCAGGTCACAAAAAAAAAGGGGGGGAAAAAAGGGAAAAAAAAAACCCCACCCTGTCTTTTCTTTCCAGAGAGCTTTGCAGGACAGAGACACCAAGTTCTGCAACCAAATCCTGTGCAGTTAAAGCACACCTGGGCAACGCTGCTTAGTTACTGGTATCAGGCTCAGCATTGATAAGAGTTCCAGTGCCATATTTCTGTTTGACATTCCCATAAACACAACCTGCTTTTGCCGCAACATACTTGAGCTCTCTCCCAGGCCTGCTCCAGGGAATACGCATCATGCTCTTCCACACAGCTGCAAAAACAGTCTCACACTAAACCTGTAGTCCAGGCACTTAATACTCCTCACAGGAAAACACATGTGCTAGTTTAAGCTAATAAAAAACCTCTCAGATGCCATATGTACACAGCCCATTCAGTCAGGATTTTACAGTCGCCTCTAAAATTTGTGAAGGAGGAGAGGAAAATTATTTGACAGGCAAAATAAACCTAACCGAAGGCAACAAAGTCAGCATTTTCAGCTAAGTGGCAAATACATTTCACATACTGAAGGCAAGTAGTTTCCTCCTCGTGCCAATTTCCTGCGCTCATTCCAATCAGTGAGCATTAAACAGTTGTGGCCATCATTCAGCGCATCAGGATTATAGCATACCAAAATGGGAAGTTAATTTATACCAACCAAAGCACATTATTAACTCAGCACAAACTCTCCTTAGAGCTTTGATAATGTTCCAAATGGACCAAACTAAACTTACATTTGCAAAACGAAGATAGAAGCCAGATCTCTCTGAAGTTGCATACCCCATTAACCAAGCTAGCGTTATGTGCAAAGACTTATATTTTCACTCGGATTCATGTTTCTATCAGTTTTGGGTCCAAGATAAATAAATGGTGCAACAGAGGCAGCTCTTTGCAGAATTCAAAGTTGCGAAAGGAGAACTTCAGCTCAGTGAAACTCCCTTCACTCGCTATCACCTTTCCCCTGCTCCCTTTACAAATAAAGGACAAGTGCACTATTCATTGCTGGAAGAAAAAAAATCTTAAAAAAGCCATGGCCTTCTCAGTGGCAGCTGGTCTGAGCTTCAAGACATCAAATACCTCAGGAAACTAATAGGCATTATATGGAATGAATTTAACAAAAAAAGAGCCTAATAACCCCAAACCGATACTTGGCAGAATTCAGCAACACTCTACTCCAAAACTCTTTGGAAGAGGAAGGACTTTATAAAAGCAATGCCTAAGAAATGTCAAGAATAAACCAGAGGGTCTGCAACAGTACATAGGCTGGCAGGCAGCTGATGTAGCAAGTAAAAGACAACCAACCAGGAGACTACCTCCATGGAGTGGTACTTGAAGAGAATAAAAACAATTGCAACTTGGAAGAAGAGGCACAAGGAGCGTGGTTTAGAGACAGATGAGCTTTTTCTGTGCTGAGACATTGTGCAATGCAAGGAAAGATTTAGGATCTGCTTAAAAATATACCTTGCTAGAACCACAAAAGCACTGGTTATGCATTTTAAACGCATTAACATATGTCATGGTTTAACCCCAGCCAGTAGCCAGGCACTGTGCAGTTGCTCACTCACCCCTTCCTCCCCAACAGCATGGGAAGGAGAGGGGAAAAAAACTACCTCAAACCTGTGGGTTGCGATAAACACAGTTTAACAGCATAACAAAGGGAAAGGTTAGTAACAGCAACAATAATAATAAAAAACAAGTGATGTACAAAAGCAATTGCTCACCACGTGCTGGGGGGGAGAACACCACACCTGCCCCCACCCCCCCCCCCAAAAAAAAAACCCCAAAACCTAAGCAGAATCCAATGCCCAATCTGTTTCCTATCTGTGATCCCATTTCCTGGCTCACTTCTCCAGTTATATCTAGAGCATTACATGGTAGAGAATATCCCTTTGGCCAGCCTGGGTCAGCTGTCCTAGATGTGCTGCCCAGTTCCTTGTGCAACTGGTGGGGTGTAAGAAGCTGGTAAGTCCTTGACTTAGTGTAGACACTACAACCACCCAGCAACAACTAAAACCATCAGTATGTTATCAACATTATTCTCATACTAAATCCAAACCACAGTACTATACCAGCTACAAGAAAGGAAATGAACTATCTCAGTTCAAACCAGAACAACATATCAGAACACCCAACAGGTAGCAGTGGAGCTGCACTTCATATTACTGTATTACTATTGTCCTTATTTTTCAAAAGCTTGATGTATATATGCCTTTTACGTGACCTATACTTCCAGATGATTCACGGTAGAATTTTTTTCTAGGAAATTTTAGCTGATTTTTATAAAATTCTAGCTGAATTTTATACAGATCTTAGATTTACTGTTTGCTTAAATTGGGAATTAAGCAAAACATCTTTAGGAATGCCCTAACATTTTTCTCCACAGTATCTTATGTGACAGATAGAAGAATTCTAGCAGTAATTATAAAAGTGTTTTTGTTTCACGGTGTTTTTACATGTCAAAAGATCATCCAATTTTTTAGCCTTCCCCTTATATCATCTGCGCAGTTCTTAATACTCTCTGTTTCAAAAAGCTATTTTTAATATTTGTCCTGCTCAAGCCTCTCAAGATCCCATTGTGTCAGATGTAAGTTTAACCTGGACACCAAAAGTCTTACTGCCAAACCAGAGAGCTAAAATTACCCACTGGAACCAAAGATGCTCATCCCACCTGAAAAGATACTCATTCAGCAATGGAAGACCTAGTAAGAGCTGACACACATACCACTTGGCTTAAGAGAAGCAAAGCAAGAGGTTCCATTCAAGAAAGGTGACTGTGCTTTAAATCTGCTATTTACAAACCCGATATGCAAGCTACCACTCTGTGACAAACAACTGAAACATGTAACATTTTTAGCCACTATGTCATTACCAAGAGGTGATAACACTCTTTTCACTCTAAAGCAGCCTTCTAAAGCAGTATTCTCTCAATATGCAAAATAAATATTTATCAGGCTAAGTTCTTTTCTAGGACTAAAGGGGCAGGAAAAAGGGAGTCCTGATGCACAGCAATCAAATACTGACATAAATACTGCATGCAATGAGTCTGGGTTACATCCTTTTTAAATGGATTTACAAAAATAAATAATATCTCAAGTGGCCAAGACCTCCAGGAATGATCAAATCTCTAAGGTTTTAGCCAGCCTTGCGGGCCTTAGAAGAGGAAGAGGGTATGTAAACTGAGGTTCAGTTTGGGTAGCTTTATAGTTTTCTTAAGGCATCAGTAAAGGTAGCCAAAACATGGAAATCAGGGTCAAAGGCCTGTCCTCCTCTGCCAAAGGGAGCAGTTACCAAGGCAGCAAAACCAAACTCACCCGTTCAGAAAGTTCCTTCTTGGTGGATCTTGTGGGTCTGCCACACTCAGATCTGTGTCCTATTTTCAGCTCTGCTAAAAATGGCTTTAATGACAACCTTGTGTTTCTTTCCCCTCTTCCTAAACACATAACACATTTAACTTTGTACAGAAGTGTCAACTGATGTACTGTTTGGGGTGTAATTAATAACAATTACATTACACTAGAAAAGCACATACAACACGCATTTCCTCATCAGCCGGATGGCCAAAGGAAGCCTATTAGACATGAAAGTATGGTACAGCTGTATCCCATAACTGGGTATTTGAATATTTATAAGCTATTGCACTTGGGATACCAAAGCTGATGACATGAATACATGTTTTAATAAGTCCATCAATAAAGCTTTTCTCATTAGAAATCAGCCCCTTGCATATTACATCAGAGAACTCTGTTATCATGAACCATATTACTTGTCCCAAATGGCATACTGTTAATGCCAGAAACATTATGTCTATTTAAACAACATGCATTACAGTACTCAAAAAGTAGTAGAATTCTCTGGTAATACTATCTGTGGTTTCACACCTTTTAAGTAATAGTAATGAATATTTTATGCTCTGAAGACATGAAATGTTCATCTCCGGTGTTAAATCATCCTCAAAAATGCTACGAACGCCCTCTTTATAAACTCTTTATCAATGATTTGCAGGCTGTGGGAATTATCTTTCAAACAAATTTGATTATTTTTTTGTTTAGAAAGATAGCAAACAACTGTGGCTGTAGAATAAGCAAACAGTTCCCAGTGCAACACTGAATAGTTACCACCACCTGACTTCTACAATTGCTGTGCAAAATCATGTTTGGCTGTTTCAATCTTAAGCATAGTGCTAAACGTGGATACATTTGTTTTAATGTAGAGAACAGTGTGAACAAATTTTGAGGGGGAGGAAAAAATAAGTCTATTGCAAACTGGAGGCATTTGTACACTAACTGGCTACTGCAGTGATGTTTTCCGTGAAAATTCCAGCCACATTAGTCTTGGCAGCAATTAAAGACTACTTTTGGAATCCTTACCAACATTCACGGAGTTGCTTTTAACTTTACTTCATGTTCTGTAGTTCTTTCTACTCTTTAAAGCAGGTTTGTTGGGTTTTGGTCTTTTTTCAACTTTGAACTTGTTTTACTGTTAAAATAAATACAAAGATAAGTCACTCAGAATTCAGCCTCAAAGGAACCCCACTGAAGTATTCATTCCTCTTTGAGAGCTGAGAAGCTACTCTTTTGCTCAGGTTGCACCTCTTACTGCTGCTCAGTACATTGTGCAACTTTGCCTGTGAGCCAACACGATCATAGGACTCAATGATAAAAAGCTATTCAGAGTTTTGGCAGGAAGAATACTTCTGACATTTTGTTTCATCTGGATCACAGGCTTAGACTTCGAGCTTGGGGCTTTAACACTAAGCTGCCCGTGCTACATCACACAGAGCTGATTTCTGACACCTCTTCCACTGTATATCACTTCATTCATGAATATTCCCATCCAAGCCCATGGCATGACCCTTGACATAAGCTCCAGTCCGCAGCAGCCAAGAACATTTGAACCTACCTGTTGAAAAGGCAAGATTACACCCTTACACTACTAAGCACTGAGCCACACAACCAACAATTTATACTTCTTGAAAAACTCACACCAAAGCCAGCGTGTGTCCAGGCATCAGAAACTTAATTGTATTTTATTCCAAGTACCAGCCAAACTGTTAAAAGCCAGTGTGACCACATGTGATATATTTCAAGCACATTCATAACTACAAAACAGTTATACAAACACCATTGGTATTAATACCAGTTAACTAAATTAATATTGCCTGGCTAGGAAGTGACTTCATGGAGAATGGAAATTCCAAATACTTGAATAGGGTAAGCATACATAGCTTTTTTCAATAATTAATGGGGAGGAATAGGCACGTACAAAGGGAAATTTATCTCATCTCAAGTTTCAAGGGCACCTTAAAATATAATAGGCTACACTTTCAAAGAGTATCTGTCCTTTTCCGTGAAGAGAAAGCCTACGTGATTGGCTTATACTACCTGAAAAAAGAAAAATAATTTAAAAAAACCCAACAGAGTCAGCCTAGAAGAACTGCTTTAAATTATCCAATAAAGTATTCTCAGCTTGGAGCAGTGGTACAAACAGCAGAGGAAATTTACTATTAGTTCTCAGAAAAGAGAGGTTTATGAGGGCTTTCTATTTTGGGGCTGGTTTCCTTAGAGAGGTCCATGTGATTACCTTGTCTACCTCTAGTTTCCCTCTCAAAACTCCCAAATCTACTAGTTGATCTGGACAGATCAGCAGGTCAGGCATGTCAGAGGAGATTCAAACTTCCTGAAAGTGTTGAGAAAATAAGGAGCCTGGCAGAAACAAAATACCCTCTCTACAGCTCAAGAGAGAAGATTTCATGTTCTTAATGACACTCATCGGGATTTTCTAATCTTTACAAAACATCCAGCTTTAGGAAGAATTATTGCAAGTTTCAACAGAAGCAATTCAGCTTCATAAAAACAAGCAAACAACAAAATCAGAAAGGCAAGCAACCATCCACCTCAAGACCCCCCAACCCCCCAGCATTGTCAGTTTTCTTTAATAATGAAATTTTTCTATGATTAAGTAGATTTTTTTCTTATCGATTCCTGTAATCTATATTTACACAACACTCCCCTCCCCCCTCCATTTTCAGAAAGATATTTTTAAAAGTATGAAACAGATTTCTTTTTCAGTTTCAAGGAGAGTTCACTTGCCATGAAACTTAATATGAAGTTAAGAGTGAAACAGAAAAGATTCCCTTCACTTCCTCTCTCCCACCATCCACCCACACACTTCTCCACACTGTTACATGACTCTTTACAAGTAGGAAAGAGAACTACTTGAGGGGAAAAAAAAAAAATCTGACACCTAGTTTCAATGGTTTCAGTCCCCAGAGAGATATAACTCTTGATTCATCAGAACATGAGGTCAGCAGAGAACACAAAACAATGAGTCTTCATTCTATAAAGAATATGTATTCATCGTGTAGTCACTTCTTGAATCAACTCAGATTGATTAAAGTTCTTTCATTAACTGATTTCAGTTCATCTGGTTAGTTAACATCCATATAACCCACCTGGGGCCCTTGAACATCTGCTGCACTTGTCTGATATGTTTTAGGAAGCTCAAGCCCCTTTGTTTATTATAAGGATTTCTTAAACTTCAGTTAAAACTTTTGGACTCCCCTCATCTTTAAGAGCCATGGCAGCTCGCAGCTCTTGTTCTCCATATGAGCATATTCCTTGCTGTTACCTGGCAGAGCAGATCACACTTCTCTCATCCAACTGCACACGCTCAAACAGAAATCACGGGTAGGGCTTCTCAAAGCACTGATGGTCTCCCATAGAGACATACGGTTCAGGCTTACGTCTGTCCACGCATTATCAATATCTAGTTCATCATGGTCTCAACAACTCACTGAGTAACAGGAGGGGATGGTGTGCCTCACACCAGCCTATTTGTCCCCCGCACATTTCAGATTTTGCTCTTGTGCCTCTCCTAAGACTCTTGCCTACATACGTTATACATACAGAAAAGTTATTGTTCACTACATTAATTTATTGGCATATGAAAGATACATATCAATGTCCTCACATGCATATGAAAAAATTTCCATTGTTTGATTTCCTCCAAGTCAGTCACACAGGATAGCACAAGCTTGTAAATTTCATAGTGAACGGAAAACCAGCAGCATACTCAACCACCACGTCCTCAGTACAGTCTCTGCATACCACAGGCAGAATTTGTTCTGCAAAAATGAGTTTTGAGTTTTCCTGTATTTTACACAAAAATTATGATTTTAATTGATTAACTTAACTTTTTACTTTATGTTAAATAGCTCAAGACTTATACATGTTCACTAGTCTTTTTTTTCAAAGTTTATTTGTAACCACATGAGCTGTTCAGAATGTTTCATTTGAAATTAATGAAGAGTTAAATGAGTTGAGATTTTTGGGGTGGGGGCAAACTTTCTAGAATACAAGCTGCTGTATGATAACACAGACAGTATCTCACACTACACTGAGCTAAAATGAAGGGATTACAGGGTTCACTGTATAACAAAAAGACTTCATGTAAGCAAAAGAAATAAATATTTACAAAGAGAAAACTGCCTTTACATTTCTAAACCCCACCCTACACTCAAGAATCACCATCATATTGGACAGAAACATCACCAGAGAGAAGATCGGGGTGTGGGGGAACAGGCACATGCAATAGCCTTCCTTAAAATATATATATATTTATCTAAAAATAGATAGATAAGCTTTGACTTTTGAAACCGCTGAACCAGTCAGTTCTATTTCATGTTCTGCACCATACTATTAAACGAAGTCGAAAGTTTCTGTGGTTACTATCAGATGAAATGAGCTCATTTCCCCTGAGAACTGGCTACACTGACCAGATGTCTCTAGCCAGCTACTCCCCAGATCGAGCAGGAGAAGCACATGCAATGCCTTCTCTGTTACTATGGAGACGGGTTTTCCCATCCACTATGCAGCCAGGCGTATAGTAGCTACCAGCTGTTGTCTCGACTCATACTCCATCAGGAGAGACTGAGGAAAGAAAGTGGGAGATGTAGAGCTGAGCTTCTCCCAGCCCTCGACCTCATAAACTTTATCCACAGCATCTAACCCTTAGTCTTAGCTGCCGCTTGGGCTCGCCGCTGTTGTTTAAAGCCGCCTTACAGCGCTTCCCCTGATGCTTTTACAGTCTCGTAGCAGGTCCACAGCAGCACACAACCACTTGGCACAACACATCCGATCGCTGGGCTGGAAACTTAGGGCTTCCTCAACTCTCACTTCTAGCCCAACATTCCCATGCAAATGGTTTTATGAGCTTAAATCTAAATCTTCAGCCGTAACCTATTTCAGGTTCCTGACATTATTCTTTCAAAGAAAAACTTTGTGGATTAATGTCTCCCTATCCTTCCTGCAAGGCTGGTTAATGCCTTCAATACCCATTGCTTTTTAACTCCTGTGGAACTTTAATCCATCTCTGACCACGCTGATGAGCTGCAGAGAAACAACTCTGGTTCGGATTTTCATTCTTGCGCTTTCTTTTTGAATGCAGCCAAGTTCAAATGTCTAATTATAACATTGCAGAGTTAATGATCAATTTAACGAAGGCCTTAGAATATCTTTGAAGTCATAACAACAAGCCAAAGGGGGGTTTAAAACGTTAACTGCACAGGGAGCCTACGTAGAGAACTTTTTTAGGATTATCTCTCTCACTTAAAAGTTGAGAGATTTCAGAATACTTCCAACAACCCCATGGCTCGATCTGGTTGCCACATAGCACGCAGCTCTAGCTGGTGTTTATTTTATAGCTCTGAGCAGCACCAATCATTACCCTATTAATTCAAGCATGTTTAATTCAATGTCCTTCAACTACTCAGTCATGCCTATTTGCAACTTTTAAGCAACTACATAAAGGTACAGCTTGTCACCACATTTATACCTAACAGGGGCTAATCACTACGGTTAGATATACAGTGTAAGTAGGGCATATATTAAGACAGCTACAAGTGATGTTCACTTAAATGTACAACATGCAGCTTCTGCTCCGTTTGCTTAAAGAACACTTTTTTCCACTTATCACACAAACCAAATTTGCCTTCAGATCTATATAGCTCCTGCTGATGTCAGTGAGCTATAAATACTCATCAGAGGACACACTCTGACCTGTTTACTTTTTAATCTGACACAGGCAGCCACTCATATTTTGTATATATTATGCACCATTGCAATGCTGAATCAGCACATCCAGAAATAACAATAAGGGCACACTCAGCCTGGAGCAGAGCACAGAAAGCAGTCAGGCTCTTCCTCGCCCTCCCTTTGCTGCAGTCCTGCCAGTCAGCATCACCAGGCAGGTTTTGCAGAGAGGTGTGTTCTCCCGCTGCTATCAGACAAGCACGAGGGAAAAGTTATAAGTCTCTTAAGACTCCTTGCTTAACCTTTTCTCAGGACAGCAAAGGCACTTTCTGTGATGAGGAGAGTACCCAAGACTGGTCCTCCTAAGTAAGCTGAAGGAAAAACAGCCAAAACCTCAGGCTGCCTGCAAGAACTCCACCAACACTTTCCTTTGCACTATCCTGAAGAACCAGGCTCAACATTTCTCCCCTTTAAAATTACAGGTGAGGGAAACTTCCATACCAAGAAGTAGAGACAGTCTTGAGAGCTAGGCACTCTAAAAGGAACTTTTCACAGTTTCACCAGTTAATTTAACAGCCACCCTGCAGCTTGTGCAAATTGACAGGGCTGTAATGAAGAACCTCTGGGCACACAGGGACTGATATATGGGGCATTATCAACACAGAAAATGTATATACATTTTTTTTCCCCAGCACTGCAGTTGCAGACCACAGTAATTGTATGGTGACATGTAGGATAAGTAAAAGCTGGATAAACTGCATCAGTGAAAATCAGTGTTTCCTCTCTAAACCAGCCAGTGCAGATTTCCTTTCCGATATCCTGGGAGATGATGTCTTAAAACTTTCTTCATTTAAAGCCATCTCCCATAGACCTTATTTATGTGGCAATTTCCATGTCCTGGTGAGTTTGCTCATTACATTCAGGTACTTTGACTTACAGCCCTGCCACAGCAAAGGATTACAGATACTTGAACCTAAAGATCACTTAAGCTCTGACAAAACGTAGGGCAATAAAGAAGTGAGAGCAGTCAGACTGCACCATGCTAAAAAAGGCTTTTAATGAATACCCAAGTACAACACTGCTACAATAAGACCACGGAGTTGGCTTCCCATTTTGGGGGGACTTGACTTAAATACCAAAGAATGTTAGTCTTTCCAGAGATGATCAGGGCACATACATTCCACAGAAGTAAAGGGATGGGGTATTTGTTCTATTTTTTAAAGCCATTTTTCTTGGAAAAACAAACCCAAAACCATGGTGAAATGGCATGTGGACTTTATATCACAGCTATCCCCTTTCAAAGTGTACAACACAAACAGCACACTGCAACAGCAGTACAGAACTATGTATTTTCAAGCAAATAAAACTGCATCCAACAAAAGAGAACAAGGTATCAAATTTGTTTGCTTCTCCACACTTTGAAAGCATAAGGATTTTGTTTAAACCAGAAAAACAAGGAAGCTCATTTAGCTCTCCTGAGGACATACAGGACCCTCAAATTAGGGGATGCATCATCCAAAACACAACATTTCTGTTTAATACAGCTACACAACAGCTACCAATACGCGTTGCGCCTCGAGACAAAGTCTTTACTAGTGTTTCAGTGGTTTTGTGACCCCTATCCTATCTTCCAAAGCGATGTAAGCACTAGGATCAGAATTTGCAGACCTGTAAAGCAAGCCAGATTCTTTAAGCATAAACTCTGCCAGAGACATGGTGGTTACAGGACACCTATTAACTTCAGAAAGATCAGAAAGATTCACCCATGCTTTTTAGAGATTTTAGAAGCTTAGATTTAATTTCAGAAACACAATTAGGCCTGCATTTCTCCCACCTCACTTTCTGCTCTTAGCTAGAAACCCCATGGCTCTATCTGTATACCTGTGCAGGACAGGGGTACATACAGAAAAACACCGAGATCCTAATTTGACATCTCAGCCTCAGATTAGATGGCATATCTTCATCTTTGAACCTCAAGCAAAAGCTCCACTGAGGTTCCCAAAAGCTATAAAGTACAAACAAAAAAGCCACCCTAACCAAAAAGAGCTTTGCCATACCACAGTGAGGGAAACCCACTGATTTTCTGCCAGATCCAACAGCAGGGATAAAAGCTTTTCAGTAGACCATAAAACTCTCATTCTATTGTATTAAGTTAATCTGAGACCAACAAAAGTTTAAAGCAATGACTCAGACTGAATAACTACAGCAGCAGAGTAGATGTTGCAGATCACCCTGTCTCCCATCTCTTACGGGAACAACTTACACCCAAGGGGGACAGGTAGGTGAACTTTTCGATCCTTCGATAGTCAACTCAACAGAAACCATCTCACATACACTGGCTGAAACATTTCTTTTTCAGACAGAACCACCTCAGTGCAATGCAGCCTCTTATCGTTGTTTCTCACTGTTCATGCAGCTCAGATTTTGCACACCTAAAAATTTCATGGCGAGATATTCTTTAGCTGTGGGCATTATGCTCTGTGGTGCAATGTATATTGAAAAAGCTGCTACTGCTAGCTTGTCACTTTTTGTGCCAATTTATCAAGTGGTTTGTATCTAGAAGATCATAGCTTTAAGCTTTGGGCTCAAGAAAGCTCCTTAACATGTTTATATAATGACAAAGGCCTCTCCCTGTTTAAATTCAACAGGTCCTTCCTTTCCAAAAAGGGACCCTGTGTTGAATCATAACCACTGCAGACCCTACCAGTGCAAAAGAAGTGGCAGGCAACACAACAGGATCTCACAAATTCTAGGAAAAAGAACAACCTGCAGTACAAGTTTCTTGTAGCTGCAGTCTTTAATGATTCCCCCCAGAAGGCTGCTACATACAGGTGCTCAGAACTGTAGAAGCACTAACAAAAGCTGAAACCTTCATCCAAACATGACTTAGGCACTAAGTTCAATTATACATAAGAGAGGCTAGATAACGACATCATTTCAGTTAACCTTTTCCTTAAGGTAATGGCCCGTTTATGTAACTAGATGATATATTTATTGCCAAATGTGTTTTTAAATGCACTTACTAAAAGACATGCACATTGCACTACTATAATTCTTGATTAATTATATCAATTTCTAAAAGAGATAGTTATGTAACTTTTAGAATCCACCTGTTTTGATTCATCTAATGCCATGCACTACAGCTAGATAGAAATAAAAGGCGTTATTTAAAGCTTTCCATAACTGCACATTTGTCAAAGATACTTGATCAAAGCATTTGCTTTGACTGTGCCATGTTTGTTTAAACTACTACTACTACTGCTTATTTTAGCCCATACTAAAGAGTTCTGAAGAACATAACCTGGGCAGATGCCAAAAGCACGTAGCTTTTAAACATAACCTTATATTCAAAGAGCAAAATCAAGCTCTTAAAACGTAAGCAAGCAAAATTGTGTCATGTACACAAACCTTTTCTGTGCGTTTATCTTTTTTGAAAGATTTAGTGGCAAAAGCAGGATTTAAGTAGTTTTCCATATAAACATTTCAGAAAATAGTAGAGAAATTCATGCATGGCATACTGCAAGAACTATCTGAAGAAATGTTACTTTAGCATTTAGATAATCAGAAAATTTAAATTTCCCCCATTAGAGTAGATTTGACTGACTTCCACATGGCTTGTTTTCTTGAGGTCAAGCCTTTTAGTAGAGGTTTGTTTGCAATTCTGTTAAGGGGATAAACACGTCTCATTAAAACCCAAACATTCTCACTCTTCAAGGTGTTTTCTGACTTTATTAAGAATCATATGTGATCTAACAATGCACATTCATAGATACACAGACCATCCTGCGCACATCCACCTAAACTGAAGGGCAACAAAAACCACATACAGCAAATCACTAGACATTAGACAGTCTTTTTGCACATTTATTGTGCAGAAAGACGTAAAAATGTATCTTCACTCCAACTTGGCAGTAATGCTGTATTGAATATCAAGACAGCAGTGGCACTTCTCTGAACCTCAAAGCTCCAGAAAAAGCTGCAAATTGATTTCAAGTGCACTGAGGAAAGAATAGCAGATAGGTACCAAACCTGAATCTGAAATCCCACAGTATGTAAAGGAGGAATACGCATCTGTAGCTCACTATTGTAACTTACAACTGAAGCCGTTGTATAGAACAAAGCCTAACATTGGCACTGCAGGCACTGACATTTTGGACATACAAGTGTATTTTCAAGTTTAGTCCATATACATTCCCATTGCAGCTGGCAGGGAAGATCAAAGCAAAACGCAGCCGAAAATGCCACTTTTCATCTGACTTCAAGGTTTGTCATGTTTCACAGGGTTTTCATCGCTAATAGTAAATCTGTCCCTGCCAGCTGAATTAATTACACCAGATGAGCACAGATTTCACAGTGCAGGGACACTGAACATTTCAAAACTTCTAAAGGTGCTCAGAATTTCAGGTGGCAACAAACACAGGAGCTTTCCAACTAGCAGCAGTAGTTACCTGTTTAGGATCCTGAGGACAACCTCTCTGAACAGCTGCCACATCAAGACTGCTGTTAGCACCAGCAGCACTACAGGGAAGGAAATTGAAACAAATGCGACCCATCATTCTTGAAATCAACCACCAAATGAAAGATTTCAATGAAGCTGTTCTAGATCACCCCACAAGCAGTGAAACTCTCCTTTGCACTCATATTCAAGTGGTGTTTTGTACAATTCCACTGCACACAGAAGAGGACTTCTGGCAATCCAGGAATCAAAGGCAAGCTTGCAAGTATTTTTGTTTCTTCTACACAAAAATCTCCTCAAACCAGACTGCAAAGAGCAAAAGCCTTTGCAAACACAGCAAATGGCTTCAGCTATTTAAAATACAATATTTATTTTACTTCAAAGATTTTTAGACTAAACTACCTTAAAGCAAAAAGTGCAAGCAAAATAGTTCAGTGGTTTTTTCTTTTCTTTCCCAACCTCTTAAAACATGCTGGTAGGTCTAGACCTACCTATCACAGGCTAACATAAGTAAGTGCATCTTTCACAAAATTTATTCCACAAACAGGAGCTACACCACTAGACAGATGCACAGCTGTTTTTTAAACATCTTGGCAATCTTTTCCACCCCTGTTTCCGTTTCCCCACACCTTTCTTTTGATCTGGCCCCACCCCAGGAGTCAGTCACCTTCCCTTGTGGGCGGATGTACTGGCACAGCTCAGCTCAGCCTGATTTCTGAGGGAAGTTTCATTCCCTCCCTGCTACTTGAGTAAGAGACAGAAGAGGTACTGCTCCGGGCTGAGCTGCCTCTTCACTGGCTCTAGTCATGCTTTCCAACTTGTGAATTAATGCCCAAAATAAGAAGCCAATTCACAGAATTAAAAAAAAAAAAAAAAAAAAAAAAAAACACAGAGGGACAGCATGTAAGAAAAGATGGTTCAGATCTCTCTCCTTAAATACTAACAGGTATTTTGCTACCTACAAAACACAGCCCAGCCCACATACTGCTTTTATTCTTCAATACTTGAGTGTCCATATCATGTTTGGGCCCAAAGCACAGAGGGACCCTCAGTCACAGCCAACTCTCAGGCACCACATATAGCATATGAAATAGCAGCAATCACAGAAGCATATCCTTGGAAGCTCACAGGAAGCCCAGAGTACAGATTTCTCTTGCTCAATAACATGTTTGTCTGTTTTCCTCCAAGGTCTTGCCCAGCTAGAAAAGCATGGAGTACCTATAGACCCATTCCCATAAAAGCCTAATAGCCATAAAAGTACTAAAGAAGGTGGAAGGCAGGTGACAGATTTTAATAGCATTTACTACGTTAACTAATACAGATTTTTCTTTTAAGAACTGGCATTGTTGGGAAGGTTGAGAACCCAGCTACGCCTCTTAACACCATTTTTTAGTTTTTCCTGCAATCACATCTTATTGTTCCATGGAAACATTATTGTTTTACAGCATGAAGGCTAAAGTAGACTGAAGAACCACAGTTTTTCATATTTCATGAAATAAAAAGCTATTTTAGTCTCAGAGACATGCTTAAGCATAATCTTGCAACTTTCTGCTTTATTATGAATTTTCTGGGTTTTGAGAGGAAAACAATGAATCCAGTAATCTAGTACAGTTTAACAAGTGATACAGTTTTCAAAAAAAAATTTTCTCTTGGGAAAAGGCTTGTCTGGTGACATTGGCAGCACTGGCAAGTGACCCCTAGGGAAGTGGGACAGTCATACACAGATGGGAAATAGCTGGGAAGGAACTACATGGAAGCACTGAAACATTAGACCCTACCTAGTGGCTGAAAGCTCAAGTGCGAGGTCCAGATGCTGAAGTCTGAATGTGTTAGCATCATTGTTAGGGAACTGATACTAAGTGACAGATAGATTATATTACATAAAGTTCAATTTCTGGCTGCCCACAACGGCTCCAAATTCAAACAAAGGCCTGACAAGCTACCGACAATAAATAAATCAAAGCAAAAAGCACACTGCTTTGAAACTTTAGCCTTACAGCCAGGAACATTACAGTAAGCTCGTTTGTTAAAAGGACTGCTTGATTTTGACCTAATACTACTTTACCAAAGCAACTGAAAATTATTGATTTCCTGTGTTATGAATTGAGATGAATAAAAAACCTAAGAGATTACAAATAAAAAGCCTTCTTTGTTCTGTATATCACTTCCGCTATGCTGGTCAGTCAAATGCCATTGTTTTTCCTCCTGGTCCCACGGCACATGAAAGTTATCTTACTGGGAAACAAAACAAAATGAAGAGAAAGAAACAAAAGTCTTTTCCAAGATTTTTACTGTTTGTTCTCAGTCTTACATCCAAGACTAAGAACCAACAAGAAAAGTGGCAGCAGTTTGAAAGAACGTCCCACACTAGTTCAATTTTCATACTTGTTTCAAAATGCTCACAATTCTTTTGGTCCTGAAGCCTCATGGGATAGAGGCCAGGATTACATAAAAGTGATTAAAAGACATTTAATTCAAAAAAGCTGACATGCTTGATGAGCTGCCTCTTCTGTGCAGACTTTGTTTCAACTGTTAATCAACGGTATCTACATGCAGCTCTGGACCCAATAAATGTATCTACACCAGCCTTGAGCCACAGAACACTGTAGGTTGTGGGCAGCACAGACCAAGGAAGCCAGAAGAGAACAAAAGGATGCTCCTCCCTACCACCATGCAAAAGGCACACTAGAGTGACCTCTATCACATCCTTTCCCTGTTGTAGATGGCAGGCAAGGGCCACAATGCAAGCAAAGCAATGTTGTGCATGAAAGTCTAAATGCACATTCAGCCAGGCAACACAAGTCACTTACAGCTCTAAAAGGGCAGAAGCCTCCCCCCTAGATTTTCATCAGCACTGGCTGTGTTTGAATTCTCCACACTTTGTAGGCTGCTTCAGTAGGTAACGATATTTAAGATCGAGCTAGGGAAGGAATTACAGGAGATGAGTGACATTGCAATTTTTCAAAGAATTACAATACTCAAGAAGTCTTTGTTCCAAGAGGTGACAGAAAAATGAAGTGACAAGAAGTATCTAATCATGCACTTCATCCCTCATCCAAGCCACTTAAGCATTTCTTCCTCCACCTCTTACACATTCGCACAACAGGTTTCACTGACACTCTCCATCATCTTGCTCCCGCTCTCTAAAGCAACCAGTTTTTGTAAGTAAAGTAAAACAATTTCCCCTTCAAATATTAAGAAAACCAAAACAATTGGCAAATTTCTCAACACACCAAATTAAAGAGCAAGGAGAAACAGACAGCTCAGAGTGAGGTAAAAGCATCGGAAAGATGTTTCTCCTGCTTGTGTCTTTCTTCCTTCTTGTAACAAATGGTCATCTCGCACTAGGACTAGTCGTGATGCTGTTCTGCATTTTTAAGCCATGCTATGTTCAAAGAGGCAGAGCAGCAGAAGCTCCCCTTTCTCATCTGCTGTTTTCCAGATAATCACCCTACCAGATGCAAGTAGCAACAATCTTCACATTTACATGAAATCCACAGGAACTATAGTGCTGAAGAGTTGTTGTATTAAGACAACATTAAAATCTAGGCCCCTGACTCTACTTAATGGAGATTTAAAGTGCCAGAAGATATTTGTCTGGATTAGCATTGATTCCCTCTCCCTAACAAAGGTCACAAGCAACACCACAGTGAGAAAAGGATCGAAAGAAAACACCTCACACTGCATTTACCAAGACTACTATCTTCTTTCCAAAAGAAAGCTAATTGCAGATACAAAAATCAGAAGAAAACAGCAATTTAGATGTAGATCACAGAGCTCATTACATATCCACAAAGATGTGATTTGCTTTAAACTCGAAAACATCCCTTTACATAAGCCATTAAACAAATCAAGCTGCCTGGGATGTGCAACCTAACAGTCTTTTCTGTCCCAACACTTAGAAGGCAGAGTTCAGATGCTTTCCAAAAGTAGAATCAACTCCTGAACCAGCTTTCTCTTACAGCTTCACTAGCATTTCAGAGCCATGGTTTGTTGACCTTGAGAAAGTAAAATCTGACAGGCTGCCTGTTTGTTTTGGGATTTGTCATTTGACTGAATGGCGACAGTACACGTTTTTTGTGAGACGACGCATGGCTGAGCTTCTCACCTCAGACTCTCATTGACCATTAACCTAAGTAATTAAAAAAAGAAAAGGAAATGTCATGTTATCACTATACTACATGAAATAATTTTTCCAACATTTTCACATGGAGTTTCCTAACTTTGTTGGCAAAATATAAAAACAGGGCTTTGTTTACAGTTACTCATTACTCCAGGAGTTGGATTTGATGATCCTTACGGGTCCCTTCCAACTCAGTATTATTCTATGATTCATTTTGATTACTGCTGTAAATCATCTTCTGCTTTCAGGGTCTTCAAAATACTAGTTCTATCCCCTCCCTTACCTACTGTATTGCAAATGTATTCCTAAGTGCACACCAGTGGGAAGTTTGACTTAAACACAGCCAGTGTACAGCCACTAATTTTCTTGCATTTTTTCCCTTGCAGATGAGGTAACAACTCACTAAGCTTCCAGTTCAGAATTAACAGAAGAATTTTTTCTTTTCATCCTTTTAAATTCTGTTTGCTTTAGAAAGGCACATGACTCAGTGATTAAATATGAGCCGGATCCTAACATGCAAGTATGAAAAGACATGTCGTTACATCTGGAAAAAAAACCAAAACAACCCAAACCAAAAAAAAAAACCCCTCATGTCCAAGCAGCTTTTAAAAGTTTTTGTCATTAAAGATTGGGGGTTTTTGGGGGGTTTTGGTTTTTTGGGGGGTTTTTTGTTTGTGGTGGGGTGGGTTTTTTGGGGTTTTGTTTGTTTGTTTGGTTTTGTGGTTTTTTTTTTTTACACACACACACACAGAGGCACTAGGAATCTACTATCTCAGGACTGGTCTACATGCATATTGCTGGCATTTGGTGTAGAGACACCTGAAGTTTGAGGCTGGGTTGTGTGGCATTTTTTCTTTTTATCAAAATAGCTGCCGTAATTCAAACACCAATGTGCTGGTTTTGTATTGATAGTAATGATGACACAATAGTACAATTATACCCTATAGAAGTAAGCTATACTGACACATGCAGCCATGTGCTCGTGATCACTTCAAAGACCGTAAGAGATTCAAGATTTACCACACCCAACTCTTCATTACTGCACCCCTCATCTTGGAGATTACCACCCACAAAGCTGAGCAACAGCCCCCTTCGATCTGACTAGATTAGTTTTAACCACCTTTGGTGGCAAACAGGGTTTTCTGGGACAGCTAGGCACTGCAGGAGACTAGGAAAGCAAAGGCAGTACAGTCCAATCTCCCAGGTAGAGTAAAATCCCACTGAGGGGCAGAAGCAAAGGGCTAGAAGATGACTGCTGCTTCAACTTTACCAGAAAGACATGCTTCTGCAGCCCTATCTACACCCTGGCTGTTCTAGCCGAGCCCAAACAAAACAGCTTTTGTTTGTAGAGACAGCCTAGCTGCCAATTCGAGTTCAATAACTGGCTCTGGATTATCATAGGCATGCCTGGACCTATAGGATAAAATTAATTTCAGTCAAATCGGTCTATATCAGCTGTCAGGCTGATAACCTGCTGTCCTGCAGCAAAACAGATGCAAAATAAACATAAATTAATTCATTATTCAATTGAATCAATAGAAGAGAGGCACAGAGCCAAGTATATAAAATAAGGAGCAAAATGTCAGCTCTCATTTAAAAAAAAAAGCTTCCAAAGTTCTAAATTAAGAAATTAAGCAAGAAATTAAATATATATATATATTTAGCATTGCTGAGGCTCATTACCCAACCTGAATGTGTGGAACAGGCCAAAGCTGGGACTTCTTAGAAGAGGCTACTCACACTTCCTTCTGTTCACTTTTTCACCATGTTGTCGGTTTAGGCTGCAAGGTCTATGATGGTAGGGACCATCTTTTAGAGTGTGTGGACCTCCACTCTACCAGTTGTTTGTTGCACTTGTTCCTACAGGCCCTGGAGTGGGCTGTAAGTGAACGATACCAATGTCCTTTCTCTAAAGCATTGCACAAGTCTGCTTGTAAACTGTATCACAGATAAAGTTTCCATCACACTTTTAACCATCAAAAGCTAACAAATCTTACTCTACAGTTCCACAAACACTTCAAGCCAGCACTGCTGCCAAAAGAAGCAGTGTGATCTGGCCAAAAAAAAGGTTAGTTTGAACCCATCTGGGTTCTCCAAGGCAGTTTACAACATAGCTGCGCAAATGCTTGTGTTGGCACAAGGAATGGAGCAGCAGGACCGTTTCTTCAGGTGGCAGTGCCAGCTTTTGCACGCTGAAACCCATTCTTGAAAAGCACAGCCCGGGTTCTCTGAAGGATTTATCTTACAAAGCCAAGTTAAGGTAGAAAAGCTATGGGTCACCCAATTTTACTTGTAAAACTGCTAATGCTCACCTCCCAGGAATGCTGTGAGGTTAAGTACATTCATGTTTGTAAGGCATTACAGAAGCAAGATTAGCAAATATTTAATTTTCCCCTGCCCTGGCCACTAAGTATAACTCGTTCTTAGTTTCATATACTAAATCAATGACTTGGAGCAGCTTCTAGAAGGTAGCTGTCAAGCTCCTTGCCTGTAGGCCAGATGGAGGTCATTCATCATACACACCTATTCTGATTTAAAACTATTCTGCAACATTGCAGCCAAAACAACGTCTAAATACATTGTACCAGCCCTGCTGCAGGGAGCCACGGAGTAGTCAGATTACCTCTACAGAAGCCATCCTTTCTCACCTTGATCTGGGAAACAGCTGCCCAGGGATAAAGGACAAGTAAATCAACTCCTTTTGCATGCAGCCCATGTGCAAACACATCCTGTCAAGCTGACAGGAACAAGAACGAAAAGGAGCGTTTTTGAAAGCTACCCAATAAGGATGTTAATGGCATGCTGGAGGGGGAAAAAAAAAGGCAACCTCAGTGTCATTAGCATAAGGGAAACACCATCAAAGTAAGGCAGTACACAGCTTGCTTTCAGAGACTGGGTGTGAAAACAGGCGTTTTGGTTATTTTGTTAGCTCTTCAAAGTCCCGCCATTTCTGAAAGCTAATAACGATGCTTGACTTCCCATTGCCTTAGACATAGGCTAATATTTGATGGGTTAGGTGGAACTGTCTGATGTAAGCAATACACTAAGGTACAGATCCCTGAAATCAATGGACAGTTAGCATAACTGAGCAGTGCAGAAGTTTAAAAACATCTGTCCTGATAAAGTTAAGACATTAAATTTAAGATAAATGCAACCTGTAGTTACATAAATCAAACTCTCAAGCTTCCTGGGCTAAGTACAAGCAGATACTGTTCAAGAAACCTTTCCTATTACACCCCAATCCTGTTAATATTTATGCATACAGGAAGCCCCGCTGAAGTCACAATGATTATTCATATGCACAAAGTTAAATATGCTGCATAACTGAAAGTCTCATACCATAAAAACTTCACACACAAACGTAGAACCTAATTTGGTCACCTATACCCACATATATAAAAAAACCCAGCAAACAGTCTTGACACCACCCTTCCCTACCCTCCGCCCCCCACCCCCCAAAGAAAAAAAAAATGGGGAAAACCTCTCAGTTGGGCCAGAGGATCTCAATACAAATGCAATCCAGCTAGAACCACTTTTTCCAATCATTGCTAAAAATAGAAGTGCCTTCTACACATAGAAATACATATACAAAGAAGAATACATGTAAATATTTATGAAGAAATAATAGGACGATTTCTACACATTCTTGTTCCTTCTCTGTGCACAAAGTCAGGTATTTGTCATTTTATTCATGGCATGGCGAGTTTCTAACAGGATGTTCATTTACTCATCCCCTTCCAAACTCAGTGCTGAGATGGGCTTTCCTACCATGAAATGCACAAGTCAAGAAATGAAATGATGATGTTTTTCAGAAAAGAACTCGTAGAAGCTTACTTCAGAAACTGCCAAGAAAAAGAAGAAAGCCACCAAAAAGTGCACTTGCTTTTGGTTTTTATCCAGCTAATTGAGCCTACTTAATCCATCACCACAAAGTAAAATTCTTAATGCATTCAATTAGTTGAAGTTATTTTCTTTCTACTAACTCCTGGAACCTCCTTTCTTCGGAGACATTGGCACTCACTGGACTTCTACACTACAATTACTTCACACCTGCAGAGTTTACTTCAGTTTTGCCTACCAAGGGCCACTTAAAGCCATTGAAGAGCCACCAACTAGTGACAGCTGGCAAACTCAAACCTGTCTCAGTAGTCTATCATATGTAATCAATTGCAAATAGAACTGCAACAGACCCATCCCATTATTTCCTAGCTAACACCCCCTGGGAAAACAAGCCAGCAAGCTTCCACTTTTAATCACGAAGGTAGGTTTGCCCCGTCCCTCCCTCCCAACTTCTTCCTCACCCCTCTCTTTGCATCAGTTCACTGCACTGTTTCAGCTTTTCAGCTTGATATCCATTATGTTATGTCAGCTGTTACATTACGCTTAAAACAATAGGCTCCAGCTGGCTGAGGTCAGATGTGAAAACAAGGACCTAACAAAGCCATAGACCCTCCAGTTATACTGAAATTGAGATACACACTGAATGTAGCACTTAATGACAAACTACTTTCCAGACATGTGGGCAAAGCATAAAGGAAACACCTGTCACTGCAAACATTACACACTAATCCAGATAAATCCTAAATTTAAAAATCTTTCTTTTCACTACTTGGCTCTACTATGCACCAGTATTTCACAGTTTAACATCCTTTTCCAAGACAGAATTTGCATTACTCTGCTTGTTTACTAAAATATTAGATCCTTAAATGTGTATAATTTCAAAAGAAAACATTTACCATGTTTCTTTTAGAGTTACCAAGGAAATGCTCTGAGCTTGACAGGGATTTACACCCCAGAAAAGTTCAGTCAAACTAACCCTTAAGTAGAAAGCTCAACAAAAGAGAACAAAAGGTGTAACGGTGAATGAAACATACTTTTTTTCACTGATGGCATTTTCCTGGACACATCTCTGAACTGAATTTACTGAAGTGCACCTATACTAAAAATGAAGAAACAAACCACCAATATACTGTGTGACCTACGAGAGCACATACAAACTCAAGAGAACAGGTGAACTAACAGCAGCTTTGGAGGCACAGCCCCCCCTTGTTTTTCAAGATGCTGCATACAATGTAAAAGCAATGTTTTCTGAAGACTGTGACACTACAGTAGTGTCACATATGTAAAGTTAGGAAGCTAGCTCCGCACAAAAGGGCAGTCTGGAACTGTGTTCATTTCAGTCTTTGGCCAACACCTGCATGCTGCCAGCAAGGGAGATCATGTCAGATCATGTAGGCCACCAAGCAGCCAGCAGCCAGCACCAATCTATCACCAGTGGTTGGAGCTGGCCTGCAATCTGCCACCAGTTCCACTGTGAGCTTGGGTAAGGTTGCTCTTCCTTGAGCCCCAACAAATGCTCAGTACTTCATAGCCATCTCATCCCAATGCACAGTAGAGATAATGCTAAACCCCAGTTCCTTTACTCACAGCAACTTAGTTGCAGGCTTTGCTTTAAACTATGACATTCACATGCCACCATAGAACTTCAGGTATTGAAATCCATGAAGAGGGATTCTTCCCCCTCCCCCATACTTCTTAGACAAAGCAGAACTGGAAGTGACCAGTTTTCTGCATCCAAGCTTGTCTTTATCAAATACATACTCTAGCCACAGACTAAAATTAGAATTGAGACCCAGAACATTTTGAACCTCCTAGAAGAAACGTATGCCATACATGTAAAGAGAGTTTTCTTTTCTACAAAAATCACTGCTTATTCTTATCATATAAACATCAAAAAGTCACTTTTTGTGGTAACTTCAGAGACGTTCAGCCAAATAAACTTTTTCTTCCTCCCCCTCCTCCCCACCCCTCAAAGGAAACATCTAACACAATAGCAGGAAAGGCATAACATACTGAAAATCTTTCCGTGTTAACAAGTTTAATATCTATTTCTTTCACCTTCACGCAAATACTTGTCCAATTCATTTCTGTGAAAGTTTTAATTGTTTTCACGTTTTTCTAAAATCGGTCCACATGACAAGAAAGCAAGTATGCCAAGCAGCATGAATTCTGTGGCTACAACAAAGTGGCCAGAGTTGTCCCTGGCAGCAATGTCAACACGGCCCTTTTCTTCCACCCTTCTCTCCTAGAATTATTTCTGTTGATTACTTGTTTAAAATTCCCCAACCCCATGTGAAAAAATATCTCTTTATTAATAGTTCACTTCTTCCAAAAGATATTTTTATCTACTTCAGGACATCGTCCAAGGTCTGAATCCGGCCAGCGCAGGCAGGGCACAGCACGGTGCAATGCTGCCCTCTACAGAGTTTTAAAGGGAAACTATAGCTCCCTTCTACAGGCGTTTGATTTTTAACTCGCCTATGAGGAAAAACCAGCTCATCTTTCCCTTACTGGTCTTAGCATACTTACTTTCGATATCACCTCTTCCTTCCTTCCTTCCTAACCTTCCTCTTCAGCTCAGACTCATCTACAACAAACTATAACAGGCACTTTTTTTTTCTTTTTTTTTTTTAAAGCATGTTTCATTAAGTTGCTTCAGCTGTCCCTACACATAATCTTATTTCCACTTTAAAGGCATCTGACTCTGCTCCCTCAGACCTGTCCAGAATGTACATAAAGCAGAATTCAAGCTGAACTAAAAGCATATTCACACAACCTTCTGAACCAAATTTATTAAAAACTTTTAACATTGCATTTACATTAAACATTTTATTCTCCTAGACTGAGTGGGGAGTTGACAAGGGATTGCTTTGTGAACAGCTGGAACAAGTTAAGATGTTACTACCAGCAGCACTGCAAACACCACAGCTGATTTTGCAACGAAGCAGATGAGGAGCACTCACATCATCTGCCAGCATCTCAGCTGCAAATATCAGAACCACAGACTGAAGTGCGGTGAGAAACACCCAGGTCCAGATCCAGAGGAAAGTACTCGCTCTAGCTACTTGCTATACTGTCACCTAATGAAAAGAGGGAGTGCCATTTTCATTTCTACTCATTTTTCTGAGCCTTCAAAGCACTCACATTTGGCCTTTTAACTACAGACTAAAATGCAGAGAAGATGACGCTAAATGAAAGTTGGGATTCTCAACTTCAGCTATAAGTGGAGTGACAGAAAGGAAATGCTGCAGTGAGGGACTCCCTGGATGGGTCTATCTGCAGGTCCAGCAAAAGAAAAGGATTAAAGGGCACAAGTCCACCACACACAGGTCTTCCACTCCAGCTGACCTCACCCTGAGTCAAGGCAGGCCAGGGTATGCTGCTGAGGCTACATAAACAAATTTTTCACTCTCTCAGCTATAGATGTTCTTTAGGAAGAGTCTGTAGACTAGATAGATTAGTCTGTAGAGTTACCAAGAGGCATCCTTTACAGACTTTAATCCCATTTAATTTTTCAAGGATTAAATGGATATTTAATTTTTCAAGGATGTTCTGGACATTAGTGTATTTTCATAAGTCTCTGTCTTGGCCTTCTTAAGCAATGAATTAAAAAAAAATAATGTTGGAACCACTTTAAGCTATTTGAACTGTTTGTTCTCAGTGAAGACCATCTTCAGAATCAAAAGCTGGAGGTATTTTTTCTCTCATGACCCACTCCAGTAAACAAAACCTAAGGTTTAAAGCAAAAGATTATATTAAAAGAAGTAAAATTGGATTTCTTGTAGTCCTAGACTCTGTGCTACTTCCTCTTAAAGGTAGGAATAATTTCAATGTCAGTAACATAAACGTTTAACCACCCAATTACTTTCCACCATAATTGACAACCTTTTTAATGTTTAAAAGTTGTATGATCTCTTCAGTATGCTAAGGTAGAAAAGGAACCCAGAAAACAGAAAGCTGGAAAGAGCTTACATTTTCATCATAAAACATACTACTTTTTTTTTTTTGAATCAATATTGAAATGAGATTCCTACAAGAAAATAGCTTTTTCAGGCACACTAAATATCCCTTGGTTCAGCAGAATATTTAATCCCCTTGGATCATGCACTTGGATTTTCTTAGATCATGCTGAGATAACAGCGTTCTGCTGTGTTCTGGCACCATAAAATCCTTGCTTATGAAAATAAAAGAAAAATATGGCCTCACTGGGAACATACATCTCTGAATTACTTTTTTCCATCGTTTAAATATTGTAGTCTCAAAATCAATTTTTACACAGATATACCACATTCTTTTTATGAGTCATGGCAAAAGCTCTCCTGCACCACTATTTAAAATGGGCCAAGTGTACATATACGCCTCAAAATGAAGATCCTTTCACAGTCTTGGCTCAGATTCCAGATCACGCTGGGCAAGTGCCAACGAGTAACTGGAGTCAAACCCCTCCAACAGCACCATCTAGTGAAAAAAAAAAAAGATAAAATAAACACATGCAAATTTAAGCAGTTTTCACTGCGTTCTGGAAACTAACAAAAGGCCAGTTCTCTCCTAATCTCCCATTACAACTGCATTTAGGTATAGCTTTCATCAAGGCTCTTTGCCTAGGGAAGTGTGGTGACAAGTAGAGAAAGATTCAACAGTTAATTGTAAGCTTTTTGTCCAAAATTGGAACACCACTTGGAACACATATAAGCTTTGCCTTGTTTATTTTTCCAGTGTGAACCTTGCATTTTTCTAATTGTTATGAAAAACAGAAGCATTTTTAAATGCTTTAAAATAATTGGTAACATAACATCTTCCATTTTCTCCTCTGGTAGTGGGAGGTGATAGCATAAAACAAGCAGCTCCAGAGTAAAAATGAAATAAAATATAATCTCAACAACCTTTTTAGATCTTATTTTCTTATAGCTTTAATATATTGTATGAATATATTATTGAAGCATAATTATTTTAGAGAATTTTATCCTATATAGGAAATTATGCCTGAATAAAGGATAATCTGCTCATGGACAAAGCTTTAGTAGTTCTGCCTTCAGAACACTGGCAGGGAATGGTGGAGTCAATTGTATAATCTTCAGAATAACGAACTAAAGGTCCCTAAGTGTTACTTTAAAATTTAATCTCACAGAGTACACACTCAGGCACTGTAATTCAAGTTTCATGGAATGACTTGCAGTCTCATAAACCTTAAATTCCACGTGGCCAAAGGTTTCCTCCCTCTCACCACCCCAGCTACCCTCCAGCAGAAAAAACCTTCTTCAAATTCCCACGGTCCTCCTAGTAGGCTGCTGTTACACCGCTGCTCCTTTGAGATGTCTCTCATTCAGTGTTAGTTTGTAAACCAACTTGTTTGCCCCTCTCTGCTCACCTACAATGGCAATTAGTTACCTACTTTAATTGTATAGCTCCAAATAAAAACTACTATTGTGGTATAACTAAAAGTCCCTCTAAAACACGAAAAAGAAATTAATTCCTACTGCAAAGTAGTAGAGTGTGCTCTCCTAAGCTTTAATGAGTCTCCTTACATCACCATTTGGGTTGAGGCTTATGCTGTGTTTTTTCCTGTTTTGTTTTTTAATCCCAGTATGCTCTTACACTCTGTTTTACTTCTTTCTTTGCATTTTAGTTTCATTCCAACTGTGCATCTGTTATTAACTCCAACACCACCACCTCCCAAGCATTCAGTTAGATGTAACTTTTACAGCTTGTAATGATACATTAGAATCACAGAATCATAGGGGTTGGAAGGGACCTCAAGAGATCATCAGGTCCAACCCCCCTGCCAAAGCAGCTCCCCAGCTCATATTGCACAGATAGGTGTCCAGACGGGTCTTGAATATCTCCAGAGATGGAGACTCCACCACCTCCCTGGGCAGCCTGTCCCAGGGCTCTGTCACCCTCACTGTGAAAAAGTTCTTCCACATGTTGGTGCAGAACTTCCTGTGCTCCAACTTGCAGCCATTGCCCCTTGTCTTGTCAATGAATGAAAGCAAAACCTTAAAATAAGATCAGGGGATAAAATTTTATTGAGTAGACAGTAACAGGAACCAGATTCTTACATTAATATTTGTACCACAACTCTCCTGAAAGACCAGTGTGCAGAGAGCACACCTACAGCTTTGAACCACTGTAATCCCCTTATGTTTCTTGAAAATTGCCACAGTTAAGCTTTTAAAAAAAAAAAAAGTATCAGAATACGGCAACACAGAAGGACAGAACAACTGCTGAATTCCCAAGAAAGCAGGATAATAGGATTTAAATGCTAAAAATTACCTGTAGCTTTACTCATGATGTAGAACAGGAACACTGAATCACGCTACTTTCAAAGCGATGTAACACAGAATAGGATGAAGGCCCGATACATACTGAATATTACATACAACATATATAATCCTGAACACATTGCATACGTATTACACTAAATCTATTACACATATACAGATAGTGAATATACAAAACGGGTTCCATGATTTCATGGGAGGCGGGGAGGGGGGTGAAACAGCACTGGTTATGCTGTCACTAGAAGTTATCTCAGTGAAACCACACACAGTGTCCATATAAAATATTATGTCATTTGTGAAGATGAGTGAGAGATTAATCACAAGTGAAATTCAGCACAGAACTTGGCAAAATTATCCACAACCACTAGGTATTTATAACCACACACACCCCCAAATCTGTACAAAACGAAAATGTGAACTACATAACAGAAAAGGTACTAGATGCAGAAATGCATGTATAGAGTCTCTTAGCTGGAAACCAATTACAATGTTACACCTAGGAGCTCAAGTATCTTACAAGTTAATTACAAATCTGGGCTACATCTGGCTGGCAACCAGTCAACTCTGTTCAATGTTTTAACCAACAATCTGAATTCAGAATTGAATGCACCAGTAGCAAGTTTGCTGATGATACCAAGCTGGATGGTGCTGTTGAGTCTTTTGAGGAACAAGAGCCCTTGCAGAGGGATCTATCCAGATCGGAGCATTGGGCAAAAATCGATGGGATGAAGTTTAGCAAGTGCAAATGCCACATTGTGTGTCTGGGACAGAGTAAGACAGAGTAAGGCTTGAGCATACGCTGGGAGAGGAGGCTGGAGAGCAGCCCTGCAGAAAGGGGTCTGGGGGTGCTGGGCACAGCAGCTCCATACAAATCAGCAGAGTGCCCTCGTAGCCAAGAAGGCACATGGCATCCTGGGGTGTGTCAAGAAAGGGGATTCTCCCACTGTATTCAGCGTTGGTGTGGCCTCACCGTGGGTACTGTGTGCAGTTCTGGGCCCTGCAATGTAAGGAGGATGTGAAGGTCCTTGAATGCGCCCAGAGGAGAACAACAAAGCTGGTGAAAGGGCTGGAAGGAATGTCCTGTGAGGAGTGGCTGAGGACTCTGAGTTTGTCTAGTTTGGAGAACAGAAGGCTGAGGGGAGACACTGAGGAGCAGGGTGTGCTGAGCCCTTCTCCCTGGGATCCAGTGACAGGACTCGTGGGAATGGTTCAAAGCTGCACCAGGGGAGGTTCAGCCCAGACATTAGAAAGCATTTCTGTACTGAGAGGGTGATCAAATACTGGAATAGGTTTCCCTGAGAGGTGGTTGATGCCCCAAGCCTGTCGGTAGTTAAGAGGCATTTGGACAATGACCTTAATATGATTTAACTTCTCATCAGCCCTGAGAACTGGTCAGGCAATTAGACTAGATGATCATTATAGATCCCTTCCATCTGAAATAGCCTATTCTATTCTAAAGATAATATACCAGGCATGAAGATACCTTATGTAGAAATAATGTGATTGACACTAAATTTAATATAGCATATTCTTATGGTATTCAGATAGGTATAAAAATTTAGCATATTAAATAAACTGAAAAAAACTTTTCACAATTGATGGGGATTTTAACCGATGTGTTCATGTTAATAATTACATCATATGTAACAGTAGCGTTATCGGTGCACAGCTACAAGAACTATTTTTAACAATCATTTAAATTTTCTCAATACAGTGACAGTGTTTTCATAAGTAAAATAATCGTCATTTATTTGCAAACACAGAACTCAATATGTACCCTACCACTGAGGTACAACAAATTTATAAGTGTTTGGTATGTTTAAAAGCATGTCTCTCCAACTAAAACTAAAGCTCTTGAATGAAATCTAAGCTGGCAGGACAGTAATACTCTCAGAGCATTTCTTGATATAGATCTCTTGCACACTAGAGTATTAGAGACAAAAGATAACTTTATTTTCTCTACTGAAGTGAAAACACATAAGACAGGTAGAGAAAGTTGTCTTAGCACTAAAGTCAATGAAAACACATGAGTCTTCCACTTATGAAAGTTGGATTTTACATCAACTAGAAGAAAGGGCTTACACTTAAGTTTTTTGTTCCCCCTACCGTCAAGTGTCTGGTCTTCAGTATGGCTGAAAAATGAATTAGCCAGAGCAATACGAGAGATTCATGCTTAATTAGAAGAACCTTGTGTATTGGACACAAAATAGATGCCCCCAGTAAAAGCCATATAGGGTATGACTTGGGTTTTGTACTACCATGACTTTTGGCGCCTCTCAGGCTTTACAGATGCATCAGGAAAAAACAGAAAAGTCTCTTGTCAACTGAACCACAAGAAACATTGTCTGATACACTATTATCTCAGGAGATCAGAATTTGCACATTAAGAACAAAGATGTATCAATCGCATTCATGTCCACATACATACCATCCAAAATAACGTTCCTGTAGCAAGAGCTGCATACTGTTCGATTGTAGAAAGCACACTGAAGATAAGGCATATCAGCACAATAAGGAAGCTGTAAAGAAAAAGAAAATAAAATTAAGAACCACAATGCAGTCTAGTAGGTACTTAGAGGGAAGACAGATAATTACACTATTACAAATTACCCGTATGCACAGAAGTGTCATTGGTACTGGATCATCTTAAGACACAGCTTGTAACTTTTGAGTGATCCTGCTTCATGTTGGCTTGTTTATTTCTCTTCATATACCAAGATTTTGGGATGGACATTACCAAATGAAACCACACAACGACATTAGCTTTCATCTACCACTGAGACTTGCTGTTTCCTAGCGAAGTGTGTAAACAGCACTCCTTGTTCTTTCCAATCCTAAGGTCTACTACAGCTCAATCACCATGCCCACCCCAACAGATTTCAAATATTTGCCTTTTAGCTGTTCCAAATTTTAATTTGGATTTCTCCTTCCAGTTTAGTAAGTCAGAGCTTATTAGGCTCTGGCCAGACTGCATTTTATAAACCGTTCCCCAAAGCCCTCAGATAAATAAAATCTGACATTTGGCATATGAAACACAACCTAGGACTGATTCCATTTTTAAATAAGATTTCAAAGCAACTATTGTGGGAGGGGGGCGGGGGCGAAATATAAGTGTGTGTCTCTGTCTTTCTCCTGCTTGAGTGAGTCTTTCAGGAGGGCATCCTGATTTCCAAGGAAAGATTTGTGACAGCCTGGGAGTTACAGCAAATTCATCCCAAGTGCCTGCAACCCCAGGAAGCCACTTCCAAAAACCCTTCCCTGAGCATCTGCAGATGTGCCCAGCACTCCACTAGCCTTGACAGAACATAAAGCATCTGTGAATGAACTGGAAACTGCCCACCACACACTAGGCATGGGCAGCTTCCAGCCCCCAATGAACTGCATATTTCTTTTTAAAACATTATATGAGCAATGAAGATGACTTAAACCACTCACTTATTAAAACACAGAGCTGGTTGTTAGAGGTATTTTTCACAATTCTATTGAAAACACTACCAATCCTGTGCACTTGACAGAAACTTGCTGCAAAATCCAGGAAGCCACCCCACCTCACGTTACAGATCTCTAAAATGGTTACTCTTCCCTGTCCTCTCAAAAAAAACCACAAAAAGAGAATTGCCATAATAAATAAAACTGAACTCAAGAAAAAAACATGAAACCAGGACATCAGCGGCTGTCAAATGGTATGGTACAGCTGAATTCACACTGAGCCTTTACCTTTTTTCACTTAAGTGATGCTTTTTAAGACCAAGCACTCAAGAAAACAAAAGTGTGTCAGGGATGACATTATAAGCTGTATTGTCTAATGGTCACTTCAAAGTACAGCACATAATTCCACTGCACACATACACAAATGATATTGCAAACACATTACAAAATTATGAAAAGGAAGTTCATAGAAACAAAAAAATCCAATTAGTAAGTGATAATGAATGGCTGTTACTAGTGTAGAGATTATCATATATTGACACTAACACACATGAGAATATACTTTTACCTAGTCAAAAGGAGAAATCTCTAAATTTTTCTCATTTTACTCTGTAACTTTGGCCACTCTTAGATAAAACTATGGTGCACAGACAAGGCAGGGGAATACAAAGATGAGCCAGCCATTTGAAGCATAAATGTTCCCCCAGCATCCAGCCCTTCTATCTGCAATATTCCCTCAATCGCTTAGGATCGATATGACAACATGAACACAAATGGGCCCAGTTACACATAGGTAGCTAAGGGTCTCTGGACAAGAAGTCTAACATTAAGAAAAGTACTAGTTCAAACAAGTTGCATGGGATGGTGCAAGCTGTCTACCAACTAGATCTCAATCGATAGTAATTATTACGTATCCCTTAATAGTAGCAGAGACGTGTTACCTGGCCAATACATGAAACCACAGGAGGGCACCAAAGCAAAGACTATCCCATTTCTGAACCTCTCCTGAACACACACAACTAAAGAGAACGTAATAAGAATTAAAGCTGAAAGTTTGTGTGCCTAAGTGACAGGAATATAAACTTTGGGTACATTGCTTGCCAAACCTCTTTACATGTTACTATTAGAGAAACTGAAGGCTGGCATAAGAGCCCCACTGAGTGCCAGTCAGCGCATTACCTGCTTTTACAGGTTTTCATGCACGTGGATCCTTTCCAGTATTGCAAATCTATTTTTTTTTACACTCCCAGGAAAACTCTTGAAATTTATTACTGTGCTTTCTATAGGCTGAAGCATGAGATTCCTTCATACCCACAAATACACACTGCCCCAAGCAAAACAAAATATAGTCAATGAGATATTATGGCTTCTCATCTGTTTCTTTGACATTAGAAGAGTGGTGGCAAAGAGCTTCTTTGGCATTTTTACAAGCCCCTTTAATACAGACATGCCAGTGGAGCACCCTGTCACACCAGCATCACTATTTTACTTCAACTGCACATAAGGAACAGAGGATGCAAAATTAAGAGAGAAAAAACCCCATATGGTCCTTCTCTGGCATCAGCCTGTTGTTTATTTCCTTCTAACACTTTGCTCCTACCCTGTTTTTGTTTCAGTACTAGTAGATTTCCTCCTCTGCTTCTGAAGTGTATGGAGGGAGTGAGGCACCAGGAAAATTCAAAACAGGAAAAGTTTTGTTTTGTTTTTTCTTTTTCTGACAATTACCTCCCTCTTCTTTAGCCAGAAATGTAGCACAGATTCTCAGTTATTGCCTCCTTTCACTTGCTGTCAGCAGACAAGTCCACAGTAGTTAAGTAGTTATGGACAACAGCTGCAAGGACAGACTCTGCCTCAAACTTTAATTTATTCTACGTGAAAAATCGTTGTGGGGAAATCTAACTCTCAAGCCTCAGAAAGCTTCCACTACTCATGCGAGAGCTGTGATTTCCACCCTCCTTCCACCAGTCCTGTAACCGAACTGATATAAATTTTCACAGGGAAAATCAGATGTACAACCCTGATAACTGAAGATAAAATTTTAAAGACCATAAATTGATATTTTTTTATAGCAAAAGTTACAATTTTTCACATGCTTAAAATAACCATACTGCCCACTCTTAATATCACTTTAGTATGAGTGCTATTGCTACATTTTCCCAGATGCTAAGCATGCAAACTGGTCATCCAAACAATTAGTATCAGACAAACTAATGAAACCAACTTACAATAAGCAGCACTATACAAATTACTAATAGACAAGTCTATCAGCCTTACCCTAATAAACCACATAATTCCAGATAGCTACATTGAAAGCTGCACATCAAAGCTCTGTCATCAGTAGAAAGAAACTGAACCTCTTCAGGGAGCAATTTATATTCAATGGTTATTTAATGGTTTATTTTTCAATGGTTGAGCAGGTGAAGGCTACGAACACGGACATTTGAATTAGGCAAACTGAGTGCGTGCTATCAGTGTAAATACTAATACCAAAACACTTAGACTTCACAAAATAATCATTTACTATTCACTGGTTTGTAGCCAAGCTGCATCACTTTAACACAAAGAGAAAACCACGTAACTTAACCAGCCATCCTTATCTGTCTCACAGTAAAAAATTAAAAATACCTTAGCTCTCACTTCTTTAAGTCCCAGAGTGATATATAAGACAGATGAATGGTTTAACTAGTAGCATCAGCCACTCTGAAACTCTTTGCTAGGCATACAGTCCCATGCCAGTTTCACCAGTTGCATATGGGGTAGAACAAACATTCACCATTGCAGCTGCCCTAATGACTCCCACATATTAACTTTTTCCTCTAAAGGAGGCAAACAGCAGAAGACCAGAAATTCTTTAACTCTAGCAGTGAAGAAACAGCCTCTTAAAAAACACCCATCTCATCTACTAAAACCTGTGGCTCATTTACCTTCTATGCACAAACATGACCATCTTCAAGAAAGGAAGCTGAGCAACGAGTTCAGGCTTTCATCGGCTCTGATCCAACTCTCAGTTTATGTGGCCAAGCAAGCATTAGAGATCAGGTGATAGCAGCATGTGAAGTTTTTCATATTGCCTGTCCCAGGTTACAAAATGGCATCTGCCTGCATGCAGATGAATCAAAGATCCTCCATCAGTACCTGCACTCAAAACCTCTTTGCTCCTGTCTAATAGTGCTATGTTACTTTTAAACTCAAGTATTTTTCAAGCTTCTGGATGTGAAGCCACGAAGCAGGGTGGATACTAACACTTAAAAACCAGCAGATATTTTCTTTCATAGACTCAATTTCCAGCAGACAAGAACAAAACAACCTGTTTCCTTTCAGGTCACCAGCAATTTTAGGAGAAGCCAGTTTCTGTGCTTGTCTTTGGTTTCTACAGGCACTGCATACCTGGTAGAATCATACCCAGAAACGGAGCTATGTCAGCATACAGCTCTCTCGAGCTCACATACGCTCAAGCCAATATATAGACTTGTGATGTGCAACTACACCATACTACCCATTAAAAAGAAAAATATGTACAGACACAAAGGTGTAGACTTACATGAAACAATGGGTTCACAGATGTGCCTATTTGGGCAAACATACAAAACAGTAAAATTTGGCTTACTCCATGAAGTCAGCCAGATGATTTAGATACTTTGGTCTCAAACAGGTTTGAGAAGTCAGAGCACTAGCAGGAAAGAATCATGCAGCTGACAGGTAAGGATGACCAGCTGCTATATGCACTATATTTAGCAATATATAGGAAACATGTAAGGAATATATTAAGACCTAAATGTGGATTTAATTGTTTCTGACTATTCTACAGTACGTTTCAACTTTCAGACTCACGGCATTTTCACTGACCTCAGTGGCAGCTCCAGAAGTCTGACACATTACAGGTAGCTATTTGTACTTTGCAGACTCCAGCCCTGAGTTGCTTTTTTTTTCTTTTGCTCCTGTATTTAACTATGGGTTTAGAACATTAGCATGTCTTTTTTTGTGGCTTGAAACTATGTGTGAAATGATCAAAGGAACAATTAACCACTGACTAAGAGATAACAATGCTCATTTAGTAAATGTCACAGGGAGGAGAACTGATAAAGGCTTACAAAAAAATGTCTAGTGATACAACCAGGAACATTTTTTTTAAAAAGTGCATGAGACAAACTGGAAGTGCTTACTCACCAGATTAACATAGGCATATGCACACACAGTCATTATCACCAAATCCAGCATTAAAACATGGGTGGATTTTATTCCTTCTTGTAGCGTTTCTTACACATTCTCTGTGGGAGTCTTTCCCTAAACCTGAAGAAGGTTGTCATTAGGTCCTAAATTAAACTGAAATCTTAAAAACATTTAATAAGTGAGAAGGGAGATACAAAGGTCAGCTCAATTTATACAAAACTTGAGGTCTAACCCTCCAGGAAGATAGCCAGTTTTTCCTTGTTCAATGTCACATAAGACTTGGCTTAAGTCTGTTCTTTACTTTTGAACAACTTTTATTCATTACATCTATGAATCTTGAAGGTATCCAACTCTCAGTGCCCTTGCATGCAGGGAATACTATCTTAGCTTATAACTGCTGGAACTGTGCTCTTTTTTTGGCATGAGGTTAATGGCTAGTTGTAGTTCATCCTCTCTGCCTACTGGAGAAAATAACTGGAACTAAAAAAGAAATATTCCATAAATGAAAAAAAAGTATTTTGGGTCCTTGTATGTCTTTGGTAACATTCTACCTAAGCCTCCTTCTTGAACCAGTGTCTGCACCTTCCTTTTGGGCAACTGGACTGGCTGGCTTTGAATGCAAAGCTTTGTTCAGTCACATGCATAATTAACCACCAACCCCATAACTCAGGGGGCGAGTTCATTTAGTTTCAGGGGTTTTTTTGTGGGGCTTTGATTGAATTTTACAGAGTAAATAACTTTTTTGCCATTTAACTTTTAAATTTTGTGAGAGGTTTCACTGGTAAACAAGGTATACAAACTTAACATTCTCCAAGCATACAGCTTCAGAACAACTGAAAGCATGACGCTGAAAATGAACATTAGCGTGCAGATTTAAATATGGGCAGATTCTTGTCTTGTTCATAATTTTCAAACTATAAAGCTGCTGCATATCCAGTTCATGTTAACTCATTAAAATATATGACAGCATCATTATTTCATCTTTCATCTCAACGGTTTATACATCCTGATGCTTTTCAGATTCAGGTCCATGGTATCATAAAAAGACATTTCCACAGAGTTTCCCAGGCAATAAAAAGAGTTACTGCAACGAGAATGTAGATATACAACTTCAGATAACATACATTGAAGAGAGGGGATCACTCTCACTTTGTAGTATATTCTGTCCCATTCCAGCCCAGAGAAGTCATTCCTTAAGTAATTTTCACCAGGAAAATTCTGATGAAAAACCTGAAAAGCTTTATATTGCTACGAGTGAACATGAATCCCTAAGTACTTCATGGAGTACTGAACAGCCATTTCCACAGAGCAGCTAGGCAAACATTCACACTAATCCATGTTAAGTCCTTTCTTACTGCAAGCTAGGCATCAGTCTTTCTTGTTCTTTCATTCAATGCAATTTTGGACTGCTTGAGGAAAAAAAGATCTAATAAAAAGGGAGAAGTCAGATGGAGAATAAGTAGAACTTGTTGAATGTAGGAAAGCCAACAGCAAGAGAGGAAAGGACTCTAGATGATAAACACATTGCTAGAAAGGTAACACAGAATGGCAATTTATTTTATGGGATCAGCATCAAGGTGGTGCTTTAAAGTGAGAAACTCAAGGCTGTATTTTATAAAAGAAATAGGATTTCACCACACAGAGAAAACTTTCATCCTCAATGAAATTCACGCATACAAATATCCTGTACGCACAGGTCTCACACTGAACTCTCTAGCAAACCTGACCATAGAGTCCAGCAGCCTACACAAAACATAGCTGACAATGAAACAAGTTTAAAAAAAAAAGTGCACTTTAGTCCTGATAAAAATGACGAGGATTTCAATCTCGGGCCATGCAGGCTCTTTGCATGGTTTTCCTCTAAGGACCCATCTTATCTTTTTCTGGTTTGTTTTTGAGACAGGAGAAGGAAGGAGGGGTACAGCCCCTTACCATCATCCAGCCTCTCTGCAGCATGAGGATGCCCAGCAGAAGGGGAAGCATACTTGCATTCCTGCAGAGAAGCATGATTCCCTCCAGGAACAGGCTACAACAGTTTCCTGTACAATGCATGCTTCCTCTCTGCTATGTCCTACACAGGTCAAGCTAGTAGACAGATCACTGTTCTCAGTTGTCACTTGCCATCAAAAAGCCTTCAACAGACAAAGTGCAAATGCTCTGTTTGCATTAGCGTAGATCTATCAGATAGAGCTTCCTGTTCGTATGTATTTGTTCCAACCGTAAGGCAAAGCACAGTTGGTGCTTCCTGCAGGAAACAATGGCATAATTTTTAACCAGCTCCTTGACTCCTTGTCAAAGAAATACCGTCTTCTAGCCCCTGTGTGAGAAAGCAGTTTTATCATGCAAGGAAGACCATACACAATACAGGCCAGCCTGATACTTAAATAGAGGACAGCTATACAGCTAATAAGCAAGGTTTCTATCACATCTATATGGCTGTTCTGGGAGATTAGTGTCTGTAAAAATACTTAAAATTATGGGCTGTGTACCAAAGCCCACACTGAATCAAAATTCATTTAGGATACAGCACCAGAATTATTGCAGGAAAGGTGTTTAAGGTCTTGGCAAAGGGCATGGTTGCAGCAGAAATGCAAACCAGACATTAAGATGCTTCAAGAGGAAAGGTTAACTGCCCACAAAAAGCAATGTTATTGCATCTTACAACAAGGTATTGGTTCTTTTGAGAACAGGCATAGTTGAACAGGAAAAAACATGATACATACTGCCTAAGCCACTGGAAAAAGTACATACTACATGTAAAACAAGCCTGTCAAAGAGATGAGAACCACTAGACTGCAGGAACTTCAGCCGTGCTTCTCAGGCGATTCATGACAAGCTGCCAATGCATCTGATTGTTAACATGAAACCACAACAAAGCAATATGACAGCCATGGAAGGAGTAAGCCCACATGTGCAATGGGGAAACGATGTCACCCAACACTATAAATCGAAAGAATTTTTGGAGTCCCTTTTACATGCACCTCAGGCTTAACAAGACAGTAACATTATTGTGCTCTGACTTGAAAATTAGAAAAGCACAGTGAATTTACAGTAAAACAATCCTCTCAGTTCCACATACAGGTTTGTCCAAGCCCTGCAGGACCCCATCATTCAAAGCAGAACTCATCATCCATCTGCATGTTCCAAAAGACTTCCACTGCTGCACATCAGTTGCCTGCTGCTCTAACACACTGCCCATCTCAAGGTGAGCACCAATGCTAAAGTCAGCCTATTCTTGGTTTTAAGCATGCATGCAGGCTTAAGAAGAGCTGAACCATGGCTTTTCAGCTGCCCAGACCAAGTCACTTGGTGGTGGCAGCACCAGCAAGAGAACAGGTAGCATCCCTCAAAGGATTTGGGACTAAATTGCCCTTACACTGTGTTAGTTAGGGCAGAAATCTGACTCATTTCAGACAGGCAAAACCAAGTATAAGTTGCAAACGGACTTTGGATAATCAGTTGCAAACCACCGCTGAAATAAAAACATATGTTCTTACTCCTTTTTATCAGCCAATTTTGGGTAAGTTTAATTTCAACAAGAGAGGAAAAAGAGATAGGAGAAGCATATTCTAGAAACTTAGGGCCAAAATACCAGTAACACTTATTTTCTAGAGAGAGTTCCATGCAGTCAGAGGGCTCACTACATCACTCTTCCACTTTTCTTGTGACAGCAGAATCAAGGTAGAGCTTAAATAATGTAGTATCCAAATATTAAGAAAACAACACTAAAATTTCTGAGCCTTTGTAAAGCCCAGCTTCTGAAAAATTGCCACACCTAGACTATTGCTCTGCTTTTTAATTATAACCTAAATTAAATACATTTTTCTAGATAAAATACTGTACTTTAAAATAGACTTGAAATTAATTTCTCCAAATATACTGTATTTCTTTAACCAAGCAACAATGTTTACTCTTAATAGTTTCTCTTGTTTGGGCTGGCTGGACACTAGATAGCTTCATCTAACAAAGTATATTCAAGAGCTGTGTGTAGTAGCCCTCTTTTTGTAACACAAACCCACACCCCCCTCCATTTGCTTTCATCGCAGCAGTACTGCTACAAATCACTCTCCCTTCCTAATTAAAGGCCCAAGGACACTGTATTATGCCTCCTAAAGCATACGTGTCTTATAATGCTGCAGCAAAACTAGACTTGATCAGCACCTAGCCTCACAGAACTGCTTGCTTAGTAACCAGCTTCTGGATATTGCACATAGCCAAGTAAGAATCTATCCTACCCCAACCTAGTACAACTAAGCTGAAGGGAAACGTTATCATCATACCTATGGAGGGAAGCATCATCCCACAACATTGTACAAATGGTTTATTAGTGCCTATAAACCTGTACACTATCTTTATTGGAGTACAAGTCAAGACTTACGCTTCTAGATGTTCTATAAAGAAACACCCACATAGCTAGCTCAGTAAAACCACTCTACAACAGCAAACCAATACTGATATTTTTGACAGCACCCTTTATCTTTAGTTGTGAAGAGTGTGAAACAGCGACAGGGAGTAGAGCCGGACAGGTAAATATACAAATGAGGGAAAGTAATCAATACCTTGAGCTACTGATCTGGACAGATGCTTAACTTGATTTATTCCAAATATTACAAAAGTGATACCAGACCTGAGCAACTCCGGCCTACCCTCTCACCTGACCCCCCAAACGCCTTTCCACACTCTTTTCTGGTGAAACAACTGTATCTGAAAGGCACTTTCATCAGTTCTGGCAAGTAAGATGAAGACCGTGAGAAAGATCTGAAGCCAGGATAAGTATTCTCACTGCCATTTCCATTCTGACACTCTGCTTTAATTATCCATAGGTACAGCTGACAGATGCTTTCACAGACATGAGCATTGCTGCCTTCTTTTGAGCTTTTCCACAGTCAGTTCTCTGTCACACATTTCTAGATGTGTTGGGGAGGGGAGAAACACGACTCCCTTAATGCATCACAGCTTAGAAACAAGGAAGAAAAAAATGTTAACCTATCATGTAGTTTAAGATGAAAGCAGAGGAATTCAGCAGATAAATGTATTTTGATTTCCAGAGAGGTCAAAGTGTTTGCTCACGGATATACACAACGCTCAGAAGTTATGGCAACTTTACTTCAGTTTGCTTTAAGCATGAGGGAAACTGCAAGTGCTACTGAAGGAAGAGAATTAAGAGTCTAGAAATTAACAGGCATCTTTTACATTTACAGTGCCAGAATCTTTCTGAATATAAAAAAAAAAATCTGTAACCATGTGCTACAAACTACAGAAACTCTCAATACTCCTTTTGCTCAAAAAAAGACAAAACAGATTAAGCTCCCCAAAATGCAATCCATGCTATGTTTAAAAAGCTTTAGCTTCACATTCTCATCACAAAATAGACAGCCTTCCAGTCCGAGAAGTATGAGGATAATGATTTCAATGACACCTGCAGTCAAGTTAGCTGTCTATTACTGGGCTAAAAATTCTTGTGTATCATTTGGACACGCTTTAAATAAAACCCAAACAAAACCAAAACAACATTCAATGCTTCAATCTATAAAGTGATTTTACTTTTTCAGAAATAAATCCCACAAATCTACACAATATCCTCACTGGTATATTTGTAAACATCATGCACATTGTGAGCAACATTAAAAGAATCAGTGATAATACAATCACCCACAGATGAAATTGGGGCAAAACAAATTTGGCTATATCAAACAAAACAGTATTTTCCTGAAAGTGCAAAACTGATATGACCTGAGCCAACTGTTTCTGTTAATTGCCATCACTAATCATTTGCAAACCAAGAGCAGTCTGGCAGCATCAGTATATAAGAAAATCTAAAGTTTGGTACTAAAATATAAGAGACTTTATACTTTGGTATATCAGTATCATTCCTCTAGTAGCGATCATCTATTGCTAACAGCATGGGATAACTTACTGAAAACAGTGATACAAGAAAAGATTCACATTCTTTGGCACACTAATTGACAACAATAATAAATTAAAATCCAGTTAATAGCATTGCAAGGCCCAATATTATAAGTTTCTAATGTATACCCAAGAACTATTTCCAATTGCATAGAGAAAAGTGCGCAGTACATCTGCAACATTAAGATGTCTAAAATATTACATTTAGGACTAAAAAGAATTCCACCTTAAGTTTTATAAATACCAGAAGTATTAGGCCATTAAACCATAGTGCATATTCTTTCAATTCCTGCACATTTCTTTTTAAAGCATGAACACTTCTCAGTATGTACTTCGCTTTGTATGTGGTCCTGGGTAATGAGTAAATCAATCAGAAATTTGTGATACAGAAAGCTAAGTACAGGGGTGCAACCCTTTATGAGAGACAGACTTTGAAGAGCACTCTGCTGGAAATAACCATATCATGGCTAAACTACCAGGAAATATAAAATGATGATTTTATGTCAAAGTTCAGTGCCCTTGACATTAACCCACCACTTCAAGTGTATGCTTAGAAAGTGTCATTAAAATCTATTGGTATGATCTGCCAACATATTAAGAACATCCATTTGAGTAACATCTCACCTCATGGCAAAATCATGTTTTAAGATACTATTCTTGGCCCTAAACAACTAGACATTTTAAACAAGTACTAACAACACCGCAGCAGCATCCAAAACCCTAAGAAAATCGCAGGGTCAAGTTCACCCAGCTGCAATACACTTGAGTAGATGCATATCCTTCTGTGTGCACAACTGGCTGCCAGTCACGGTATTCAATCAGATACTCTCCAGTAGCCATTTGCTTCGTGGTACCTATGTATTACTCTACCTGTTTAGCTTTCCATCATGGCAATCTATTGCTCTGCACTACACTCAGATTCTAGTGGCAATGTGCTAAGGGAAAAAAGCAGAAACCAAAGCTGAAGAGAAAAACATGCTACCATAGAATTACCCATCAAGAACACTGAACTTTTTGCTTCAGTATTTAACAAAGATTTGCACAGTTGCAGCAAAAGCTACTAAAAGCAGCCTAATGTTTTGAAAGCACTTCTGGAAGGGCATCACAATTAAACCATTACGCTTCCCATGCACCAACGAACACATAAAATTCTTCTACCTAAGGATCAGATTTCATGTATGTTCATCATCTAGGAGTTCAGCCATGATTCTTTTGAATAGATTTTCAGTGTAAAGTGCTGACCCCTTTTGAACATGTAGTTCCAGTTACATACCCCAATCACTTGACTATTGTTTTTTTAAAGCTGAAGTAGTACCATACTTCATTTCCTTGAAGTCCACAGGAGACAGATGGGTTACTCGTTCTGTTTTATCAATGTCAAAACCCAACCTGCAATAATTAATATTGTTTTTAAAGACGCAAAGCACTTCAAAGGCTGTGAGAAGGCTGAGGAACACCAGTAATGCCAAATAGCATTAGAATAAATGTCAGCGGTACAGCGTAAGCCTGAAGGACACTGCTTGATTACGGACGTTATTGAAATGGCACCTGTGCCATTGGAGAATACTTCTCATTGCAGTTTCACCTCCATCAGTACAAACAAAGGCATTGTTCTACTTGGAAACTCTTTGGCAGCAGATTTGGGAAAATAACAAAGTATCTCTAATGTTCATAGCACATAACATTTGTTTCATAATCTGATGGAGCAGAATTAATTTCTTGACCAGCCGACAGGATATGCTTAATTAAAAGGAAAAAAAAGTGGAAGGGAGCTTTCTTGGTCTATTTGCCCTTTTCTTTCTTCTCCAATCAGTGGCCTAGGCAGATCCCACTCTAGGCAGTCAGCATGTGAGTGCCCCATGATGCAACGCTGACTGCCTGAAACCAGATACTAGTACAAGCACCCAGCATTTACCTTTCTTACATATTCATTATATTTTCCTTAATACTTCTTAGATAAATATAGTCAAAATATGTGTCAGCATCTGCTGCTCAAAGGGCCACACACCTTAAAAATATAAGTAAATAAATATCACATTCCCATGCCCAAGGTGTCTTCCCCATAAAATAGCGATTTTTTAAAAAGAATTACTACATGTCCCAGAACAAGAGCGTAAGGACAACTAACTTAAACATCACATTTCCAGATTTCCTTTTACATATTATTTCCCATTACTCAACTAATACCAAAAGAAAATCATGCTACTGTTAGATATCCTAACAAATTCTTTCAATGTGAATTCCTAATTGGGAAGGAGGAGGCAACTTCACATCCATCTGACACAGATATATAGATACATAGCATTTTATAATAAAAATATATTCTTTTTTATAGAATTCATTTGAGCTCAGAAAAACCTAGCACTGTAGATAACCAAATAAATGGGGCACATCAGGAAGCAAAATATTTATGTTTGAGCAGTGAAGTCTGCAATCAGATTTTGAGAAAAACCAAACAAGAAGAAATTATTCTGAACAGTGAGAAGCTTCCTTATCCTAGATAACAATCCCATACCTTGTAAAAGCGATTCACAAAGGTTTTGTGCCCTGCTGAAGTTCGCAGACATGTTTCTCATTCACTTCAGCCACTTAAGCCTAAGTTAAAATTGTATTATGGTTCCTACAGCAAAGACTTCCAAAACCAGGTTTCTTTTGAACCGATAAAATTCACCTGTTGGAAAACAAAGTCTTTCAAATACTGACTCCCTTCCATAAAGGTTGTCAGATAAATTGTTGCTGTGATTGTTACCATGAGTAAGATATAGAAACAGAGGATCAGTTGGGGGATGGAAAGCATCAGAAGTCAAGAATTCATGAATTCATATGAGTCAGGAATGGGTAAGGTTCAGTGCAAAAAATAAAAAGTCTGTTTGGAGTAAGAGGAGCACAGGAGAACCGAAGCTGCCTAGGGCAGACTCCAGCAGATGGCCCCAAAGCCGCAGCAACTTCTCATGGACATGGAGTGCCATTGCCAGTACTCTGTGCACAGCCCAAAAGCAGCTCCAGTCCCAGCTCTGGTTTGGTCTGCTGGTACCGATGCATATGAGAAGGCACTTTTGTTTTTACTGAAGTTAGTGAAAACTTTATTTTATTTACATACTTAAAGAACATAAATTAACATGCAAACTAAACCTTGCCGTTGGGATGACTTAGATGGACATCTGTTTTTTAAACTTAGATTTAAGCACATTACTTCCCATTTTCATCCTTCCTTCTTTCTGGGTAAGGCGATAAAAGGCAAGCCAATCAGCATGAGGAAAAAGCCTTTTCTCCTCCCTTTTTTTCCCATAAAAACGGAAATTTAAAATTTCATCTACGTTAAGTTTTCTTTTGAGACAAATGCTTTTACGTTGAAATGTTTGTCTGTGGATATCCTGATCCTGCCCTTCACAATCTGTTAAATATTGCAACGCGACAAAAATCACATGGTTACAGAGCTGCACAGCTTTTCAAAAGCTTCTCCCATTGTGATTAAAAAAATTCGAATCACTGTAGAAAAGCAGACATTTTCCAGTAATAGCAGGTCAGAAAGAGGGCACCACACATATTTCATTACATGTCATTACTCACAGACTTCCAAGGTTAGTTGTGTCAAAACCCTTTTAGGAAACTTCGGAGTAGCTTCTCCTACATCTAAAAGACACGTGCTCAGAAGCACTATGTTCTGGTTAAAAAGGGCTGCGCTCCAAAATGGGACTTTCAGGTCTCTCATGAAAATGTCTTCTTTAAAGTGTCTTCCTTCAGAAAACGTCTTTCATTAATCACAGCTGAAAACCAAACCAGCCTTGCACTGTGTTCATGAAGGCATGCCTGGCCCTGACACAGCTCTGCTGATTAATGAACTTGCTGTTTAACAAAATAAGAAACGTTTCCTTTTTTTTTTTTTTAAATGTGACAATGGGATAAAGAGCAGCAGAGATGCTAGCATACTGTGTGCTTCAGCACTATGTATCTTTCAGGCAGACAAGTCTGTGACAGAGTAAAAGAGAACACTGTCCAGAGGCAGTCGCAGCACTGCATCAGCTAACATACTCTCCATAAAAAGCTTTTAGAAATCTTGGGAAGTTACTCTTTTTTTTTTTTTTCTTTTTTTTTTTTTTTTTTTTTTTTTTTGTTGGAGGAAGAAGCCAGGATTTTTATTTTGGGGGTTTATGCTTATGCAGCCTGGCATTCCTCTTTAAGTTATAGACACCACCACTTGTTTTATTGCTGCAGCACCATGAGAAGGCTCGGAGAGAATTTTGGTTTTGCCATTAACCATCAGTTTATAGCTCATTAAAAGCAGAAAAAACAATTCATAAAGAACCATTTACAGCTTACCTCTCTATCTGTAGTAAGCATACATACACTAATGATTACAGAGAGCCTCAGAGCTACCAAAGCAATTAACATCATTTACAGACAGACATCTTTTCCATGCTTTGCAGTATGGAAAAACACTGTGGCAAGATAGGTCTAGTTCTAGGTAATTAATTTATTAGGGGATTTCCTCTTCCATGGTATTCCCTATTCAGTATTTTAAAGAAATTCAGAAGTATCTATTTCTCTTACTCCTTCCTAAAATTCCACTACCTTCTTATTAGCCAGCTATTGCTTAGTGATGTATTAAAGTCTGGTACTTCAGAATATGTTACAAACCAAGAGATTCAAGTTCTGCATAACTTTACCCCAATATGCATCCTGATCTCAGGTAGATCCATTGCTCTTACAGACTGACTGACCTTTACTGAAATTATACAGCAATATTGCAAGTTTGCAGACAGAGAGCACGTTCTTTGGTCAAGGTAACATGAAAGAAAAAAAAGCTGCTACTTCCTAGGTGCATGTAAGCTTCCACTGCAGCAACCTATGTAGCAATTATAGTCTTCATTTGCTAGCAAAGAAAGATGGAACGGCAGAGAGACTACGTGCCTTGTACAAGGTCATATAGCAAGTCTAATGCAGAACTGAAGATAGATGCCCAAGGACCTGGCTTATAACAGCAAGTTTCACACAGTTGATTTCCACATGCTGCCTGCACCAGCTTCTCACACTGAAGAAACCAGCTGGCAGTGGGAGAGCAGCCTCCAGGCTTTGCCCGATGAGGCTTGTATTTCAGTTCACACCCCCCAGCGACACATCAGTTCCAGGGCAGGCACCACCGAACCTGGGCACAGACACTTGCAGGGAATAAGGGCTGAAACCAAAGGTTTGCAACCTCATTTTTAACACCCATCTCTGCATTTTCCTTTCCTACAATACACACTGCTGACACTCCCCACAGTGAAACACTGATTATAGGCTGTAGTGTCCCATCAGAAACTTCTCAACTACTTTGTCACAAAAGCTAGGAATAAACTTGACAAGCTATGTAGGTGTTTAAATAGTAAAAGAAAGTGTATTTTGGAAAAGGCTTTCTAAAAGTCACTTGTAAGCATGGGGAGAATATTTGCTTGATAATTTCACTCAAAGGAATGAAAGCAGAACAAAAAATTTGATAAGAGTCTCTAAGCTGGCCTTATGACATTGAGAAAATGATAGAGTGGATAAGCTGAAGGCCTTAAAAACCAAAGTCACAGAGCTTATATCTGAGACAAACTGAAAGGGAGAAACCACTGGTAAGGCTAACAGAACAGCGAAAAGGCAAAAAAATCATCTAATTAAAAGAAAAAATGCTTTAGGGCAGCATCATGTGTGTTTACAAGCAGTGCAAGGCTGCATTTGTCAGATAAAACAAAGTAGTAACTCAGATACAAGAGAATAATTATTTAAATCAGTTTTATGTGCCAAAAGAAACACAGAACACTGTATCTCCTGTTTCACTAGAAAACACAAGGACTTAAGAATTAGCGTCAAATATAAAACCTCATGTTACAAGCTTGAGCATTAGGCAGAAATCAGTGTTTCTTACCAATATTTGGGAAGATGACTGTACAGCACTGCAGCCAGGTGATTTTTGCTTATCAAATATTTTGAGATTTAGCTAACTACAGGCTGAAACACACCATTCTCTGAAGAAGACTTTTCCGATATATTAATTTTGCACATGTACTAAAGATTATTGTTTGAGATTCAGGTTTTTGCATAAACAGAGATCTCTCCTGACAGAGATGAAGACTTGCACCACTGCAGCTGGCACAGATGCAGATCCCTGTGTACCACTCTGGCTGTGCAGCAAGAAAAGTCCTTGCATGAATATTCTGTATTGGGATAAATTAATTTCTACCTATTATAAAGCAGTCAACATTTGTTGGGCTTTCCAATTGCCCACAACACTGTGTGAGCTTTTAAATGTTATGATAAATAAGTCTTTCAGTATTTCTATCTGGCCTTAACACTCTACCAGGTTGTGAAACCATGTGATGAGGAAATGAGCATTTGAGCACTGGGCATTACAGAGATACAGAGCACAAAGATCTTCAAAGTTTTATCAGGCACACAAGAAATCAAGGGCAGGCATGAAATATGAAAGTAAGTGACAGAAAGATTTGAGTTCTCTGGTTTTAATTTAGGTGAAAGACAATAAAGAAGAGGGTAGTTAAATAAGTGACTTCAGGTATTTTACCCAAGCCAGCAGTAAGGTATCTCTAAACCAAAGTGATGCAAATAGAGACTTACTAGTCATTTCAGTGTATGACAGTACAGCATTCTGAGTTGTTGCGACATCACATAGAATAAATAGAGAACGATTAGCCACCATCATGTCTTCACTCCGAGTGAAGTTTAAGGCTTAGATTCATTCTGTGTTTGAGGACAGACTGAAAGCAGGATTAAAGACATTTGTTCAATCAAAGACTGAGCTTTACAGGAAATTACTGTATACCTCTAAAATCAAAGTTCAAATTATGTTAAAGTCAACTTGTCCCAGTTCCATGAGCCAGCGTGTATAGATCAGTGTCCCAAGTTAAAATAAAAACCCCCAAAAATCTGTCTTTTCTCTGCTACACACCTCCAGTCTTAGAAGGTGGTAGCTAGAACTGCACAGAGCCTGAAAGGGAAACCACAGCGTACCCATATGCAGGCACACACATTTTATATCACATTTCCTTTAGTCGCTGAGGAGTTATCTTACTCTCTAAAATTGCAGAATGTTCTTAAAGTTTTATCTCTTGTGGTCTATCATCATTTCACCCTGAACACGCTTGATACCACTCGTCTTGGAAACTACACAGTCAGGCCCAGTTACTGCTTGTACTGGAGACAGCTTGTGAATACCAGGTGCCATAGGCCCCCAAAGGCTGGCTGAAGTTCACACTTGGATGCAACATCAAGGACATCCAGAAGAGCTTCTGCTGCTGCGTTAATAGTAGAAGACTAAAGAGGGAAAATACAGGCTTACTCCTGTATTTTCCCTCTTTATTAACTGCTGACTGGAGCAGGTGGTTTAGTGGCAGTAGAGCCAGATAAGGCTAAGGCACTCAGTATTCCCTTTGCCCCAGTCTCTACCACCAGGGTCTCTCTGACCCCTCTGCTTAGATTCCAAGTTCAAGGAGAAGATAAACTATGAGGAAGAATTTGGGATCAAGTTAGGGATGACTTGAGAGAACACATCTTATGCAAGGCCATGGGACCAGACATGTTGTGTCTGAGAGTGCCGACAGAGATGGACTACATCACTGCCGTTTGTCGCTCTGAGGGTAACAGGGGTAGGGGAAACAGTACCCTGTAAATGTTGCACCCGTCTTCAAAACAGACAAAAAGGAATACAGCTGAGACTTTTGACTGTGCAACAGCTAGAGTGGAAAAAGTCACAACCTACACAACTATTTTCAGTGTCCTCTTATAGCTAAGACCGCCACAAACTATAAGCACTGTCATTCAACTCCACTGGAAGTTCACCCTCAGAAATTATATCCACTGAGCCACAGACACAAGGGCAAGAAGCCAACAATGGAGCAATCAGGAAAAAGGAAATCCCTTGCATCACAAGATTCATCTGCCTGAAACCATCTGGAAATTGACTCTTCAGGATATAAAGTTCACAGTGTATTTTCTGAAGAAATTAAAGCAAAAAAGATACACAAGTTTCCTGGGCTTTGACTCAGAATAGACTGGAACATCCTTCTCTGTTCGATATAGGTCAAAGGAAGATTTAAGTGAGACAAAAATTTTCCACGCTAAGACAGACACCCCATTCCTCATCCTTCTCCAAACAGTCTCACTTCATCTACTTATTTGCAAAAGAATTAAATCCTGTTATTTCCTATCTCTGGGGTGATACAGTAAACAACAGAACACCATGAACCCAAAAATCAACGAGAAATACACGACAGCTACTGCCTTCGAATCAGAGGTCTAGAGGAATACTAAGAGTAACTCATCAGCCAGCACACAATCATGAGGACTGTCTGGTGGAGTAAGCCTGCTGGCATTTTGCAACTTCTTTTTTTAGCATGAAAGATGCCTGCTAATGGTGCAAAACTGTAGATGCTAGTAGAGTCTGACAAAATTCTAACCATCTTTTCTCCCAGGTTTTGGGAGCTGGAAGAGTGACTTTGTTTCCACCAGCAGAGAATCCTTGCATGAATGAGTGAACTAAATTTAGTATAAGAATATAGCCATCAGTGCTTTTACCTTTGTCCACAAACCAAATACAAATGTATCAGGAAGCAATAGTTACTCCCCTGTTCTTCCTGTGTGAAACTCCATTTTTCAATTCTCACAGGGATGATAAAAGAAAAAAAATATGCCTTAATTTTACAGGAAATGGCCTGATAATTTTCCTAAGAAATACACTATTTGTTGATGGCAACCCGTCACAATAGGGTTTAAAATTTTTTTAAAAAAAAGTATGCTTCCAATTTAAACTTTACTTCAGACCAAAGAAAATAGTCAATATTATGTGCTTTAACAAACAGACCTCAGAAAGTGCCTTGAGGATAAACACCACAGACTTGTCAGGTAGCATGCAGGGGTAAAAAAAAATGTCATCATTAATTTCTTACCTACCAATTATTCTTCAAGAGAAGATCGACTTGGTATACCATCAGGTCAGAAACATTCAAACACATGCTGGTGGTTGTCACCATCCCTGGATGTGTTTAAAAGACAGGTAGATGCGATACCTAGAGATAGGGTTTGGTAGAGGACAGGAATGGTTCGACTCAATGATCTTAAAGGTCTTTTCCAACTTAGTCATTCTGTGATTCTGCTATTCCTTTAGCAGTAGCAGTAGTTACCAAAAGATCTTAAAAGGTAGAATTCCAGTGATTGCCTCTATCATGTTTTGGGGTGTCCCCACACACACACGGTGACCAAGTTCATCAGTTCAAAATGAGTTACTCTTTTACATAGTTCATCATCTGCAAAGACAGTGGCTCTGAGAAGAATGGGCTCAAGGACACACATACACCACAGTCACAGAATGAAAGAGACAGCAACCATGGATTGCTCCACTGAATACTGTGCAGCCATAGTAAACTCTTGCATTTGTGGGTCTAAATAGCAAATAGCTAAGGGCATGCCATGCTTATGGGGGTAAAGCGGAAAAAAGCCTCCAAGCCCACAGAACAGTGTAATCCAAGAGCGTGTCCATCTGCAGAATGCCATACATTTATTCCTCCCAGGTATGCTGATGGCACTCTGTAATCATCCAGTTTAGATGACCACACACCAGATGAACAACCTGTCCTATCATCGTGCTATTGTTCACACACAAGAGTTCTTCCTAACACCATTTAAATACACAACATGGAAACTCCTGACGCAAATGGCCTTTGTTTCTTCTGCAAAAGATTTGTAACATTAACTCATTAACCATAAATATTTAAAGTGCAGCTTGTAACATTGTTTCCCCTAGACCACTGGGCTGCTGTTATTAAGGTGCCGCTTTCAAATGTGTGTTTTATCTGAATGGCTTTTTACCAGCGGTTCCCAAATAAGGCAAGGAAGCATGTCCAACACATTCAAGGTCACTGCTTGCATGTCAGATTGCTGTGATGGTTATAGCTGTTGTGGTTTTCCACCTTGAGAGGGCAGGAAACTAAAGGTCTTTTGGGTAATTAAATGCACATGTAGAAACAATAAAATACACCCATAAAAAGATGAGTGCCAAGCTTATTAATACAGCTTGCTGTGCCAGAAATGGCAGCCAGCTCTAAATGTTCTTAAGACACCTTTTGCCTGATCTTTTTTTTTTTTTTTAATACTGCAGAGATGTGAACAATCAATGCCACTAGAAGACTCACAACAAAAAGCAGAAAAAGGGCACCTGAAGCTTTCAACGTGTGACTGTTGCCTGCATTTTCTGCATCTGCACTGCATTTTATCTTCCTCATTCCTGGCATACTGTGTTCAGCACAACATAAGATGGCTAACGAAGGCTATTCCTTCATGTCATTTCTGCATAACACTCATCAAACAAAAGGTGTTGTGAATCAGTTATTCTGAACCACATTTATGCAAAAACAAGCAGAAGAAAGCAGAATCTTTTCAAAGGACAGTGCATTCGTTTCTTGTGTAGCTGGTTTTGCTATGCACTCTCTCATCATCACTTTCATTTGAAGACACGCTCAACTGCAACAAATTATTTGCAACCACAGAGGATAAGGAAGCACAGGGAGTCCACTGAAGTAGACATCCCATTACTACATCCAGAACAGAGAGAGACTCAGGAGTCTAAGAGAAAAAGCAAAACTTCCAAAAAGAAGCAGGTGGGGAACTGGAAAGCAACACCACAAAATTTTCTAGGAACTGGTGGGACTTCTACATGTCTGTCATTAAGTCCTCTTCTGGACATCACAGGATGAAAGGCATAACAAGGGACCTGAACAAGGTAGCCTTGGGAAGAATACATTTAACATGCCATTTCTTTCAAGAAGCTATGAGGGACTGATTATCTGTGATCTCCCTTGAAAAATGTTCCAAACATATTAAAACAACCCCACAAAAAGTCTCTATATAGTTTTTAAGTCAGTCTTCAGGATTTTTTTTGTTCTTGCTCATTAGCTGAAGACAAGAATTTAATTTGAATTTATACTCAAAGTTCTTCAAAGAGAGGAACACAAGTGCATGTACTATTTACCTAAGGTTGGCTTTCACTTTATGCATGCTGTTTAACAGTTTTCCTTTGAATTTTCAATCATTAGCATGCATTCGTTTTGAGGTTAAATTGACAGTGCTGAAGAAAAAAATTATCATTCTAAATTGGGGTTCTAATTAGTCATTAAGTGCTAATCAATTTCTCACTTGCCTGGCTTGAGAAGTCTTAAGATATATTATTTCAGTCATCCAATGAAGCAGTTTGAGGAGTTTTGAGATCCTAATCATATTATTTTCAATCCCCCTCTTATGGCTGTCACTTGTAAATCATCTTTGAGAGGTCATGGAAAACAGGAAAGCCACCTCAGGACCAGTGTGGAAAGCCAACATTACTCTTGTCCTCAAAAAGGGCAAGATGGAGGACCCAGGAAACTACAGACCCGTCAGCCTGATGTCCATCCCCGGAAAGGTGATAGAACAGCTTATTCTGGGGGGTTATTAATAAGCATGTGGAGGAGAAGGTAGTTATTTGGAATAGTCAACATGGATTCACAAAGGGTAAATCATACCTTTTATGATGAAATGACTGGCTGGGTGGATGAGGGGAGAGCAGTAGATGTAGTCTACATTGACTTCAGCAAGGGTTTTGACACCATCTCTCACAGCATCTTTGTAAACAAACTTAGGAAGCATAGGTTAGATTTCTGGATGGCAAGGTGAATTGAGAACTGAATGAATGGAAGATCCTGAAGGGTTGTAATAAGCTGTGCAGAGTATAGTTGGAGGCCTGTAGCCAGTGGCATGTCCCAAGGATCAGTGCTTGGACCTGTCTTATTCGACATATCCATCAATGACCCGGACAAGGGGACAGAGTGTGCTGTCAGCAAATCTGCTAGTAGTACAAAACTGGGAGGAGCAGCTGACACACCAGAAGGCTGAGCTGCCACCCTCAGCAAAATCTGGACAGGCTAAAGAGCTGGATGAAGAACCAAACTAAATTCAATAAGGGCAAGCATAGGGTCTTACACCCAAGAAGGAATAACCCCAAACACAGTACAGGTTAGGGATTTACCTGCTGGAAAGCCACTCTCTGGAGAAGGACCTATGAGTCCTGGTGGATAACAAGCTCTCCATGAGGCAAGAAGTGTACTCTCACGTCCAACAAGGTCCATGGTATCCTGGGGTTCATTAAGAAAAGCGTGGCCAGCAGGTCAAGGGTGGCTATAGTCCCCCTCTATTCTGCCCTAATGAGGCAATACATGGAGTATCGTGTCCAGTTCTGGGGTCCACTGTTCAAGACAGGGAACTACTGGAGAGAGCCCAGTAGAGGGCTACAAAGATGATTATGGGACTGGAACATCTCTTGTATGAGGAAAGACAGAGAGCTGGGTTTGTTTATCCTGGAAAAGGTAAGACAGAGGGAATCTGATTAATGCCTGTAAATATCTAAAGGGTGGATGTAAGATGGGGCCAAACTCTTCTCAGTGGTGCCCAGTGACAGGACAAGGGGCAGCGGGCACAAACTGGGACACATTAAATTCTTTCTGAACATGAGAAAAAAAATTCTTTTCTCTCATGGTAACAATGCACTGGAACAGGCTGCCCAGAGAGGTGGTGGAATCTCCTTCTCTGGAGATATGACCTACCTGGACACAATCCTGTGCAGCTTGCTCTAGGTGATTTTGCTTTATCAGGGGGCTTGAACTAGATGACCTTCAGAGGTCCCGTCCAACCCCTACCATTCTGTGAATGTGTTTCATTAATATAGAGAATAGTTCACTATTACTTGACTGCTGTTCCATCGAGGTTTTATCAAGACATAAAGGCTGCTAGCATCACTACTTGCTTTTCCATTTGTTTTCCAAGGTATTCTCCCCAAAAGAGAAATGGACACTGAAAAATGAAGAACAAAATACAGGCCAAGCATAATTTAGTTTCACTGGCCCTGGCTTTGTGTTACTTTAGAGAAATAAACCAAAAACATTTTCCAAAATATTGAGTCAGTTTCACCATCAGCAAGAGTGTCTTTAAGAGACTCAATAGGACATTATAGTCCTAAGTACCTGAAGAATAAATAACCACAGCTACTCAGCCTAGATTAGTTCAATATAAGTTTCCTTTCTCCTCTAATTTTGTCACCTCAGCTGTTGAACACTAGCTAGGTTTAAACATAATGACTTCCCAAATAAATGGGAAAAATAAATTAAGCCTGAAGATTATGCAGTGGTGGGTAATTTTCAATATCTTACATCTCAAGATCTAAAGGAACAACGTTAATGATTTGAGTCCCAGCACAGCCTGGCAAGAAAAAATAACATGCAGTAATATCAGAACATTCTAAATATTTAGTATCTACACTAGAGAAGTCATTACTAATTCCAAAATGTAGATACTTTCCTGTACCAGCTGTAAAAAAAAAAAAGTTTACTGGGTTTGACTTGTTCTTGTTAGGTTTTTTTCTTCAGTATTTTGGGTTTGCTTGGTTTTAAGTTATTCAGGATAGGTTTTCTCCAAACTCTTAAGTGCACAGATCCCTTTCAGTGTCAGCAGAACTGTGTTGTCTAAATAGTAATGAAACATGACCCACAGTTCATAAAAATATGTTCATTGCACACAATGTATTATTTATACCCTAGATACAAATGTAAAGCTTCCTGTAGCAAATTTAAGTACTTAAAGTTCATTTGTTATCACCACCTGAACCTTTGCTGATCCAAAAGCATACTGGAAACTGAACCACTGGCCAGCCTGGTTCCTTGGTCCTTGTTTGCATCAGGAGCCACAAAGGATACCGCCTTGAGAATGACAGATTTCTGGATCCAATCTGTGCCTCAGTTGATCGTCTCTCAAATAAAATATTTGGAAAATATCTCTTCAGTTAACAGTACAACATACACATAAGGAGTTCCAAAGCCATTTCTAGTTTGTCCCAAAAGGAAGCACATTGTTTTCTTCTGGTTCTGGGCACTTTCTTTTAAAGCAATAGGTAGGTTCACACGGGGACTCAAGTACTGTTTACACACAGGAAGAATTGATGATAATAGTAGTAGTAGTTAAGAGGTTCATAGCTGATTCAGGCTAAGGCACTTGAACTGCAATATAGCACTGCTATAATCCACTAGTGAGAACTACAGTTCTCATTCAAGTAGCTCAAGAATTTGGAATACAGAGGCCTTCAGATTTTAAGATGTGGAGATGCAGACAGCAGAGTATATTTTAGTTTATGATGCTTTCAAATTAATGGAAGAGAAAGGAAGACAGCAATTAACCTTATTAAGAGTTCCGCTGCAATTAGTTGAAAGTTGCGTGCATATGCAAATCTCTCTGCCACATAGCACAGAAATTCACAGCATTAAATTCAAGTTGAGGAAACTATGCCAGCTAGCATGAAGTCAGCCACCTGCTAACCCGTGCTGGCTCCTAAGCATAGAGACGCACCACGACAGTCCTGAAGCCTTACAGACACAACACCCAGCTGCCACCACGTAAATCGCTTCTGTACTACAGGGACACAGACACTGTCAAGCAATCTGAGAAAATGTAGAACCAAAAGTTAATGATAGGTTCTGGGCTGCTTCAAGTTTAACCTTGGCAGAGTGTTTTGCTTGGAGGAGGGGTCAGCTTGACTTTCAGGGCCTCTTATTTACTGAAACTTTGAACTTACCAGAGAGATGTTTCCTGTCAGCTGCCTGAAAAACACACAGCAACAGTGGATTCAAAGCCCATCACACACCTGAAACCACGGCTTTTAAAAGGCTCAAGAGTAAAGGTTTATAAAAGAATGCAGACAACAAATCTTCAGGTGTGGAACTACATTCAGCAAACACTAAGGTGGCTTTCCCAGTTTCTACAGTCCTACCTCAGCCCCTCACCACACATGAGACATGATCTCTATGCTGTGAAATCACACATCAGGATGGTAAAGGAACAGGGAAACACAAGTACTCTCCACATGTTACTGCAGTTATCTGGCCAACAATGTTTGAGAGCGCTTGAAGTGCTCTTCAAACAAGGATATCTAGACTTAATAACCTTCCTGTTGGGTTAAGTTTTTGGTGCAGGGGCAAACTTAGCAGTTTAACTTTACTGCTTTAGCCAGCACTGCTTTACACAAACCTCTGCCCCTTCTTCAATCTTCATTTCTCCTCAGCTTTCTATCTCCTCTTGTTTTTCCTAAGGTATTGTACAATCTTAGATCAAACATGTCTTTAGCATGCACACAGGTCAAGAAAACAGAAAACAAATAAGAGGACATCTCATCAAAGGATAATGGATGCTTGAGTACTCTCTGAATAAGCACTTCTACAGTGACCTTTTCATTACCTTAATTTGTTTTTTAAACAGTCAACATTTCAAATATTGCATCACACTGAAATCAGCAAGATTCCCACCTACAGGGAAAAACTAAAACCCAAGTTACCATGGTGGGGAGTCTTCCGTCTTCAAGATGACAGTTGTGCTTGGGGCTAGTAAAAAAGGAGCAATTACTGTAGAGGCTGTCCTATGCTACACTTCAACAGAAGACTCCAGTGTGATCCCCATTATTTACTGTTTGCATTACCCTAGCACCTAGCAACCTCTGCTGCAAATAAGTGTAGTTTGATGGTAAACACTGCACACACACAAAAGATGGCAACCTGACAGAAAAGTTGTTTAAAAGATCAGCTGTGCTCAAACAGATTACAGAACATCCAATATCAGCACAGGCCTGAGAAGACAAAGACTCAGTGCCTTTCAAATGGTGTCTACATTCAGCCAATTAATATACAGAATACACACTCAGATAGACAGGTGTACCATACCTACTGCAGAGGTCTTATTCCTTGAACTCCCAGGAAGTCTCCTGGCTAACAAGATTTGGTACGTAGATGCATTTGTATTACACACTAGGTTAAGGAGAGATTTTACAATCTAGAAACAGGGCAAGTATTAAAGTTTGCTCTTCAGAGTTTACTTCGACACCAGAGCTTACAAGCAGTACAGAAAGCATTTGTTTGTCAAGCTGCTGAAACTACAGAATTGCCGCACTGGTTATTTTATGGTAATTACATAGCAGAGATCCGGCGTCTTTATTAAAAAGCCACTCCTGTTTCATGAGTAACAGGAACTGCTTGCTCCAAACAAAAATGCAAATCCATTCCCTGGCTAGAATTGTGAATGCTTAGAAGAATTTACTCGAAAGGTAAACATTTGCCATTTCATGTCAGAAAAAAAAAAAGGCAACACATACAAGGAAACAGTAAAAGAAAAATCAAGATGAGAAATGAACAAAATACACACCACCTATCCGTTTAAGCAAAGGCAGAGGCATAGTAGTACTGCCAGGGTACTCGGAACTAACAGACTTCAACTGGTCACCACTTAAACTGACTGATTCCACCTCCTGCTTCTGTTTAATCATGCAGCGTGTCAGCCAGCCATAGCCAGGCTGCATATTACTCTGGCAGGAGTGTTCCTCTCCATAAGCTAGCTAAGGAGACATCAGTAGTTCAGCATTTCATAAACCAAGGCAGTTTCAGCTATGCAAGTCCTCATGGAGGAGGAGAGGAAAAAAAAAAAAAGAAAAAAGAAACAAACCCAACATTAAGATCCTGGCAACTGGCAGTCAGAAGGAAAAGCAGTTTCCTTCCACTTTTAAGCATGGATTGAGTTTAACAGAGCAAGTAAACAACTGCTCCAGCTTCTCATTGCTGCTTTTTCTAATCTAACAGACGTCTTTCCCAAATGTTCAATGTTGAGACACATACACACATTAAAAAAAAAAAAACCACCAAAAAAGAGAAACAAACATTCTGAAGGGAAAAAAGAGCTTCTAAACGAAGACAGTATACAAAGAAAGGAAATCATGAAATGACGTTCGTATGCTACCTTACAGATAGAGTGAAACAGCACATTAACAGGCACACACATTTGTAGAAGAGGTAATGGCGTATACATGTATACCTGTGTGGCACCAAAATAAAGATGCCCATGCTATCACTTCTTTTAGGTGCCAGCAGGACTGTTCCATACATTATTTTCTTCTCCCCCCAGCTTCCTTGACCATCTCAAGTAGACAAGGGAAGAGCCACAGATGTCATCTATCTGGATTTCTGCAAGGCCTTTGACACAGTTCCCCACAACATCCTTCTAAGTTGGAGAGATATGGATTTGATGGGTGGACTGTTCAGTGGATAAGAAATTGGCTGCATGGTCATATTCAGAGGGTGGTGGTAAATGGCTACATGTCCAGATGGAAGATCATGACAAGCAGTGTTCCTCAAGGGTCTGTGCTGGGACCAATGCTGTTTAATGTCTTTATTAATGATACTGACAATGGGACTGAGTGCACCCTCAGCAAATTTGCTGATGACGCCAAGCTGAGTGTTGAAGTTCATGTACCAGAGGGATAGGATGCCATCCAGAGGGACCTGGACACATTGGAGAAGCAGGCCCAGGTGAACCTCATGAAATTCAAAGCCAAGCGCAGGATCCTGCGCTTAGGTTGGGACAATCACCATTATCCATACAGGTTAGGAGATTACATGCTGGAAAGCAGCCCTGAGGAAAAGGTCTTGGGGGTACTCGTGGATGAAAAGATGAACATTACCCACCAGTGTGCAACTGCAGCCCAGAAGGCCAACCGCATCCTGGGCTGCATCAGAAGTGTGGCCAGCAGATCGAGAGAGGTGATTCTGCCCCTCTACTCTGCTCTGGTGAGATCTCACCTGGAGTACTGTGTCCAGCTTTGGAGCCCTCAACACAGGAAAGACATAGACCTGTTGGAGTGCAACAGAAGGGCCACAAAAATGATCAAAGGGCTGAGAGAGTTGGGCTTGTTCTGTCTGGAGAAGAGAAGGCTCTGGGAGGACCTTACAGCAGCCTTCCAGTACCTGAAAGGTGCCTGTAAGAAAGCTGGGGAAGAGCTGTTCACAAGGACATGTAGCAACAGGCTGAGGGGTAATGGTAAATTGAAAAGGGGAGATATAGGTTGGTTATTAGGAAAAAGTCCTTCAATATGAGGGCGGTGGATCACTATGACAGATTGCCCAGAGAGGTAGTGGAGGCCCCATCCCTGGAAATATTCAAGGTCAGGCTAGATTTGGTTCTGAGCAACCTGATCTAGTGAAGATGTCCCTGCCTACTGCAGGGAGGGGGTGGACTAGATGACCTTTAAAGGTCCCTTCCAACCCAATGCATTACAGAATCACAAGGTTGGAAAAGACCTTTGAAGATCATCAAGTCCAATCCTTCCCATCCTATGCTAAACCATATCCCTAAGTACCTCATCAACCCTTTTTTTGAACACATCCAGGGAAGGTGAATCAACCACCTCACTGGGCAGCCTGTTCCAGGCCCTGACAACTCTTTCAGTAAAATATATTTTTCTAATATCCAATCTAAACCTGCCCTGGCACAGCTTCATGCCATTTCCCCTTGTCCTATCTCCTGTCACCTAGCTGAAGAGACCATCCACCACTCTACAACCTCCCTTCAGGTAGCTGTAGGTGGTGATAAGGTCTCCCCTCAGCCTCCTCTTCTCCAGACTAAACATCCCCAGGTCCCTCAGCTGCTCCTCATAGGATTTGCCCTCAGCCCCTTCACCAGCCTGGTTGCCCTTCTCTGCACTTGCTCAAGGACCTCAACATCCTTCTTATCGTGGGGAGCCCAGAACTGCACACAGTACTCAAGGTGTGGCCTCACCAATGCCGAGTACAGGGGCACAATTACCTCCCTAGACCTAGTGGCCACACTGTTTTTGATACAAACCAAGATGCCATTGGCCTTCTTGGCCACCTGGGCACACTGCTGGCTCATATTCAACCTGCAGTCAGCCAACACCCCCAGGTCCTTCTCTGCCAGACAGCTCTCCAGACAGTCTCGAAGCCTGTAGCGCTGCATGGGGTTGTTATGTTCCACGTGCAGCACTTTACACTCAACCTTGTTGAACCTCATCCCACTTGTCTCAGCCCAAAGGTCCAGCCTGTCCGGAACCCTTTGAAGAGCCTTCCTACCCTCAGGCAGATCAACACTTCCTCCTAGATTAGTGTCATCTGCAAACTTACTGAGGGAGCATTCAATCCCTTCATCGAGGTCATTGATAAAGATTTTGAACAAGACTGGACCCAGGACTGAGCCCTGGGGGACACCACTTGTGACCGGCCTCCAGCTGGATTTTGTTCCATTCACCACCACCCTTTGGGCCCGTCCATCCAGCCAGTTTTTAACCCAGCTGAGGGTCCACCTGTCAAGGCCAGTGGCAGCCAGTTTCTCAGTCAGAACGCTGTGAGAAACCATGTCAAAGGCTTTACTGAAGTAAATCATTCTATGATTCTGTGAACAAAAATGATGAAGAATTAAATGCAAACATCCACACTCACACTCTTAGAATTCATTATTTTTGGTCAAGTCTCCCTTCTCCTTGAAAAACTTTCAAAGCTGCTACAGAGGGTGAGCGAAGGCAGCTCTCATTTCAAAACAGTGAGGCACGTTCCAACCTATCTTTCCTAGTCACGTGTGAAAATCCCACCTACATACCACACTGGTTACTCTGGGACACAACTGCTATTTAAGGGGCAGAGCTGAGATCAGAGAAGTGGCTTCCATTGTAGCTACTCTTGATTAACTACTGTCAGTCTGCTCCTTGGCAGCTGACAAAAAGAGCACTTTTTCGTATCAGCTTCTTGTTTGAAAATTGCAGTTCTAGAGTAGTTTTCAAACTAAAGTCCAAGGGTTTTTCTTATCTTGTTTAAGAGTAGCTCTGATGAACTTTTAATTGCATTTAAAATGCCTGCCTGGCATTTCAAGGCCTGCACATCTGCCAGGTTCTACTGACCCAGCTGTAGACTGATGTGGAACTTGATGACTGCTCAAATCCAGCAAGCTGACTTAAAAAAAAAAAAAAAAAAAAAAAAGAGAAAAAAACCCAAACCCTGGAACACATCACACAAGCAAAACCTTCTACAAACATTGATGGTTCCAAGTGAACATTCAAAGTTACTTTATTTCTGGCCCAGTTCCCTAAAGGTGTCATGAATTTTGGGTTGAAGTCACATGAATATAGAAACATTGAGTGAACATTATGTCTGAAGTTCTATTTTTACTTAAGTGCAGAAGCATTAATGGAATGTTTAAAAAGTGATCTAAAAAGATAATACAGAACTTTGCTTCAGCAGCAATGCAAAGTAATGGCAACGTAGCAGAATCTATAGTTCAAAAAGCCAACAGTCTAAAATTCAACATGTTAACACTGCACTACGCACCTCCTGTCAGTCTTTGCTTAGGACTCCATTTTGCATTCCTGTACCTGTTGAATTGTTCACACCGAGTTCTTCCTGAAAACAATGTATTTCCGTTGAACTTCACATTCAGCAGACTCTTGCTTGCCAGGAACATCCAACACACACAGCGTAACACAGAGCTGCTAATACCAGATGACGTTAAACAAACAGCAACTCTCCACTGCCCAGCAATTAAAATTGATAAGCAGCCTGTGTTCTTCAGGATTTCTTTTCAAGTGTAACAGTAAGCTCTGGAATTGCCAGCCACTGAAGGTTTTTATGACTTTGCTTTTTATGAATTCACGGCTGAAGAGGAGATAAGCGCTTTTGTGCACTTGGCTGGTGTTTGCCTATGATCAAGGCTGTTGACTGGGGGTTTACTGCTGTGAGAGATGCCAACAGCACCCCAAGGACAGACCGGGACATTCCAGCACCTGTCAAAGAGGTGCCAGTTTCTCCCTAAATCAAACACTGCTGTGACTTCACAGAGCCACAGCAGTGCTGATAACAGCTTTAGCTTTGAATGCCAGGGGAGAGAGCAGTCAGATTGCATTCTTCACTGCAGCTAGAACAAACAGCCAACAACTTCTCATTGACTTGTGGGTCAGGGAGGAAGAAGGATTAAACTGTATCTACAATACAGTTGTTGATCAGTCCCTAATGCCACTGCATTAATGCATATCCTAGGGTACTGAAAGCAGAGTGCTCTAAGGTACTAGTGCAGTATCAGGGCAGCATAAACTCAGAACAGAATAGCTACCTACTTGTACTGTCACTTTATCTTAGAACCATGAACATTCCCACACTACTAGATGCTCTAAAGACATACAAAGCACAAAGATACCTTCCTAGACATTTATGCTGTAGTACATATCAGCGATGTCTACCCAGCTAGGCGCATTCACAGCCTCTGTCAGGTTCAGTGCCAACTTTGGTCCCAACACCAGCTTGGAATCGGTAGTGCCTACCTATGCTAATAAGCCCTGCCTCCAAGAGCCTTTGCTAGCACAGGCACAACCCTACAGTGCTGCAGCTACCTAGCTTTTGGGTCAGAACCAACTCATGCCCTGCCAGTTGGCACAACGTCAGGGTTTGCATATGTGTTCCCTCTACCTGCATGCTTAATGGCTTCATCCAGTGTGATTTAGCAGTCACAGCTCAATTATAATCCACATTTACATTGAGGAGCGCAGTGGAAACATCTTTTAAAATCATCTGGAGTCGTATCAAATTTCTTAGAGATATGAAGGGGAGAGAAAGCTACAGCCAGTAAATCTCATTGTTTCATTCAGGCCCATGGGGTGTTGAGAAAGCGAGACTCTTCCTCTCCTGTAAACAAAGTGATATGAAGCAGCCAGTAAAGCTGTCTTGGACAAGTTGTGAGGCAGAAGTCAATTTAGAGGCAGTCCTTAATCCTTAGTGTTTAGGTTATTTTTCTCCATTTCATTACATGTATTCAAACTTATTTCAGTCTATTGATATGAAGTAGCCACGTTTATATTTTGTGAAAGAAAGTGGACATTATCTGGCTTTGCACTGCCAGAACAACACTTTCCCTATAAGTATCCTGTAAGAAAACCCTTAATTCTTCCCTACATTTATCATAAAATAAATGGAAGAACAAGGAAAACCGAACCAACCACCACAGTACTTTAACTATATAGGAAAACCACTTATTCAATGCAGAGCTCAATTACTAAATACCTTTTAAAAGGCACAATGTATAATACTAGTTTTATTTTACAAGGTAGGTGCTAATCTCAGTGGAGCAGGCAAATTTTATTCTAGTTAATCATTTGCTGCCTACAGGGCACTTTAACTGATTCAATTTCCGCCTTCAGTTCCTGTCCTGAACTCACACAACTTTCCCCTGACTCTAGTATTCCACCACCACTGGTGGCTAAAATCTAGCAGAATACCAAGTCTCTTTTACATACCACATGGCTTGAGCATCAGTGGAGGGCAAAGGGGGGTGGGGAACAGGCAAAAAAGGACACCATATATAAAGGACAATAAGAACGAAGTCTGCTTAACAAACAGACATGGCATGAAAGAGAGAGAGACTGTAATTCCAGTGAACAGAGTGCTTCATTCTAGCAGCCAGACAGAAGCATAAGCAGATTACGTTTGTTACAGGGAGCAGAGAAAACCAAAGATACCCATGGCTTATTCTTAAGTATCTGGATGACATTTTGTCTAAGTTTTTATTGATAAAGTTGTCAATTCAACATCAGCAAGTACTAGTCAAAAATATCTATAAAGTTTCAGAGTGGGGAGGAGGAATTACAAAGTTAAAATGCAATTAATAATCCTACTCTTTAATTTGAACAGAGAAAAAAACCTTTAAAAAACACTTAGAACATGCATCTGTGGATTTTTTTTTCCCCAAAAATATGTACACAAAAAGAAAGAGCAGTAATCTCAGAGCTTTTAAAAATACATAAATTTCATGTACAATCCCTCCACCGTAGACATAAAGGCACCCACCATAAGCTGAGTAACACTACAGTTTTGTTGCATCTGCCAAGCGAGCCCACGTGGTGTTTCTTCTACCCAGGAAACAAGTATATCTGATGGATGTTTTATCTTTCTTTTCAACTCTCTATCAAATACAGAATTCAGTGCAAACAAATTCTTGTGGGAAAGTGAGTTGTCATGGTGGAATTTCAGCATCTCAAAAATCTTCAGCTGACAGTAGATAAGATTATTAACCATGTTAGAAAAGGTTCTTGACAAACACTTTCAACCAGCAACTTCCACATACCAAGTCCTACCCATAGGCAAAGCTCAGAGTCCTTCAGACCAACAATAACCACACAACTGCTCAGTGAAATACCACACAAGCTCTAAACATAGATGCTACAGCACGTTACTTGATTAAGGTAAGTACACTGCTCCAGGTCATCATTTGACAAGCTACAAAGAGGAGACATTAAGATAATCAGGTATGTTGAGTTCTGTTGAAAGTTGACAATCAATAAACAGATCCTTCAGTTCTGTAGTCTCATGAAAGATCTTAAGGGACAACATTAATTCAGACCCTGCAGAGAGATTATGATGTTCTTTGATCTTTTTCTGCTTCATACTAATTACTTTGGGGGTTTTTGAGGAAGCCTGAGTCATCTGCCATGGAGCATCATACAAGAGCATGTCACCACATATCCTCAACCACCAGGCAGTATCTGATTAAAGTTACTCCTGTACATAGGTATAACTCCGTTGGAGAAGGACCCACCACTAACAAGTCAAAGGTCACGTCAACTGACCCTGCTAATGGAGCAAGAGACATATGATTTTGGCACCTGTTCACCTATTACAATGCAGCTCTTGATGCTGAATTTCAGGGACACAATCACTACCATTAATGCCTTAAGAGATGGTTCATGGACAAATGGAAAGACTAAAAAAGCCTCATAAAAATAGTCATATACCAAGAGGAAACAAGTATCAGTCATAATATAATCTGCTAGTAAAATAACACTCAAAGGCTGACACACACATGATGCCCTTCTTATGGATTTTCAAGGGCATGGCTAACACTGATCAGTTGTGGATGAGATTAGGCAGCTCTTAAATCCTAGATGGGTTGGTACCTCCTTTCATAACAAAACTAGAAAGTTCTTGCAACAAAGCCTTGAGATACATAAGAATCTATGCAACAGTGGTGAATCTCTCTCTTACACGGAGTGGTACCAGAAAAGGGATGGGAGCAAACACAATGCCTCCCCCTCCACCACCACCCCCCCCCCAAAAAAAAACCAAACCCAAAAGGAGGGGAGAGAAGCATTCTAGAGAATAATATAGATTAAGTGAATTTTTAAATCATTTCTGGAAATCCTGCCCATGATCTTAGCATCTGATATTTGCTATCAAGGTTAAACTAGGCCATCTTCAAAAAGCCAGGCAACTATTTTGAGATTAAAAAAATACCAAAATACAAAGCGGTAGTGAACAATGCAGACCCAACTTCATACCTGCTACCAGATGGAGGAGAGTTCCAACAGCCCTCTGAACTTTCCTCTAGTGAGACCAGGTATAAATCCATACCTCACAAGATGCCCAAAGCACATGAGGTCTTTGCTTCAGCAACAAGGCTGTTACTGGTCAGGATTATCATGCCAACAGAATAAACAGAAAGGAGACATTTCCTTTGAAACAGCTGATACAACTACCACTTTTCTTAACTATGTGAGAAAAGCCACCCACCAGACCCTACTAGATCTCTATCAGCCACTCACTCATCAGCCTGTAAACTCAGATGGTGGATTCCAGTAACAATCTATGATGCATACTATTTAATCTTTGCCAGTTTCAACAGCAATACAGAACCACATAGACAGGAAAGGAACAGTTCTTGTTACCACCACAGCAGTTCATTGAAAAGTCCAAAATTTGACTCCCCCTTGCTGTAAGCACCTTGGAAGGATCAATAGAAGCAGCATCTGAACAGCACACGTCCTTCATGTATCCATGCAGCTAAAGCCCCCCGTATCAAATCTGTCCATCACAGGTAGCAGAAAGGCCAGAAAAAAATACCTGCTGAGACCCCATCAACAGTAGAGAAGGCAGTACCTCTAACAAACCTGTTTTCAAAAAAAACTCTTAGTGGGTTTTGAACTACCATGAAAGGAACAAAGGCACTTCAGGGGAAAAAACAGAAAAGCTGGGGACAGCCCACCACCTTACACACACACCCCAAATAAATGCGGAACTCAAATTCCACAATATTAAGAAACTTTCCAGCTCCCAGGATCTATACATATTCCTTTCAGAATGTAAATGCAAAATCCTGGACACCTGTCCCACAGAAGAGTCAATACACCTAGAAGAACTCTGATGATAATTAATCAAGTCAGCACCTTACACCCTCTAGGGAGGAAATCCCACAGCCTTTCCAGGCAATATGGTTCATTGATCCACTACCCCACTGTCCCATGCAACAGGATAAATTCTGAGTATACTTTAAAGACCATTCATTCTTACTTAATTCATCTGAACACAAAAACCAGATCTTTTTCCTCATAAGGCAGTCTTTTTTTTCCCCTTTGTTTCCCCAAAAGACTTCAAGCCATCCATCTTCCACTTTCACACTGTTGCTCTAGGTGACCTTTTCTACAGTCATAGTATCATATTTTCCAGTCCTTGGGTGGCTCTTCTTCTCCCCCAACAGGTGGGGATTTTTTTCAGTTAGTCTATACCTTTGATGAAATACAGTACTCACAATTTCCATTTCCTATCCATAGAGTATCAATTTCATCCACAAACCATGTTCATAAGCAAACAAGGGAAGCATCAAGAACCTGATAAGATATACATGGCAACATCTGCTTTTCCTCCAGCCACAAGCCCTTCTACTCCAACACAGTCTGAAATTAAATTGACAGATTATTGTATTTTGACCAATCTGTTGACTGCTAAAATATATTGTATAAACTAACAGGCTGATTTCCTCTGAGTGTTTAGAAATTGATTACTTGCCAGGTAAACAGAATTCCTCAAGAAAAAAATTTCATGGCACTTTGTATACATTATTTCAATAATAAGGAACAGACACCACATGCAGATTTAGAATTGTACAAAGGTTTGGGGTGGAAGGGACCTTAAAGATCATCTAGTTCCAACCGCCTGCCCTGGACAGGATCACCCTCCACTAGCTCAGGTTACCCAAAGCCCCATCCAACCTGGCCTCAAACACTACCAAGGGGTATCCACAGTCTCTCCAGGCAACCTGTTCCAGTCCCTCACCACCCTCACAGTGAAGAATTTCTTCACTAATGTCTATTCTAAGCCTCGTATAGTTTAAGCCCATTACCCTTTGTCCTATCACTACACTCCCTGAAATGAATGCTGTTTGGTTGAAAAAAGAAGCATTTGATACAAAACTTTCCTCAGAAAAAGGAGACTACCTTAGCAGAGGCTAGCAGCTAGTATCAAAACCTGCTTGAATGTTATCTACACCATTGTATGTGAGATATAAGCCAGTGTCTCTTTAGTCTTACAGACACTATCCACTGAAAACATCTACAGAGATTATGTTCTTCTAATAGTACATCACATTTTTGCATAGTCTGCTCAATTTCTGTCTCACTTCAGTGAGACTTGCTAAACATAACCTGGTTTATATTAAAACCACACAAAAACACCTGCCACCAAAGTCATCAAGAGATAACCTCAGTGTCTGACAATCAGAGGGCATGAAGCAATTCACATGCCCCAGGTGGGGGGCTAGCATTAACACTGTGCAGCCATAGCCTTGCATTGGCTGCAAAACTTGCAGAATCTGAGAGCCTTGTTTGCCAGTTCATTCTTGTAGCATTTTTCTTATTTTTATGGTTGAAATACATAGTTGTCTAATTAAGATCATGTCATAATAGTAAATAAAAGCTATGAAGAGCTGTCTCAAACGCACAGAGCTATGAAGGCATACAATTAATGTGCTTGAGTAAGACTTGGATGTCAGTGCCTGTCACACTTCACATGTTGTTGAAACAGAGAGCTCAGACTGTTTAGTACTCGGATGCTGGAGGACCTGTTGAGTGGGTTTATTTTGTGTGAAATATGGAGATAACCATTATTAATACTTGCTGGGTCATAGATAAGATAACAGCATGCAATCACATGTTTACTTACACTACAGATAAAAATACACATTATTACTCATTGACAGGTTTGATGGTATTTCAGTGTCTTCCAAGACAGGAGTCAAAACCAAACAAATCAAATAATCTCAACTAGATCTACTTATGAAGAGTATTAGGAAAAAAAATGAAGAACTATTTGCTGAAGCTTGTAAGAGACAGATAAAGCCTTTGCTCTACAGAATACAAACACTACTGATTCTTAACATGATCAGCACAGGGCGTTCTCTTTTTTTGAGGCCACAGGATGGAAAATCTTTCCTCTTGTCTGTCCCCTATTTACATTGCCCTGCAAAGATAATTGGGCAGAGGCATCTGAAGGGTTTAAGAATGAGATTAGCAGCAGCAGCAGCTATTTCCTGCATCCATTCTCCTTTGCTCTACTTGTCAACATCCTCACAGGAGATGAGGCACCTTTACTTCAGCTCTTCGTTGGACTGTGGTGCCCTCAAGGGTTATTCTGAAAAAGCCAACTCCAGCCTATTTTCAAGTGACAGCAGTTTTGCTGGGAAGGGGATAGCTGCTGCAGGAACAAACACATTCTTCGAAGCTAATTCCTTGCTTCACAGAAGGAAGATACTTTCACAACAACCACTGGAGCCTTTGTTGTACTAGGGATGAGCAAGGGTTCTGCAATCTTTACCATGAGTACCATGACTCTGCTATTAAACCTAGTGTCTTTGGAAAGAATCCAGGGAGGTAACCTGATGTATGATTTACATACTCTTCTCAAACTGTGACCTAATTACTTCCTTATCCAGTCCTTATATGATTGCATACTATTAACATAGCAATGAAAAAAGACTGTTAATAATTGAAAAGAACTTAATTGTATCCCCAAGACTGCAGGCAGTACATTTGCAGAGGAGAGGAGTGACTGCTGAGCACTGGAGTTACACACATAGGAAGTCAGCATGACCTCCTTGTGATAGTTCAAGACCGCTGCCTGACAGTGAGCAGCTTATTGGAAGCATGACCATGAACACATGCGACTGGGGAAGGACTGAGGGAGGACCATTTATTTTTATAAATCTACAGGAAGTATACTGGTAAAATGGTGAAAAACTTGGGTATATATGTTATGGGATTTCACATATTTACTACAAACAAGAGACAACAGCCGTATGGACTAAGTTCATACAGAATGAGCACTGTAAAAAAAACCAAAACAAAACAGAATCACAGAATCACAAGGTTGGAAAAGACCTTTAAGATCATCAAGTCCAACTGTTCCTGTCCTATGCTAAACCATATCTAAGTACCTCATCTGCCCTTCTTTTAAAGGCATCCAGGAATGGTGACTCAACCACCTCCCTGGGTAGCCTGTTCCACATCCTGACAACTCTTTCAGTGAAATTTTTTTTCCTAACACCTAATCCAAACCTGCCCTCATGCAGCTTTGTGCCATTTCCCCCTGTCCTATCAGCTGTCACTTGGCTGAAACACCTTATTTTAAATAAAATAATTTAAACTGATTTCTATGCATCCTGTAAACAATGTCTGGCAAGTAATTTTAATTGCCCTAATTTCAGAGAGATGTATAGAAGTCTTTAGTCCTTATCTTTTATCTTTACTTGATACATAGACAAACAAGACAACAACCTGTTAGGATACATGAAGGTTTTCTACTATATCAAGATCTTAGTTCAGCAAGAAGGGGATATTTCTCATTTGAAATAAGCACTAGTCAAGTTATAGAACAAATCATTTACTTTTTAAATAACCCCATGGGGAAAAAAAGGCACACAAAAGAAGAAATTTAATAGTCTGAGTAAAACTTTCCAGTTTTCTATTACAAATGTGGCAAAAAATTATTGTCAAGTGACATAAGTCCATTTGCATTAGAAAAACATGTTTGAGATCTACATTCCTATTGAAAATTTTAATATGAAATTCAAAGATCAGGATCAATATTTGCAGAAGCATCTTAAAAGGATGCAGAAACCCTGCCTTAGGTTTATCTTGGCTTTGGCTAACATTTTTCATAAAACATTAAAGCACCACATAGATTTTGAAGAACATATGAGGGAAACTCAAAATGCCAACCCCAGGCACACTGCTAGAAACATCTAGAGGCCACCTAACCCATTTTTTTGTTAGTTGATTGCTTTCAAGAGGATAAAATTCCAAGGCAGCAGTTCTACAGTATGATGTGTTCCTTGTATCAAGTCACACAGAGAGATACATTCTTTTCTTAAACTCAAAAAAGATTCAGCCAGTTTGGAGAAAATGTGTGTTCATTAATTTACACCACTGGCAGTTCTAACACTAAAGCAGTTCAGTGTCATAGTGGTTTGTCCTAAGAAATCACTGACTGCCTGATGATCAGAGGGCTGAAGCACCTCCCCTACAAAGAGAAGCTGAGGGAACTGGGCTTGTTCAGCCTGGAGAAGAGAAGGCTGCAGGGGGACCTCATTGCAGCCTCCCAGTACCTGAAAGGAGCTTATAAGCAGGAGGGGAATTAACTTTTTAAAAGGACAGATAATGGCAGGACAAAGGGGAATGGACTAAAGCTAAAGGAGGAAAGGTTTAGGGGGGAGTTTTTTTACAGAGAGAGTGGTAAGGTGCTGGAACAGGCTGCCCAGAGAGGTGGCAGATGCCCCATCCCTGATGGTGTTCAAGGCCAGGTTGGATGAGGCCCTGGGCAACCTTGTGTATATCCAGGCCTGGAGGTTGTTGGCCTGGGGAGGTTGGAACTTCATGATCCTTGGGGTCCCTTCCAACCCAGACCATTCTATGATTCTGTAATTTTTCCATGTTCCAAGTTTTCTGTTGTGAAGTGTGGATGTTAAGGAAGGAAACTGATATTTAAGAAACAGTATATTTTGGGTGGTTGGTTGTTTAAAAAAAAAAATAAAAACACAAAAGCCAACGAATACTTAGGCTATGCCTACACACTTACTCAGGCCCTGCTTTGCACTCTGTGCAATTTCTTAGAGCCCCTTGAACACATCAAACAGTTGTTACTTTACTATCCTGTACTATGAAGCAGGGAAAAAGAGGAATATGAAAACCCACGTGTCCTCATAAACTGATCAGACAAGGCAAAAGTTCACACCGAGCACCTCGCTTGGCCTCCAGGTGTGCACAAACTGTTGGTCAAAGAAAACCACTTGATTTAGAGCACCTTTAGAATTTACTGTCAAAAAACACCAAACAAACAATCACTGTCTAAAAACATATGGTAAAATTGTCTACTAAAGCATTAAATGCTCCCTCTTATTACAACTATACATAAATATAGATATTTTCTGCTAGGAGGTAAAATACAGTAGCTATGACCATAGTAGGAGCTTCCAAATGCATGTGGTGCCCCATTATCATTACTGGAATTACAATCGCTTTGAGACGCCACTGTGCCAGATTGGTACATCATAAGCACAACTGTGTGAGGAGAGCTAGAACCTTACCTGAACACTCACTAATCTACACATCCTTCTCCTGTAACTCAGCCTATCCATCAGGCTTATTTGCAACTGGCAACTTTCCAGTCCATTTGAAAAACTTAGTGTTGGACCTTTTGATGGCAGGCAGAAAACACCTTGCCCCCAACAAGGCACTATTTTCCATCTGGAACTGAATGAACAAGCGCTCACAGCTTTTGTGTTCAGCCACTAATGCACATTAAACAATCTATTAACAGACAAAATTAATGAGGTACTGCCAAGTTTAAAGTCAGCAAAGCACTGTGTCTGTGCATAGTTCCCTATAGCATATGTTGGCATCGTTTTTTGTAATACATCCAGCGCTCAGGCATTTGGAGCTGAGCCTAATTAGTTCATTGCAATTGAGTCTCAACTCTAGCCTTGATTCAGCTGCAATGAAAGTTTTGAAAGAGGCCTATCTGCACAGCCTTGCACGGTTTTTCCCTGGCACTTAAAAAGCCAGGGCAAGGAAGTGTGCCAGAATTGCCCAGCCAGACATTTGACAGATAGGCAGAAACGTGAACACTGCACTTACTGATCCTTAAGATCATTCATGCACAACTTTTAAAGGTAGAATAATTCTTTTCCTAGAGGAAACCAAACACCAGAGGAGGAGTTGAAATGTTATACTGGAAAGATGATGGGAAAAGAGAGAAGGTCTACCCCCAGGAAAGCCTGCCCAAATTTAATACATTTATAACTTCTGTGTGTGCATTCCACAGAGTTGTTTCTCCATTGCACTCAACCTGTTTCCACTGAGCATTAATATTCAGAAGTTTACAGCCTTCTGCCTCCATTGGTTACTTGAAAACCTAAATATCAATACAATTACAAAGCCTTTTTTGCCCCCACAGAACACTCCCCACACGCACACACACCCCTCCACACAGTTTCTGTGCTTGCAGACTACAGGTCAAGATGACTTTCAACAAGTATTTTTCCAAGTAGTTGAACATATCACTTTACCCATTTCAGAACAGAAAATGAATCCGCTATTATTGCTAGAGACACTGTGTGCCTTCAAAAGGCATTTTAATCAGAAGATACCCAGCTTTTCACCTTCCTTCAACAGTCAAAATACTTTTCCACAATCATTGTCATGCAGCAATCATTTAATGCAACAAGTGACACCAAGATGGTGATTTAGTCACAGTGCCTTCCAGATATTAACCTCTTCCAGTGGTTGATATTCAGAGGATCTGAATATCTGATGCTTTTCTTTCTGATGACAGTCAATTACTAGCAAACACATAATTTATTTATTTTTAATGTTTAGTCCACTATGCAGTTATTAATATCTGCATTTCTTGAGAACTTCTACTATTCCACTGGAAAACCCTTCTGATCTGTAACTACACTGCCACTCCTGAGGTCTTCTTGACATAGACTGAGATTGGTCTCAATCACAGGACAGCCAGACAGCCCCCAGCAAAAATGAAGCTCCTGTCAAGTTACAGACTGGGAAATATGGCACAAGGCATGAATGGGAAGTGGTATGGTGGCCAACCCAGACACTTTCTCAATCACACAAGTCCCAAAGAAGCATCTTTATGCAATATTGTAGCTGAGGGGCTGTACTGTGGCAGGCAGCAAGGAAGGAAGGAGCAGAAAAACCTTTAAGTCGCTTGACATCACCTGTATCCAAAATCTGCCAAGACTCAAAGCTTCAGTATCTGGCTGATCAGCAGACGGGGCTGACCATGCAACAGGAACTCCCAAATATTAGGCATCTAATGTACATACATCTTGCATGTACAACCAGTTACAATAACGGGACAGGCAAAAGTTCCACCCTCCTCTCCAGGAATAGTAAGTAAAGTTAGCATCCCAATGCTTTCCTGTCTCAGATAAAAGCCTTACCAAACACGCTGATAGATACACAGTGCTAGGTTGTAAAGATGTCCACACATCAAAATGCTAGACTGTGAAGTGGGGCTGAGAGGGTAAAAAAGGAAAAAAGCTACAAATATCACCTTTGTTGCCACATCATTTTTCTCAATTGTAGTCTTTGTGTATGTGTGTGACCTCAAAGTTCTGTATAAGCAGCTGCAGGGCTGTAACATAGCAAGGTCTTGAAAACTTCAAGTGACATGTAATAACAGGCAGATTCCTCCTGTTACAATTGTATCTAACATGAAGGGATGAGAATAAGGGGCTCCAGTAATACAAAATACACACAACATGCTGGTTGCAAGCAGCAGGAGCTCCTGGACAATGTCATCTATAATAAAACAAACATTTGTTCACCTCAGTCTCTGCATGAGAAGCATCATCATCTCTCAAACATGCCAAAAGGGGGGAGCAGAAATAAATATGACTGTGATAAAATTATTTTCCTTTCCTTGTACTTGAAAAAGCCATGCTTATTTTGGAGGATTTAAATCTTGTTTTTAAAATAGAAGTAATAATTTGGAAGTCTGACTCCAAGCTACAAAAATCTGTGAACATCCCAACGCCCATGCCCAAAATCCAGTACTTTGAAGTTTTTGCCCCTTTTCCCCATTCAGTTAACTCACTCTGAAAGAAAACTCAGCCACGTGTGAGCACGTGCACGCACTAATTTATGGCTCATTTTTCCTCCCGGACGGTTTACATGCTGAGTACAAACCGGTAGGCTCAGAAATATGCTTGCAGCACGTTTGGAAAAATGACAAAAAAAGAACTTTAAGTTGGAGTTACGCTTCCTCCTCCCAGTATTGTATGCGAGCAGCACTATGCAAACACTGCATCGCCTTAAATAATTGGCTACTACAAGTCCTGATACCCACGCAACTGGAATATTCTGTCTACCCTTGCTTCTTATCTTTGCACGCGTACACCTGCAGCCACACTTCTGAGAGCCTGCCTGCTTCTAGAGACCAGTCTCCCAAGTCTCAGCTACCGGCTAGTCCAAGCTTATGTAAACGTCTTGGGATTCGAACAAACTCAATGACAATCATTAGCGATTAAACCAAACGTATACAAAGGCAAAGTAAACTGAACCTGGTACACACACGCAAAGATAAGATAGAAGCTGATAATCTTGCACAGCAACAAAGGAGAGCTGCCATACCGGAACAGACCAATGGTCCGTTGGTTTCCGAATTGTTCCCTCTGGTAAGGGCCAACACCTCAAATAATGCGGGGAGTCAGCGTGCAGCGTACGCTGCCAGAAGTCATTACTCGCCATACTGAGAACAAGAGAAATCACCAGAAAGCTCATAATTTATGTTTTTCCAGGCAGATTTTAAGATTTTTATTTTAAACTACTTAAAGAGGGTGGGAAGAAACTTCCCTCATGCACTTGGTTTTCTTAACATATTGACTTATAACAACTTTTTAAAGTACCTGAAGACTTCACTTACACTTCACAGTCATTTCCAGCACTGGGATAGTGTCTTCAGTATTTCAACAGGCCACTGTGAGGCCCGAATTTAGGCTACTTTTGTCCCTCCACCTCTCTTCCATACCCTGAAAACTCAGTTCGTTAAGGTCACAGAACATTTCACCTCTCAAAGCCGCTATCCCAAGGTGCACTGCTATGATAAGTGTGATAAGATGCCCTAGCTCAGAAGGTCATTGAGAACAGTGGCACTCGCTCATTCCCTCACCTGTGACAGCTAGGAAGGGTTTGGTGGCCCTGGCAGGACATTACCACGCACAGAGCCATACCACATGGCAAGCTCTTGCTTGCAAAATCCAAGTTTCCAAGCAACCACCAGTTGCATTTGCAGAAGGCACGCATGTAAACCTTCAACTGAATGCCATGTCTTTGCACAGGTAGAATTAAGTGTCTGTATACTATATACTTAATATATTTAAACAAAATTTAATACAACAACAAACCAAGTCATGTAGACGAAATTAAAGTTTATCATCTCCACTAGTATTTTTAGGCAGGTTTTGAGTCGTAAATTAATAGCAGATTCCCCATTCCTTCTCCCCATAGAGATTATTTCCACTAGTAAACTCTAGTCTTTCTTAATCTGCTCACTAAAGGTGTTTCTGCTCTTTGGTCTGAGCAAAATAGGCAAATCTAAGGCGTGTGCAGAATCCAGTTTATTTAATCAGCAACTGTGATGCCCAGTTATCCCAGAAGATTAACATAATCAAGAAGAGAGGAAGAGTATATATTTTGTATCTTGGAAAGCAGGTATTTCACAGCCATGGAAATATCAATTCAGAAGTAAACAGGTCACAGGTCTGATCTAGGATAGCAACCATCAAGGGAGACACAAGGGGCTTTGCTGCACACCAAAGCCCACAGCAATCTAAACAATAGGAAACAAACATACCAACACAGAATCTGTGGATTAAAGCTTTGAGTTCCGCTTTCCTTTTCTAAACACTAGAATTTAAAACTGAGGGAAATACTTTCTGAGTATCAGTTCTTATTTGTTAGTATTCCAGATACCACTGGCTAAGATTCCTGAGCAGGAAAAGGGTGTGACAAGCAATTATAGTAGATGTAGTTTTATCGCCTGATAAACAGTGTTTCAAACAGCCAGTCAGAGATACAAGTTAAATTGACTATTCTGTTGTTTCTAAATTGAATAATTTCAGAATACAATGAAGAAAATAGCCACACACTCTGCAATATGTAAACAATGGAAGAGCTAGAAAATGAGGAGGTCCACAGTGCTCATTGCTCCCATCTTCAGGCTAAATCTTGGCCAGGCCCCTCTAGTCAGCTTTGGCCTTCAGGCCCTGATCTAACACCACTCCTGTTCCCTTTCCACTCTGAACCTTTAAGAGAGTGACTGAGACCTCCCAGGCCGCCGGTAGCCCCCAAAATACGAAGGGGGTAGTCAGCAGAGGGAGTCACAGAGGCAACAGGCAAATGGCAACAGTTTCTTATGCTCATTTTGGCAGGTCCGAAAACCATGAGAAGAGTCCTTGCACGTCACAAGTAAAACCCTGCATAGCTTTCCATGAATGTCTGTTTTTATGCTGACAACAAAATAGTCATTACTTTCTCCAGTGGGAAAGAAGTGCATTCATGATTGTTGCGGGGGGGGGGGGGAAGGAGCATCTTAGAACTTGAGTCCTTTCCAGCTCTGCAGCTCATCACTCGTAACCAACCGCATGCAAAAATCTAGCGATCCACGTGCAAAAATCAAGTCCCACGCCTCCTCCAGAGTAAAGGCTGAGACACAGCAGCTTCTCTGGAAAGACTGTCTGCCTTGTCAGTTGATTTTTAGTAACAAAAATTTGCTTTGCAGCAATTATTAACCTAGCCAATACTCAGGATCTGGCTGGCAGGGGTGGCACTCAAACAGAGCATTTCTTGGTGCAGCAGAAAGAAAGCATCCCAGGAAGTTGCTTTGGCAGCTCAGAATCAGGAGCTGGAGAGGCACAAACCAAAGATCAGTAACCTAAAACATGGGTACCAAAAAATGGAGGCTTATCTACCACATAAGTAGGGAGAAGGTGAGATGGCTGAGAACAGTACAGACTCAATTCCCTCTCCTGGTGGAAATCAGAGAAGGGCTGCCTAAAAAAGCACACATGGTACTTGCAGATTGCCTTGCAAGAAATTCCTCTGTCTCATCAGAGCCCTAAGAGAATGAATTTGCACAATGCTTAGTAAGAGGGTTGAGAATATTTACTGCAACTGTCATTCACCATTGCACCAGAAGAGCTCTTCTGGAAAGGGAAATGCTGGGGCTAATGCATACACCGTGGGTAAGCATGTACTGGGGGGAGAGACTTCCCGTACATATTACAATCTCTTTCCTAAGGTAGAATTACAAAATCTTAATTCCTGCACAGATAGGATTAATCCACAAAACTAATAGTTGGAAATAAATAAAAAAACTTACAATTCAGGCTAGAATCTTAGGTAAAGGGTTATAACAATTATTTATTTTTTTCAGGGTTTTCCCAGACCTACTGTTATGGTTTAGAAAAAAAGTTACAATATTGAACACAATTTACTGTCCCTACTATACGTAATTCAAGACACCTGAAAAGGGTCAGAAGTCACAAGAGATGGCTGCCTAAACTTCCTTTTCAGATAAAAAAAGAACTCCTATTCCTGAAAGTTTTACATTGATCAACCCCAACTATTAGACACTTGGTAATTATGACCATCAGCTGTTATGTCATCAATAGCATTATCTTAATGCTAATGAGAATAGATCCCACAATTAACTCAACAGCTGCACAGTCATCTCCCAATTAAATACATTCATGACAGCTGTTTTGCCCCCACTAAAATAAAGTTGGTACCACTCACTCACCTGACTACCTAAAGACTCTAAAACACTCAGGTGTGGAATATAAGCACACAATCCTTAACTTAATGCTTAGAAACATATTTTAAAATCAGAATAACTAGATCATAAAAATTGACTTTTATTGAAGTCTTCTGTCTTAGGATGTTGATCATAAAATATCTTTACCTCCAGCTGTTGTAATAAGCTATATTATATACATACACGCATGTCTGTGCATGCATACAATAAACAGACACTGTGCTTCTGCCTGACCTTATTACCTTTATTTAACATGCGCAAATTGCTCAAGGGTCACGCAAGCCTTCTGCAACATCTCAATTAAAAAGCACTGATTTCTCACAGAGGCACTCGCTGAGATCCCGGCACACCACAGACCCACCACTCACTGGCTCAGGATGGATGCTGTGCTCCATGGTATTATACACACGGCAGCTTTCAACTTGCCAGCAGCTGAGCGAGCTTAACATCCTCCAAATGTTGTTGTCCTCCTTCCTGTCTAAAAATAACTGCAACGGCATTCATACTCAATAAGACGAGGAGATAGCAAGGGGCGATAAAAGAGGCAAAGAAAAAGAGCATCACCTGTCTCTCATTCTCCTCCCATGGGGCAGCAACACTGATAACACACCTGTCAGAAACAGATGCTGTGCAGTGAGCTGGATAATCAGGAGGCACTGCATTGAAAGTTACCAGTGAATGGACGACACTGTTACGTACTGCATTTCCACGTCCCTCGCCACGAGTCCTTTCAGCTCCCATAGTAACTTTCTGAAGAGAATAGCCTGGCCAGCTCCCGCTCTATCAGACAGCAATACCTAAGAGCTCCGGAGCTGAAATAACAGCCTTTCTGTTCCAAATAAAAGAAACCTTCGCCTGGTGTGTGACTTTCTGTTTGCTTTGTTTCGCACCTATGAAGAAACAAACCCACAAAGGAAGGCTGTGTCTGTAAGACGTTCAAGTACCGGGCTAGTCTGGAAAGCTCCGCGACTGAGAGGACCGCCGGGGCTACCGCTCTCCAGCCTCCGCGGCGTGGACGAGCGCAGAGGGGAGGCGGGCACGGCGGCAGCAGGCACCTCACGCTTCAGGGGCGGCCGGCAGGCGTGAGGGGATGCCCTGAGAGCCACTCGAACCGACGGCCGCACCGGGAGACGGTAACTGCGCTCCGGGCAGCGGCGCCGCCGCGGCTGACAGAAGAAGCCGCTGTAACGGGAGTCCCGTCGCGGAGCAGGTGGGCGCGGCGGGGAGCGGGGCAGATACTCACACGGTGAAGTGGTACACGAAGCACTTCCAGCCCGTGGGGCGCTCCAAGAAGTTGTAGACCCTGCCCTGGACGCTGCTGCGGCTCAGCAGGGGCTTGCGGAGGCTGTAGATGGAGACGCGGGGGTCGAGGCTGACGGGTGGCCGCGGGCAGTCGGCGTTCACTACCACCACCTCGTTCCTCAGACGCAGCGGCCGGTCCCGCTCTGGCTCCGGGCTACTGCCCGCCGGCGGCTGCCCACCCTGGCTGGCGGAGAGCGGGGCGTAGTGGGCGTTGGGGGTGCTCTCAGCCAGCTCCAGCGCCGAGAGCTTCTTGCTAGGCGTCATGCTGCCTTTCCTGGGGAGCGACAGCCGGCCCAGGCTCCGGCTTTTCTGCTCGCCCGGAGGGGAGCTGGAGGACATGGCTGGGACAACTCGGGGAGGTCGGGCGGCGTTGTGGTGTCAAGGCTGCGCTGCCCCGGAGAGCTGGGGACCGGCGCCGGGCGCCCTCTCCCGCCGCCGCCACTGGCCCGTCCCCCTCGGGGGCGGCTCCCAGCCGGGAAAGGTGAGGGGAAGCCGCGGCGGGGGCGGGTCCCAGTCTGTAGTCCCGGTGCCGCCCGCCGGGGAGCGCTGTACTGCGGCCCCGAACCGGCGGGGCGGGGGCTGCGCTACCTCTGCTGGGGCGCCGGGGTTGTGCCCGCAGTCGGTGGCGGCCTGCCGTCTCTCGGGCTGCACCGGCTTCAGGGACCTGTCCATAAGCCCCGGAGACATGGGCCGGGCAGCAAGCGCCGGCTGGAGTCTGGACCTCCTCTCCGTGTCAGGCCACGCTCCTCATTACTGACCTGGCCCTGTTTCATCGGACCCCGTGTCCCCAGCACGGCTGCACGGAGGTGGCCTTTTACCTTTGTGAGGCTTGTGCTGCAGGAGGTGATAGGGTAGGGATCAGAGAGAAGCCTGACAGCAGCCCACAAAGCCTAGCAGGTTTCCCCCTCTGACTTTACTGCGGTGTGAATCGCTTTGGCATAGTAATAAGAGCTTTTTGTTGGGGTTTTTTTTGCCCCGATTAGCTAACAATTTCTATTACCAGAGGGTGCTCTTTGATCTGGTGTGCTGGAGTTTTTCCTTCCAGCCCAAAATAGAACAGAACTAGTAAGAGCTATGTCGAGTTCATGGTTGATACTGGTACTTGGACAAGAATGTTGCGGGAAGATAAGGTGCTAAATAAAGTTAAACAAAAACAACCCTGTTAATTGCAGTTCCATTCAAATGTCAGGCTGCATGTATGGTAGGGGAACTGGGCAAGATCTTTCACTAGTGAAAACAAGGAAGGCTTTAGGCTCTTGTTGGAATTTGCACCCGTGGAGGAACTGGCTGTTTTCTTAGGAATACAAAGACAGAAGTGTTACAAAGAGAATTTGTAAAACTTGTTTCTAAACCAACACCACTTTAACCAGGCTTACCCCCTGCTCCAGCAGAGCAAGAAGAACAAACTAGCTCAATGAAAGCAGCTTTTGAAGGGAAGCTTTTCCTGCATCTGGTCAAAATAGAGCCAGGTTTCTCTCTTTTGAGAAATTTTTCTTTCTTATGATGCATCTGCAAGAAAAATGACTAATGGAAGAAAATGTCATTGCTACCCTTGAAGGCTCACTTAGGACTAGCCTGATAAAGTCTTGATATTAAAGTTAGCAAATGAGTTTCTTCATGCAAGTGTTCCACGTTATTTTAAAGACCAACATATTTTCTAAATTACACAGGACCTGATCCGGGAGCCAACTGCAAAACATAATTTACAGAGTTCAGCAAAACAAGAGGCTGTATGTTCATATGTACATTATGTTCTTCACAAACTGTTTTCAAAATCTTTAAAAAGTATTGCAGCATCATGTTGTTATTAGAGAACAGAAACCCCAATATATATGAACCCAAGAAAATGGAATTTCTATCTTTCCTACACTATTTCCTTCCAACCCAAAAGTTAAAGCAGTATTATGTATTTAAATAGATAAGCAGAGAAGAAAATTTTTAAGAACTAAATTTGATCCTCAGTCCTGAATGAGAAACACTTCCAAAACACCAAAGTTTGTTTCAACAATTTTTTCACTGCAAAACAAGTAAAGTCTTAAATACTTTCCATTGCCCAACATATTGAACTATTTTTCAGGTCAGAAATATTTCCATAAGGTTTTGGGTTGGACCTCTTATGTTGGCTACATCTTTCAAAGAATCATCACAAATAAAGGAATTTTAAAATAGTTCACAGTAGTATTTAGACAGTACCTATCCATCTTTTCCTGGACTCAAGGAATTCATCAAAAATCCACCTTTTTTAATGTGTTGCTGATGGATGATGACAATTCTTCTATATAGCAGAAATAATTTGGTTAGATGATACACTGCAAGTTCATGTTACTGAATGCTAAAATATCTGTCTGGCACAGGTGAAGGCAAGAGCAACTTAAAAGTGTCAAATAGATGACTACTTATTCATGAGAATAAAAGAAATGGTTATGTTAATATATATTAAGTTACCAAAACTATTATAGTTTGCCACATTATCCAGGTGAATACTTTAATTCTCATAATTCTCAAATCCCAGAACTTTGCTTCTCTAGAACTCTAAGTGGGAACTGGGGGAGCAAATCGCTCCCCCCCCCCACTGTAAGAGCAGAGCAAGTCCATGACCGCCTCATGAGACTGAATGTCTACAAGTCTATGGGGCCAGATGACATGCATCCCCGGGTCCTGAAGGAGCTGCTGATGTGGTTGCTGAGCCACTATCCATCATATTTGAAAAGCTGTGGCTGTCAGGAGAGGTCCCTGGGGACTGGAAAAAAGGTCACATCACTCCCATTTGTAAGAAAGGGAGCAAGGAAGACCCAGGGAATTACAGGCTGGTGAGCCTCACCTCTGTGCCTGGGAAGATCGTGGAACAGATCCTCCTGGATGACAGGTTGAAGCACATGCGTGACGAGCGAGCCAGCACAGTTTCACCAAGGGAAGGTCGTGCCTCACCAATCTGGTGACCTTCTATGATGGAGTGACAGCGTCGGTAGATAAAGGGAAGGCGACCGATGTCATCTACCTGGGCTTGTGCAAGGCCTTTGACACAGTCCCCCACCACATCCTTATCTCTAAATTGGAGAGATGTGGATTTGATGAGTGGACCATCCAGTGGATAAGAAACTGGTTGACAGAATGTAGACAAAGGGTGGTGGTCAATGGGTCTATGTCCAGGTGGAGGCCAGTGACAAGTGGTGTCCCCCAGGGGTCTGTCTTGGGACCGGTGCTCTTTAACATCTTTATCAATGACATCGATGATGGAATTGAGTGCATCCTCAGCAAGTCTGCGGATGACACCAAGCTGAGTGGTGTGGTTGACACCCTAGAAGGAAAGGAAGCCATCCAGAGGGATCCTGACAGGCTGGAAAGATGGGCCGGGGTGAACCTAATGAGGTTCAACACTGCCAAGTGTAAGGTGTTGCACTTGAGCCGGAAGAATCCCAGACACAGACACAGACTGGGGGAAGAGCTTCTTGAGAGTAGCCCTGCTGAGAAGGACTTGGGGATTCTGGTGGATGAGAAACTTACCATGAGCTTGCAGCTCGCAAGGCCAATGGTATCCTGGGCTCCATTAGAAGAGGGTGGCCAGTAGGGACAGGGAGGTGATTGTCCCTCTCTCCTCTGCCCTTGTGAGGTCCCATCTGGAGTACTGTGTCCAGATCTGGGGCCCCCAATACAAGAAAGATGTGGAACTATTGGAGAGGGTTCAGAGGAGGGCCACGAAGATGATTAGAGGGCTGGAGCACCTGCCCTATGAAGAGAGGCTGAGGGAGCTGGTCTTGTTCAGCCTAGAGAAGAGAAGGCTGTGGGGTGACCTCATTATAGCCTTCCAGCACCTGAAGGGAGCTTATAAGCAGGAGGGGATTCAACTTTTTAAAAGGATAGACAATGGCAGGACAAGGGGGAATGGATTCAAACTAAAGGAAGGAAGGTTTAGATTAGAAATTAGGGGGAAGTTTTTTACAGAATGAGTGGTGAGGTGCTGGAACAGGCTGCCCAGAGAAGTAGTGGATGCCCCATCCCTGGAGGTGTTCAAGGCCAGGTTGGATGGGGCCCTGGGCAACCTTGTGTAGATCCAGGCCTGAGGTTGGTGGCCCTGCCTGTGGCAGGGGGGTTGGAGCTCTATAATCCTTGGGGTCCCTTCCAACCCAGACCATTCTATGATTCTATGATTCTATGATTCTATGATTAATGTGGTAATAGGAATTCCTGGTTTTCCCCTTCATAAGTAGGCATGTCTTGATATTAATCACATTTGTTTTACAGAACAACAGAATTAATTTAAGTGAAGGAAGAGGAAAAAATCCAGGGAGCACAGTGAAAGAGCTAAAAATGGGAAGTGGAGGAAGATGAGTGCTACAATATGCTTATGGAGCCAGGTTGCTAGGCTTTAGTTATGAAAAGAGTTATAAAATACGCTGGATAAGGAGGATATAGGTTTTAAATATTACACATTTAAATACTATATGGAATTAGTTCTCAGAAAAGCAATCTACATTGAGCATTTACAGAGCTGTAGCAAGATTGGTAGCAACAATGACAGTGGCTATTTCACAGTTTGCAAGTACTGTTTTAAATATTATGTCTTCAGGAGGATTTTGATTCTAGAAAAGAGATGTGGTAAGTCACCTAAGTGTGATGATAATACACCTGTGAAACTTGTAGTAAAGCTCCCAATCCTAGTAATTTAATCAGAGCAGGATTAATAAAGCACTTGTGAAAATCCCACCACCGGGCTATAGGAGATCAGAAGTGTTTGGCCTATCTTGGGGCTGTGTTACTGTTATCCTGTACCAAATTATAATCAATATTATGAATGCATTGTCAGGTATGCTCATTAAATGCTATCTTATCACTCTGTGCCTGCCACAATATCAGGTAAGATCCCACTGCTAAATCACTGCCAAATGTTTAACAAGCCAGAATTGGTGCAGCCAGTTATAAAGAGGCACCTTGATCTTTTATGTGCATTACTTCCCTGTGGAAGCTAAGACTCAAACAAACACTAAGTATCCAAGTGTTCTCTGTCTTCTGAAAGCCTTTAACACTTACATTGCAATTACAGGTTGCACCAGTTCTCCCCGGCTTCTTATTTGCAGTTAGATTACTTTGGAGGATGGTTTTGATTTCTTTTGATTTTTAAATGCCACTTTCCATTTCTGTCCAGCTACAGTGGGGGACATATTAAAGAACTTTTTCAAGGGGCTCTTTTGCTTTGTTTTAATATTTTTCTTGAATTAGAACAAAATCTTTTGTTGCCTTCCATTTCCTGGCGAATCCACAGTTTAATCATGTCAGTAGATCATTTTAAAAACACAGTGATGGAGGTAAATGTGACTGAACTGAGACTGAAGTCTTAGGTTGTTTATATACTTTCATACAGCAGTAACTGTATGACAATAACTTTTGAAATATTCTCGATCAATTTAAAAAAATCTGCACACAGAGCTATGTCAATACTTTGGAAATATTCCTACTAAAAGCTGCAAAACAACTACCTACCTAGACCTCAGATGCAAAGAAAAGCTTGAAAACACAACAATAACATGTTGAACAAATAAACCTCAGCCTCATGATTCAAAGCAGAGGCGAGGAACAATTTTTTTTAACCCAGGAGAGACTATGCCATAGCCATTTCATTGGGGAAGTGGGGAGATACATATGTAAGTATTCATTTGTTGTTCAAGTTGCTATTAAAGAACAGTTTCCTGAGTACCTGTACACTTCTCCATTTTTCATTGGACACCTTGGTAGTCTTATTTACCTTTTTTTTTGGTTGATCACAACCTATTAATGTACAACTGGTTTGCTTATATGCCAGTTTAATTTTAGGTTGTAAATTTAAGCAAAAACTTTGTTACAGGCTCCTGAGTACGTTCATGCTTCTTCTGTATAAATCCAACAGATTTTCCCTGATGACAGGCACTGCCAGTCAGACAGCTTGGTAGCACACTGGTAGAAACTCCAGATATGAAGAGGGTAAATCATTTGAAATGGCAGTGTCCCCCCAAAGCCTGACCATTGCAATCAGTTGTTTATAATGTGCGGTACTAACTTCGTCCTGCTCCACTAGTGCCTTGTGGTCCCTTGGCTGTATGGCTCAGGAGAATCCTCAGGTTAGTTCAGCTCACTTTTTCCTTCAAGAGAGATTATTCCAGCTTCCTTGATCAGCAACATCCACAATTACCATGCCGTTGCTCTACCTGCAATTCAGGTATCTATTAACCATCGCTGTCTAGGCTTTCTCTGAGTCAACAGAAAGCAGTAGCACCATCAAGAAGTACTGGGGTGACTGTGTCTGGGGAATGTGACACCTTTGCCATTCATTTTAAAAGCACCACTGTACAATGCTGGTAATTAGGACAAGTGCTGCAAAGAAAGACACAGGAGATGTTCATCTGTAAAATTACAGATGATTAGGGCAGCCTAGTTGATAGGCAAAGTATGTTCCAGACCAAGTCCTCAATAAATTGTTTCCTGAAAACTGGACAACATAACTTCTTGCCTTCTGAAACGCTGCCCTCAGTGGGGAATTAACTATCTGCAGACAGAGTAGGACTTGGAAAAATGATAAGAAATGCATGTTGTTCCTCTTGAAACAAATTAACCAAAGCAAGAGCCACCGAACAAGTTAGCAGCAGTCATCAGTCTGAAGTCAGAGACCACACTGATGAACCACTTCATAAGAAGATTAATCACTGTCAAAAAAAGCACACTTGAAAAAGTTATTTCTGCAGTCTGCCCTTCTCTCAGTCTCTTTCAAGACAAATTGGGCAGACAGGTAACTTTCTATTCAGAAAGTTTACACCAGCTTTTAATATTCCCCCCTCTGTTCTGCTGGGTTATTTTTAACAGTGGATGCAGTAAGCTTAGGAATCTGGTCAGTAGAGAGAAGTAACGTTGCAGAAGATAACAGCATGCACCAGATATCTGGCGTTTGGAGGCTTTTCAGTCCAGCAGCTGACAATCCTGATTATTATTATCTGTTTGAATGCTATCTTACTGCATGGTTATGTCTATGTTTATAACCTCTTTTTACATTGCTTCACAGGTTTTTAAAGCATATTCATGCCACTCTGGGAAGAATGTTATTGCCTACCAGTGCTTGGGTTTTAAGTCCTAAAGCAAAGTTTCAAGAAAGGTTCTGCGCATATGTTTAGACTTATGGCACACAAACTAATTATTTTTGTTTGTTTTGTGTTCATGTGTTGGAAGTTACACATGCATTTAAATACTTAAATGTTCTACAACAAGAAGTTTGAATCTTGCAAGGTGAAAAAAATAATTATATATATATATTGCTATTTGTGCATAGGATTAATCCTGCTATTTACAACAATATTCTTTACCTTCAATAAAATGTGTGCCCGAAAAAATGAAACCCTTTCCAAGTCAGATTGAGCAAGTGTGTATCTGCACCAATACTTGGCAGACTTTATAATTTTTCTTGTCAATGAACATTCATTTATATAGAAGGCCAGTACCAGCCAACTGGAATTTTGTTCCTGTCAATAAAGATCCACAGAATTCTGAAGAATTCAGAGCCTAAATGTATACTTGTTTAGGAGCAGGAATTCAGGGGAGAGACCTCAAAAAGTTCGCTGGCAGTAAGAACAAAACAGCTAGAAATGTAGCTGAACTGCTTGAGTGCATCCCATCTTACACATGTCCCTCTCCACACTCTTTTCCTGCTCCCAACCTGCTTGCAAATCTTGACTAAAGTGTCAGGAGGAAAAATCAAGATCTAGAACTTGTGAAAAAGCCTGGCAAAACTAGGAGGGCCTACCGTTAGGAGATCTCAGTTCTGGTTTCTGACAGCCAGGCACACTTGTGCGCACATGTACAAGGACTCTCGCCGGTCTGTTGCAGCAGTTGCCTGTGGTGAACCATCCTCCTCAGTTCTTTGATGTCATTTTCATAACTGAAAAATGATTCTTCTGAGTATCACTCCAGAAAAGAAAACTGAAGATGCTGGTAAAAAGCTGCAACATTCATTTCCTCCATTAAGACTGATGTGGTGTATTTTCATCCCAGAAGCACGTGAGACTCAACAGGCATTTGATTACTCACACACAGGATACAGGGCGCGGATTCGTTCACATGCAAAGGTATCTGAGGGCAGAGTGACAAATGGCATTCTTCAAATGAAAAGATTGTTGCTTCATCATCTTGCATCAAAAGAAAATTCTCCTCCTTGCATTAGTCACAAACCCTCTCTTTGTTTGACTAAGATCGGTTTCAAACAACGCTGCTGATTAAACTGCAAATAAATAACAGAACTTTTGAAATCCTGAAATCCCCTCCAAAGGTTTGTTTCCATAGTTCCTTGTGGAGTGGACTGTGCTTAATAAAAGGATGTTCTGGTGTTTCAGGAAGGGTTTCACTCTTAGCAGTTGAGAAAGAACTCACTAGTTATCACTAAATCTCTTCCTGGCCAATGAACACTTCCTGCCTGTGACCCTGTTAATCTGTAACATATAATATCCTGCTTCACACGTATGGAATGACATGGGATAGATAATAATTCTTCTGCAGCAGGGCCCACATTAGCAACCCACTTTTGATGTCGGGAGTCATCAAGCGTATCTGTGGTTGAACGTGCCTTTTAATTGCAGGTAGTTCACTAGAAAACTCCAGTGGGAGGTTACACATGTGCGATGCAAGTAGTACAGTGCCAGCCCTGTGGTAGAAGCAGGAGTTTTCAAGGAGTAATTCATCAAACAGCTTTCTAATGCCCCAAGCAAACAAACAAACAAACCAAACCCTACAGAGTAACAGAAAAGGTATTAGCAATGTCTCCTCCCCTGCCATTGCACCTTTTCTCAGTAAATAACCTCTCAGTGCAAACAAAATGGAAACTATAAAGCTCAGCAGATAGACCTCAGGAGACCTGTGCAACGATCAGCTCTGCCAAACTGGAATTTCAGGTTGCCTTTCGTCTCACAAAATAAGAGTTTTCATTTTGGTAGAACCAGGTAAAACTACACAATGCAACATAATTTAGGGTCTTGCAAAAATTATTTTAGCCTGTTCCATAATTACGACTTAATGCCAAATTCCAGTCCCATCCCTGACCTTTTCCTAATTGGGTTAATTGCAATTCTTGTCTTTGTGTCCTCATCTTTAGTGTCTCTGGAGCCCACATTCACTTCCATCACTTTTTACAGTAGCGATGCTAAAGCTAAAGCTTGCTGAATTTGTGCTCTGCAGAGCCCAAAAACTTTGGGGGCAACACCCCCAAACACCCCTACTTCTGTAGTACTGCAGAAGTATAAATACTAGAGCGCCCTTGTCATCTCCCTGGCTGATCGCTAATTACAAATCAAGTGACCCAAGCGTTTTTGAAAGCACTTGCATGCATAGCCAGGCACTAACGTTTGCTAACCGGGCTATTAAACTGCTGTTAGCTACTGAAATAAGTTGAAGGCTCTGCTAAAGGACCACTTGGGGAGAAACTAAGCTCACGGATTGCAGGCTATTTGAACCACAGCCCAATCCTACTCTTCTCAGCAACTCTGAAGAGACAGTAAGAGTATTTGCGTTGTACTCCTCAGAAGCGCAACACAAATACTCTTCCATGACAAACCTCCTGGCAGCAGATGCGCTGGTCTCCAATTGGGCGAAGAGGCGACCACCCTCCAAACCCATATCCTGCCAGCAGGAAAGTCACTTTTCTTTCCTTGACCAAACCTGTTACGTAATAAGTTAATTCACATTTCCTATTATTTCAGAGCTCGTTACAAACAAACGAGCGAAGGGCCTTTGGCCTGCAAAGCTTCCCTTTGCTCCTCGCCGGAGACCCCTGCGGCCTCACACCCGGCCTGGCGGTGCCGGCCCGTGTCCCGTTCCTGGGGGTCCCTCTAGTGGCGGCAGCGCCGGGCTCGCCCGGCCCCGCTCCGCCGGCGGCGGTTTGCCTGGGGCTTTGCAGACGCTCCTCACAGGAGGCACAAAACAGTACTTTCAAAAAGGTGAAGTAAAAGGATTGGTCACATTAGGACAAAGGAAAAATGACCGGCAGTTTAAGAACCAGGAAGCTATTTCAGGCAGTTAGACAATTACGTGTTAGGGCTTGCGGCCTCGCCATTCCATCACTGTCGCAGTTGGCTTTGTTTGTTTCTTTTACCGGTCTGTTTTAAGACGTCCTCGTCTTAATGCCTTATTATCAAACTGCCCCTTCACTGCCCAGGGGAACTTCTATCTCCTTTTTGGATTTGTCTTTTTCACCAGGGAGCTCTGCTCGCTGTGCCGCTGTCCCCACTTTCAGCTGCCCAACTAACAGTAACTGCCCACAGGCACACATGCCTGTCCTAGATGCTCACAGCCTGACTGGCCCTCAGTGGGACAAGCTGCCCTATTACAATCACATAAACGGCAACAATGGAATTCACAGAATCATAGGGGTTGAAAGCGACCTCAAGAGTTCATCAGGTCCAATCCCCCTGCCAAAGCAGGTTCTCTAGGACAGGTAGCACAGATAGGCATCCTGAGGGGTCTTGAATATCTCCAGAGATGGAGACTCCACCAGGTCCCTGGGCAGCCTGTCCCAGGGCTCTGTCACCCTCACTGTGAAAAAGTTCTTTCGCATGTTGGTGCGGAACTTCCTGTGCTCCAACTTGCAGCCATTGCCCCTTGTCCTGTCCCTACAGACCACTGTAAAGAGGCTGGCTATTTCCCCCTGAGTCCCATACTTAAGATCTTTATAAACATTAATAAGGTCCACTCTTAGTCTTCTCTTCTCAAGGCTGAACAGCCCCAGTTCACTCAGCCTTTCCTCGTAGGGGAGGTGCTCCAGTCCATTAATCATCTTCATAGCCCTCCGCTAGACTCCTTCCAGGAGATCCCTGTCTTTTTTATATCAGGGAGCCCAGAATTGGACACAATACTCCAGGTGGGGTCTGAACAGGGCAAAGTAGAGGGGGAGGATCACCTTCTTTGACCTGCTGGCCACGGTCCTTTTGATGCACCTCAGGATCCCATTGGCCTTCTTGGCCAAGTGTTACATTTTGAGCCAGGGAAGAAATATAACAAAGTAGCTTATAGAAACCACCCAATTTTTTAACACAGGAGCCCTGATGTTCTAAAGAGAGCTTCTTTTTATGCAACAAACCTCCAGCTACAGCTCTCTACTTCTCTGTTATACACAGAGCCATACTATGGTGATTTGTTGGAGACAGAGATCTGACCCTAGCAGCATTTCAGTAGTGGCTTATGGGCTCTCTTAAGTATAGAGGCCCCTCCTGTCCAGCTTTTACATGGTGTTACAGGTTACACTTAACAGCAGATCAGTCTCTTTACACTATTTGTAAAACAGTGAATTCTCCTGCACCAGTAGTTTGACTCACAAAGTTATGGTTATGGGGTAGAGAATATGAGAGTATTTTCCAAGAAAAAAGGCTGATGGCTTAGCCTGTGTTTCCCATTGAAAACATCTCTGTGATTTGGCTTCTGTTAACAATCTAAGCAAATACTTAAAAGATGATAGCATAATATTTGATATTTACTATTACAAGCAATGATACATGAAAACTGAACTGTAATAAGCTGAGTAGTTTGATGCGTAGCTGCCAGGGCAAAAGGAAAAAAAAAAAAAAGAAAACAAAAATAGGCCAGACTTGAAGTTGATACATTCCCCAGATTTGAATAATAAATAATACAAAAATTATCAAAGAGAGCACCAGTAGGTATACTGAATTTAAGAAAGTATCTTCAGTCCTCAATCAAAGAGAAAAGTTCCAGTCTGTACCTCAGACCTGAATGACAGCAGAGTTCAGCTCCCTGTTCTCCCACAGACTTCCTGCATGACCTCTGGTGTGGCATTGTTCTGATTTGTGCCTCAGGTTCTTAATTTCTAAATGGGATAATAGCACTGTCCTCCTTTGTAGCTGTGATGATAAATGTGGTTGCCTGCTAAGCACATGGATTTGCTAGGGAAGAGGAGAAACAGGATTAGCTGGTATAAAGGTAGGGATGCCTTGGAACACGGTACAAAGTTCTGGTGTGCAAACAGAACAAATAACATTGGGATTTTGAATCAAGATATTGTGGTTTGAATGGAAACACAAACTAGATTGAATGCTTTAACTGCTGCTGATACTATACAGAGATTCTTCCTCTTTCTCGCATTGACCATTGCTGTGAAATTTCACCATATGAACAAACACGGAAATGGACTTAACCTGGCTTATCAGCCACAAGAGACTTAGTTGTGACCGATAACATGGATCTTTTAAGTTACAGGCCAACCACTGTACAAAGGAAAAACAAACACATCCCATCACCACATCAGTGACCGAGGTTAATAACCCAGGGGGAGAAATGAGAACCTCTTGAGAATGCAGCAACTCAAATGTTACATTAGAAGACAGTTCAACTCAGTGAACATTCAGTTGAAAGTTTCACCTTACAAGACAACAGAGTGTAAGTAATAAGTCACTGCACACACAATGACAGCGTGAGCAAGAGGATGGGATGCACTGAGTAAACAGTGTCATGAATTTGCAGTGTAGCAAGTGCATTCAGAAGCTTACAAAACTTCTAATCTAAGCATCTGTAAGATAGTCATCAATTATGAATCTTCATACTTAAGCATTATTTCTCTCTTAGCAGATTGACATTAAGGCTGGAAAGCTACCAGGAAGGGAGACAGATGCATGGGTATGATGATGGGTCAGAGAGGCCAGCAAACCTTCTTAGAATTCTCCAGAAAAGGTAATGAAACTGTCTAAGAAATGGGTTAATAATCAACACATCTGTTTCTAGCAGGATGGAAAACACACAAAAAAAGGTTTGCCTGATGGAACACTGTAGTTTAAATGGTACTTAGAAGGATACAAACATACAGGATTGCAACAGAGAAGACGCCTGCAGAAGAATTGTCCATGGTCTTGTTCAAGATTTGGTACAAGAAGAGTTTAGCCTCAGACCCAGTATTACTCCTTAACTGTAGATTAAAGTAAGCAAACCACTTAGTTCTACAGTAGAGGAGAACTTCTAGGGCTATGACTTTCAGAGTCTCATCACCTAGTGCTTTCTGACAAAAGCAGTAGTCAAACCTAGACAAAAATAGCCAGTGCCTTCAACACCATACATTACCATCTGGTTCAGCTTTCAGAGACCATTTCTTGATTAAGATCCTGCTTAATTTCAATTTTTTATACTTCAAGCAACTGCCACTGTTGTAACAATGATCAAAGATAAAGGTCTTTCCATAACTGTGATGTAATGGAATTTAAAACAATTAAATTCCTAGAAATACAAGCATTAATAGAAACACAGACAGTTAAAAAATTGTGACATACAGACGTATAAAGGAAATTTTAAAGCAATACAGAATGATTACACAGATCATTGCAAGAGAAAAAAAATCTGCTGTTCTCTTCAACAGATGGAATTTGGATATCTGGTTTATGTAATTTTATATTCTAATCAAAGGGATGGGTCCCAGGTGTATTTTCTAAAGGTTTCAGAAACAAAGCACAAAGGAATCCAGACTTGTGAAAAGAAGTCCAGAAAGGAATCCCAAAAGGCAAGTATAATGCCTGTGAAAATAGCAAAATCTATATTGAGGACACCTAATATTAATGGCAAACCAACTTAAGCTACAAAAACAGAGCCCCAACATAAACATTTAGGAATTATATCACTTACTTTGATAGCAAAGCACAAAAATATTTGAAGAAATGCATTACTACAATCATGAAAAGTTGAAAAGCTTGGACATATTTTTGGCTTCTTCAAAGTAGCTTTGATTTGCTGCAGTCAACTGAGATGCAATAATTTATACCAAATGAGGCCTGTTATGTATCAGTGAAGTCCCACAGGCAAGTTACCTGAGGAAGCATGGTGATGCAACATTTGTACTCCAAATACAGACTAAATCTCTTAAGTGAGTTAACTTTTAAGGCTGACATGCTGTGCACCAGCATTTAAAGTTATCGGTGAAGATAAGTGGACAGAGTTTGTTTGAAAACCTAAATCATTAGGAGAGCACTTAGACTGCACACACGTGCTCTGGGAAATTTGCAAAGGATTTCTGTAGCTGTCTCTTCTCAAAGGGAATGAAGGGTTAGTTACTGATGCAGTTACTCAACATCCAAGTTATTGCAATAATTTGAAGTTAATTTAGAAAGTATGTTCACAGCTGAAGTCCTTTCCCGCTGGTCGTCTGTTTCCGATCACTCTGTGCTCCCCTCCTGCTGCAGAGAAATGCTTGTTATTTGCATCTCCCTCTGTTTCTCAGGGCTTATTTTCATCCCGGAGGAGAGCTATTGGTATCACTGCACGCTAGCAATGTTTACTTTTACTGGCACAGGGGCCGGCTTGCCAGGTAATCTGGTAACATCTTCCTCTTCCCCAGTAGGAAAGGAGAGCAGCAGCAAATAGCCTTGGTAACAGCAGCCACCTCAATGTGACTTCAGCTCTGCAGGTGGACGGTCACGGCTGTGGCAAAGGACGCCAAGCAGGTAGGATCATAAACTAGGCTGCGTATATTAAAAGATGCTCGTGATTCAACCCAGAAGAGATTATTACTTACTCCACATATTTTCCTCTTTATCTGTGAGTAATCAGCAGTGATATAAAAGTCATTGCTACTCTTTCCTCTGTTTGAATAAGGAAGCACATGTAAAACTTCTAGATTTTTCTCTAATCGGGAATGTCACAAGCTAGTTATGGCTGTAGCTGGTCCTTTATCTATGTTCTAGATCACTTTCTGCAGTGTTTTTTTCTCTTCAGCACTTTGGGTTTTTTACATAAATAGTAGATAACTTACTGTATTTGTCCTGTTCTGGAATTAGACATCAGCAATGTTCTACTATTGTGCTGTCCTCTGTTTGGACAACCTTTTGGCTTGAATCTTCACGGACTCCTGCATCTCACTGATCCTTGGCTGCTGTTTTAGTCTGGTATTAGCAGACCACAGAACTGTTACAGTCAGGCAGTTGTCTAATATAAAGCGGTTTCTGAGATGGCAAAGCACATGACTTCCACTTTCTTGCACTGTAGGTTTCTACTCTGTGGATTCTTATACCAGCCTCATGATTTTAGGGCACAAGCATGCACTAATATAACTACACTGTGCTACTCTTTTCCTCTTTGACGTGTCTCCTGTTCTCTCCTCATCCTCAGCCCTTGGGGACAATTCCCAACAGTAACTTGGGGCACAGATGAGGTCTTCCAGTCTCTCTCTATTTTAATATTTGCTTTTATAAACTTTTAATGTAATTTTTATTTACAAGACTGCATTCAGAACAGCAGATTTTCTGAATGTTAGGTCACAGAGTTAAGGTAGGAAAAGGCATCTTTATTTGATGGCTTCTGATAAAAGGCAGTCAACTGCCTTTAAAGTAGTTCAGATGGGATCACAGGGAACACAGCAAGTAATGCTGACAAGCCAAAGTTTGGCTAATTTGACTCTTTGTTAATTCATCTGGAACAGCATCTTCTCCTGGTGAAGTAAATAAAAGAAAATCAATAAATAATAAAGGTGAAAGATGTCCTTGTCTTTTGCAAATTCTTTTTGATTTTGTATAATCCTTTTTACTCTAAAGGATAGCTCAATGGAACTGCTCATTTACATAAAATTAGGTGCCCACAGTCTCAAAGTACTAGGTCTATTATCTTCAAAATAGGCTTTTTAAGACCTTCATAGAAATAAACTGAATGCTTGCTAATTAGTATCACCCCAGATGAGTATGTAGCCTGCTTCAGTTTAGCATTATTAAACATTTTATGCTCCATATGTTTTTGCTTCATCAATATTACAATCGTGACCAATGTGGAACAGGACACAGCATATGGATACTAATAAAGCAGCACCACCAGTAGAAGCTATGTATTTCTATAGCTACAGTTTATTTTTTTTGGTAGGCCAATAATAATTTCAGAGAGTTCAAATTTTAGCTGTTTCCATGAGGCTTATGACAAGCAATAAAGTAACTTCTTAATCTTTCCTGGACTTACATTCTATAATTAGCTAGAAATTACATTATTATCCACATGGGGTTTGTTTTTTTTTTAAACAAATGTAAATATCACTGTTATATCCTCAGTATATAGCTCCACACTTGTAATTGTAAAAAAGTTTTACCCCATCTATATTCTATTATAGCAGAAATATTTATAGGAATTCTGTTAAATTTCAAACACAAGCACCTCTGATGACGTATTAAGTACTGAAGTGCTGTTCTCAGCTCTTGCCTCCTGCATAGCCCCACACTGTGACATAACCTACGAGGAGATGGCTCATGGATCTAGTGTGAACTGCAAAACCTTTTAACTTCCTGGAATAAAAAGCTTTCTTGTCAGGGTGGCTGATTTAAGCTTCTGTTAGCTTGCCTGAGGAAACCTGTGAAGGCACCATAAAGTGCACTAAGTATATTTCTAGTTCTCTTTAACTACTAAGGGCATTTTACTGTATCTTGATCATATGGGTTACTTGGTGTAACTGGGACTTATAAAAATCTCTTTTTGTGACATAAAGATTCAACACCACCTTTATCTTTAATTTACTAAGTATTGTCCCACCTCATGTATTCAAGACCTGTAGTTACATTGCTACCATGATAAAACAGGAACTTGCACTTCCAGAAGCAATGGCATCTCTTTAGTAAAACTGTGCATCCTTCCACCTCTCTACAGAGTTCCTTCTATATAAACTGGATTGATATAGTGGGTTTTTTGGTTGGTTGGTTGTTGGGGTTTTTTTCTCTCATCACAGCACCTTGGATCTACAGGTATTGAAACCAAAACTCCTAACCACCCAACTCTGTATTATGTATTGTAGAAATGGGCAACACCGCCCCCCCCCCCATCTCTTACTAAAGCAAGTTTGCTCTGTAATTGCTTCTCTCAGGACCAAATTATGATGAGCGAGGCAGAAGCCAGTTTAACATAACTCAGAAAGTTTGGCTGTTGAAGAGGGATTTCTAGAGTAGTCAGGAGGCATATAAGGCTTCATAGTTTTGTTGGCTGGTTTGGCCATAAAATTAAACAGGTCTTAAATGCAAACACAAAAAAGGAAAAAGAAAAAAAATCACTGTCTCCTGTCTAAGAGAGGAAATCTTTTTTTTGCATATAGCTTCCTTACAGCCATCTGAGAAGATAAATTCCTCTGTGATTTACAAATCAGTTTGGTCAGTTATGGAGCAAACTTTTAGAGATGACAGGGAATTGTTGTAAATTTTCTTGTTCATTCTTTCACCTCCAAGTTTCATCTCAATAAAAAGCAGAGGTTGCAAGCAGGAAACGAACTGGCCCAGGGAACACTTTGAAAGTGTATAAATATCAAGTGAAGGGAAGTATCTGTTATTCTATTTCTCCTACAGCGTGTTAACCTCTCTCAAGCACAGTACTTGCCACATTTGAAGATCCACCTCCTGCTTATAACTGGTTGTAGTCATGAGTACAGCCACCAGCCAAACTTATGGAAAAAAACTTACGGACAGAGGGGAAGCAACAGAGGCTTTGAGTACACAGTGAATCTGACAGACTTGGAATCTCTGTGTCAGCACATCCCTCTTGTCCATCTGCAGGCACAGATGTTCTTGAGTATCACAAACATCTAAGAATAAATGACATCCCTCTTTCTCCTCTATACTGAAGCAGTCTTCAGCAGCCTTAGGTCAACTATTTTCATCTATATGCCACGTTCACACACTTTCTTCTTTGCCTTGCAGTTTTACAATCTCCTCATTCATTTGGATCGGATAAGTAACCAAAGGAAGCTGATTTGCTCTTTGGCTCTCTATGATTTGCAGCAACCATATGTCAAAAATCAACGTTATCCATAGGAAAAAAGAAAGAGCAGGGTACCTAGTAGTGGATGATAGGCATACATTTAAAATCTTGGATTGGCAGGGCTTACTATATGCAAGAGATCCAAATTTCTGAAAAAGAGATTTAAAAACACGTCATAGTGCATTCGATAGGTCTGATATCTGCATGTGCGACATGGCCCAGTGAACTCAGGAGTGTGAGCCTGCGGCTTCCTGAAATTCACAGCCACATCCAAATCCAACTTCCATTTTGTAGCTAATGGAAAAGATAGAGGTTCATGTCTTACCTGAAGGAAAAGTTTAGAACAGCTGATGAAGAATTTTGCCACTGCCATTTTTGCACAATGCATTACGTTCAAAATTTTGTCTGCAGTTTTGTTATTTAAGAAACAAAACAGACTAAATTATTTTCCTAAGGTTTCGAATTCTCACAGTACAGCTTTTATACGGTTTATGCAAAAGAGATTCTTGGGTTTGAATATACTTCCTTTTTGAGCTTACAAAATTTGCCTAAACCACTGAACAAAGACTTATAAATAGGAGGTGATAAAACAGTCCCACAAGGACACAGTAAAAGTTCCCCCCAGAAAAATTGCTCTTTTTTGTACAAGAATGTGTGGCTACAGGCATGAAATTGTAGGGGTAGAAATGTACACAATTGGAAAGAGGTAAAGATTATTTTAGCATAGCTTATAAAGCAGAATTTGTAAAGGTTGGTACTTAGCTTGATGCTAGGGACTAACTCTAACTTTCTGAAGTCCTCTGTGGACATGAAGAGAAAAATGTGAATTTTTGCAGATTCTACAAGTACGATATATCAAAGATCTTAACAAGTGAAAAACCACTGGCTGATCTGAGCAAAACCGCAATAGGTTATTTCAAGCCTTTCCAGTTCCCAAGTGGCAGTCCTTTTTATTTTTTAATGCTTCTGGTTTTGGTAGTATTCTTTGTGCCCTCTGCTTTCAATAGCTCCCATTTGCCAGGGTCCACATACAATCCAGCTTCAACTAAAATTTTCAGGTATGGTTTTGTCTGCCTTATCTGAATGCTGCCCCTCCTGAAGCACTTGTTTTGAATTGGAATTGTTCCCACGTTCTTGCACTTTCTTTCAGCGTGCACTGTGGCTGTGGTTTCACCATTCATTATTTTCAGGAGTTTGCGTGCCGTGCTGTATACCACATTAGCCAACTGATTTTGCTGAAAAATGACCTGGCAAAAATGAGTTCTTTTTAAAGTGAACTCAGGCTGATTCACTGTAAGGCCACACAAAGAGTTGTGTTGGCACAGCTTCAAAGTGGCATGCCATGCTGTGGGAACGGAGCGGGGAAGGTCCAGGAGTATTTGAAGCTCGTGTCAGCCTCCCCCCACACCCTATATACAATGTGCTATGTAAGCACAGCCAATTCCTTTATTTTAATCAAGCGGCGTTGCTGTGTGTTTTTCTCTCATCTGTTCCATCTGCTCCTTTCATTGTTTACTTCCCTGATGTCTACATTTCCCTTTTATCACCTCTCCACCCTCTCAGGTTTTCTCCCCAGAATAAATCCACTTCTATGAAATTCACTGGCTGACATCCGTATGCAAATTTCTGCAAACTCACTAAAAGTACATTATTCAAATAGCCTCTGGAGCTTTTTACTGTGTTAAGCAGATGAAGACAGAAACAAAAAAGACAAAGTACCTATATTTGCATTAGCATTTTGCACATTCATTTGTTAAAGGCTTGGCGCCAACCCTATCGAAACCAAAGCACAATCCACCCTCCTAGAAACTAGTGGGAAGACTCCTGTGAATACTTAATTTTCCTTGCATCCTTGTGTCCTGGCAATTATGGGAAAGACCAGGCTCCAGAAGCATACCCTACAAACATTAAAACAAAGTTCAGTACCTAGGCTGTCTTCCCACATGTATGTTATAGCTTGGTTTTGGTGGGATTCTTGAAACAATTTTTTCCCCCTGCAATATTTCGTTCTGGTTATTGACTATGCACAGATACTATAAAGAAGAATTACTTGAAATAATATTCCATAGCAATGGCTGTTCTACAAAGGAAACTGACAAAACTGGTGTTTTTGAAAGCTTCTTGTGGGGCCAATTCACATAAATATAGCTGTAAATTTAATCCAAGCTTCTGTTTTACTACACCACTTTCTATGCTTCGCTTCTTTGTGTGATTGTGCTTCAATTTCCTTGTATCTATTAATGTATGCCCCTTTCTGGCCCTGTGTCTACAAACTCAAAGTCTCTGGTTAGTGAATACATCCCCAAGGTTGCTGTCAACCCACCTGGCCTCTTTCTGTCCTAGTCAAACCATGGAGAAACCTTCCCATTGGTTGTTTGCTGTGTGCCTGTTGCATCCCTCCAGCTCTCTGCTCTGGCAGTTAATGACTTGTCTTAGACCCTCCATCTGAACATGAGAGAAGTTAAAGTTGCACTTGTCGTGACAGTCACAATTCTTTTGTTCCCTTTTTCTATGTGTGCAATTCCCTTCATTTGCTACAAGCATGACAAAGCCCTATGCAGGACAGCTGGCCACGATTTCTGCTGCTGTATTTCACCATCCCTAGGTCTCTATGCTTTTATTTAGCAATCCCTTGGTAATCATGGTAGATTGATTCTGCTTTGTCATTAGGCTGTGATGCAGAAACATTTCATGCATCGTTAGCAGAACTTGAATGTGCTAATTCCCAAAATACATTTTCCAAAGCTGCAACATAAATATAAGCAAGATAATGTGTATAATTGCACAGAGAAATGTATGTATATCAGTCTCTCACATACGTATGCATTTATTTTCCCTAAAAAATACTTCTTTTTGTCCCATATCATATATTTATATTCCCACAGTGGGTTTAGATATTTTTCCCTTCCTGGGTTCTAGTTAATGCATTCTTATACATCCCATTCTCCATCGTATTTACCCTTGATTAAATACCGGGTTTGTTTCTTCACACTTAAACGTACACACCAGTTAGCGTTCATCCAACACATCTTTGGAGCACATGCTTAAGCTGAATATGAATTTTACCATCTTTTCTCTGCCCTTCACTTCTCTAGTTTTCTTTACTTTGATTCCCTGCATTTGCTTTGTTCTTCATATCCATTATGTTTTAATTGAAAACAGGATTGAAGACATGGCTACTCTTGGAAGCAAATAATTCCATTACACTGTTGTTGACACTGGCCCAGTATACTCACCGATGTAATTTTCCTTGAGTACTTGCACTAAAGTCAGTAAGAGCATTTCCATTAGTAAAGTTACATAAGCATACGTGTTTCTTGAGGATCAGGGCTGCAGATGCATATCCAGCTCTTAGGTGTGCAATAACATGCAGGTTAAGATCAGGTTCTTTGGGTGGCACTATACAAACTGCACCACAATCAAGGACTGCAGCCCAGTTGCTTTCCTTGCTCTCCTAACTAGGGACATCAGGGTTTCGTTCTCTCCAAGGAATTATTTCTCCAAGTGTGGTTACTATTGTATCCCTGGGCAGCCCTGTGACCGTTCTTGCCTTCCGCGAGTTACTTGCTGTCCTAGCCATGAACACAAAGAACACATCTTTCCTACCAACCTTTGGCACTGGTAAGCTATTACTGTCTCCTTTTCCCATCCTGCAGTCCTCTCGACTTTTGGGTACACAATTCTTATTCACTCAAGCTTTCGTCATTTTTAGGGCACGATTTCAGTCCTCATTGCTCCTGCTTGAACCTCCTCCAGCTGGTCCACAATTCCATTGAAACCTGGCTCTCAAATCCCAACAGAACATTGTGGCTAAAGCTGAGCAGCTGAGTGACTTCACACAGGCTATCTGCTTGTACTCCTACATTCTCTCCTACATCCTACACTCCTACAGTCTCTTTACGTGAGCAATGCTATGCTGCTCTGGCATTTGCCCTGCCTGTAACCTTTAGAGCCTTTCTGGCAGGGCTGCAGCTTACCCAATGGTATGCCATCAGGTGTGTTGGAAGCTGATTGTTCTTGCTTGAGTGAAGTTCACCGGACTCATCTCTGTTGCAGTTTCCCCCTTACTATTCACTTGCATCATTACTCTGAGGCCTCTCTTTTTCTGGCCGATAGTTAAGACTCACTTTTCATTGGGATTGCGAGCTCACTCTGCAGTGGGAAGTGCAGAGTCATTGGTGGAGTTTCCTTTTGCTCAACATGTAAGCTTCCTTTCAAGTTCATAAGCCAATGAGTTTGTTCTATCTGCCACTGAAGCCGAGAGGGAACTCTATGATTGATTTAACGTAAAAAATACTGGGGCTGCTGTATTACTATATTTAATCATTTCACCTATATATTCAAATGTACTCCTTGAGTGGGTGGAGGACTCTGATAGGGATTAAAAGTCAGGGTGTGTCCCAGCCTGCTGATCACCGTACTAGTATGAAGGACAATTCTTACTACTGCTAAGTCCTGAGACGTAATGACTACCATACGCCTACTCTCTTAATCAAACCCTTGAAGACGACAATCGAGGTCAAGCTATCCCTTGACTGGGCCCATTTTCACAAGATATGTTTGAAAGGCTCAAATCCGACCTCTCTTCCTTGCATGGACACAGTCTAATCCTGGTTAAAGTCTAAAGGAAGGGTGAAACGGACCCATGTTCTTGTCACCTACCTGGGGGTGAACCATCTGTCATTTGCTACCACAGAAGGGAGGAGAGCTACATGTTCACCGTGGGCTAAGTGGCAGTGACAGAAGCTGGAAAGAGCCTGTTGAAAGCTGGGGCAAACAACGGGAGAAGATGTAGAGGAAAAGGAGGCTGAGAAGAGAAGGCATGGCAGTGGAGGGGTGAGAAAGAACAGACAGGAGGGAAAACAATCCAGGAAGGGTTGTACATAGGTGTTTACATATTTCTCTGTGGTTCTGATCTCATCACTTTTTCAGGATAAATTCCTCACAAAAGAATCTCTGCGAGGATCCCCCCCCCCCCCCCCCCCCCCCCCGTAGAGTTTCCCCTACAGTCATTACAACTGTCCCCCTGAAGTTACACCTCCCTGCCACTTTCCAACATCCCAGAAATCTCGAATGCCCAAATAAGAAGTTAGGACTATCCAAAATGGAGAACTAAACACCATTAGGACCTGCAAACCTCAGCATTGCAAGCACTGGTTGTACAATGGTACAATTCTAACAGCTCCTGTTTACGAGGTTAAAAAAATAATGATTCATGAGACTGGCTGACACCTGGAATGATTTAATCAGGCCATCCCTAATGTAAATGACATTGACTCACATTTCCAGATGTAGGTGGAACAGACAATTGTCTTTTCCTCATAATTGTCTTAACTTGCTTTGCTAGTTAGAAATAGTTTTCTAGGTTATATTTCAAATCTGTTAATCATTAGAGGTACATTCTTTCCATAGATGTTTGTATTTATAGATGGGAACATCTAGGACAGAATTTGACCTACAAATTTAAATACGTAGCAGCAGCCTAGATAGAAAAATCTGTACTTAAGTCTGAACCAGAACTCAAGTAAGATTATATATACATACATACACAGAATTTAAAATATGAATGCACAGATTGGGGCAGGCAAGATTTTTGTGGCTTCCCACACACACATACACCCCTTACATATTTCTGATTGCTTGCCTTTAAGTAATCCTTTCACCAAATCTAATACAATGGCATTCTCACAGATAATGGAAGGGAAAAAAACCTTCAAATATTAGGATAAAAAGAAATGTGGGTTTTTCTAAAAAGTTCAACAGAAAATAGTACATGGAAAGGGAGAAAATGATGAAGCACTGGTCACCCCCACTGGTATTTCATCCAGCTGGGTTTATAGCCTTTGACTTTGCTTTTTTGCCTACCTTTCCTTAGACTATGCTCTTCTTTCTGGCTATCTGCCTGTTCTTTCCCAAGGCATGGACTTATTCCAGACCCTTGCAATTAACCAATACTCTGTGATGTTACAGTGATGCAAGCTGACCGCAGTTAAGCTGACTGCAGTGGAATGTCGTGACTTTGACCACAAAGATGTGACCCAATTACTGTGACCTGACTTGTAATCCAGTACAGCCAGAAGTCTTGAAGCAATAGTCCCTGAAACCACTAGAGACTTATGTGAAAGCTGGAACCAAGCAGGACAAGACTGAATTAAATCCAGAAGGAAAGCAGTCTGAAAAACTTAATTATATTACAGTTTATTAATACATGCTTACTTTCTTTGTTAGAAGACATTGGGTGAGATGTCCACGTGCCTTTTTAAGACTAGAAGTCTTAACAATCCAGGAAGAAATGACAGAGCTGTCTCTATCCTCTTTGAATATGTATTCAAATATTAAGGACATAAAACAGCCTGTGTGCTGACTGATGAGTGTGTGGCATAGCTCTGCCTCGGTGCAGAGTGGTGGTAAGGTTAAAGGTGCAGTATTTGAATAGGTCCACACAGGGTTCTGCAACCCTGCCTATAACAGCAAGGGGTTACACTGCAGTAGTTGAGACAGCTACAGAGGAAGGTATTTCATGTGGTCAGCCTTTGCATCTGCAAATCTTAGCAGCAGGTTGTTCTCTGGTGATTTTGCAGCATTTGTAATATAAGGAACTCCTGGGGGTTTTTGTTGGTTTTTTACCCCAACTTCTAATATCTATGGAGCAGCCTTTAAAATCTTCTTCCCTACCCCTTTAAACACTTAAGTAAGCCACGTTTCCTTGCTCTGTTGGCACCATTGGGTGGAACATTACACTGATGTGGAACATTTGCACCTGTACATTACTACAATCATACTGGAAGTCCCAGTATTTATTCCTTGGAAGTCAGACAACAGTTTTTCTTGGTTTATCTTCTACATGTCAAAGTCTCAAATCTCACTGTAACCAAAACAAAATATAGAAAGAAAAAAAAAAAACCCACCAAACACCAAACCAAAACCCCACCAAAAAAGAAGAGGTGGGGGCAAGCTACTTGTCACTGCTCATTGTCTTTGTCTGTAAAAGCTCCTGAAAACCACGTGCAAAAACTTAGGAAGCTTCACTCCATAATAGTCCAGGATCTCACCTAGTGTAGATTCTCAGCTCCATATAGGGCTACACTGTATTCCTGCATGGTTATCATTCAGAATCCTGCATAACTGCTGGACTTGTTTTGCCATCCTGTCAGTACCACTTTTCTGCTTTTGATGCTGGAAGACTTCCTGGCTTGGAATATGAACAGAAGAACAGCTGTAGGACATCATAACAAATTCCATTTAGCTCTGTGTCCCATCACGGACAGTGAGCTGCAGGGATGCTAAAGACATGGTACAAGAACTGGATAGAAAAATGAAGTAATGGCATGATTCAGAGACTGTTTGATTAAATAAATAAAATAAAGTTTAAAAAGGGAGGGGGTGGGCGGCAGTGGGTAGTGCCCTGTGCAGTGCCAGTTACCAGTTTCTTTCCTCACTTTCCAGACTTACAAAAGCTTGTGAACAGAGCTTCTGTTTCTGCATCTTACCTATTTTCATCTCACTCACTGTGGTTCACTACCACTGAGAACCAGTATTCCTAAACAGAAAAGCAAATAATATGTACAAATCTCAGTAGCTCAGCATCTTTGTTAAAAAAAAAAAAAATCAAGGATAACTACATGATCAAATTTTGCAAGCTGGAATCTAGAACTAGACTTAAAATTGACTATTTGGGGCCTATCTATGAGGTCAAATTAGCTATCAGATTCCTTTGTATATTGCTGTCTATTCCAAGTTCATTGCTTACCTGTAGATATAAATAAACGTGTACTATCCAGGACAGTGATGAATGGTGACTAAAAGTACCCTGGAAATTCAGTCCTGAAACTTTTTCTAATAAAATCCCCTGTTCTCCCAGCAAGTTCCAGGAAGTGATTTTTGTGCTTTAGAATAACAAAAATGTGTTATTATGACTCCATATTAACTATTTTCTTCCCCCAGAATTCTGCTCTTAAGAGATAAAACTGCATCTCCAGTGGAAAAGTGGAGTCAAACAAAAAGGTGTGACTACCATTATTGTTAATCCAAAAGCAGTTCTTTTAGGTAAGACACTTAACTGGCCTCATCTGATATTTTAGTATTCAGAATAAACATTTATCTCCAGAGGTGATGAGTGTGCAGACTGACAACAGCATCTTTAATGCAGTGATCTCTAACAGAAGTTGTTTTTTTTTTTTTTTTTGGGGGGGGGGGGGAGGAGGAGTTACAGAAGTATGGAATATCTGAAGGAGAAACAAGTCATAAGAGGGTCCATAACCCCTTTTCAGAGGCAGATCAGAGAAAAGGGCAACTCCAAACAACGTTTTCACAGAAAACACAAGAGAATACAGACGCAGCAATGGTGAAGCAGTCAGGATGCAGGCCCCCAAGAGACTCTTCCAGCCCGAGGGAACAGCTGGGAGCTTGCTCCCTCTACTGGAGCATCCCAATAGATCCACTAGAGACTCGGTAGTTTGACCCGTTTTTAAATCCACAGCTCGGACTAGATTAATGCAGGGTTGATTACCATTGCTGGCTATTGGAAGGATAATTTTAAAGGACTGAATAGCAAGGGGCATTGCATGAGGGCAAAGGGGATAGAGTTATTTCACTGCCTTTATTGTTTTTTAAGGGAAACAAAATAAAGCGTACAAGTTACAATTTGAAAAATACAGATTCCATCAGTTTAGTCAAACTAGAACATAGGAGAAGCAAGCAGACCTCATCAGCATCTCATGTAATGCAGAACAACTCTTCTTATATGACCTTTGCTCTAGGACAGATTACTTGCCATCATTCCTGCAGCCACCTATAGAGAAAACCACCTGCCTTTTTGAACTGTTTGTCCTTGTTGAGTACACCTTGGCCTTAAATACTTTGGCTTACAAATAAACAACCTATTCCTACAGCAAACAGAGAGAGTAAACCTCTCCTAAAATATCTTCAGATGAATACCATGTCATCACTTAGTTATTTAGTGTTAATGTTGGATAACATAAGTCATAGTAGCATGATGCAGAACGACATCAAGAAACTGTGACTCAGACGCTCAGTGACACAGCTGTGTTCCTGCTTGCAATAGTTTGTGGCTCAGGCTCCCCTTTCTCTCCTGTAGAATTAGGGTCACCTTTGGGCTCTGAGACACCCCGCATGACTTTAGACAGATTGCAGGATCTTGCACTTTGCAACCCACTTTCTGTCTGCTAAATGAGAGTCAAGAGAGTCTTACTCCTTCATTCCTTTGTATAACTTAAGTTATACAGCTTTGGTGTGGAATCTGTCTCCTTCTGCATACAACACCCAACATTTGGTACAAACACCTGCAATTTTAAACTGAGTGTTATAAGCATAACATTAAAAGAGCAAAATACTTGACTAAAACTCAGCAAGATGTAGATGAATTGGTGTTGAGGCCTCTCCAGTTTAAACAGCTTCTCATTTTCCAGTTTTCTGTCGTCTTAGCGAGCATCTTGGTCTACTGGCGATCACCTCACAAATTCAATGGAGGAAATGGAAACCAAGCTCTGCAGCAGTGACAGAGAAGAAGCTTTCAAAAGAGAACTACCATACTGCACAGGAGAAATAGACTTCACAGCTTCTGGGAAGAAACGTGGAAAGGTACATCACTGAGGAGTTTTAACCCTTTAACACTATTGCCACTGTTCAGCTGTTATGTCTTAGCATTAAATGTAGAGCCTGTAATAGTGAGGGTCCACAAGCCACAGTGCAAGGCACCACACCGTAGTCAAAGTAGTGACCATACTTCCCTGGACATCAACATGATTGAAAATAAGGCCTATTAACATACAGAAATCAATTGCTTGACTTGCACTGGCATGCTGCAAGTACAGTTGGTCAGTTTTTCCTTTAAAAGAAAGTAAAATCAATCATGTGCCCAGCTTCCTTCTTTTCCATCATTTAAGTTTTAACCTCTTTCTGCTAAAGAATTCACCGCTATGGATTTTAACATTTTAAACGTACTTTTGAGCTGTTTCAAGACTCTCCTTAAAGTTCTCTGTTTCGCTAATATGTGGAGAAGGATGGACAGGGACAGACCCACCTCCTCACTAGTCCCTTGCATATATTAGTGCTAGACCAGAAGGAATTCCTAGGATCAGAAAAATCTGATTTAAGATTTTGTTTCATCATAAAGTCTTAAGCACAAAGCCAAAATATACATAGAAGAGGAAGCAGCAAGAGATTCATATAGTATGTCCTTGAAAAACAGGCAAGAAGTCAGGCAAATATTTCAGCTAGTGAAGAAACAAGAAACGCCTCAGAAATTTGTGGGCTTTGCTAGACTTCCACAGAACTGAAGGCAGTTCAAGAGGAATAGCAGCGTTAAAGAATGATGCATCATGTCGATCTGCAACACAGAATTAACCCATGGAACTGACCCAGTTAGTAAGATGGCAATTATACAGAAGTCTGCTAAATTCACCCTAGTATTTAGTTCTCAGTTGGATCTTGCTCAAACAAATGTTTTTAAACAACCAAGTTAATGGTAAATTGCCCTCTGCATTCACCATGAACGATATCTCTACTGTATTGTACTGTCCCATTGTTATTCAGTGGTTTGTGTTTACTTTTTGTTTTGCTTGTTGAAGTTTATTAAGGTCCTAAGCACCATTCATCCTGGAGTTATATTCGAAGTTATGCTCAACAAGTGGAAGCTACCTGCCCCCAATTTGGTTGTGTCTTTAGTAGGGGAAGAAGAAAATTTCCAGATGAAGCCCTGGCTACGGGACACCTTAAAAAAAGGACTTATAAAGGCAGCTCAAAGCACAGGTTAGTGCTTTAGGCTATAATGAAGGAATTTATATTCTCACATCCAGCTTCCAATGATCTCTTAATGTTAATGACCCTGCTCATATGATTATTTGTGGAAGTTCAAGGCTTTGCTGAATGCAGCCTATAACCTGTACTTACATAACTTTTTAAATGAAAGTCATTGTGTTAGAAATAGCAAAAATAGTTATTTCAAACCAAATTACTCTAGGCAACCACTCCTGAAATGTAAAGTCACCTGGCATTACTCCCTCAGAAGTAACATTAGAAAGATAACACGGGATGAGACCAAACGCATTATCCCTTTTTGGTGCCATAGCAAAATAATTCTTAAGAGAGCTTAGCAATTTGACCTCAACAAGAGTGAATTTAGGTCAAAAGTAAGAATTCTTCTTTCCTTCATTCTCCTTTTTTATATATAGTTACCAAAATCATGTTACACTAGTTTTTATTTTTTTGAAGACTGTTTTTTTTTTCAAATCTAAGACTTCAACAGACATTGTTAGTAAAACAGCCCATGATTAGACTCAAGTCTAAGCAAAAAGACCTTAGTAAGGTAGAATACAAAATAAGTCAGCTCACTTTCTCCCTGGGTACTCCTCTTCTGCTACCAGGTGAGACTGTTTAGTCCTCAATTCAAGGCAACAGCCCATCCCTTTGCTCCTCCTCATGCAACAATCAGACCTGCTTGGTATAGCAATGTTTCTGCTCACATTTAGACAGTAACTCCAGACGGTTGCAGCCCTCTTGGTAGGCATAATGATATCAGAGTAAAGATTGCAGCACTGCATCACATGATATGTGAAGCACACTTGCTTGGACATACAGTTTCTTCTTGCTTTCCTTATTAAAGTCTTATGTACTTTGTTTTAATTCCAAGAGTTACGGTCCATCAAGACCTGTTTGCAGTTTATCTACCTAAAGCCCCCCTAAATCCGGTACTGCGAATAATGACACCTGACACACTAACATGATACCTGACACACTGACATGCTTCATTATTTAAGAAACGATTCAACTATTTTTTAACAATAATTTCAGGTGCCTGGATTTTTACCAGTGCTTTACGTGTAGGCGTAACAAGACACCTAGTGCAAGCAGTCAGAGATCATGCACTGGCTAGTACTTCATCCAAAGTAAGAGTGATCACCATAGGAATGACGTCACTCAGAAAAATTCAGCACAGAGACATTTTGGACAACGCAAAGGTATTTATTTTATTTTTTGGTTTCTTCTATTCACGAGACCAGGTTGTTCAGGAGTGAGCTGCACCTTTACGAAATTCAGATGTAGCAGGCAGAACAACATTGATCTAGCTTAAAAACAAGAGTGGGGTTTAAGGTGTGGCTTTGGGGGAAACGGAAATAAAGAGCAGGAAGAATTGTTAGACCCTCATGATCCTCAGCTCAGTATACTTGGCAGCAATTCTGCAAATACCCAGCAGGTGACAGCATTAGACATTAGCTCAGCAAACAGAGTAAGGAAGACTGTCAGGGGAAAAATCATCCATCATACGGTAACTTTAATTTTGTTTTTTGCCCTTGCCCAATTACTGCAGAAGCACTTTACCCCAAGCTATTTCATAAATACTGAAAAGAGCATGTTTCTAGTATGGAATACAAGCCATAAATATTTCAAGACCAAGTTTTCTGTAGCAGTCATTGAATTGCTGGCTAATATGCAAAAACTTGCTCAACACACCAGGACAAAATTGCTATCTGAGGAGGATTGGTTTCTTCTCGTTATTGGGAGCAATAGGGACATCACATTTCTGGTCAAAGCAAAGTTTCGGGGGGTGGGGGGAGAGGGGAATGACAACTACAACCACACCAAACAGAATGGTTGCTGAAAATGTCAAAGACAGGTTGATGCTGAATTGACCTGGTGTGGGGTGTGGTGTAGTGGTATTAAAAAATGGCACAACTTTCTTGTCACTGGATATACAGCCTGTCCTAAGCAGAATATTATCACAATAAATTAGGTGTGTAATGACAAAGGAGGACAGTTTTTCTGTGCTGTTTTACTTCCCTGCAGAAATTAAGGAACAAATGACAAACACAGCCCCTTGAACTCACACCTAGTTCCTCTCTCTGACAGGCTAGCGAGTACCAGCTAGCAGCTGGGAGATTGTCAGACCACATCAGCAGTTTATTGTCATTAGACTTCCACTTTTTCCATCCTTTTTGCTGACAAAAGCTATGTCTGTGCTCTACCTGGTGAGACTCTTTTAGATGGAAGACTTTAACCTATTTATGTGGCTGAACTGGTCCAAAAGGACCTCAAAGGGAAGAATTCAGTTCATTGTGTTTGTAAATTTTGTTCAGGAAAGTTGCTTTAGCAAAGGCAAAATAAGCATTTTACCTCGCTCCTAGGCTGTGTGATCAAAATGTAACTGGATCCTTCCCAACCAGCAGCCTCAAAACAAGTGCACTGGCCTTTTTACTGCATTAAATTTTATCCTCCTTAACCACAGCCCTAATTCTTTGTCAAGGAATATTTCGCGTAGAGTGTTCCTGACCCTCTGACTTCTGGCACTGCTTCCACCCAAAGACATTCTGGATTTCAGTCAGTAACTTTAAGACAAAGGAGCTATAGACAGGGGTGTTGATCTAAACCCAGTTCTCTTGATACTTGGCTCTAACACAAGCAGCTTGTTGTAGAGCTAACAATCCACACTAACAAGGAGAAGAACAAGCCCTGAAATCAGTGGATCCCTCCCATCTCTCCTGTGTTAACAGTATTCTTTAAACATCACTGAAAGACCATTTCCACATTCTCAGAGAATAAATAGGAAAATTCCCAAGGGCCTTTTTCAATTGGCTGTTGTGCCTTGGGGTCCTAATCAAAGGCCAAATCTTTGGCAAGTAGGCTTAACGTTACACGGCAGCAGAATATAGGCACACCCTGTGTCAAAACAAAATGCAAAGGCAAATTAATCGTGTCAAGAAGCTTTCCCCAACATTGAGACATGGAGAGATGGAGATAACAGGGATTTGTGCACTTGCTCTTTGTAAAGAACATGCACCTTCACTGCTTTTTTTCCTGGAACAGCCTTGGATGCTCCTACTCTTCACAGAGCTGCTGTCAGGGAAAGAAGCCACAGGAACACGCCTGGTTATAGCCTTTTTTTCACCTTGCATTGAAAGAGATTTCTCTTTTCCAGTTTGACTGCATGCAGCTTCAGTTCAGAAAGCCACTAAGGGGCATGCTATGTGGTGTGGTCATGCCCGCAGCATGAAGGAGATTGTCCTCTTGGTTACTTAATGCTTTTATGCATTAGTAGAGCTGCTATGAACTCCTGGCGACGTGTTATCTGTCTCTCTCAAATCACCCTTAGCCTTGGCTGTGGAGAAGAACCTGAATAACCTCTGGGCTGGACTTCCCCCAGCATCCAACTGGGCACCTGCTCTTCCTAGAAGACACTGCCAAAGGCTGAAATTAAGAAAGGCTCTACATAAGATCTGGCTTTTATAAAGCAGAATGTAAATATCTTTGCCATACTTTAATGACAACTAGATTATTTGCATAGCTGCACTGCTATGTCAAAAAGGCTTTAACACCTGAGTCCAAAAAATCAGTGGGAGGAGAGTGCACTACACAGTCACAGGAGTCAAGCTGACAGTCAGTTTTGTTCATCAACTCAAAGGCTGCAGGAGTTAAAGAAGAGGCACGATAGAAGGAAATGAAGCTTTTAAACAATTGCTTTAATCCAGTTTCCTTGCCACAGGACAGTGATTACAAAGACGAAAAATAAGAATAACCATGCACTTACAGCCTGGCTCACAGCTAGGAACAATAGAACGAAGTGAATGTGAAATGATGGGAAACAAAGATTTATTAAGGAAGTAAGGGGAGTTTGAAAAACTCTGTGTATGAAAGACCATAGGTAGTGCAATCCTGAGAACAAAAAGCGATAGGAAGAGTTCTGTTTTACCCAGCTGGTGATTTTATGCCCAAAAATCACTAATAAGTAATATCAAGATGCAGCACCCCTCAGCCAAAATCAAATATAAGAAGATTGCATTTTCTGAAGTCTGCCTGTCACTCTTTTATCATGCAAACTCAGAATAACCTCTAGACCTCACATAACCCTCTCATTTAAATGAAGCTGCATTTAAACTCATAAGGACATACAGCAGGCTAACTTATCTACCGGGCTAAACATGGACAAAATGATGCTGAAATGAATATGTTTGCCTCTGTTTGCACCAGCTGAGACTTTAGCCCTTCGAAACATTACAGCTCCATCCACAATTATCAGGTCTCATGGCCCCTTTCCATGTATCCAAAAATATTTCTGAACTCTCTGAATGAATGCTTACATTCCAGAGATAATGACTGAGGTCACTATATTTTGCAGAGCCCAAGAGGGAAACATCAGGGACTGCAGCTTTCAGTTGTGTCAGATGCAGAGTGGATTTGAATGTCCCAAAGGTGGTGTGCTATGTCATGATGCAGACAACGCAAAAACGGAGAGGAAGCACATGAAAACATCAACTGTATTTTGTAGAGAACGTAACATCCCTCCTCCTCTCTCTAGAATGAAAGTCTTGTACACTACCAATCAGACGATAATATCCAAGGCCCACTGCATTCCCTGGACCAAAATCACTCCCATTTCATTTTGGTGGATCACATAACACCAGATGAGCCAGATGGAACCACTAAGCTACGCCTCACCTTGGAAAAGCATATTTCAGAGCAGCGCACTGGATGTGGTGGTAAGCAGACTCTCTATTTTGGCACGCTAACTTGAATAACACCGACACCACAGCGATACTTGTGTAAAAGGCAAGTCCAATTCTCAACATGGACAATCAACTACATAGGCAAGACCCAGAAAACACATTTGTCATTACTGTAAGTTAGGACTAAGGTGACTTCTGAAACTGAGGAGGCTGTTCTTTGACCAAAACCCCTGACTTACCACATCTCCTTAAATCAAAGCTGATCTTCAAAGCATAGCTGAAATTGCCTTGAAGCACAACAAATGGAAAATAAATCCAGCTTTAAGTGCCTTAACCGGAGGCTCTAAGAGGTGGATATTCATTGTTGTGCACTTTTATCCCCTCTCACACACAGGGTCTTGAATTGCTCCCACACTGGAAGAAAAGACTTGTTCCAAAGCCCCCCAAAGTATTTCAAGCCATATTTATTTCAGGATAAAGTCTTAGCCTAGGTAAACAAGGTAGCATCTAATGGCCATCTAAGTCTAGGCGACTTTTGTTTATAATGAGAACTGAGGATTGGGCAGGCCTCCTATTACTACTTGTGGGAAGAATTCAAAGGTAGTGCCAACACAATTACTTTTACCTTTCCTTTGTTTCTCTACCACCTGCAGTCCTAGCACAGCTGAAACATAAGGGAGAGCTCGCTTATTCACATTTGGATGCATGAGTGGAATATTCGGTTACAAAGCCCATAGAATGGTTGCACAGATGTACCTGAGAGCATGAACACACCCAAAAAAACGCTTATCTGGTGACCCAGGTCAGAAAGCCCAGAGGTGGGCTGTAACGGTGGGCTGAGATTGCAGCACTGAGAATTAGGAAGCAGCCTCTTTCTCTTGCAAACTAAAGCTGAGTGAACAAATCTCAGCAGAATATTTTTCTGTCCAAAAATGCTGATTCATTTGACAAATATTTCACTGAAACTTACTGAATTCAGTGATGGTTTCTATAAACAAAACCAATGTAATTCATTTAAACTCATTTATATTCAAGCTGAGCAAAGCCATGCGACTCTACTGAAGTAAACCACTTGAATATGGACATGCTGAATTTCCCTATTTTTAAGAAATACCTAGAAGTCATTCGTAGGAAATATTTAATATACTGAATATTCTTTGCAATTATGCACTTCCCACCTTCCCCGTATAAAGTCAGTATCCCACCCGCTGCCCCTCCTCTGGCAAAATTTTATCTAAACCTATGGTAACAAAGAACATCTGAAGACATAAATGTATCTTGAGGAGCGTGTAGTCACAGAGTTCACTCTCTAAACTAGAACAGCACCTTACAGAGCTATGGCAATGCTATAGCATTCACTAAACCAAAGTTACTTGGCAATCATGCCCTGGCTACAGCTCAGTTCTACCTTATCTCTTTAGTAATCCCGCAACAGATCAAGCAAGTGGTAAGTAGTGATCTGTACACTGCTTTGGGAGACCTACAAAGGGAAACATCAAAAACCTGTTTGAATCAAATGCCTTTTATCTTCCAACTGAAATAGGCATTAATCTCATGATGATACTGCTTTGATTGAGTTTTTTTAGCCAGTCTATAGGCTCCTTTGAATTACAGAGGTCAGCATTTACAGTATAAACCATCCAGAAATAAGTGGGCTCCTGGGGAAGGATGACTAAGGACAGGGATGCCTACATTTCTCCCCCTGCTGCCAGAACATGATAAATATTTCATTAACATTTCTTTTAAATGCGTAAGATTATGTTATTAATACCATATCAGACGGAGATGAATAGAAATTTAAGCTGCTTAAAGCAGAGACATAGAGACTATATGGCTTCCATCAACTCATCCCTGACTCGTCTCACCCTAGCTGGTCTACATAGCATCTTCATGTTCTTAAATCCTCCTTTTATCCCGCTCTTTTCCTGAATTCCATACACCTTCCTGCACATGCATAACACCTGGGACAAACTGACAGCTTTTCACTTCTAACTGTATCTTAATAGAAATAACAGTAGCTGCCTGCAAAAACCTAATGCTCCTGTCTCACGCCCTAATGCAGCTCCATTACAGCGAGCTGATCGGAGAGGGGAGTAGATAAACAAACCTAAAAAGTCAATAGTGCTATGACATACAGAAGTGCCAATATCCATATTTCATAGCTGAGGTGAGAACTGACTGCACTGCTTGCCAGGGATCACACAAGACATCCAAGGCAGAGATGCTTTTGTCCTGAATTTTGGGCTAGCACCCTACCTGCTATGTCACAGTGTTTGTCTCTTCCTTTGCCGCTTGCTTCTTCAACTGCTTGCATTCTGCAGGCTCACATCCTTGTAGGTACCAAACCAGAACATAATGGAATCATTTTCAAGGAGTCAGCATAAACACAACAGCTGTCAATACTTTTAACATTACACCATCTGTTTCACAGGAACCGGTAGCATTGAGATCCCTGTGCTTTGCTTACTGGTAAATGGAGGACCAGGCACACTTGAGGTAAGAAGCTGTTTGCAACTTTAGAATAATAAATTAACCAGTGCTAAGTAATTAATGGAAGATTTGGCTGGATGACATGTATTGGCACTTTACGTAAATTCAAAATTCATTTCTACACACCATTAAGAACTGAACTCTGTTAATATTAAATTTGCCAGTATTTGTTTGGGAGAAGTATTTCCTTTTGACTAGGCACCAGCTCATCATTAAAGCTTCCATTGCCAGCTCTTACAGTGGGAAGAAGGAATTCACAACCAAAACAAACCCACAGAAGCCAGACCCAAATCCAGTGAAACAGAAGTACCATGCTATTACTAGAGATCACAAACAAAACAAAACAAAACATTAATCATTCAGTGCTGTCCAGCAGCAGCGAGACAACTGCCTCTGCCACAGAGCTCGGAGCAAGAGCAAGACCCGGTTTCCGTAGCAGCCAGTATGTTCACCCAGCATTCTTTTGATAATACTCTCAGGTGGAAAGGCATACCCAACAGAACCTTCAGGGAGACATGTAAGCATAATTAAGACAAGACCACCACACAATCTGGTAATCTCTTTCAGAACGATGACTCAGTTCTGGTGGTGTTTTTAGTTTCCATTTCTAGTCTCTGTATCTTGTCATACCTTTGTCAGCTGGACTAAAGCACACACTGGGACTGGAAATCTCACTGTTGAAGATTACGTTACCTCCTGGGCTTTTCTTCTAAAAGCTAAATCTGATGGTCTTTCCTGTATCTTGGGTATTGAAAAACCACATATCGCAACCTATAACTCTTCTTTTCAAAGTTTTAGAGAACAAAGTGACTTGGAGACCAAAGGTGACTGACTGGAGCTGCCCTATATTTACACGCACAGGGAATGTATAACTAACTGTGCCTTTTTAGAATATCAATTTCTTAAATACAAATTGGATAATACATACCAAGGACAACAATTCTTAAAAAAAAGCCCCAAAACACAATCCTAAAGAAAAAACCCCACAGCTCTACACAACAAGCAAACTAATAGATAGATTCTTAAAGTCAAGTCAGCTTCTTGGATAACTCCAGAGTAAGAAATAGATTGGCAGCAAACAGTCATTGTTGTAATTATGATGCCACGGCATCTGCTTTCCTCTCTGAACAACCTGCCTGACTCACTCTAATTGCACAAGTAATAGAATTATTAGCCTTTACCTCTTGCAGTTGCTATGCTTCACTGTTTTTATTTTTTTCCTGTGGCCCAGTGTTGTATTCCCACAGGCAAATTCTGGATTTTCAGAAAGCATCACCAGGTTTAGCAGCCAGAAGAGCCTACTGATAATTTCTGTAGTGTATTCCTCTTGCATTTGACTATGCTGAAACACAAACTGGGGGGAGGGGGGTGGAAAATCAGAGACAAATAAGTTTAATGCATTGTCCAAATTAGTTTGATTAGCTACTCAGCAGATGTGTGACGAAAAGAAGTGTGGTCAGGGGCCTACACATGGATAACCTGCTACAGAATCAGAACAATTCTAATAGCTAAGAGGATACTCCATAGTGAATCTGCTTTAGGTACACGTTTATTCCTGGTTTGCAATAAAGCCTTCTTTTGAATAACATGTTCTTTCCATATATGAATTTTAAAAATGTACTTTTTAAACTACAGAGAGTCTGCAGAGGTTTGGAAAATTCCGCTCCCTGGCTTATCCTAGCAGGATCTGGAGGTACAGCTGACATCTTAGCTGCATTCATGAATGACCCACAGCTCATCATGCCAGAAGCTGTTGAAAAGCAATTTAAGGAGAAATTCCCTGCAGAAAGCTTCTTGTGGAAGGACATTCTCCAATGGACAGCAACAGTGAGCTTATATGTTTGATAATGACATGCATCATGTTCACAGGCTCTCCCCTACCTTGGTGTCTAGGTTTGGTTGTCCATTCAGTACAGGTCTGACAAGAAGCTGCCCAGAAGTTTTGGGTACTCCAGTGCTTTGACATGAGTGTCAGAGAATACCTCCCAACATCAAAATCAAGTGCTCTGTTGATTACACAAACTACTTTGTTCTAGCGATCCAGCTGAACAGTTAGGGCTCTGTCCTTCCTCAAGTCCCAGCCAGCACCCAGGAACCCCACAGTCCTTCTGCAGGACACGAAGCATTATTTATGCTCCGCAGCTGTGGAGCTTGCACAGCTGTGACAGAAGAGACCTAATTCACGATCTACAGATGTTAAATGGAAACCTAATTGTGGAGAATCATGAATAAATTAAAAAGAATGAAGGGTTTTAGAAATCATCCTATCTAATGTCAGTTATGTGTGTTCTTAAAAAAGACAAAACGGACTCCCAGATTTTCCTGACTGTTGTCTTGAGGCACACTTGATGGACTTAAACCACTATGCATAATGTTTAAGAGAGAAAGACTACCACTACGTACTCTTCGCAGTCCCTGGCGTAATCCTTAGCTTTAAAAGTTCCACAGGTTAATTCCATTAGAGAGAACTTTGCCAGGTCACTAACACAAGGGGATGGATGGGCATCTAAGAAGCAATATTGCCAGATGCTCACAAAGTCTCAGTGCAGCAGCACTGCGAGAAAGAAAATTCAGTAGAGAAGCAGAAGGAAAGAGTACTGTATATATCAATATTTGATGACTTTTACTCAAAGAAGATTTAGAAACTATGCTTTTAAGTAAACAACTCAGAGCAAAACTTAAATGTCAAAGCTGGAAAAGGTAAAACAAAACTAGTGGTAAGCTGGCCACAGAATGACTATGAGTCAAATAAGAAGGTGAGTTAAGGAAGGATCTTTTAATTAAAGCACTGCTCCGGTTCTCAGGATATCCAAGTTCTATTTCTCCTATCTTGCTAGGTGATTTTGGAAAAAAGTAATAACTCCCTCCTTGCCTTAGCATTTACTTATATATGGAAAACTGATAATGTTTGTCTTCTTGCCAAACCTCAGCTTTACAACTAGAAAGTACATTTTTGGGAAATACTGTATGGGTGATCTCCACTGGCATTAAAATATACAGCAGCAGGACAATGACTTTTATTTCAACTCCCCATAGATTCAGAACATTATTGCACACCAGCATCTTCTAACTCTGCACAACTTTGAGCAAGACAGTTCAGAAGAACTAGACACAGTCATACTAAAAGCTTTAGTAAAAGGTAAGAACAATAAACACAGCACAGTGTAATACTTGTCTTACTTGGCTACTTCTATGCCATAAATATATTCCATTCTTGCCTGGAGCAAGTTTAGTTGGCTGTTGGATAGGATGTAATTTCTGATGCAGAGTCCTTCTGTTTGCTAATTGACAAATTAATTAGAATCATAGAATGGTTTTGGTTGGAAAAGACCTTCAAGGTCAAGTCCAACCATCTATTCATCCCTACTAGGTCCAACACTAGACCATGTCACCAAGTACGGCATCTACTCTTCCTTTAAACACCTCCAGGGATGGTGACCCAACCACCTCCCTGGGCAGCCTATTCCAATATCTAGCAACCCTTTCAGTAAAGAAGTTTTTCCTGATATCCAACTGAAGCTTCCCCTGATGCAACTTCAGACTGTTGCCTCTGGTCCTGTCACAAGCTACCAGGGAGAAGAGACCAACCCCCACCTTACTATAACCACCTTTTAGGTTGTAGAGTACGATGAGGTCTCCCCCTCAGTCTCCTTTTCTCTAGACTAAACAATCCCAATTTCCTCAGCAGCTCCTCATAAGATTCATCTTCTAAAACCTTCACCAGCCCTGTAGCCTTTCTCTGGACATGCTCAAGCATCTTGATGTCCTTCCTGTAGTGAGGAGCCCAAAACTGAACACAGTACTCCAGCTGCAGCCTCACCAGCGCTGAGTAAAGGGGAAGGATCACTTCCCTACTCCTGCTGGGCACACTGTTCCTGATACAGGCCAGGATGCCATTGGCCTTCTTGGCCACCTGGGCACACTGCTGGCTTATATTCAGTCAGCTGCTGATCAATGTTTGCACTAACCTAAATTTAGCACAGAGGGGGGAACCATTCTATTCCTAATGTCCTAACTGAAGTAAGACAAAACCAATAGCAGTCCTGCTCTGACACCTCCCCCCCCCCCCTCTTTCTGCAGGCCAGGGTGTCTCTTAAAATCCTACAGACATCTAATTGCAACATTTTAATAGAGAACTCAGCTGGCAAAGATTAGTATTTTAGCAAATATCAGTATTTCTTATGTTAGGGAAAAAAATGCTGTGAAGGATTCCGGGTAAAGCAGCCCACTGATCTGTAACAGCTGAAGGAGAGCTTGTACTGCTGATCAAATTACCAATACTGTATTAAATTAAACAAAACAAGTGTAAAGTACTGAGTTTCTTTTAATTTCCTATTTTTGCCAGCCTGTAAAAGCCACAGCCAGGAGGCTCAGGAATATTTGGATGAACTGAAGCTGGCAGTGGCCTGGAATAGAGTGGACATAGCTAAAAGTGAAATATTCAATGGCGACGTGGAGTGGAAGGTACCAGGTTTTATTGCTTTAGAGGACAATCGGCATATAACCCAGTGAGTACAGGACACTGAAACATCCTAATAGAAGGCTTTGGTTTTTAGCACTATCTACAATTCCCAAGTGATTGTGCAGTGGTAGTATGCTTCCTTAGGCTGTTTGTCTTTCTGGTCCCCTATACATTAACAGCTAAAGATAGAGGAACCAGAAGAGAATTCTACCTCTCTTTCTCATTGTATCCACTGTTAACCTGGTGGTAGAAAAAACATATGTCCTCATGTTAAATCTAACCTCCCTCCTCATCTAACCATGATTATCCCCAAAATAATTTTTTTCCCCTCCTTTCATCAATCTAGTCCTGTGACCTGGAAGAAGTGATGATGGATGCTCTGGTCAACGACAAACCAGAATTTGTAAAATTATTTATTGACAATGGGGCTAACATATCTGAATTCCTGACATACAGTCGTCTGCAGAGACTCTACTGTTCCATTTCTCAGAAATGTCTCCTCTATGGACTTCTACTGAAGAAACACGAAGAAAACAAGCTAACCTTAGCAGGACTCACTGGTCAACAACATAAGGAGCAGAAGGAGATCTGCCCACTCTTCACTCTCAGTGAGGTCTCTAGAGTTCTCAAGGATTTTCTCCATGATGCGTGCAAAGGTTTCTATCAAGACCTCAGACATGGGGGCAAAAAGAAATCTGTGAGTTACAACTTTCCATCATAGCCCCTCTCCCCTCCAATTTAGACTTTGAAATATTTTAATTAGGTCCATCCTTTGAGGCTGGGGCAAGGAAGCTTTTCTTGTTCCTTTTCCCAGCTCATTACTGTTACAGCTAAAGTGGTTTGATCTGTTTAATTTCAAAAGTGAAAAGAATTTGTAAGTTACACAGGCTGTGATTTCTCTTTCTCCCCCTCTGCAGGTGGGGTTTTATGCAAGTTTTTACTGCCCATACTCTTCTAGAGCAACTTCCACAGACTGTTCCCCATTCTAGCACCTTGCACGTAAAGAACAGTTTGCTCTTCTTATTATCCTCACGTGCCTAGGAGTAGATTCAATGAAAGTTACATGGGGAATATGAAGAGATTGATTTACGTTTACTAAGGAGTAATTAGATAGAAAATAGCAGTCTGCATTTCTCATACAGACCTTCAAGCAGAAGTATTTAAAAGAAAGACAATATCTTCTAGAAGAAAGACAAGTCAGCAATGGCCATTTACAATCCCGGGTCTGAAAAGGGCAATCTTTGTGTGTAAAACTTTCCCGGACTTACACTGTGTAGGAGTAGATTTGGTACCCAGTAACATGCAGTGCATTGTATTTGCCTCTAGATCATTACAGTCCTGTTACTGAGTGCCCTAAGATGCAGGAAGGAATATGATCGTGTGAAGTGGCCCTGGCAAGCACCCTGGCCAACACACAAGGATAACGTGTGATGGGTACCACTGTGGAACTGTCCACAACTGTGCAATAGATTTATCACAATTTTTGCATTTTGACAGTGTATTTAGCACTGAAACTCCTAAAAAACAAAGTTCCTGCAAGAACATTGGAAATAAGTTTGGATGCATGATTTCAAAACAGAGGTATAGAGAAATTTAATTAATTTCAGTTCTAGTTTCATCTTAAAACTGTTTAAACTAAGAAATAAATTATCACTCAAGCTAAAAATCACTCTTCCTTTGATAAAGCCTAGCTAAATTAATTAATAGTATGCAAAGCTAGGTTTGAATCTGGTCAGGATTTCTTTGTTTATGAGGACAGATAGCTCAGGGCACTGCCTATGAAGTCATTAAGCAGACTCCAGAGTTATAAATTTTACAGAAATAAAGATCTGTCCTCAAAATGTCACCTACCTTTGTGGGATTTGGCAGTAAGCGAGCTAAAGCCATGTGCTGCTGTAAATAAGACTGCCAGCTTTTTACCTGTAAAAACGTCTTCCCATGGCTGCCACCAGTGGCTCAATCCCATTATCACTGGCAACAGAAAGAGCATCACGGTACTGGGAGACCAGCTGCTAAGCTGTGTCTCTTCTTGAGAGTTTGAAACTAGCATTTCCAAAGAGCAATTAGATTTTGGGGAAGTCTTTGTCTCCTGTGAAGTTTTCAATGCAACTCAATTGATCAAATAGCTCACTGCAAAACTGAACAAAACACAAAAAGCCAGACAACACCAACACCTCCAAAAATGCCCTTAAAGTAAATTTTAAAAGAATCCCACAACTGAAAAACACCCTTGGTTTATTAAAAAAGAAAAAAATATCCACTCTGCTTCTAATTAACATGTTAGATACAAAGGCAGTTTTAAAATATACTTAAAATTCAGAACTAAGTTGCCATACTTCCTCTGGAGAGGTTTTTATCAAATACTAAAGGAATAAGCAGTGTTCTACTGAAAATACTCCCTGCCTTGAAGAGAGGTTTCTCAAAGGAAAGACTAAAAAGAGCATATTGACCTACTCTATTCTTGTCCTGTTCAGGGCCTCGGCGAGATTTATTTCTCTTGAAATAAAATGCCTTTTGTTCCCTCTTCTCTGAAACCACGTCCTCTGTGGCAGTTGAGCAGATTCCAGTATAACTGCAGGCAAACTCAGATTAGCTAATCACAGGTTTGTCTTGTATGATATTACACACCAGTGGTGAAACCCTGGCCTTAATAAAGTCAACGAAAGCTTTACTATTGACTTCAATGGAGTCACAGTTTCATCCAGAATGTTCTCACACATATTGAGTTATAGCAGGGACACAAGGGTCCTTTGATTCAGCACAGAATGAACTAATTACCTCTCGGTCCTACAGAAAAGAAAAATCAAAAGAATCTGAAGCTGCTGCAATGCCAGTAGCAGCTTAGATCGTGTCGCTTGCACAGAATGAGACTGCAAAGCAGGTTTTAATTTCTGCAAACCATATTTCAGGATAAAATGAATACAAAGCGATTACCTGAGCCCTTGGATATGAACCAGAAAAGCGAAAATCCTTGGAGGGATTTGTTTGTATGGGCAGTACTTCAAAACCGGCACAAGATGGCAAACTATTTCTGGGCTATGGTAAGCTTTGAGCTGTAGCTGCTCCAGGTGAAATATCGGCACATTTCTTGTATACGAGACAGCGTTCACTCAGCCTTGTGGCTCAGATGACAGATAGGTTTGTTTCTAAACTACAAGATGTGGGATTTATAGGGCCTTTCATCTCCATGTGGCTTATGCCAGCAGGGGCCAAAGGGCCAGCCAGAGTGGGAAGGCAGAGCGGCGGGAGGCGTAAATCAGCACAGCCTGGACCACTGCTGATTAACTCCGGCTGCAGAGTTGGCTGTTCTCTTCCTCGCTGCTGCTGATTCACTACTCTCAGTCTCGGGTTTTGTTCCTTCTACAATAGGCCGGTTTGTTGGGTTCTAGAGGGATCAGGAGGGAAGACTGTGCAGTTGAGCATCTTCAGCTTACGTGCTGTGTGCACAGGGAACAGCAGCATCACACTCTCAAAGGCTGAGCTTTGAGCTGGCATAATTGACTCATTGTTTACAGTCCTCCACAACTGAGACCCTGTCTCACGCATCTGGAGTGCAGTGCCATAGCTTTCCCCTCTCTACCCAGAGCCAGACACAGCTATTGGGTTCCATCCCAGGGCTTCCAGACCGCTGCAGCTGGCACAGGGGGAGTCACAGGGAGGGAGAAGCTGCAGCATAGCTCTTCAGCCAGCGTGTGTGTATGCAGACACATCTGCACCTTGCAGGGCTTTGTGTTTGTGGAGCCCTGTTACCAGAAAGCATGTTTCTCTGCTGTGTGCCACTGCTGTGCCTCTGCCAGCTGTGCTCCATCCTTTCCCATATATCCTCACGTAGGGTCTCACCACGGCCACGTTCGAGGTATCTTGGCACCATAAGTCTGTTCTGTTCTATTTCCATAACTTATTCTTCTCCTTTTGGTCTTTAACTGCTACGCTGAATCAGGCCCCCCAAAGGTCAGTCAAGCCCACAAGTCTCCAACCTTATAAGGCACAAGAACTACCAATAAGTGGTTTTCAATTCTCAAATATCAACAAAACTCATTTCAGTCAACACTTTGGACTTTCAAGTCTGTGTTTGAGGGAAGAGCCTTCAAAGGGGAGAGACACATGAATTATTTTTTTGGATGTTAGATGTGTTCCTTAGAGAAGTCTCCCCAGTTCACAAGTGCCCTGCAGCACCCCTTTCGCTTCTACAGGGTCAGGAGGGCGTAGCTTCAGCTCTGGCAGCCTGCAAGATCCTTAAAGAGATGTCCCGCCTGGAGACAGAGACGGAAGTAGCACGTATAATGAAAGAGGCCAAGTACGAGCAGCTCGCTGTCGGTGAGTAACAGCACCCTTTAAACAGCATCGCTAATTTAAGGAGTACCTGCCATTGGAAGGCATGGAATTGAAAGAAGTACATTTTGGTTGTAAGAGGTTAACTGTCATGAATAATTTAACAGCCTTGCAGCACTGGCAGTCCCAAATATTCAAATACCACAGAAGGACTTAAATAAAACCCATTTGTTTTGGAAAAATCAGTGTTCTAAGACTGGCCCCTGGGACGCATGGAAGAAATTCCTCTCCTGCTGCACGCTGGTATTTTAAGTGTCTGATCTTAAGTACAAAGCGTGTTACACTGATGGGCAAGATAGAGTGACCAAAACCGCTTCCAGGCTCACAGCAACCTGGTTTCCCTGCAATATCAAGCTCGCTCTGTAAGGGCCACTAGAGCAACAAGTTTTAAGGTCTGTCTTTGCTGCTAAAAATAATTTGAGATTACCTCACCCAGAAGAAGGCTAACTGCACTGCAAAACTGCAGCGAGACACGGACTGGTTTTGAGGCAGACATGCCGCCCCTCCCTACAGCAGTAAGCGTTTGGGTGTCTGCAGTGCCGGAACGCCAAGCCCTCTCCCTTTTGCCCGACTCAAAAACAGATGTCTGCACAGAAGCATCTCTGCTGGTCTGACTTCAAGTCTAGTCCATGCCTGGCAGCAGCAGCACTGGTGCGAGCAGAGGGCTTTAGAGTATGCCCCATGGGGAAAGGCAGAAGCGCTTTCTCTCCCTTTTCACGCTGGTACATCAAGCAGCTGAGTGTTCACGCAGACGTTGCTACATTATTTATACACAGATCACATTTTCCCCTCTTCTCGCAGGGCCATCATTGTTTACAAAAAAAATAAATGTCAGGTTCTCATATAATCACAGGGCTTGAATAAATTGGTCATGGAACTACAGGGCCTAATCCAACACGCAGAAGTCTAGTCCTTGGCTTTGCTAACTATTAGATCAGCTCCTCGATGTTAATTTCTGGCCTGGATAACACTGTCAATATTAAGGAGAGAGAACATTCTTTAAGAATGATAAATACCACATCAACTGCAAAAGAAGTCTGTATATCAGCTTACATGAACTGGATCTCTCTCCCCAGCTCTCACAGTATAACAACAAGGTGTAGGCTGACCTAGGAAAGGTGCGGAGATAATGAAGTAAATCAGCAGAATGAAACAGACTCGAGTCAGATCTTGTCTAATGAGAAAAACCTTGATTTCTTGGACTGTTTATCCTACTTTCTGAGCTCCAGAACCACCTTCTCTGGAAACAGAACTATACCAGAACTATATCATTTTATGTCAAATAGCTGTGTCTTAAAACCAAGAATTTGTTGGCTACCAGGCAAAGCTGAGGTGCTCCTTTTGTTTAGTCTGTCCAGGACAGTAGGGACAGTGTGGCAACTCATCCTTCAAAGTGTAAGAGGATCACCCAAGTGACACAGTTTTGCTTAATATTGCCTAAAGCTCCACATGAGACAGCTACAGATGAGAAACTATAACAAATGCTGACATGTTTCCAAGAAGTTACTGATGCTGCCTGTAGAAGAACCGAGAAAGAAAAATTTCTCCTCAGATTAAACAATAAGAAAAATCCCAAACCCAAACCTGTTAGAGCCCCAAGGCTGAGAAAGAAGCATGCAGGTAAAAGAAGCAAGAGAGGTACCGAGAGATTTACTCCATACCTTTCTGCAAATAATGGGAACTATAAAATCACTGTGGGGTTTTTTTTCACCAAGGCAAATCTACTTCATCTGCTCTAACACATGTACATGCATGCATAAAACCATATAAAATTATCCCTGTGTCCTGCATCATTCCCCTCTCCCTCCCCTCTCCTCTTAGTGCGGTCCCAGGCTCTTCTTAACTACTTCAGCCTTGTAGAAGTCTCTGGTGCAGCAAGGAGCATCTGGCAGTGCTCAGGCTTTGCTGCCTCCATGCTGAACCCCACACATCACTCTCTTACCTTAAAATTTAAAAGAAAAACTAAAAAGCAAATAATAAATCCAGATCTGTTTGACTTCTGTTTCCGTCATTCGGCAGAACTGTTCAGTGAATGCTACCACAACAGCGAGGAGAGAGCGTTTGCTCTGCTGGTGAGGAAAAATCAGTACTGGAGCAAAACCACCTGCCTTCAGCTGGCTACGGAAGCAGATGCAAAGTCCTTCTTTGCACATGATGGTGTCCAGGTAAATTTTACAGACTCATCCCTCAGCACTTCTACTCCTATGGCCTTTAAGCATGATGTTGGACACAGAGGAGGACCATGAAATGTATTACCCTAAGAGACATTCCTCTGCCAGGAACTCTTCCCTCTCCCTAGCACCATGCAAAAATGACATTATACTGCATCTTTGACAAAACATCACAGTTCCCTCTTCCCCCCCCACTTCATCTAGTTGATCTGCAGACCAATACACTAAGGAAAAGGTTTAGCCCTTATTCTAGTCTGTGTTTTTTCTTCTTTCCTTGCTCAAAGAGAAGCATCAGGAAAGCACTTTAAATCTGCCTGAGGCATAACGAAGCTGCTCCAAGATGCAAGATCACTCCTTGTTCAGATTCAAGGAAAAGCTCACCAATAAAAGTTAAATCACATCACTATTCAGTTTTGCCCTCACAAACCGAGTTCTCTCCAGTGATGGTGTTTTTAGCTCCCAGCACCTGACTGGCACGTTATTAGTACTACAGATGTTAGCGAAATCCACTTGACCTGCTGTCCTTTCCACTGTCTTCTTCATAACTCTTTGCATACTCAACATCTGCAGAAGGACGCGCCTGTTGGCTCTGAAGAGAGAAGACTAAGAGGGGTTCTTATTAATGTTTATAAATTTCTTAAGTGTGGGACACAGGGGGAATTACCCAGCCTCTTTTCAGTGGTCTGTGAGGACAGGACAAGGAGCAATGACTTCAAGTTGGAGCACAGGAAGTTCCACACCAACATGCAGAAGAACTTTTTCACAGTGAGGGTGACAGAGCCCTGGGACAGGCTGCCCAGGGACCTGGTGGTGTCTCCATCTCTGGAGATATTCAGGACCTGTCTGGACGCCTACCTGTGCTACCTGTCCTAAGGAACCTGCTTCAGCAGGGGGGTTGGACTCGATCTCTGTAGGTCCCTTCCAATTCCTACAATTCTGTGATTCTGCTCTTTAGGTTTCCAGAGCATTCACCGTTGTAGGAGCTACATAACATAGGTGCACTTCACCTGCTTTTGTGTGTTTGTGCTGTTAAAGCCATCTCTTGTTTTCTTGACTTTTAGGCCTTCCTGACAAAAATATGGTGGGGAGACATGTCTACAAGCACACAGATCCTGAAGTTAATCTGTGGATTCTGCTGTCCTTTCCTAATCTACACAAATTTAATAGTATTCAGGTACAAACATAACTATTTTGGTACAAATGATAAGTAAGGGATGAAAAACAAGCCATGAAAACATCCAGACCCAAAATTTCACCTAAATGACAAAAACAGTTACATCACCTCAGAGTGTCAAGAGAAGGACTGCAGCACTATTAACCAAACCAGTTTTCTGTGGGACTGAGTGATTTGTGTGTCCTGAGCTAGTGCCTATTCTAATACTCAAAAGATCACTGCCACAGTTACTCCTATTCTGCACAATCCATAGAAAAGCCTGTTGGAATTCTGTCAGCTCTGAATTCTTCACAGTAACATGTAGAATATCTCCAGGCTTAGCACCATGTATTTCTAGATTTGGAGATGCCTGGTTCAAACCTCAGTACCTTTTCTAGAAAAACAGCCATCATAAAGCAGCATTATCAGCCACACAGCTTGAATCTTACCAAGGAAAACAGCCATCACAAAACAGTATTAGCAGCCACAAGCCTTGATAACCAGAAGTCAAGATTAAAAACACAGGATTGACATGAAATCAATTAGGCTTTTCAAATCTGATGTCTTATGAGATCTCTTTGTTAGTCTTCTGCAGGCATGTCTTTAGAGTTTGTGGTTTTCAGCTTTCTCTCACAGTGAAGATCTTATGTTTACTTAAATCTTATGTTTACTTAAAAACCGAAAACAACCAACCAATGCAGCCAAAATGCTCAGGCAGTCATAGGAATCTGGGAGGTGAGAGTTTAAGAAAACCTCCTAAGATTGTGAGAATTATAAACAAGTTCTCAGAATTGGCATTACGGAACGACACGCCATTATGAGCTTTGTGTTTCTTATCTGTTAAACTACTTTAAAAGCAAGAGGAAAACTTGATTGGCAACAGACTTATGACTTTCCTTCTGCCAGTATCACTGAAGATGACCTTCTTGTCCTAGTGGCTGCCAGAGTCACGAAGTCAAAAAATTTAATGTGAAATTTTGGCAATGTTTTCATGAAAAGATTTAAATTATGATTCATAATGAAAGTAAGCCTTTCTAAATTTGTTCTGTTGAGGACATTTTTTTGCCTCCATTCATGGAAATGTGAGAATTGACACCATGTTTCCTCCTGCTTCTGGCATTTCCTCTTAGCTGCTGTGAAGAGTAACCAAGAACACAGTATTGGGGTATTGTCTTCTAGGACTCACTGAGGGGTTTATTTCTGCTGAAGTCCTAAGTAATTTGAGGAAACTGAGCATCCTGCCCTATATTTTGCGAGACATTATCACTTTTCTGAATCTTGCTGGTGACTTCAGCCCTCTCCTTACAAATACACAGAATTTGCATATGATGCATCATTTGATAGCTTCTCAGCAAAGCAAGTCCAAGATAAGTACATGCTAGAGGTTCTATATGAATGCAAATTTAGCAGTGAAAAATTACTCACCGTCATCTTTCAACTAAAAAGTTTATTTCCTTACAGTGAGGAAAAACAATCAAAGAATGAGCTGGAACCATTCAGAGAGCTGGACAGTTTAGATACAGAGAGGACTCTCTTTTTTTCCAAAGATGATGAGAGGTAAGTTTAAAACCATTAGTTAATATAATTTCTGTAACAACAGTCTCAGAACAGGACTCTTGTTGTGGATTAGTGACCAGCTAACGATCTAAGGAGCAGATGAAGGACCAAGAAGGTCATTACTCATCGGGAAGTGTTGTGTCCTCTGATTACTGTTGCTGTTTCTCTCTAAAGGGAACACAGTAAATGATGATGGATATATTACTGTTTTAAGAAGATGAAGCTTTACTTGTTCTGAGCAGGTAATTTCTACAGAACAAGGAATCTGCTCAGCACCTGGGGAATCAGAAAACATTTCCTGAGAATACCCTTCAGCTTGTGATGGCTGAAATACGTAGGATTTAGGAACTAAGTCCCTATCAGATCACTGAGCTGAGCAAAAAGGAGGTTCTCCGCAAACCCTTACATTACATGAGTGCACCACTACATATTTTCCTACAAAGGCAGCACCAGAGGTACTTGCAAGTATCATTAGCTGGGAATTTTATGTTAAGTCAGCTTCCCACCTCACCAGTGCTCTTCATTTATAGCATAACAGATGGGCCCTGAGGAACCTGAAATACAATGACATACTGATGAGTTAGAGGGAGCAGTACAGGAACAGGTAGCTGAGCACAAAGATTTTGGCAGTTGCTTGTGGTCATTCATAGACCTCTGACTCAGAACTCCAGAATCTCACCCTATACCTCTGCCACACACTCCTCACCAAAACCTGGGAGGCCACAAGGACTTCAGTCAGGATAGGAGGACTTCTGATTAGCACAAAGTCCTTGTAATGGCTAAATGGCTACCTGTGTTAAGCATCCACTTCTCAGTGATTTAAAGAGATCTTCAGAAATACGTGAACAATGGCAGCAAGGGAGCATCACCCACAGTACAAAGTGCTCGGCCAAGTTAGAGTTATTAGGTTCTATTTTTACCTCTGGCATTTCACTGCTGGTTTACTGGAGAAAATCATTAGCTCCCCTCTCCCCCTCCCTAACCTATAAAACAGGTGTAAAAGCATCTATGTTTTGGGAGCTCTTTGTAAGCAATATCATAAAGCACTTCCATATCCTGAGCGAAGCGTGGTTTGGTCATTATATTGTACATACCAATTGCTATTATCTTCACAGTTTATTTTAACAAAGAGTCTCTCTCCCTCCCAGATCTGTTTCAGTGTCTTACAGCAAAGCTGCAATTAGCTATTTATGGTATTAGCCTGTTACCATTGACTATACATCTTATGAAGACATAAATTGAGAGGTGGTATAGAATCAGACACACAGAAAAGACTGGCTATGAGGAGAAACTTTTCCTTGTGACAAATGTATTTAATAATTAGCAGGAATGTCAGGGGAAATTAAAAAACAGTGAAGAGTCATTGTTTATTTTTTGTGAGGCAAAATTGAAGACATACCCTAGTGAGCACATCCTCTGTTTGCGATCATGCCTTTCAGAGTCAGAATCAGAAAATCTAAGATCCAATAACATCCCTGGTTTACACAGGAGAGCAATTTATGTGGAAACAAAGCCTCACACTAAGATCAGATTGCTACCCAGTACAGGGAACTTGCATTTTCTGTGCAAGATAATTTCCACTGCCAACAGATAGTACTTCACGTTCCAAAACACAGCAAAACCAACAGTAGATGTAGAGGTCAAATTTCCCTTCAGTTTTCAAAATACTTGCATAATTCCTCCATAGGCAAAGACAGTCTTGAATAATTCATGAGGCTAACCTTTTTGCTAAAAGGCTTCTATGCTACTTTTTCCACAATTTACTCTAATTTAATTGTAAAGGGCAAAAACGTCAGTGCTTACAGTTGTGTAAAGGACTAAGGTATTCCTTCAGCAGTTCTCTCAGACTTCAGGAAGGAGGGTTGAGAAACATGTACTTAGTGTGAGCCTGCACTTTTGAGGCTGGAACTGGTTAAAGCCACAGCAACAAGAACTTGAGCGTGCAAACAGTATGAAGAATCTCTAGAGCCAAAATAAGAACAAACTGACTCACAAGCTACTCTTTTGCTCTACTCTCCTATTATTTAGGATGATGCAGAGCAATTAGCCCACCTCTCCCTCTCCTGCTGTAATAGCACCATGTTTATACTACATGCAGGAACACAATGAAATTACAAAACAAATTAAAACAATGAAAATTGAAATAGCAAGAATATATATTTAAGTCTGACATGACTCTGTTTAACAAGAACCTTTTTGTACTCATTTCTGCTTCGGTAATGTGAATGCTCTGACTGATACAGCCCTCCTCCTGCCACCCCCCAGTATCTGCCCGTTACTGCCTCACAAGAGGCTTTATATAGAATACTACTGAGACTATTCCCACGAACTAACTTTAGGAAATCATCACCAAGCCCATACTCTTTTTGTTTTGCAGAGGAAATGGCAAATGGGAAAAGCAGAACCCTTCTGAAAACACAGCGTGGGCGACATTTATGTTTACTCGGTGGAGAAAATTCTGGAGTGCCCCTGTAACTGTATTTATGGGGAATGTTATAATGTACTTTGCTTTTCTGTTTCTATTTACTTACGTCCTTTTACTGGACTTTAAACCACCTCCACCTGAGGGTCCATCTGCTAAAGAAATTATACTTTACTTCTGGGTTTTTACCTTGGTCTTGGAAGAAATCCGACAGGTCAGTAACCTAAAACACCTTAGTGACAGCAGGCAGTACTTTGAATATATTTACAATCTGTACAACTGTACAAGCTCAAAAACTTCAAGCATAACATGCAGCTTTGTGCCTAAGGGCAATACAGAATTTACCTCATCCACACCACTCCACCTCTCCCAAAGAAAGATCTTTCTCCACCACGTACTCCTGTTTTTGCACCCTGCTTCAGCTGTAGCCAAGTCAAGTGGGCTGCTAAGGTTCAGGTGCCCTTCACATTGCAATGTACCTCTCTCATTTCACTGCCCACAGCTAGGCCCTCCCACCCCAATAATGTAAGTTGGAAGTTGTTTCCTACACCTGGAAACACAGCAGACAACTCTACATCCTTTTAAGAGATTCTTCTCTGCTAGGGTCTGTTTTAAAAAAACCCAAATTCATCAGATTGTGTTTTTCCTAAAATACTTCTCAACTCAAAACATTAGCAGATCTCCTTCTGGTTTGCTTTTCTTAAAAAACCCAATGAAACCAAACCAAAAAAACCCCCAGGTTCTCCATTACTCTGTCAGTTACTGGTTTTGGAATATCCTCAGCTCAACAAACAAAGTTAGGCGTGAACAACAGTGCTAGTGTGCTCCCAACTGTGGGATCATAAAGCTGTCCTCTTTAGACATGGAAAAGCAGTCATAAACATCTACTCTGGAAGAACAAATAGGTGTTCATTATTTAAGCAACAGGGACAGCGGAGGGGATCCCAGCTGGTTCCAAGTTGAAGTTATGCAGCAAGGAAGGCCGTAACCAACAGAGGACATGGAAAATACTTGGATCAAAGAACATTTCATTGTAAACCTGTAAAATGTGAGGAGAGCCAGGCTCAGACTCAGTTCAGAAACCCATCTCTTTGCACTCACTGACAGCTCCGGCACACAAACGCCAAATCCGTTCGTGCTGTGGAGACAGCAATGGTCAGGAGCTGAACTTTGACTGGGACCTGCTGTATTGTTTAACAGCAGAATGCTGATAAAATCTTAAATCAGGCCTCAAAAAAAATCTTAAGGCTAATGTCACAATTTTTTTTTTTCTTTTTCAACTTTTGTGTTTTAAGACACTAAAGTGAGTTTATCTTTTCAAGCTAAAAAGCTTTCCCATTACACTAGGAATTTGTCTTTGCTCTTTGCAATGAAAGAGAAAAAGGAAACAGATCCGTTAAAACTCACATTAAAATAGTGATACAGGAAATGTATCAATACTGGTGATTGTTTCTCTTCTTCAGAGTTTCTATACAGATGAAGACACAAATTTAATGAAAAAATTTAAACTATATTTGGAGGATAACTGGAATAAATGTGATATGGTGACCATCTTCCTCTTCATAATTGGGGTAATCTGCAGGTAGGTATCTGTTCCACTTGATGTCGTTAACATCAGTAGCAAGGGCTATGGGTCAACTCACAGGTGTCTTGTGCACCTGAGGACAGACTCTGACACTTACTTTTACAAGTTTTGAGACATGTTTCTGCAATAAAAGCCTCTGAAATACTGTGAAATCATAGAAGTTGCCCCAGAGAACACAAAAAGACATACTGGTATATTCAAACACTTGTACAGAAAAGCTCTGCTTTTTAAAACAATTGGTTTTGGGAATCACTTTTACTCAGTGTATAATATACATTTTGTTATTTTTTTTTAATTTAAATAAATCTTATTGAAGCCAAAGCAGAGAATACAGTGTCCCTCCATCTTTTGGCTATTTCTCATCAATGTACAGACATTACATTCCTCTCACAGGCTAATGCAACCACAGCCCTGAAGCACTTCCCTTTATCTGACTAGGCTGTGCCTGGACACTGAGTGTAATATTTGAGAAAATACTTCTCAGCTGTACTTGCTGAGATCTGATGTTTTTATTTCATGTGTTCTGCAGGATGCTGAACTCAACTTTTCAAGCTGGCCGTACAATACTTGCCATTGATTTTATGGTGTTTACACTTAGACTTATACATATTTTTGCAATTCACAAACAACTTGGACCAAAGATCATAATTGTGGAAAGGATGGTAAGTGTGCAGTCTCCCTTGGATAAATACTTGTGCTTTGTCAAAAACAGAGGTAGGAAATCTTCTCATTACAAAGCAAACCAGTTTATAACCTATCTTCACTTTTATATTCTTAAGGTTTACACTTTTGCATATATTCCCTTATTTATTGTTGAATATTAGGCGCAACATTTGAAGCAGATCATTCCAAAGAGCTCTGTAGTGTAATAAGTTGACCCCACTTTGCTTTTCCTTGTACCATATCTAATAATTTATCCTCGATCTGGTGAATTAGTAGAGAGCCTTTGACTTACCGCTACTCCTCCTACTTCCTCAGCTGCCTGCTTTCAGAGCAAAGACCTCCGACAAACGATTAGGGAAGGGCAGGGCATCTGCTGAATGACTCCGCTCTGCTCGGGGAAACAGGCAATGCTGAAGTGTCAAAAAAAAACCTGTGGAAAAGGATAGCTGCAAGTTTCCCACAGGAGTTCTTCTTACTTGTACTTTGAAGCTCCAAGTTTCAGTGAAAACATAGTAGTACTTTGTGAGCATATGTTGGAAGATGTTGATAAAAGATTTTTATTTATTACCGCTCTCCTGCAGTAAATGAGATGTTAGGACTACAGTTCCTGTGCTTGGGTATGTGTTGGTGTGATGAAGTAGCTTTTTACTTAGGTATGTTAACCCTCTAGGCCAATTAGCTCATGGTAACTGATTAATAGGAGTTCATCTAATTGTGAGTGCTATTATAGAATCTACAAATATTTGATCTGTGACTCACAGCAGAGCTCAGTAAAAGCCCTACAATCTAAACAAGCCTATATATTGGATAAACATAACCACCAAGCTATTTGGATCTGTCTACAAAGCAGTAACCGAAACTCTAACATGACATTTGCTTGGAGTAGCAAAAGGGTAGAAGGCAAATAAATATTTGTTCTTGAACATTATCTAGCTTACAGCATCAGCAGACTTCTGCTGTACGAGAACAAGTCAGATGTATAGCTCCTAACACTTCCTTGCTGCACACTAAACTAAACCAGGGCCTTGAACAAATACAGTGATGTCTACTATGTGGGCATCTGAAGTGATAAGAGAGAACACCCAGATTAAGACGAGGCAAGTGAGAACGTAAGCAGCAGCCTAGGCAAAACCTTTCATCTTAGCCCAATCCAAGGCAACACGGTGCCTTAGCTTTGGTAGTTCAGCATTGAACCTTACATCAAATGAATGAACAGTGAAAATCGTTTCAGTAAATGATATCTCTTTGAAAGGTTCATCAGGTGGGTTTGAGTGAGATCATTTCCCTTACTTGAACAGAGGAACAATTGAAGAATGTCTGTTGCCATCTTTCTCCTTTTTGATTTTGCTACAGAAATACTGAAACAAGTCTGGTAGCTGCTAAAATGGCAGTTCAAGGCCAAAGCGATGCCTGTTCACAGGGAGACCACAGATTGGAAAAAAGTATTTCCAGACTTGTCACCACTCTCTCTTAAGCATGATACCAGTGCAGTCCTACAGCCTCTCTAAATTCTAAACCTTTCAGAAAACAAAAGAGATTTGTGAAAGCCAGAGAGATGTCAACTGTCTTGCCCAGCTCAGATACCATGTCTTAATAGAAGTGCAAGTAAGAGCCTGGAGGTCTGAAATGACTATGTTCTTGGGTAGCTGCACAATCCAATAGTCTAATTGAAACAAATCTACAGTCCCTAATGAACTCTGGCTGATTAGATGGGGAGAGGATGAAGTGTTCCTCTTCCACCAGGGAAAAATTATTGTACTTGAAATACATATTAGATTTTTTTTCTTTAAGTAAGTGTTTTAGGATTCAATTACTTCTGCTTATGTAGAGAAATGCAATGTTTAAAAGCTGGAAGTCCTGAAAACAATCACTCAGATGCATTACTTAGCTTGAAAGCCCATAACAGAAGCTACCTGATCCTTGCAGCCTTCAGTGTCTGCTGTACCAGCGGTTCAGTATTCATCAATGAGCACCAACAGTCAACCAGGGTTCACTGTTGCCCCAGAGCTCTTGTAATTCACAGAAAAACAGTCAATGGTACTGTGAGACCTCACAGGAAATCTGCATTTAAAAGGTACAATGAGATTCACTTAAAAGAGAAAATGTGTTTAATTTTTAAATGTTAGAAGATTGAAAAGCAAGGTTTTAATTTTAAAAATGCTTTATCAAAATGAGCTGTTGAAGAAAAATGCTAATTATGTGCCAAGAAAAATATGATAACAGCAAAGTGAAGAGAGGAATTCTGTGTGTGGAAGTGCACCCTATTCCACCTCCTTTAATCTGAACAAGCTTGTAAAGAAACAGAATTATCTGAGCCATTTCCATAGAGAAAGACAACAGTTCTTTGACTCTGCTATTAAAACCACCTCTCCTGTTTTCTCTCTCCCCCTCTTTTTCAGATGAAGGACGTTTTCTTCTTTCTGTTTTTCCTGAGCGTGTGGCTCATTGCCTACGGGGTGACAACTCAAGCTCTGCTTCATCCTGATGACAGCCGAGCAGAATGGATATTCAGAAGGGTGCTTTACCGTCCCTACCTTCAGATATTTGGCCAGATTCCACTGGATGAAATAGACAGTGAGGAAATTTCTTGCCCCCCTAACTTAGCCATTTTTGAATGCACACTTATGATTAGAGGATGGAATTCCTTCCCAGTATTGTCTTCTTTATAAGAAAAAAAAAATCTTTGTCCTACAGACCAGAGCTTTCACATTACTGTGATATAAATAGCATATCTGCAAAGAGATAATGTGCATTGTGGAATTACATTAGAGCATAAGGGTTGGCCCTATTCAGACGAGCTGTCTGAAATATTCAGGCAAGGGTTTGCAGTTTCTAAGGCTGGCATACCTTCTTTCACTTCAATCCATTTCCGTTCAGTTTAACCTAGACCCAGATAACCCTGTGTAAACTGAAATGATAGCGCCTCCACACATTTTGCAGTAGTTTAACATGATGGTGTTAAAACAGTACAGCTCTGCCCATAAGCAAACACTTATGTTTTAGAATAAATATTCTGCTACATCGTTTATTGACTCTGGAGGTAAAGCTGCCCGAATCAAATAAAACTGGTAATTGCATATATGCAACATTAAAAAAAAACCCAAACCAAAACCAACATAAAAATAATCACAAGACACAGAAATACTTGGACATAAAAGTTCAAAGGCAACATTTCTGGTAGGTAAGTGGCTACAATTCATCTCTCAAGAAGTCTGAAGCAATGCCACAGCATTCAGCCAACCACAGTACTAAATGTCCATGGCAACACTAGGCCTCAAACTTGAGCTAATATAGATGGAACCAAAAAATCCAATAGACAAAAGGAAACCAGTTAGCATTCTTTGATGTTCACTCCACTTAGTAAGAAAAGGCATGTCTTAGAACAACTAAAAAAGTCTGAATGTGAGAAGGGAGCAGGGCTCTCACTTAACTTGGAGTACCTGTGGTGTAAGCTGGCACAGCACAACCAGTCACTCTCACTGCCATTAAAGTAGTTGGAGAGAAATAGGTATTTCTGGAATAGGATTTATGTCATTTGGAAACAGGTCAGATGTAGCATTCCCTAGAAACATGTGCTTCCACCGAGACTCCAAAGGGTGTCTTCACCTGGGTGATCAACTGGCTAAAAGACAGGCAGAATCAATCAATTAATTACATGGGCAACTTCCAGAAGGGAGTGATTTGCCCTGAGGCTTATTCTTTTAACAGCTTTAGGAAACATACAGAAAAGAAGATGGGTAATGCGGGGGGGACAAAATCTGCTGACAAAAGTACATCACTGGGTAGTAACAACTGAAGCCAGCACCTCAGAGTCACAGAGGACCCTTGTGAGTGCTAAATTATCAGATTAAACTCCTTGTTGATAAATATAAAGTAATATACTTGGTGAAAGCGACCCCAACTGTGATAAGTTTTGATACAACTGCGTGCCCTAAGGAATACAATCATGAGGTTATCCATGGCAGTGGGGAAAAGAATTATTAGTGAAAGAAAATGGAGAACAAAAAATTAAATATCCTTACGTTACTCTATATTTGTGGATTTCATTCATAGCAGGAGACAGAATACAGGGGCTAGACCTCTAGTCTGATGCAGTAGAACCATTCTTACTAACCCCGGGTGTACGCAGCAGTTTAAATATAGAACAAGGAACCCCATTCCCAGCTTTTACTGAGTTTTCCCCTCTAACACACTAACCAGCAAGAGGACTGTGAAGACACAAGTATGCAGGGGAACACAACTGCCAAATATTCAAAGGTGGTTTGACTTTGGGAATTCAAAATCAGTCTAAAGAGGATACAGCCTTTTTCAGCACAATCCCCTTTTGCTGAGTGGTACTAAAAAGCCAGCTGTGAGGGCCTGCTCACCACTGAACCAGTAGCCAGGTTCTGGAGGTCTGCACTGTCCTAGGGCTGCAAACCTCGTGCACATTAAAGCAATGTCTCCTCAATGTACGTGACAGGATTATGTTTTCACAAAGTTAAAGACACTGGATATGTGTTCATATCAATGATCTCTGAACTGCAAGAAGCAGCTCAGTAGCTCAAGCAGTTAAAAAACAGTTCCTTTAGGGTTGAGAGAGTTTTGCATTTACAGTCTAACTGATCATCAACAAGTTAGCACAAAAATACTAGCACAGGAAGTGGTTTAAACTTTTTATGACTGCAACATATTCAGAACAAAATTCTGCTGCTGTTTATATACATCCAAAGTTAAATCTCATTTTAGTAATCAATAGCATCACTGTCCTTGATTTGTATCTTAACAGAAAAAGTACTAAACATATGCATCCACCCATCCATGTCACTAGTACTTAAGAAGAGACATGTTTAAATAGAGATATTAATTCAGGTTTTAGTTGCACTGAAATAACTATGAAATGCATTACTTCAAACCTCGGGAACAATTTGTAATTCTTGCCATTCTTTGTTGAAAGTCAGAGATTTTGCTCCCCAAAGTGCCCAGCTTTTGCCTCTGCTTTAAGAAATACATGTGGCAGGAGGATTTGCCAAAACTATTTAAACTATTTTTTTATTTCTCTATCTTCCTTTGCAGCATCACGAATGTATCCCAGGAACTGTACACTTAATCCACTGCAGATTCTGCAGGAGAACTCACCATCATGTCCTAACAGCTATGCCAACTGGCTAGTGATACTTTTGCTAGTCATCTTCCTACTAGTCACAAATGTTCTCCTTATGAATCTCCTGATTGCTATGTTCAGGTAAAAGGGATTTCAGTGCATATCAAGACAGAGGCTGCAAAGGTTTAACTGAATGCCCACATTTACTACGTTGCTGCTGGGTATACATTTTGGAATACAATAGTAATTTTCCTAATAAATATTATTTGGGGATTGATAGGTAGACTTCTGTGATCATACAGCTCTTAAGCTCTCATCGCCCTTACTCTAGCCCCATTAAAGACAAGAAGTAAAACCTCCTTTACTGCTAAAAGTTCAATTAAATATGCATAGAAGGGTCTGGGTTCCTGGCTGTGCTGCAGCATGAGTCTGCAGGTGCACAGCAGCTGTAAACTTGGCAGACTTAACGGTGGATAATCTGCACACAGGGGAAATACTTGATGTCAACACGGCTAAAAACGATTCATTCAGTTGAAGTACTGATGTGGCATGTGTGCTGATCGTGCCTGAGAGAAGTGGAATCACAGGGTTTTGTTTTTAAAAAAAAACTAATGTATTTTTAATGTTTGAAGACTGCAACTGCAACTATTTTAATATCTAAGAATTTGTACAACCTTTAGATTAAATTAATACTACTTACTGAGCTTGCTGTTTCTTAAAATAAATGAGGGACTAACTTTTGTAATAATAAGCTTTGACTTGTTGGAGTAAAAACAGGGTGGGCTGTGGGGTTTTTTTTTTTTTCTTTCCCCAATTACAGTTACACTTTTCAAGTTGTCCAGGGCAACGCAGACATCTTCTGGAAAATTCAGCGCTACAACCTGATTGTCGAGTATCATGGCCGACCTGCCTTAGCACCACCATTTATCATTATTAACCACATCGCTCTGGTCCTCAGAAGAATCTTCAACAAAATGGAACATAAAAAAGAACATCTGGGTGAGTTGTTAACAAAGTTCTAGCAACTGGAGACCCTGACACTCTCCTAGGTCACGCTGCATAGGCTAAACACAAGAGCAATTATGATTTCCTTAAGCCAAGAGTCACAATTTATTTGTAACAAAGAGTGCCAGGAGACTACAATGAAAAATTAAGACTTAGAGTGTAACCTCTTCTGTAAGCATTTCCCCACAGTGCATCATAGCTATTACAACAAAGGTGTCTATATAAAACTGGTTAAAGTGATTTGATGTACAAAGAGATAACAATGGAGAGGTTTACTGAACAGTTGTTTCATTTTCTCCTGAATTTTTGTAAATATCAAGTACAGACAATCCTAAAAACATATACCAAGTCTAAAAATCTAATGGGATCAGCAGAATTTCCCAATACAGAGACATGGAGAGAGAGAGAGAGAGAGAGAGAGAGAGAGAGAATGCTTAGAGAAATGACAGTCCCTTAAAAGTTATAATTAAAAAGGCAGATGTAATTCACAGAATTACAGAAGGCATTTTGGGGCTTTCCACAGTGACGGCAAATCTAGTTTGATAGTGTTTGATAATAAGCCTATTTCCTCCCACACCCGGGCTGATAATGGGCTTTGGAGCAGAACTGTTGTCAGATTGGAGCGAAGCACAGTACATCTGAACGTAAAGCTCTGCTCATTAAATACTCTGGGGCTAAAATATGTCAGAATCCAGCCAAGTTGTAAATGAGTTTATATGGACCCACTGAAACTGGTCCCCACTGTTATTCAGAAAACTCAGGAGTCATATCCAACTGCAAAAAAGGCTTTAGAGATGGCACATTGTTGCCTTCCATCACAGGCAAAAAAAAAAGTAGAAAATACGTATTCTACACTGCATTTTCATAACATGACACTCCTGCAATAGCAATATGTCATTTTTCTTTAGCATAGCCAGCTTCCATTACTAGTGTAAGAGAAAAGGGAGAAAATATAATTCTTAATTTTTTTTCCCTACAGAAAGAGATCTTCCAGTTGGCCTAGATCAAAAAATCATAACATGGGAGCTAGTGCAAAAAGAAAATTATCTTGTAAACCTTGAACAAGAAAGGAAAGAAAGCAATGAAGAAAGGCTGAAGGCCACATCTAATAAGTATGTTGTTCTCACCTACAATAAACGTACCCTGCAAGTGTTCAGCTTTGCATGAAACATTATATGAAGAGCCCAACTAGGATGCAGTTAGGAAAAACACAGGCCATGAAGAAATGTGAGAAGCCAGCACTACTACAGTATTAAAAGAGTTTCTGGTACTCAAAGCTTGTACAGTTACAGACCTGTAAGGTCCAGTCAAATCTGCAGTTAAGCTCAATGAAGATCACATTCATGAAGAAATGGTGGAAGAAGAGTGCCCTGGCTATAATGCAGTGCACCTACTTCCATCACCTGTAGGAACACACCACTGACTTTTGAATGGCTTAGACTTTTCAGTGGAAGTTTAAGACATCTTAAATTACCACCAGCACACAGAAAACAAGTATTTACAGCTTTATGGCACGAGCCTACAATATTCCACAAGAAATTAAAGACATTGGCTCTAAAATTGTATTTAATTAACTGAGCCTCCATTTAAACACTTCTCTAAAATATCTCCCCACTAGTTACATCGCTTAAGTTGGTTTAGTATTCTAAAGGAAAAGTCCTAAATTATGAATCTAAGGTTCACCCCTTCAAGTGGGACACAAAGTATTGATACACAGGGAAAACAGAAACATCTAAGGCAATACTGAAAGCCAGAGAGCAAAGCATTCTTTACAAAAGCTTTTTTTTTTCACCTATTTCTGCTGTTTTCTCTTACAATAACAGAGGCACAATGGGCATGAAAGTTACTGTAGTAAGAAAGTTGCATGGAAGTATTCTTGTGCTGTTTGCTTTCTGTGCTAAGTCACAGAATAGCCAGAGACCACAACAGCATATGAGTATGTTCTAATCTAATCTACAGAGACTCTTAATTCATAATAATTTAGAATTATGACGTTGGTTTAAACTTTATTCTCATAGTCAGGTCACTGACAAACCCTTGGAATAAGAGTTTGGTTGCTGAGATGAAGCAATAAAAATGTGTGTAACCTCTTCCAAACAAAGGGCACGATTACATTATTTCTAGCTTTAAGGCTAGAAAGCTTTAGAGATGGCACATTGTTGATTACATCATGGCTTGGAGGGGAAAAGAAAGAATTGGTCTGGCTTTGCAGTGTTTCAGGTACAGCAGAACTAGAAAGAGCCTGGAGAAAGTTCAGATGAACACCAATAAACCTGCAGCTTTTTATCTTCGCTCTTAGGTGGCAGCTGTGTGTATTTTAGATCTTACAGAATCCTCAGAAAGTGACTCTTTGAGCTTTGCATTGAACCAGTCCCAAAATGCATTAGATTCCTCTTACAGCAGCTTTTTCACACAGACCTGAATGGAATGTAACCTGTTAGAGGGGAACTTTGGAACAGTAGTTAGGACAAGGCAGGGAGGGATTTGAGGATCCTATGGGGAATCAGATGCTAAGAATAAGGAACTGATGGGAGAAGAGGTGAAGGATGCAGAAAGCACGTGGACAAGGCAATGATGTGGAAGCACTATAGGGAAGTTCTCTATGCAGTCCCTTTGGACCACATGGAAAAAGGGATTTGAATGTCAAGCCAGTTTCCAAAAATGAAACCTCGTATAAATTTAAAGTGACTCATCTCCCCTGTGTTGATGGAAAATATTGTTCTCACATCAGGATCAGTTTACATTTGGTACAGGCAGGACGTAAGCAGCTGGAGCTAAAGCTCCTCTCTGCTGTCCCTGATTTCCACAGCAACTGGGGCTAAACAGCCCTCAACAGAAGTCGAACCCGAGTGCCCCAGAAACACTGCTCTCTTCTTGCAGGAACACCTCAAAAGGGCCAAAATTTTCAGGGGGCTCTGGGGTGTGTCAGCAGCACAGAACTGCCAGCGAGGGGCCGTGGTTCTAGGAAGTTAGGCAGGGTTTTGTGCTTTAGGATTTCTTCTGAGGCCTTCCCTTTCTGCTGAGCGTGTCTGCTTTGCTCCCACAGGGTGGATAATTTAGCCAAATATTTTAGTGGATTGAAAGAACAAGAAAAGCGGTTTAAATTTATGGAAGCCCAGGTAAGTCATAGTTTTACAGGCATTTCTATCAGCTTTAGGATTTCACATTTCTGTCATTTATTGGTGGTTTGGCAGACCCTGTTTAGGGATAAAGGGAAGGGGAAACGGATCTGTGTGATGGCTTCACTTTCCGTATTGTTTTCTCTCAGGTAATACACATATGTAAAGAAACATTTCTCACCTCCAGTAGAAAGGAGCAAGGGAAATAAAAGATTTCTTTCTCTCTTTGCTAATCTAGTTGAGAAGTGATTTCTTCCTACATTGAGAATGTTTCTGGAAGAAAATGCTTCATCCTTCCCACTCCATTCTCTTCATTCTCCCAATCCTTTCTTTAAAACTGTCAACTTTGAAAATACCCACATGCTGTCTGGTCTGACCTAGACTGATCTTCCTGGACATCAGTTTTTCTAATTTTCTTAGATATCAGATACCACCTTCTGAAAGGGAAGTGCCTAACATACAAACCTGAAGCACAAGATAATAGAAGGAAGCCCTATCTTGAGCTTTTGATGACAAACCCCTTGAACATAAACAAACATCTTTTAAACAGTCTGAAAATGCTCAGCATTACCTCGTGCTATGTAGCACAACTGTTATTGTTTTCTTTGTCCCTAGAACTCTCCGATGTAATTTTGGCCTGGCTGAGAGTTCCTTATCTTAATACACCCATTGCTGTTTCCCTCCTTTTTCTTATCCATTTTATGGCTTCCTGAAAAAAGTCATCCTATTCAGCAAACAATGCTGACACCAAATACAGGTCCAGCAGAAATGCTTTCGTTTGTTCCAGCTTGAGATAATGCAGCATACTCACAAAAAAGGGAAGGTATTTACTACAAATCTTCCTTCAAGGCAAGGAAACAAACAAACAAACTGTGCTATCTCTGATCAGGTTGCTGCCCAGATTATTTTTCTTGCAGATTTGCTACTGTTCAGCTGTTCTCTCCTCAGTGGCAGAGGTTTTAACCAAAACCAATCTCTTGTGCAACCAACCAGCTCCAGCCTGTGCACGTAAGTATTGTAAGCAATCATGGAAATGCTAATTAAAACTGCTGAACAATTTACTTAAAAAAATGCAAGGGGGGGGGGGTGTATTTAAAAACAACCACAAAAGGAGGTACCAAAAGGTAATGGGAATATAAAAAGGAACAGAATGTTCATAATTTGGAATGAAAAAATTGCTTTTGCAAAATATAGTTAAAAGCTGTGGGGAAAGGACTGGCACTTAGTGTGAGTGTAAGGATCTCACCCAACTTCAAGCATGCAAATATCTACCAGCAGGTTTCTTGAGAGGATTGTCTTGGAGGTTTCTTGAGTCAATGAGATAGTACTACCAAAACATTAGCAGAACATTTAATATGGATAACAATAATAATTAAAAATAAAAAATGAGTAAGCCTCCTACTTTGTTTTAATCAACCCAGCTCATCTGGCTTCAGAGCTGAAACAACTTCTGTGAGTTCAGAACTCTGTCCTGTGGCACAGGGCTCCACTGTTTGGAGAGCAGAACTAGAGACACAAACAGCCTGGTTCTCAGCCACCACAGGATATCCAACAAAACCAAGATTTTGGATATTCTTCTTAATGGTATTATTTCCCATCTATGTATGACATCTATTGCACAAAAAGCCCCTCAAAAACTATAAACTGAGCATATCTATTCTACACAGGAAAAACAAGTAGCTAGAAACTCACTCAGACTCCAACTAACATCAACTTACACTAGAAGCTGATAAAACATATACGTAAATGGCATCATTATCAATATTCCTGTAAGAAAAACCATCCTGTAGCATGTATCCCAGACAATTTAAGTTTCTGGGTTTTATGCATTTACAGTATTAAATAGCTGAAAAATATAGGAGAAATGTGTTATCATTTACTAAGCAAATGCAAGGAAATAGAATCTACAGTATCTTTTTATTATGGATTATTTTCAACATTTTAAAGTTTCTTGGGCAATTATTATTATGCAGCCCTTGTCCTAAGGCTTTTAAACAAGCACATGGCTTTTACAATCCTATTAGGTATGATGAATGCCGACACAGAAGTGCCTTTGCCAGAAAGAAGTGAAAGAGAAGAGCATGCAGATCAGTCTCAGACTGACATCACATACATTGATAATTAATTTTTTTTTGTTTCTTCCCATTAAACCTTTTGTGCTACTGACCTACTGCAGAAGCAATTTTCTAATCTTGTGAAGACCTCCTAAGGCCCAGCTCTCAAAGCCTTTATGCCAAGCACTGTCAATGTTTGACACAACTGACAATTTCTTGCTCTTCTCCAATTTCTTGGGCTTTTTTTCCCTCCTGCTCCTCTATCACTGGTCCATTCTGTAAAACTATTTCACAAATCACAGTAAAAATCTTCTCCTCCAGGATGCCTCTACCACCTTGTTTTCTAAATACCACGCCCATCAATCCACTATCATCACTGCTAATTTCCACATGCCTCTGTTCAAGGGAGTCTCCCTTTGGAAGAGTGATCATTTGTGCATTAAAGCCCAAGCCACTTCCCTGGCCAAGAAAGCAAGCTCGTATTTCTGAGTTACTTAGAAAGGAAATCAAGAAATAGTTTCCACAGGAAAGGGCCTGGGATACTGAACTATAACAATCCATACAGTTCCTGGAGTTCTTACAACCCTCAAACAATTGCACTCACTGCCTTCTCTTCCCACGCTGGCTTCCATGAGGTATTCCTTTGCCGGTCTTCTCACTCCCCCCCAGAAACTGGAATCTGTGCAGCCCTCGAGCGTGCGGCGGCTCGCGGCCACTTCCCGACCCAAGGGGAGGGAGCCCCGCACAGCCAGACCCCCGGCCTCCCCCGCCTGCTTGTTTGTGTCAGTGCCAGGCTGCAGCTGTTGGCAGCTTGCTGTTGCTGAAGGAGGCTTTGCCTTTCTGGATACAGAACACCCCATCTACATCTAAGTGGTTTTCTGATTTCATTTTACTTTTCTCTCTCTCAAAGGTCAGGAAGAAAAAAGTAAATCAATTTGCACTGTCATTTTTTTCATTACTTAAGCTGGGATGTACATTTTTAGCCTACAAAAGCTAGCTGGCTTTATGAGAATTCTGTATGAAAAGATACGCCAATAAAATGAATATTACTACTGTCCTTTAAAGGGAAATGTCTTTGGAATAACATAAACAGCATGAGAAAAGGGAAGTATTGGGTTGGGGTCTTTTGTACACTGACAAGCTTGAAGTGAACTTAAATTTCCTCAGGCATGTATCGCTGCTTCTATCCAACACAAATGTAGGATGCACACAAGCTTTCTCTGTTACCAGAGGCGAAAAAAGAAAGTCTCATATCTGATAAAAATCTTTTCCACATGAGCCTTTTATTAACAGATATTAGTTTTGTAATGATGTCTTCATAAAATAGGTATTTGTCCAGTTTATTCATCTGTGCCCTAGACCCCAGTGACCCCGTTAACAGTGATGGAATTTTGGGACTGTCCTACCTGTTCTTCACCCTAGGCAACCACAAGTTCTAAAACCAGTATGTTTGTACTGCCCTACATTTTTTGAGGGGAAATAACGCACATCTTACAACCAGCACACCCTGCTCTTGGCAGCATGTTCCACTCTGAAACAGCTACTGCTTTAATTGTGATCTGCACATTAATTATCCGGTATCTATCCATTTGGAATTGCTGGTATGTCCCATTCACATGCACTGGAACAAGTGATGAATTTAGCAATGACCCATTAATTAACGTACATCAAACTGAACTGTCACAAGGAAAGATACAACACCTGTAAAATTAAAAGGTGAATTTCAAAAGATGGAGCAATATTACTCATTTTACATTGTTTTCTGCCTCAGCTGCCAAACATGTCTGCTCAAACACAAAGACCCAAATGATTCGGGCCCACCAGGCAACTACTGATAAGATGCTGATACTTCTCACACACCCTCCACCCCCCCATAGGCAGTGCCCTCCTCAAATACCCTTCAGAGCTTGAGGGGGCAGAGCCTGGCAAGAAAGGTCATGAATTCTAGAGAAGCAATCTTTCACTACTTGGTTATAAATACTAACATTGGGGTTAGTTAATAATGGCAAAAAAGGTCAGTCCAAAGTGACCTGAACCAATGTGAGTTTCAAATAATATAACCTTTCATAGAATTTAATCTTATTCCCTTATTTATAAAATTTAATAACATTCTGTTTGAAAAACTACTATATTTAACATTCATTACAATGTGACTCATTGTATGAGATGATTCATCCTATGAGGTGATTCTCTATGTATTGTAAAATGACTGAAAATGTTAAAAATATGAATTTCAGAATCTAGGATTTGAGGGAGAAGTTACAAGGTGATAAGCTTAGAGTAACATTTTAGTAGATTTTCAAGACAATTCTCATATCAAATAAATGGAGTATTTGTTAAAACTCCTACAGCCATATTAATTAGCATGCTTCAAAGAGATGGAAGAAATCAAGCTACAACTGAAAGTTTATTGAATCCCAAAGAACAAAAAGTATCCAGTTTGGTATATAAATGCCTCTTACCCACCAAATCTACACAAAACAAATGTGGAAGCAGTGTCACCTTGAAAGGGACATACAATGTGCAGACTGAGAACCACCACATCATATCATACCAGTAAGAGCAATTAACAACCAAAGCTGGTGCAAATTCTGACCTACACTCTGTGGTGAGACTTTGCTGAAGGCATCCTGAGCATGTCTTCACCAGGTTGTATCCAGTTGTACCTAGCCACAGAAAATACTGTGGGTTTTATGATTGTTACAATGTAACATTATAGAAGGTAAATATTAAGCCATCTTAAAAAAATATTGATTTGCCAGTTCCCACTTGGACCCCTGAAACTCACCATTAGGCACCATCCCGCTTTTGCTGTCAGTGGCAATGAGAAAAGGATGTATTAAAAAAAAGGTTAAAAAAAGGTTTAAAAAAAAGGGTAAAAAAAAAAAAGGGGGGGGAGTAACAAAAATTAATGTTTTCCTCCCTGGGACAGGGCCAGGATAAATCCCATCTAGTGGAAGCCCAGGTTTTATTTTCATTGTTTAAAAATCTCTACATAATGAGCTCATTATCTTTGTTCCAGGTTTCTCCATTATTTGGGAACAGCTCTAATCTGGGGGTTAGTAGGCAGCCTTGCAGTCTTTTAGCTAACACATCCTTTTCTTTGGCTAATTCAGCTCCAGAGCAAGCCCCAGGAAGCACCCCTTATTCCCTCCTGCTAGGGTGCAGCTATCCTGTGCCCACAGGCTTCTCACAAACAAAAAGTCTGGACTGTATTTTAGGTTGCTTGACTTCTAAGAATGTAAGGTGCTCCTGGTGGCTACAGTGCAAACCATCAGACAAAAAACTACCACATGGTTTCACATCAGAAAAAAAAAGAAGTCAGAGAAAAAAAACCAAACATATCCAAAGACAAGATCAGTCCTTGGATGCCTCCAATGCAGTCCATCCTTCAGGACTCTTCCTCTTCCCCTTCATCATCTACTTTAGGTCGGAAATGTTTCCTATTCTTCTTCTTACTGCAGTGGAATCCAACTGTTTCCACCGATGGCTCTTCACCTGTGCCACTAAGCTTACCTTCTGTATCCAGGTCCCCTATCATCACACACTCCTCCTCCTCTGTTGCCTTCCCACTTCCACTATCTAAGTGCCCCAGCTCCACCTTATCCTCCTCCCTCAAGTCATCAGTATTAAGAGATTTTCCTTTCAGATCTGTTTTCACATGTTTCTTATCATCCATCCCTGAGGCTGTTTTCTTTTCCAGTCCATCAACACCCCTTTTTATTGGTCTGGTGAAGACAATCCTCCCAGCTCCACAGCTGGAAGGGTCCTGGTTGAAGTATGGGGTGTAGCTTTCTTGAGCAGCTGAGCTTTGTTCCCCCCTCCTTTTCTTCAAACTCCCTAGAAATTCCATGGCCACCTCCCTGTTAGCCTTGTCGCTAGACTCTGAAACTCCATCTAGGCTGTATTTGGTCCAGCGCTCCGGGTGTGCCACATAGTCAGGCACAGCAGGAGAGGTTTTGGGAGCCTGCACTGGTTTGCTTTGCTTTCCCAGGCCTTCTGCAACTATGTTACTCGAAACTGTGGTTGGAGGCAATGGCCTCTTAAATCTCCCATCAACAACATTATCTTCAGGCATTGAGGGCACAGACAACTTGGCTGCCTCTTCCAGGCAATCAAAAATGCTCTGGCTACGGAGAGAGAAGGTAGAACTCATGCCCCTCAGATGGAACGGCTGGACAGGAGATTTGTGACTGCTGTTGGAAGAGTCAAGGGTGTCTCCTGATCTGTAATCCCCATCATCTACTGACGGCTCTTCTGGAGATACCGTATCCACTTCCGCTTCATCTGCTAGACCAAAGTCATCCGAATCAGAATCACTGAGCGACACTGTGTCCGAGGGCAGAGCTCCTTCATAGTCTGTGGCACCATCAGCTGCTGTCCCCAGAAAGGGTTCACCTGCATCCTGATCTCCCATCTTCGGGCTGTCACTCCACTGAGGTCTTTGACGTAGGCCCAGGGACAGCTCCAAACGCAGTTTTCCAAATGCCCAGCAAATTTATTGCCTAGAAGAGAAAGAAACATCAAAATTCAACTGTGAAGTAAGAACCTAACCTAACCCTAGAGACCATCATTCTCTGACACGCAAAATAATCATCACAGGCAGCTGTGCTTCAGGTATTCCTATGCAATACTGCTTAAAATACTGTATAAACCCACAAAAACACCTCCTTATCTCTCATCGCTTTCTTTTGGCTGATGATCCTTCACTGCATTAGCCACTTTGCCTCCTGTCCCAGTAATCATCACATTCTGCCTATAATAAAAGGCACTGTTACCAATTGACATCAGTGGCAGAGAAGTCACAAAAATATCAAGGCTACAATTTCAGGGTTGCTTAGAAGTAACAAAGTACAAGCCCCACTGGGTTTATGCTCTGCTTTCTGGGCAACCAGAAACAAGAGCTGGCAAACACACACTTCAGTTCGGCTCTCAAAAGCATGAATTACAGACCCCTTCTAATATATTATTAGAATAAGCTCAACTACCTAATTACAGGTTCTTTTGAAATGATGCAGTAAACAGACATGAAAAGTCTGTTAAGTCACTCACTTTCTCTTGAGACTGAGCCAGCTTCCCCTCCTGAGGGTCAGTTAAAGCCACCAAAGATCTCAGCACTTCCACCCTAGAAAACAAACATTTCCATCAAGATACTGGAAATGTAGTTTTAAAACAAGTTTTAAAAAGAATTCCTTCCCTCTGAATCATCCAAAGCTGCAGAACTGAGTTCTAAATCTGACACAACCTCGTGCTAGTATAAAAGTCTGCTGATATTCCTGGATTTTTGGGCAAGAGAAAAACACACAGCCTAATAAGGCAGGCACCACTGTATTTACTCAGCCTCCCCATTCACATTGCCAACCTTATCCTGTGGAACACAAGAGAGGTTTAAAAAAAAATAAAGTTGTAATTTGCACATGTAGTAAACCATTACTAAATTAATATTAAATACAGCTAAGAAAATATAAAAATAATAAGTGTACATTGCGAATACTAAATGCTGCAAAAAAAGAAGAGAGACCATGGATACCACGGAGCTGTGTTTTCAAAGAAAGGTAAAGTTCACAGTTAGGGCCAGATTTCTCTGAGGCATAGAGAAACTTCTGAAGAATTAACCAGCCCAAGTGCTGTGTTCCATGTATAAAGACTGTCTGTCTTTGACAAAAGGTATCCAATGACTGCTTTTGAAAACATTACCCTCACTGTGACCTCTAAACAGGAAATAATCTGAAAATCATACGTCCTTCTGCTTAGTTTTATAACACATGAAAGTAATTACTGCAACCCAAAAGAGACATTGAAGCGCATAACTGACTACTAAACCAGCTGCTTTCAGATGGCAATAGAAGTGCTCAGCACAGGCTGTGAATCTGGGCACCTCCTTACTGAGTGCAGTCATAAAAAAAAGGAAAAACAGTGCTCTTAAGGAGATGCTTTAGCCTTAGCAGCCAAACACATTGACCCTTACAGCACGCCAGGCAGACTCACAGGTTTGTTATGGTGACGTGATCACTGCACAACTCGGATAGGGTGGTGTCTCTCTGGATAGGAAGGTCCTCATTAGACTCTTCCATCCTGGTCTTACTCAGACAGGCTCTGCACATCCTCCTGCAGCCTGTGAGGAAAACAGAGACCCCAGTCACTCCAAACCACGGCCAAAAGTCCGCTCTCATCACAGAGACAGCACTGCAGCAAAGCCTGCTGGCAATCCCCTGGCAACCCCAACACGGTGCCCGCAGAGGCTGCTAGGTCAAGACTAAGGGCAGCAGCCCCTAGGCCCTGACTCGCACCTCCAATGAGCAACCTGCCCCGGGGAGAGGGAAACGACTGAACCCAGGGCCTTGCCCAGAACCACCAATGCAGCCCAGGGCCTCAGCCGTCCTGCCCACCATGCCCAGGGCCCAGCTCCCTTCCCCGGGCGGGGTTCTCGCGGATACAACCTCCCTTCCCGCCTCGCAGGCCTCCGCACGCCTGCGGGCTGACAGCCTCCTCCTCCTCCTCAGGGCGCAAGGGCAGCGGGAGCCCCCCATCCCGCCGACCACCAGTCCCGCTCGGCGCCGCGCCCAGAGGCCACCAGCCCACCGCCACCACCTCCGAGCACACAGCGCGAAGGGCTGGGAAGGGGAAGAGAAGTACTCCGTACCGCGGTACAACACGGGCCCGGCGCCTCCTCGCAGCAACCGCCCGCCTTGCCCGCCTCTCCCCGCAGCCGACGGCCGCCGCGCAGGGTGCACTGGGACACAGAGTCCCCAGCAGCTGCCTCAGGGCGGCAGTACGGGTCGGAGAGACCCCAACTCCCAGCAGGCAAAGCGACACGGAAGGGGCGGCAAGCGGGCGACATCCGCCTCCCCCGCACCGCCTCTCTCCTTTGCGCCCTGGCAGTTGTAGTCATCCGCCTTTCCCCCGGCGGGGGACATTTTGAGAGCTGGGGCGCGGGGGGGAGGGGGGGAATATCACGGGAAACTGGTGCGAAACGGTGCTGGGCTCTTCCTTCCGCGGCGGCGGAGGGACTGCAACTCCCAGAGTGCACGGCGCCGGCTGCTCGCCCGCCATTTTGCAGCCTGTGAGGAGATGAGGAGGTGCTGGCGCTGCTGCCCGTGCAGGAGCGATGCTGGGGCTCACCCGGAGGGCTTGTAGGTGTGGGCGGCCGGGAATGGCCACGGCCCCGCTGCAGTGGTGGCTGAGGCGCGATGGCCCCCTTGGGCCGCCCGTCGCCGGGATGGGGGCAGTTGTCGTTTACCTGAAGAGTCTGTAAAAAGTATGTCAAGCAGAGCTTTTTTTTTGTTTGTTTTCTCATCAGAAAAGCAGGGTTTGGCCCCAATGAGAACTCAAGAGAAATGTCTGGGATTTTTTGTTTTATTTCGTTGGTGATGTGCTGGGGTTTTTTTTAAATTTGTATTTATTTCCTAAACCATAAAACCCCCAAGTCTCTCGGGGCATAAAACCACTGTAAACATAAAAACATTAAAAGTTCCATTTTCTTTCCCAGAAGAACATGTTTTTGTGTGTGCGTTGAGAAGTGGAAGTCTGGAAACATTTCACTGGTGTTGGCCAAAGGTGTCGATAATTCCCCCTCTTTCAGAGAAAAAAGTTTACATTTTCAGTGGACATACCATTTCCCAAATAGTTCCAGTATTTAGCTTGTTTACCCTATGTCAAGGGCAAAAAGGAAAAGGCAAGATGTGCTGTGCCAGTGGGCTGTGCCGGCACATGGCTTAGCAGCTTGCAGGGCACATCACCCTTTACCCCCAGCTTGCTTTTGGTCTGGAGTATAAGCAGAGCTCACCTATGCCAGGGAAATTACTAACCCCACGTTGTTTGCTTCTAGTGGCATTTTAATTTTACTCCCAAGCATCCCAATCCTGCTGTGTTACTGGTTGCTTTGCCGTACTAGAGGTACGGCTGAATCCATGAAGAGACTTCCACTGGATCCCTGCAAGTGGGGCCTCACGGTGAGTCACCCATAATACAAACTACAGCCACTTCGTTTGCACTCTCAGTTTTTAAATATATACTTTCCCCTGCTGGAGTGTTGCTAACTATGGTAATTTATGAGATGGAGGCTGCATTTGGAATACATTTGGCAGCAACAGTGAGGTTAGCACAAAATGTCTTATGTTTGGCTGGAGTCTTGCTGTAGTTTTAAGACAACAGCTCCAGAGGCGTTTCCCAGCTTGGTGATCTTACTGTTTTAAGATATGGTAGTATGGTCCCAGGTATTCAGGTGGGTTGCTGGCTGGAGAGAGAAAAAGAGGAAAATAAAGAGACCTGCAGGAGGTAATTGGGAACAGAAAGGAGGAGGGTAGTGAACAAGCAGAGGGATATGAGAGTGAACTACTGGTGAACATTGCCAGTGCATTGCAACATTATCAGGGTGCTTGGGACACACCTGGCGTGAGCTTCTGAGGGTACAAAGGAAGCAGGCAAGAACATGTGGATTAAGCAGAAGCACAGCCCACTTCTCTAAGGCTGGAGACAAACAGGGTGTGCCATGGACTGGTGCTCTTTTGTTTCGGACCCTGAATTTAATGCTACATTAGGGGCTCAGGGACAGAAGAGGGATACACCACCTCTGCCATGTCCATCACCTGTGGATGTGGGTGCCTTGAGAGACAAGCCCCATTCCTCCATTTCCAGAGGCTACAAGTTTTCTTTTTTTTTTTGCCTGGATACTTGTGCATATCGACAACCACGGTCACCTTCAGCAGCTGGCTGTACCCTTATTCTTCTTCCTGTCTTTTCACAGAAGATTTAATACTGCACGCTGCAGAGTAAGTGGGGATGAGCTGCTTTTTCTCTGGTGGCTGAGCACAAGGCAGTTTGCAGCACTGGATGTGCTGATGTGTTGGGATTTTCACTATTGCTTGGCGACAGCTGGAATAAAAATAATGAGTCAGACTCTGAAGAGAGTCAGATGGTAAAGTGTTTTCCCCTCACTGGCATGAATTAAGGTGGCTTGACGTGGGACTGGGGGGCTGGAAGGCAGATCTGAGGTGCAGTGTGGGCCATCATCCAAGCGAGTGGGCCGTGGCCCAGTGTGCAGACTCGGAGGGGCCGGCTCCTTTGCAGAGGTGGCCCCACATGTCTGCAGGAAGCAGCCCCGTTCCCTGGTGGGAACCATGTGGTCCTGCCTTGCAAATAAATCTGCCCTTCTGCCCTCATCCTGAAACTGTTTCTGCTGCTCGCTGGCAGGTTCCTGCTGCTTCTGTGCTGGGAGCCTGGGGCAGGCGCCTGGCAGGGACCGCTGGCCCCTCTCCTCATGGCTGTAGGAAAGCATCAATTGATTCCCCAGCAGCCGCCCAGATCATGCAAGCCAGAGAGAGCATTCAGATGCATGTTCACCATCTCCTCAGTCAGGAAGGGGTGTGGAAGTTAGTCTGTGGTGGCCACGTGCAGCTGGTGCTCAAGCTCCTGAGCAGAGGCAGGGAGGGAAAGGAGTATTTTCCTATGGGCAAAAAGCAAAAGCACGGTAGCAACCACCACATCCTTCTCTGCTGGGAGAAAGGAGTTGCACCAAGTTGGAACAGGTACAGGCTGAAGGAGATAATTCTGGTTGCCTTCTCCAGTTTGCAGGAAAACCTACAAATGGCCTTGAAATTCCCTGTGAGGGAATTTCCAATATTTAGCCTCTGACACTGCCTCTTCTACATTGCGCTTCTCTTACCTGTTTTACTTTGCACTTTCATTTGGTCCTGGTTCACCTGCTAGGAGGTTTGATTTATTTCAGTGTTGTTTATCCATGTTGGTGCTCTTTTCCCCTAAGGTAACTACATAAAATTGGCTCCTGTGGAGTGAGTTTTAATGCAGGCAGGCTATGAAGGTCTTGATAAATTTGATTCTGCACAGCAACAGTGTTATTGCCAGCCTGGAGAGGACCTGCAGGGAGGACCTGCAACACCTTTTCTATCACAGACACTGCATGTGTGGGAGGGAACTGAAGTCATTTAAAAGCAAGATTAATACTTTCTGCAATTATTTGAAATTTTAAAAAGAAATAAGATCAGTTGGGGGTCTCTGTTCATTTAGACTTAGCTACTGATTATTTGTACTAAAAAACCCACCCCTAATTCTTGCTTATTCCCATCCCTGGCCTCAGCGTGCCTGAAACTAACAGTGAAGGGGCTGTTGGAACCAGCCGAAGGCCTTGAAGAAAAAAGCAAAACCCACAAAACCTTAAAACTCTCCTCACCTCTTGCTAGAACATTACCTGCAGGAGCTTCATTAAGCAGCTCAACTCTGTAGCCAGCACAGGGCTTTGTGTTTAACACCAGTAACCCTTGCTGTAAAAGAACCTTACCAGTTTACTCGCAGTTGGCAGGCGGGGTGCTGTACATGCGCCACCTCGCCTGGCCTGACACCAACACCTCTTCGGTACTCGGCAAAGCTGTGTTGTAACACAGGGGAATGCCCTAGCAAAGCGGGGCCAAGAAACACCACTTTTTAAAAGGGGAAAGAAAAAAAAGTGTGATTAAACTCTTAATTACAAATATTGCTTGCAAGTGCTGGCACTTGAGCTGGGCCGTTGAAACCCAGAGGAGAGACGCCAGGCGGTTCTCACTGGCATTCCTGGCTGCCAGGTTTATGTATCCTCTAATGTACTGGCAAGTGTAAAAACAACGTGGGTTCAGTCATGTGGCAGTTTTAGTGGCTGGGAGGTGTGTTCCATTTGCTCCAGGTCCCTGGGCTCTGAAAGCATCGGGTCTCCTGCATCAGAGAAGCTGCCAGAGGTTGGCTGAAGTGCTTGCACCAAAACAGCATGTCTTTGCACCTTCTTGCTTAGGTTGTGCCCGATGTGAGGTGATCCAATGTGCCCCAGGCTGATGCTGAAAGCAGTGGTCACACAAAACTATGCAGAATAACACCGTGCTTCCAGTTCAGCAGCATAGCTGGTACCTATGGGATTTGGGGTTTCTAGCCTGCATCTTTATCACTTAATTGGGAGCTGGTAAGGTGTTTAATTGTTTGCCCCTCCCCTTTGGCACCCACCGATGACACATGGTCCTTCACCAGGGGTTGTCTTTCTATTCTTACCTCCTCTCTAGTGCAGCCACAGCTTCCAGCCCTGCCGTGGCTCTGCCAGTAAATGAGGTTGTTAAAATGACAGGGGGTTTTTTTGTAAGTCTCCTCTGCTGGGAGCAGCTTGCCCTGGGGCTTAAATTCACTCCTCTCCCCTCAATAGCTACACTGCTGTGTACACCAAAGGAAACGGTGCATGTGAGTATAGCCACTATCTTAACACATCCTTCATCCCTGAGCCTGGCGAGTGGAGCTGGCAGGCAGAGCGAGAAGGATGCTTTCCTCTAGAGAAACCTCTGCCATAAACAGCTTGGGCACAGGAGAGCTGGCTGTTTTCTTTCCCCTCCTGTGGGAGTATTACAAATCTTGGTTAGAATTTAGTTGACCTCTTATTAGGGAATGGACATAAACAATTTATACTTGTTAGTAAGGAACAATTAGGCAAATTGCTGCTTACAACTCAAATATCCCACAACAGCCTTCCAAAACAGCTCGCCAAAGCAAAAAACACCTCCAGAACTTCTCATTGGAAACAACCTAGAGGTTTTGGGTTGGAAAATAATTCCCCTGGAAAAAACCCCAACTTGGTCTCACTTAGAAAAATTCATGCTCGTGTTTTTCTTTTGTGAAAAAGATTCCATAATCATTCCTAGGAATCATGAGTCCACAGCAAGGTCTCCAGTGACTTTCCAAGTCCTTTAGACCTCTGGAGAAAAATGTTTAAGGGAAGCGTGAGCCAGGGTTGTCAGTGCAATATGAGAACAAGCAGACTGCAGCCGTTCCACCCACCCTTTCCCCTCACAGTTTATCCGCGTGGCCTCACATGCTCCTACGCAGCAGGACTACTATTTTCCGAGAATAACCTGTATCTTCCCGTAGCAGCACCTTAAAGGGGCCTCGTTTGCCCCGTTCTCTCTCAGGATCTCAGCTCATCTGTTTCGAGCCCACTCAGACCTGATGTCCAGAGGGGACTGCATTTCGCCGAGGAAGGTTTGAGATCCCAGCTATGCTTCCAGGCCAAGCTCCCAAGACACACTCCCTGGATGCCAAATATGCACAGTGCATCGCCAGTTTGTTTCCACTATCATTTCTCCCCCAGTTGAACGCTAGCCTGAGTCTGACAGTGACTCATATCAGCTTAATCCTAGCTCCAGAGGCAGGAATAATGTTATCCCCATCTGGAACGACCCCACAGCATCACAACGCAAATGTTTTAAGGCACAAAGCAAAGAAATGGGAAACCACCTAGAAGGTCAGCTAAGGACTATGTTCCCTGCAGCCCAAATTTTGCTTGAATACAAGAATGAGACAATCCTGTTCCCTTGGAAGACGTGGCAGAAACCTGTACACGACGGAAAGAAACAGGATCTGCCAGTACATTGTTAAAAATCCACTAACAAGGGGGTTTGCTTTGTTTCTTTTTTATTGTTTTTGAATATAACTTTTTGTTTTTCTTTCCAGAAGTCTTTATGTCCGACTCCATTAACATTCAGGTAAACAAGTGAAAGAACAACAGATGGGCATGATCTTGTAGCACGGGCACAGGCGCTGGGAGCAGGGCTGGCCTTTCTTTGCAGAAGCTGGACATGGCTCTCCCTCAGCCCGGCATTCCCTCCCTCTCCGTACCGGCACAGGCGATGGCTGGCGGCCACCGCAGGACATCCGTCTTTCAAATGCAGCGAGACGTCCAAGAAAGGGCAGAGAAAGGCAGGCAGTTGTGGGATCACAGCGCTTGGCCTCCCCCCTTGCGCTCAAGCTGGGCTCTCCCCTGATGGTGCAGAGGGGCAGGCGGTAGCAGCAGCGTGGCGTTAACCAGACCTTCCACAAAAATCGGAGTAGTCCCAGGCCAGATGGCAGCAGAGGGCATTTTGGGCCATTTTCGGTCACTTCTGAAGCCCCTTAACCATGCTTGATACCCCCACCACAGCCCCTCAGTTCTGCAATCCACATTAGCTCCCCGCAGCTATGCCCCCCTTCCCTTGGCATAGGGAAGGAGAGAGGGGGACACAATTGCAGCAGCCACCACTGCTAGCAAGCAGCCGTTCTGCCTTCCCTCAGCACCATTCTGGATCCGTCCCCAGCCTGCCTGCAGTCCCCCCTCCCAGAAGCTGGAAAGCCCCATGCTGTCGAAGCCTGGTTCACAAAGCATACTGGTGTTAAGGTTAACTGGTTGTAAAACTGCAGCGTTTCTTCACACTATGCACACTATGAGAAATGTTTATTAAATTGATTTTTGTTTCTTTTTTTTTTTTTTAAAAAAAAAAAGGCAGAAAGAAGTTAAACACACTGCTTTGTGGCATGCTCCACAGTATGAAAAAAATCCCAAGCATTCAGTTAAGCTGTCAGCAGCTCTGTTTGACCTTTCCATGCGGTCTTTAAACTTAGACCTGGACAGATGACTCTCCTCTTCCCCACCAGCCTCCTTCCTCCTCCCTGCCTCAGGTCACAGCCATTTTCTCAGCTGTCAGTAGTGCCAGGAGGATGCTTCCCTGAAGAGGGAGGGGTTTCTATTTGCAGCCCACAATTTCATCCTTAGTTTGTTTTTGTGGAGGGGAGCAGGGCAGGGCCCCATGTTGGCACACAAACATGCAGGTGTGCAGGGGAGAGTTTGAGACAGGCAAGGGGTCCTATCCAGTCATTTTTTCCCCTTCACCTCAGCCAGGTTTAGGACCACCCGACTGGCAGAGAGCCTGGTCACTTTTGGATCCTGAGCGCTTGCAACATGGCAAGTGTCCTCAGCCCTTCTGCTCCCCATCTAGTTTGTTTTAACTCAGGTCCATCTTCACAAGAGGCAGGACTAGAGGAAACCAAACTGAATGCGCTTTTCCTGTGAGGGTTTCTCAGCTACTTCACTGTACTTAAGCATAACAGTTCCTCTCTGTCCCTCTTCTCACAGAGCTTACCCCTCTCGCTACAAGGGACTCTCAACTAGTTAAGTCTAAAGAAAGCATTACCCTCTCCCTGCAAAACTCTGTCTGCTACCTCCCACGACATTCCCAGCCCCTGGCCTTTCCCCTCCTGCAGCACCTTTCTTGCAGCAGCTGCAGGGACAGGAGGTGGATGGCAGAGCTCCCCACAGTGACAAGCCACCTCTGACATGAGCCAAAGAGCAAGTCAGAGCCTGCGTGGGACACGGTCTGAGCAAAGATCTTGCTCTTCCTCCTCCCGCTGCTGTCAGACTCTGTCTCTGAGTATCACTCTCCCCCAGTCGCTCCTGCCTGGGCCAACCCAGACCCCTAAAGCTACAGCATCCAAGGACACATCTGACCTGCATCAAGACCCAATCCATCTTCAAACAGAGCTCCAGCTACAACACAGCATCAACTGAATACTGAACAATATCAAAAATACAGTATAAGGAAAGAAAACAGAACTGAAACGCTTAATGGCATATTTATACACATTTATCAACAGTCAACAAAAAGGCGGCAAGTTACACATCCATTCTGTATGCTGACAGTCCTGATGCATGTATATGTAAACACATGCTTGGTTGATGCATATATATGTAGCCACATAACAGAGTAGATGACCTGAAGGAGCTATGCTGAGGAGCAGGGGGAGGGGTTTGCCTACTGCAAAACTTCGTCTCATTCTCAATGTGCACAACGTGGACATTCAGGGCAGTGTTGCTTTAAGGCTATTTCTAAGGCTGAATCTTTTCTTGTCCAACCCCTCAAACCGTTCTCTTGATGTACTTCCTCCTCTTACCCAGCACAACTTGACATTATATATATATATATTTACCTATATACTTTTAAAAGGCCCTATATTCTTAAAGGTGGGAAGAGGAAGGGGGGCAGGGAGTGGAAGGGGAGAAAAGCCTCTGAATGGGTCAGTTTGCCCCAGTGCAGGAATCTCCTATCCTGTGTAGTGGACAAGATACCAGTTTAAAGTGATAGGAGGTCTTCCTCCTTATCCGATCTGGAGCTCTTTGTTGCAACACAGGGGGAGAGCACAATAGTTTCTGAAATTCAGAAGTAATTCCTGATGTGGGGAAGGTGATCACTAGTTTCCACTTCTCCCCTTACCTACTTTGAGATGGCAGAGAGCTGACAGATACTATCATTTCCAGCTCAAGTGCCTGTACAGCTAAGGAAAAGGCTTTGCTTAAAAATATATATCTACAGAACTATACATATAGATCATCTTTTTAGAGACACTCTGATTTTATTACATAGCTCCTGGGTCACTCTCCCCCCCCTCTATCTACACGGTAACCAAGTGGTGTACAACAGAAGCCAAACACATCGAATTGGCAATCAAAGCTCACCAGGTCGCCAGATAGTGTTTCAACTGGTGCGATCGAGAGATCCTGAATTCTCTTGCTTTGGTAAGCCAATCTCCTGCCATTGATGTAACTGGAAATGGAAGGTCTTGAAGATAAACTACTTCTTCTTTTTTTTTTTTCCCCTCCAAAATTGGGTTATGACAATTTCCCAGCAATGCTACAGTGTGTGACAATATGCTCTGAGCAAGAAAAATTTCATTGAATGGGTGATTGATGCAAAGATGAAATTTTAAACATGTATGCATATGGCTGGGGAACACCCAAGCGTCATCCTGCAATATACAAATGCAAGATTTCTAAGATTAAGGACTTTTTTTTTTTAAGTTTTCTTCTTTTTTTCCAGTATCATTTGCATACAAGCATTAGCTTAACAGTGGAAACTTAGTACAGAACTAGACTCTTCCAAAAACATACATCTATAAAGAAACATTGAAGAAGGTTAAAAAAGTTACTTAAATTTCAGTTTGTTATATTTGAAAAACTGGAGCTAAATTCACTCCCAGCCACTGACCCTTTAATGTAACGAATCAGTGGAAATGAGCCAATTTATAAAGTCATAGCCCCAAGAAAAAACAAAAGGGAAAAAAAAAAAAAACCACAAAAAGACAAAAACATCCCAAACTCTTCAGAGTACAAAAATTTAAGCGTGATTTCTGTTAAGGACTGACCTGGTGATACAAACCAGTCAGGGAGGAACAACACACTGGCGCTTCCCCGGGACGCATCGCACCCAGGCGACGGAGGCTGTTTCCTCTCCTCTCTCCCAGGCTTTGGGCAATCAACCAGGCTTCCCTACAGACAGCTTGGAAATGCCAGGGAGTTGGGGTGACAGTAGGAAAAGATGAGTACAAGCGAACAAAAATGCTAAATCCTGCTTCAGCATCCTATTACGCATATTAAAAAAAAGTCAGTGTCGAAAAAGAGAGTAAAAACCAAGGCAAAGTTTTCTGCTAACAGGCTGCAGCCTTCTCCTTTGTACATCTTCCACCAACGTTGTTTCTGAGTTAACAGGGGTGGGGAAGGGGGAAGAAGGACTTGATCTCCTGTGACAGCAGCTTTCCCCATCACACAAAACTGATGTGTAACTAACTCAGCCACAAGGATACGGGAAAGTATTATTTATTTAAAAAAAAAAAAAAAAGTACTTCAAAATAAAAAATGATTAAGTACTGCATGGTAATATTGGAAGTATATATACATAGTTTTCTTTGTCTTTTGTTGAAATGTCTCCTGGTCACTTGGTAGCACTTGGGATCCTCTCTAGCGCCGTCCACCCTGCACCCCCTTTCCCTCCCCGGCTCTCACGGCTCAGTAGACAGAGCTGTTCCTTATGCCACAGCACAGCACCATGCTCAGGATCATTTCGAAGATCTGTCAGGAGACACAGGGGCACCAGTGAGGCACCAACCCGTACGACATGGGAGCTCCCCCCTGTCCCAAGGTCCCCCCACTGTGTGTACACACACTCATGACAGAGATAAGGGCAGAGATACTCTGTCTTCACTGCTGTTTTTATTAGGAGTTGGCCAATTTGGGATATTATGTTCTCCCCTCTCTTGCTGGCAGCAGTGGTGGTATGTTGCAAGCCCCCCAGCTACGCAGCAACTGCTCTGAGATTCCTTTGGCATCAAAGTTCAGCCTTTGCACAGGCACTGGGTTACTAGCCCATGCCACCCACTGCTCACTGGGGAGCAAACCCCACTGTGGCAAAGAAAGCAAATCCCCTCCCATTGCAGACCCCAGTGACAAAACAGTGACCTGAAAAACAAGCAGTTTTGGAGGCAGTGAGGAGGGTTGACAATCCTCTGCCCTTCTGGACAGGGTTGCAGGTGCTCCTGCTCTGCTGCACTCTCCAGGCACCTGCCCTAATGTCCTGACTCCATAGGGGGATGACAAAGCCCTTGGTCTCACATCCCAGAGCAGCTGGAGTGCAGAGAGCCAGCACTGCATGCTGAGCCACAGGGGCATCCAGAGGAAAGGGACAGATCCAGCCCAAATGGAACAGGACTGGGGCACCCCAAGGCAGCTCTTCTCATTCCCCAACAGCAGGAAGCTCTGCAGTCACACTTACCATTATCACGGCGACCACGATGGCAGCGATGCCGATCAGGTACAGCTTCCCAGAGAACAGCTCGTCAATTTTTTTGTGGCAGCTCGGGGGCTGAAGCAGAGAAGCACACCGATCTGTTAGAGAGCCTGCTTTCCCCTCACCCACCCTCAGCAACGCAGGTCTGCTTCTCCCTGGTCCACTCACATTCCTGGATCCCAGCTCTAGGACTTCCCACCAGACTTGACCCATCTGTGCCTGACAGCCCCATCAAACAAGAACAGCAAAGGCAGAGCAGACAGGAACCTTCAACATACCTCTAACACCATCCCAAAATTAAATGAAATCTCTACCCTTTATCCAATTCCCAGTTAATCCCCAAATTTCCCTGGCAGATGGGGTTTCCTTGGAGGAGCCGTGCTGAGCAAAGAGCAACTGTGCCTACCTCATGTAAGAAGTCCGAGATGAGGTCCTTCCTTGGGCACAAATCTTTTTTCCACAGAAGATTGTTAATTCCTATTGGGTTATCAGGACCACAGCAGTCCAGCTACATGGAAAGAGGAAACCACAACAGAAAAACAGCATTATCAGACAGCACACACTCATGCAGCGTTCTCCCCACCATTAAACATCCTCGAAGCCAACCAATACTGAGAAGGCATCTTGGAGGGGGAAACAAAGGCGGGGGGATGGCGGAATAACTCTCCAAGTTTTATGTTTTTCTTTTCCGTGCAGATTCTTGCTACAATAATCCCAGACAGGTCTGGCATTAGTATCCTGAGATTTTGTTTCCTGCTGAGCAGAGGAAGCACTGGGATCGGTTCCTCAGAGCGACATTTTTCTTATGCTGAGTTTTACTTAAATTGGGGGTGCTGAGGTAAAGGAAAAGCAACTTAATTAGCGCTTAGGCCAGGCTTCCCAGCACCGCGTGAGAGGGCGCAACTCTGTTTCTTGACATATAAAAAAGCAAACACAACAGGGTAAGACCTGCGTGTACCATGACCTGCTTTAGATCCTGCTTTTCCCATTCATTTTCCTGACCCTGATTTTCAGTTCTCTTCTCTCCCACATTCTCATATTTTCTGACTTCAACAAAGTCCTACAGAGAGAAGATTTCTGCATAGAGCTTGGAAAGCAAGCAGGAAAATCCCAGTGCTGAGATTATATTTGATCCAGTTTACTCCTACGCATCAAAAAAATCCAATGCTGCCTTCATTGCCTGCCTGAGGAGGACTTGCAGTTTGAATTATGTCCTCTGCTTTGGCAGGGAGGGGTGGTTTATGTACAGCAACAGTCGCTCCCCACCACTCAGCCACTGACAAACCGCAGGCAGAAGTTAACCAGGCATGATTCCCAGCACCCAGGATCTGCCCATCAGCAGCTTTTTGACCGACTGCACAAGCAGAGCACGCAGCGAGACCCAGGACATCTTACCGTTTCATGGAAGGTCTTCACTACAGCTTTCCCATTGTTCATCTCTGCTTCTCCCATGAGCGCTTGCTGAAACGCCTGATCATAGAACTGCTTCACATCTTTGGCTATCTGGGAAAGACAGGGGAACAACTCCCTTTTAGCCAGAGCAGGAAGGAGGAAACCCATCCTGCAGATGTGCCTGAGAGGGACAGGTTCCCTCCAAAGGCACTCACAAGTAGATGAGCAGCATTTAAATAGATCTGGATCCAAATTATTTGCACGGGTGCATAAAAAAAAGACCTGTCTGTCATAAGGCTCGAGTCCCTCCAGCTGCAGCGTGGTAAGAGCAGCAAATACCAAGACCCTCATCCACCAGCCAATAATACCCAAGTGCCCCATGAGCTCTTTCTAGCAGGCAGAGACAGCCAGAGCCTGGAGGGTGAACCGCAAGACCTGAGATGTGCTGTTGTGCTCAGGGATGCAGAAACGGCTTGTTCTGATCCACCCAACACGCAGAGACAGAGCAATGCACTTCCCACCATGGCGGCAGAGGCTGGACATGCTGGGGATGTCAGGAGGACGTGAGGGGCACAAGCAAGGTCAGCTGTAGGTATGGGCACTGCAGCTCACTGTCTGGCTCAGAGGGGATGGCAGGAATTTGGGAGACACTACACAGGCATCTTGTTTGTCCGAGAAGCTCAGGTGCTTTTAGATGGATGTCAAACTCTATTTGGGTCCCTCCCTGAAGCTGGGCACTCCAGTCTTGTAAATGGTTTTATGAGAAGTCTCCTCTGTACTCTAGCCCTGCCACCTTGGCTGGTAAACTGCAGCCACCCAAGGGGGTCTGCTCCACAATGTGGAAAACCCCTTGTTTTTAGGGAAAACAGCCCTCCAATAACTTGGGAGAGATGGATGAAAGGAGCATATGCAAGAGAAGCACATGAAAAAAAAAAACCCAAGCAAGTATGACAGGGAAAATGCTTTCTAGAACATCTGCTCTTGGCAGTGCAGGCTGGATTAGCACAGGAAAAAAGAAACTGCAGCAAGAGGCAGCATGATTTCAATTATCCCAGCATTTCTCTGTCACTGCTAGAAAAAAGTTTGCTTTGGAGGGTGACGTTCTCCAAACAAACAATTTGAGTCTGGTACAATGGGGAGGGAAAAAAAAAATCATGCTACTTCTTGCCTCCCCATCCTGTATTTAATGCATCTCTAAGGTGGCAGGCTGAGGGAGAAACATCCTCCAGCTTCATGGAAGAGCATCCTATGTGACAGGAGATGACCTTCCCTCCCAAGGGGCTGCAAACCAAGGTGGAATGGAGTCCCTCCCTGCCAGGAGCAGCTCTTGGTGGCTGGGATTCATTCAGCGCTTCCCTCCCAAGCCAGATCACCCCCGAGATGCCCCTGACTGAGGCGAGGAGAAGCAAGCTGCCTGCCTTGGGAGGGGGGACTTCCAAACAACCCACTCATCATCATGGCTGCAAGAGCAGCTGAGGCCAACAGGCTGCCATCACTCATTTTAAACTGCAAAACTGATTTTACGTGGCTGAGGTCATCACTCTTGTATTAGCAAATTCTGAACTTTATGCTTTGATGGCCAAACGCGTGGAGGGCAACAGCCATGGGGTCCTCCCTTACTCAGGCTACACGTTTTGGACTCGAATCAGGATTCACAAACTAACATCTGCAGGAGGCACAGCCCCTCAGCAAAGGTTAATTAGCTCACCAAAGTTGCTAGGAAACAGCACCCTTCCTGCCTAATAATACATTTAGCCATGGAAGAGTAAGAGTTTATTCCGGTGAAGTCATCCTCTCTTTGGTGAATGACTTCGAGGGTGTTTCCATTCACAGCTGAGCTAGTCATCTGTGGCCTACCAGCATGTGAAAGCTGAGCAGGGCACCACCTACTTACACAGCTGACTTAGTAGTAAACACATTTCCTACTCTGCCAGAGTCTCTCCTTGGCTTTGAGTAGAAGCTGTACCATTCTCCCCTCCACACCCTCGATGGCGAAGTGATCAGCACCCAGCCTGCTACTTGCTGCAGCGTGGCCATGGTTGCTGTGCATTCAGTTTTGCTCTTTGAGACCAAACTCTGCACGTGTGACCGTAGGGAAGGGAAGGTGAGCAGAAAGGGAAGGTGGAAAGCTGAAAATTTTCAATCCTACCCTTTAGCTAACACCTCCTCCTGCCATATGACCTCATCCAAGCAGTCCCTAGCAGGTGCCTGGCACAGACACGATTTCTACCCCTCACGCGTGCGCAAGCTCAGCCCTTGCAGAGTTGCATCCCAGAGTGGGTGATATGACACCATCAAAGAGCAATCCCATTAATGCCAACCCAGGCTCTCCCCAGACGGTATTCCCTCCCTTCAGGGCCACATGACTGGGTTTGTGCTTTGGCTCTTTAGTACCTAGGATGTGCAGATGGCTTCCCTTCATGACTTCATCTGTGAATCAGCTCACACCGTGACTGCCAGTGTGGCAGCAAGGAGGAGACCCAAGCGCGACAGGGCTATTTTTATTCCAGACATTGCACTATATACCGTAAGGGGCAGCTGCTACCATCAACTGCTCACATTTAAAGTTCATCAGCTGGGCCCAAGAGGAGTTAGGCAACCTGCCCGGATCACATGGCTAATGCAAACCCCCGTGACTCAGGCTGGGAGCCGCTTACGAGCAAACCAGCTCATGCCGGGATCTGCTGGGGCTCTGCCCCAGCCTCCCAGGAACACAAGCACAGGTTTTGGAGTCATCTTACTTGGTCTTTGTTGACAAATCCCCAAATTCCAGCTGCAACTTCACAGGCAAACAGGATCACCAGACAAGTGAAGAACTGCAAAGACAAATCAAGAGACGGACGCTTAATGAATCTGGCTAGGAGCAAAAGCTTGTAAAAATTTAGGTAGGTAGAGCGGCACCTCTACTGATGGAGGAGACCAGAGCAAACACACTGACTTCAAATCATATTGTGTCATACACACGCTTAGCCCAAACACATATTCTTAGAGTTCTTCAGATGCCACCCCACATCCAGTATTCCCACTGGGATGGCTGAATGGGTACCAGCAGCGCCTTTCCCACACAGGGGCTGTCAGGGATGAGGATGCCCGGTACACCTAAAGGCACATTGGTCCTCTTCATGCATCTGCAGGACCATCCAGACAAGCTTCTTGCTCCACCACAGATACTCTGAGGACAGGAATTGCCAGTGCAGGGTTAAAAGCACATTTCAGCTGCTGAGGAGCTGCGGGGAGTCGGGGTGTGATTTATGGCCAGTTCTCTTGGCATCCACAGCCCTGCAAGGCTACTGCAGTTTTTTGCATAAATACCAACACTGATGTTTTCCCACAGTCCCACCCTGCTCGTGCAATTCCAGCATTCCTCCCTGCCACCACCACCCCCTCCCCCCACCCAAAGCCTTCCCTCCATCTTTCTGTTCAGATCCCAGAACATGTTATGACAGTGCCATAGACTGGACATGGGGAGCTGTAAAGCTTATACATCAGAGGCAAGTGAGAAGGCACAGACAGGCAGCCACACACAGCCAACATTACCTCTGTGACAACATCACCCTCAGTGACTTCTTCCTGGGAAAAGCCCCAAACTAGGAAAGTTGTCATGGCATTAAAGAAGCAAAAGAGGTGAATGTAGTCAGGGGAAGAAAAAAAAGAATCACAACATGGGGTGGGACAACAGCCCCTGGCTCCTGGGCAGTCTCTGTTCCAGACACATTCAGGGCGTCTTCTTCAACAACAAATGCCATGACCTGTCTCTCATGTGCAAGAGCAAAGGTCTATCACCAGAATGGAAACAGGACTATTGACCAGACAGCAGGAAAGGACTTCCGACATCCATGAACAACCAAAGGCTATTTAAACACCTATCTATCCCTGATTTTCCAAGAACGTCTTTGGGGGATTGGGCCCCACATCCCCCCACCAAGGAATGACATTGCCCTAAACTATGGGCACAATGCCAACGTAATTCTCTGGTTAAGCACTAGGGCTCACTCTTGCAGAGGTTACCCTCCAGCAAAGGATGGCTCATTTATCCCAGGTATGAAGGTACCACTTCCTGCAGACAGTTCTGTAAACTGGCTGCAAAACACTAGAGATGAAGCTTGATGCTATGGAAACACAATGATGTTCCTGGCCAGGTGGCCAGACATGCCTCCTGGGGAACAAACTCTGCTCCAAGCGAAGCGGTTGTCTCCTGGCTTCCTCACACCTTGCTGTTCAGCTTCCAGCTTCTGACACGGGATTTTGATAGCATGGAGCTTTCTGGTACTTTCCCCTTTTGCAGTATGCCCATAGCCACTCCATCAGCTGGCTGCAGGAAAGGGGAGAGCGTCTGCTTCCCTGCAACACCCTGAGGAATGCTGCCTGGAAATGTCCTTGGAGCACAGGTGGAAGCCTTGGCCTGCGGGAAGCGGCATCATGAAGTGTTTCCAGCCTGCTCTTGGCAAGCCAAGGTGTGATCAAACACGAGCAGCACATGGCAGCTAGAGCTGCTAATTTCAGCCACAGCAGCCGGTTTCCCTGTCAGGGCTCAGGTACCTTGTACCATGTGCCCTTCTAATCCTCTTTCAAAATTCAAGAGGCAGTGAGGAGTAATTCACGTTCTGTAATCGCTTGTGTTAACAAAACCCCAAAATAATCCGAAGCTGCCAGACCTCACCACGACAACCCCCCGTCATAGCACCAGCTCCTCCTTTTCTCAGCAGCAGTGTTAATGCCCGCAAACTCCTACTGACAGCCAGAAGCTCTCATCCACCGACATTCAGAAGTGCTTTACAAAAGCTGGTGAGAAGCACCCCCTTCTTACTGGGGAACAAGCACCTAGACACGAAACCATCTGCGGGAGCGAGGGAAAGCGGCTCCATTTCCTCTGTCCCAGCTGAATCCACACCCGTGAGTCACTGAACCACCACCAAGATTCTTCCTTCCAGCCCGCGGAAGCCAAGCGCTGCAAAGCCCTTCCAGTATTTCTTCCAGTATTTCTTTTTGTGATGTTTTACCCCCTCTCTATTTCTTTTTTTTTTTTTTTTTTGCACTGAGTTTAAAGCTGAACCACATGTGAGGACTTGCTTTAAATAAATGGGTCTCCCTTACCCCCAAGGCAAAGGCTTTTGGTGTGGCTACAGTTTATATAATTAAGCTCATCCCGTGCCAGGAATCCTGAGCTGCTGCCTCACATCAAGGACGCCTGTAGCACTTCAGTAATGGATTTTCCAGGATGTACCTAGATGTCCTTGCTAAGTTATTGTGGGAAATCTTGCTGTTTCCTTGCCCAAACAGATAAAAATAGTAAATGATTCCTTAAAAGAACTGGAATCGCCACAGGCAGCTTTGAAACAGAGCAAAAGGGGGAGCTGAAGGGGACATCAGGTAAGAAAAAGGGTTTAGTGGTGTTTGGTAAGACGGCCAGATACTGGGGGAATAAAAGCAGGGGGAATTGCACATATAACAGAGAAGATGAATCTCCCAGAATCCTCCTGTTCACACCTCTTCTGCTGTGCTGCTGCCTTCAGCCTCCGTCCTGCAGCCGAGCAGAAGCTGGAACTTGCAGCATGCCTGCCTGCTCAGCCAGAGCTCCAGCAGGTGTGGCAGCAATGCCCACAGCCAAACATTGCTGCCTTGCTCCGTGCAGAGGCCCAGCTACTTCCCACCTACGTGCTCAAGCGTCCTCCCGGCCCCATTCATTGCAGAAGTCTCCAGGCATGGATGCACGCACGCTGCCCGGGAGGGGCCTCACGGTGCCAAGCAGCATCCAAAGCTTTGTGTCTCTCACCGTTCCCAGAAGGCACTGAGACTCCTGAATAGCGCCGTAGCATCCCAGGAATCCCACGAACATCATGACAGCTCCGACTGCGATCAGGATGTAGATTCCTGCAAGGGAAAGAGACAGAGGTGAGCATGCTACCACAGAGCTTCGTGCGGCAGCGTGGCAGTGCCTGGCCACATGTGCTGGCTCCCAGAGCGGCTAATTACAGTACACATAATTAAGGCCTAGGAGATACAAGTAGAGGTGGCAGCAGGTATAGTAGAACTTACATGAGTCAGATCTCAAAGCAACTGAAGCTGCTAACAGCAGAACTTTAAAAACCCCATCACCCCCAAAGTGAGAGCAGAGAACTTGAGCGACAACGGGACGCAGCAGGCAAGGCAAAGGCTTTACAGTGCCCTCAAGCTGCACTGCAGGGCTTCCCATGGCATGCATTCTGTTTGAAATATTTAAGCAAAGGACATGAAAATGATTAGTGAGCGCATATTTTTAAATAAACAATAAGGCATATGGTTTATTTATATTGAACATCATAAGAGTATTTACCCAGCTAACATTTTAAAGATGGACAGGCCACAAAACTGAGGGAAAAGCACTGCTTAAGTGTCCCATTCAATACAATCTGTCTTTTGTTTGTTACAGGTTCTTCTACGGAGAAGAACGCATGTTTTACTTCAACTTTTTAAATCTGTACAGTCAACTTACTCCATAGCTAGTTCAAAGCTTGGAAACTAGGTATTAGGAGGGCACAGAAAACAGAGGAATGGAAGGGTTTTTTTTCATCCAGGAAACAAGAGCGTGGCTCAAGGCTCAGGTCTGCTGCTGCTAGTAATCACCATTGCCTCACCAACCATGAGATTGGTGAGACCACAGGGATGACTTGGCCAAAATGGTAGAGCTCAGTCTCCTTTTCCAAACCCCAGAGCTTTCTCCTGGCACATGCCGTATGTTCAGCGCAGTTTTGGTTAACTAATATTTTCAAGTGTTGTGGTTCTACCATTTTAATAAGCGTATCTTAGCTTCCACTCGAAAGCAGTTTGACACAAGATAATCAAATAAATAATTACAAATGAGACAAGACCACAGTCACCATTTCTAACCGACACCAAAGAAGAAAAAAAGAATAATCATATGTGGGGCATCCCAGAAGTAACAGCAATACAGTGAATCATGCTAGCGCTTGGGAGACGTATCACTGCAATTAAATGTTTTCTTTTGCTCAGAGTCAAAATGTTTTTATAGTTATTAATCAGCCTGTCAACTCTCCTTTAGATACAGCACTGAAGTATAAACACAGCTCGAGATTAAATCTGCCTGTACATGGTCGACATGTTTAAGGTTTTTCTTATCTTTGTAGCTTTTAAACAATCTTCTGATAATTAAAGCACAAAGTGTAAAGGGTATGAGCTGAGAGCAGAGCTAAGCCAAGGCAAACCCTTCTCTAAAAAACCCCAGATACATAACAACAGCCTCCACTTGTTTAAAATCCCCTTAGGGGTAAGTCAAACTTGGAAAAGGGTCAACTTCAGCTCCTGCTTCTTCCCTCTCTACAACAAAAGTCACCAGCACCCAAACAATGCAAGGGCCAACTCGGCGAGAGGTGGCAATGGAAACGCGGCCCCAACAGCCCAGCGCTGGGACCCTCTGGATGGGTTTCTCACCAGCACCACGCTCACACAATGCCTCCTGCTATATTTAGGTGTCACAGGAGGGAGGAAGCCAGCTGCAGGGGAAGCGCCGGCACAATGGAGCATGCTGACCCTGCAGGAAGACCCTCGTCACAAAACCTGACGATCTTTGTGGCCGGTGACACCAACATCCTCACGACAACATTGCCAGCAGAAGGAGGGGAAGAAAAAAAAACCCAACCCCCCCACACCCCAGGAGTTGAACCCCTGATGGGTATCAAAGGGGCTTCAGCAGCATCCCGTGGCCAGAAAAACCCAAATGGCAGTTGGGCTGCTGAAGCCCCTGAAGAGGGGACAGGTCACGTCCCCGCTTGAAGGTGCAAAGGGAAGGGAAAGACAAGCAGAAGAAACCCTGCAGGAGAGTTTCTTGGAAAGGACGGGCCAGCAGTTAAAGTGTGGCGGGCCTGTCTGACCTAGTATTAGGTGATTTTATCCAAGCAGTTGGAGATGGCACGGACTGGAGGGACCAGTGGTGTCAGCGGGTGGAGAGCCAGCGTGGCGAGCTGCGGGATAGGGTGTGCACGGGAAGAGGGGCCCCAAAGGGACTGGAGGTGACGGGAAGGCAGGAGCACATCCTGCAAAGGGAAGGTTGTCTGCTGGATGCCTGCCAAGCTCCAGAGAGCTACATAACTGCTGTTTCAAGGAGAAAAACGTATCAGTAGGGGTCTCTCAAAAAACACTCTCTCTGTCACCAGAACCTGCTAACACCCAAGTACCAGCACTCATCACTCCGGCTTGTACCAGTGATGCTGCTGGTTTAGGTTTTCAACCCAAACCACATCATTTTTTTCCATCTTATAGCCTTAGGTGGCTCCACGGGAGAGCCTTCATTACAAGTCCTTCTGGGAAAATCAACTTCCTCATCCCTGTCTGCGGCAGCTTCTCACTTCTCCTATGTTAGGAGAGATGGAACTGGGCTGGGGGCAAGTCATCTCAACATCTACAAAGTCACCAATTGTGCTAATCACCTTGGTTGATGGGTAATAAGCAGATGTAGCCCATCTGGAGACCAAGCAGAATGATGCTGCAGGGATCCCAATGACCAAGTCACTCCCACAGATGGTCAGAAGATTTTATTCTCAAATTCTTCAAATTAAACACTGCAGAAAACTTCCAGGCTGAACAAATTTAGGCAGGAGATCACAGAATCACAGAGCAGCCCAGGCTGGAAGGGACCTTAAAAGATCATCTGGTATAAGCTTTTGTGAGAAATGGAGCCTACATGATACTATCCAGCACCCTGTCCAATTACACCTCAAATCCTCCAGCAATGGGCGCTCTACCATGACCCTGTGGAGCTTGTTCCAGTGAATGATTGTTCTCACTGTAAAAATTTTAAAAAGTCTTTCTTATATTGAGATCATCAGAAGAACATAAAGAGCTGCTGGCAGCTCGGAAAGATTTGCTCTGAAACCTAAGAGATAAAAGCCCAGTGAGAACCTCAGCTGATGGAAGAAACTAAAAAGGAACAGAGACATTTGCCAATTTATAGAGGTCTTCCAGAGGCCTCTGTACTTCCTTCTTGCTGGGATTTGTGCAGCCTTGAAAAAAAAAAAAGTCCAAAACCAAGTCCGACCTGCTGAACTCCCACCCCAGACAAGGCTGTGAAGACCTTGGACAGATGAGCAAGGTCCCAGCTTCGTGCTTCTCTACCCACTTGTGCTTTGCCAACTCCTCCCCAGAGCCAGTGCCGCTGTCAAGCAAGCAAACGGCAAGGTGAAAAGGAGGGAAGAGAGGATGATGTGCACTGAATGCTGTTTCCTGACCGGAGCTCAGTGGATGCAACCAGTGGGGTGGGAGCAGCAGGAAAGCACAACCAGGCAGGGGAGAGCGCTGGCAATGACCGGCCTGAACTCTGAAAATCACAAAAACCCTGGAAGGCTTTTGGGATAAAGGCCAGCTTCATTCCTCAGCACAAACAAGTGGCCGTTACGGAGTCGCCTTATGCTAGCGAGGGCCAGAGCCCTGCAGCCTCCTGGGAGGCAACAGAGCAGGACTCTGCCCCGGAGCTTATTTGAAAACAAGCACAAAATATTCAATGCAACAACGGAGTCTCGTACAATGAGCGCTAGCAGCATTTCTCCACAGAAATACCATGCTGAAGGCTGCAAAAGCAAAGACAACCAAAGCGCCCAACCACACACTTTGGATGGTGCCTGCTTTCCAACACCCACCCTGAGGGGCCAGGCGTGGGTCTCTGCCTCCAGCCAGGGTGCCAGGCAGCTGAGGGGCTGTTCCACAGCAGTCACAGCCCAGATGGGAACAACCAAGCCCTTTTCCCAGAACACAGCCGGACACATCTTAGCTTTCATTCCTGGCAGACAGCAAGGATGACAGCCGTGGTCTGGGGCTCCACATCTGTGAGCGAGGCACCTGTCATCCCCATCCTGAATGGCACATTATGTCTTAAAGCCAGGGGAGACTTCCCCCAGCCCAAGCTTCCTCACCATCTAAGGATCAGAGCTGGAATTAACTCCTGCTAGCCTGTCCTGAGTGAGAAACTCTTCCCTGGAGCAGCATCCACTACTTCAGGGCTCCGCCCGAAGCGGGACATTTCCACGTAAGCAAGGCTCCATCTGCCTTTCACATGCCACATCTCAGCTTGTTTGTACTGCTGCTCTCCCAGGGGTTTTCAAACAAGAAATGCTGTTTGCCATTAAAAAAATGGAATCAAAGAGGTATAAAATGCAAACCATAGTGCCTACAGACAGGGGGAGATAACTTGAGGAACAGCCAGAGCTGCAGCAACAGGTACTGCGAGCAAAATCTTAGTACCAACACGCCTCCACATCCCTAAGCAGCGTCACAGAGTGATTTCTAACCCTACGACACAATTCTCCGGATAAGGCAATAGTAAACACGATTGCCAAAGCTGCCAAGTGTGTAACCAGCCGCCTACAGAAGTGAGCTGTGAGCCTCAGGACCTGTAGCTTGGAGCTGGGGAAGGCACAGTAGGACACGTAGGGGTGGGTGCTGTCAAGACTGCCTGGAGTCCTCCGTCTTCCTTTTCAGATGAAGCCTTCAAACGGAAAGCTTCAGGAAAGACACTAGCCAGTTTTAGTTTCGGCTCCTCGTTGCAGAGAGATTCAGCGTCCTGTCTGAATTCAGAGCACAGCAACCACGACCAGATCTCTTTACTCAGAGCATCAGGATGGAATACATCAGAAAAAGAAGCAGCAATGGACCAAACATTATCCCCATTCCCCAACACAATCACGGCACGTGCAGTAGCTGTAGCAACCTCCTAAAGCTGTAGCCCGATGGAAAGCCCCTGAACGTCAGGCTCAGGAGATGGGCAGTCACTGAGCATGTCTCTCTAGATGGTGTTGGGGGGAAAAGAAAAAGCAGCCAAGAGCGCAGCTCACGCAGGTGATACAGGACGGAGGGCCCTCTGCCTCAGGACCAGGTAGGAAGCAGGATGCCCAGTCCTGGGAGCAGGGAAGGGAGATAAAAAGGAAGTATTCAGCATCAGTACTTCCTCTGGCATTAAAGCAGCATACATAGTGGTGCCTGCAGGGTTGTGAACCCCATGTCCTCTCCCTGTGGAGAAGTTTAAAAAAAAAAGTAAAAAAAAAAATTAGAAAAAACAAACTTTAAAAAATAGAAATAATGAAAAATAAAAGGAGGAACATGCACAGCAGAGTCCCTCTAAAACAAGCAGGGAGTGGTCCATCCCTAGCCAGCCCTCCCCCTGTGCCCCACCATCCCCATCAGAGATGCCGTGCAGTTCCAGGCATGGGCACTCCCGGGCAGCACCCTACCTCTCCCCCATTTCGCTCCTTTCCCAGCAGCTTTAACTCTTTAAGCTAATGGAAGCCAGTCTCTTCCCCTAGGTCACCACAGCAATGTTTCCAAAAGACAAAAAAACCCACAAAACCCCAAACCAACCAAACCCTGTAGCACCACACCAGGCTTCCCAGGAAGCTCAGACAGCTCCCCACACCATGCCTGCCCCCTGCCCCCCGTGGGATGTGCTTTAAAAAGGGGCTGAGAACAGAGTGAAAAGAGATTCCTGTGTTTACTGTCCCAGCAGACGGGTGCTCGGGGTGGGGGGGGGGGGGGGTTGTGACACACACGCTGCACATCCAAGAGTTTTGCAGGCCTTGTAGGGAGGGCAGGCGGGCTGTGGTGCCTACCCCGCTGTGGGTCCTGGCCTGGAGACGCTGAACACGACGGGGCTCATCACCAGCCCTGCTGCAGGGAAGGGTGGGGCCATCAGAGGTTGCCAGAATAAAGATTCCTTCCTACACCGCACCACAAAGCCTGGAAGAACACCCTCTCTGTAGGAAGAACTCCTGACCATGACATCCCCAAGCCACAAAGAAGCACAAGATACAGGCAGGGAATGGAAAGTCCCTCCAGGATGGGTTGGGAGCGGGAAAGTGGTGGCTGCCCCAGCCAGCAAGGGAGGGTCTCCTGGACATTTTTGTCTAACTGCTCAGTGGAATTGGCCCATCAGTGCTTTTTTGGAAGTGGAGTGGAAGAGAGGGGGTAGAAAATCAGAGGGTTTTGCTGGAAGACGACAACTGGGAAGCCCCTCTGTTCCTCTCCAGCCCCCCTTTCCCAAGAAAAACATTGCTGCTCCGCAGCTGCTAATGACTTCCAGATGGAGCAACAGTGTCGCAAAGCATGGAGCGCTCTCCTGGGGCTGCATGGCTCACATGGGGAGATAAAAGGCTGTACATGCTTGCCCTTGTCTGCAAGAACAAGGCAAGAAGGAAGCAAAGGACACACCTCTGTCAGAAAAGCAAAGAGGAGGTGGAGAAAACCCCAAACAATGTCCTTGTCGGCACACCCGTACCCAAACAGACTCCATGCAGAGATGCTACGTTCAGATTTCTTCTTTTCTGCCTACCCCAGAGATGCTGGAAGGAGGCTTTAGTTTTGTAACATCAACATGCCCTCCAGAGCAGGGTGGAGGCCTACTGCGTGTCTGCAGGACTGGGACAGACAATGGTGACGCAGCACAGGAGACCCAGGCTGGACACGCTGGCTCATTCTCTTTTGCCTCAGCCTACAATACTTCTAGAGATCAGTAAGTGCCCTGGGGTCTCCCTGACCACCCACAGAGCTCAAATCTCACCCAAGGATTTCTTGTGAACTTTGCATGTGTAAACACGTGTCAGGCCTTCAGGCCTTCAAAGGAAAGCTGTCGAAGCTACAGGTTTAAACGGCTCTGAAGAGCAAGAAACCACCTTGGGCACAGGTCCCCATGGCACAGCCAACAGGAGGGGACAGAGGAGGACAACTACACTATTGGTAGTTGGGTAGATCTGAATCCCAAATAATCCAAAGGCACCAGTTTAGAGCCTTAATTCATAACCAATTTGAGTCTGCAGAGTAAATGAGTCCCAGAGGGTTGCCATGAAGGTAGACTGAATTACAATGAAACACAAGTTGCTTTTCTAAAATAAATTGAATTCCACGATAAGAATACACACACAGAGGATGGTTTGCATTGTCAGCTATATTGTGCAAGCCAGTATCGACAAAGTGTTTTTCCTCAAAACTATTATTTTTAAAAGCGCTGATGCTGTGTGCATCCTCTGAGATCGCTGTAGTGCCTCACACCAAGGCGGGAAAAAACCCGCTAGAGTTTATTCCAGGACCTGGAGCCCAGGGTTCCTGGGCTCTTCTCTAGCCCTTTCAGAACAAGCTTTGCCAAGGATTTGCTGTTGAGTCTAACCCCACCATATACAGAAGCTGACACTGCCTTTGAGAGATGCCTAGTATTCCTGTAGGGGTGGGGACAAAGATGGGAGCATGAAGAGAAACCAAGGCCTCCCCATTGCTCATGGCAGGTCCATACTCATTGTAGCACTCCTGGCTTCCAGAGCCTTTGCACCACACCAGAGCTCTGCGCAACAAGCCCACACTTCTGAATCCCTGGACATCACTGTGGTTTATCCAAGGCAGTCCTGAGAAGGCTAATTAAGACAAAACCTGCTGTTAGGCATAGAAGGGCAGGCTCCTCCATGACTGCTTAGCCAATGCCAGTCTGTCTGGATGATGTGCTGGAATGCTCTGCACTGATGGCCACATCTGGGACCCATGGTAAGAGGGACTGAAGTATCTTCACGTGCTGCAGGGGCAGCAGGCAAGCCCGAGAGAAGCTCAGGCAGGTGCCCTGATCCCTACCCACATATATGCTGCTGCTCTGCAGTCCCTCCTCTCCATGAGGGTCTGACCCCCCCTGAGGCCAGCAAAGCCTTATGACAATACTTCCAAAATTCCTGAGGACACCCACAGGAGGTTGCCAGCAAGGGCCACTGTGCCGACTTCAAGGACAAGCGTGCAGATACGACTGCAGTTCAACTCAAATGTTCATGCGTTTGTGAGAAAGACTTCAAAGCATCCCTGTGCTTTCTGGCCCATTTCTTCCAGCCCCGTCTGCTTGAAAAGCAGCTTGAACTCATTTCCAGGGCAGAAATCATTATCCTGGATTGTATTTGTACGGAACAGGACGGAGAAAAGTCTGTGATTCACCTCGTTAGAGAGCCTGCGTTCCCATTAGCCAGTCTCCCCTCCAGCACTACTGCAGCACACTGCTTCACAGGCATGCTATTAACGTTAAAATTAGCCCAAATCCATTGCTGCCCCCAGCCACCCCCTACCCCCTCCACATACCCCCCTCCCCCACACCCTAGGCTTTGCTGCCTGGTCTGCTTGGGGAGTGGATCCACAATCATCAGCCTAGTTGCCAAAGGAAAAAAAAATCCATGATAACAAAACCCCCACACAAATAATGAAATCAAAACCTGTTGCATCTGTTGGGGATGCGGGGAAAGGGCGTGTCAGCGGCAGCCTTGGTGGCTCGGTTTAACCCACCACTGTATGCCTGTCCAGATCCTTACACCCCTCCCAAGGGGTCCTGATGCCACTGCACCCTGGGGAAGGGACACTGCCCACCAGAGGATTTACTAATAAACCACAAAAAACCCTAAACAGAATCCAAACCAACCTCCCTCCACTCCAAAGCTACATGGAAAACCGCACCCCAGCTCCAGGTGCCTTTGCACTCTTCCTCCCCGCTGGCCCCACTCCCAGGGCCGAGCTAATTAGAGCCACAGGTCATGTCGCCCTGTCCCTCACTGTGAGCAGCTGGATGCACATTTCCTATTTTGGATCTGGAGGGCGAGAGTGAAGCGGAGACCGCCCGGCCACCACGCTCCGCTCCTGGCTGGGCAGCTTCAGGAAAGCAAGGGAAGGGCAGGCAGCAGGGATGAGCACCTGACAATGCTCCCAGCACACCGGCAGCCAAGCCAGGGGGAAATGTGAAATCCAGGGGTGGTGATTTAAGGCAAACGAGAACCGTGGCTTTTGTCCCCACCCTCCTGAAATAATTTCACCTGCAGCGGCTATCTCTGGCATCACACAACCAAATCCTTGAAAGATGGGGATCCTGACATTACCCTGTCCTATCTTCACTACCATCCCACCGAGACAAGGCAAAAGCAGTAAATCAATCCAGGGTCACTTCCCTCTTCAGGATCCCCAGGGGCTCTCAAAGTCAGTGATACCACAGCACCAACTTACTACAGAGAGATCAGAATGCTCAAGTTTGTACTGGTGTCCGCAGAGACAGACCAGCTCAGCCTTTTCCCACAGGTTCTCATAACTCCTTGAATCACAGTTTTGTTCTTCCTAAAAGTGGTGCTTCAGTGCAGAGTCAATAAATATCCAAGGTAACTGGCTGTTAGCACCCAACTTATCTGTGCCTCTACCTATCTTGACGGGATGTTTCCTGACCTTTCAACATTTCATCCTCCAGACACAGAGTTAAGCCAGTGCAAGAGGCAAGGAGGATTTTAGTTTTGCACCTACAAATAAATGCATGTTTTCCCTTGTAGTCACAAAAGCACTGAATGACGGTGCTCCAGCTATCCCCATTCCTGTTTCTGCTTGGTCTTTACAGTGCTGAAGCAGTTAACTTGCCATGTGCTGAAGCGTTGGCGCCACAGCCAACATGGAAGTGCCAAAAGCCAAGACTGCAACAAGTGGTTAGGGGATCAGATGGTTTAGGAGCCACGCTGAGGAAAAGCCCACAAACAAGAGCTCGTTTCATACCCTCCCAAGACAGCCCCACGAAACAACTCGTTGGATGCAATGCCAAAGTGCCGGGGCGAGGGGGTGGTGGTACTGCTTGCAGGAAACCCCAAGCCCAGGAGCTCCCTCCTCATGGGCTGGACAGGTGAGTCCTGTGCCTGCAGGGGTTGCAGGAGTGGCTGCCTGCGACCATCCAGCTGCAGGGGAAGCTTAGAGCAAGGGCTGCTCCTCTCCTCCTACTCCAGTGTGTAACTGGACCATTTCCTTCCCCAGCAGCTCCCCCCTTCGCCAGCAGCAAACTCTGCATGGGAGAGGAAGGAAGCCCAATCCGTGAATGGGGGCTGCAACCAAGAGACTTGGGCACCATCAGCTCACCATGGTGAAAATCTCTCCCCAAAGAGAGCTATCCTGGTAGCTGCCCTGGTCCCCACATCCTCCTCCTCCCACTTCCCCACTGCCATCAAATCCAACCCACTGACTGGCTGCGCTATCTTTCCTCTCCTGTAGCACAGACATGCTGGGAAAAATGGCTTAACAAATCAGCTTTAACTTTGGGACAGGGGAAAGGACACAAACTAGGAGACACAAAACCACCACTTTCTCCATTCCTCCTCATCACTGAGTACAAACATCATGGTGCAAGTCTTCTGCCTCTGACAGTTTTTATTGCCTCCCCCTGTCCTACAGCACCACAGCAAAGCTTGTCTGGCCTTTGAAAGCCTCCTGACAGATGCCAGGGCCAGCACCCCACACCAAAAGCAGTTTGTAGGGGGAGGGGGGAACCAACAAAAAAAAAAAACCAAACAGCTCCAGAAGCTCCCAAAGAAAGAACATCATGCGTATGTTGGATGCCAGAGGAGAAAAAGAAGGGAGTATCAATTGTGGAGGGAAAACAAAACTAAATAAAAAAGTGGAAAAAAGGAAAAGCAAAAAGAAATCCCAGCCTTCAGACTCCAGAGGGCTGGCTGGGAGAGGCAGCAGCTGAAAGAAATGCTCTGCTATTATTACTGCATGGAAATTACAGCTGCCAGAAGGAATCCAGGCCGATCGGTTGCTGAATATAACTTTAAAAAGACAGCCAGCCTCAAATCATGAGCGTCAGAAAGCCAGCGTGGTGGGGAGACCTGCAGTCCGCTCCCCATTGTCTTCTAAACAGCAAAGGCTGAGGACAAGGACAAAACGGAAAGGGGTGAAAGAGAGGGAAGCACTGGGTCCTCGCTCTCCAGGTCACTCCGGTTTTAGGAGAAATTTGTTAACCAGGGAGACATCCGTTGTCAGCCCCCAGCAGGAAAGAGGTGTTTGGGATGGTTCCTGGAGAGAGTTTAATTTCTTAAGAGGTCCCATTTCTCTTTTTAAAATTGAAAGCCTACAACGCAGAATTGCTCTGAATGCAGCTCTGGGTGTGAGGGGGAAGACAGCAAAGGAGGAAAACCCACCACTATTTACAGAGCAAGCATCTACTGCACAGACAGGGAGAGGACTCAGGGATGCTGTTTCGTGGGCGAGCAGGGAAAACCAAAGGAAAACCCCTCCCAGAAAGTAATTTCAGGCACAGGTGAGAAGAGGACACTGGATGAGATGGGTCCTCGCCCTGGTAGCCTGCACTCCAAGCCAGCCCTTCCTGCAAGCCACTCCCTGCATCCACAGGGGATTGCTGGGGAATAGGGCAAAAATAGGGGGGTTGATCTCACAGCAAGCCCATGTGCTGTCAGATTAATAAAAAACATGCTAAGCTTAACTGTTACACACAGAGGCTCCACCTGCCCCTCCTGGGAACACAAGTCACAAGCTTGCCAAACTTCACCTTCCACTGCCAGCCGCTCTGTCGGCTACTTTTACATCCCTTTGGACAGGAAACAAGACACGCTTCCAAGAAGACCTCCCCCCCTTCCCAAAAACGTACTCCAGCAGCAGGGGGGGGGAGAGATGGGGGACTGCAGCAGAAAATAGCACTGGAGAAAACCCACTACCCCCTAACACGTCCTTTCACGCTTTTAGCTGCCGTGACTTTGGATTCTGCACGTGGGCCATGGCCAACAGGCAAAGAAAGCTTTGACTGGCATGACAGGAGTGATTTTGGGGAGCACATGGGGAGCAGGAGGTATTTTTAGTCTGACCTCCTTGCTGCTCACCCAGAGCTTTCCTCCCCGCTTTCGGGCACGCTGCCATCCCCCTCCCAGGGCATGACACCCACGCAGCATCCCCCAGAGCTACTTACCGACATAGAAGGTGTTGGGGGCCTGCTTGTCCCCCAGCTGCAGGTAGAGGATGTTGGTTGTCTGCGAGTCATGCCGGAGCCACAAGGCCACTCCCAGGATGATGCCTCCGGCCAGCTGGGGAGAAAGCAGAGGGAAGCAGGTGTTACCCACTGCTCCGGCCGCACCACCCAGCGCGGCCATTTTCAGGCAGGGGCAGACGGCTTGCTCTTCACCTTTCTGCAAACTCTCATGCACTTTGTTCACATACAAGAACACCCTTCCCAACCACCGTCCCACGTCTGCAGTGTTCTTTACACCCCGTGCCACTTGAGTCACACAATTCTCCCCTGCTTTACAAGAAGACCCATCAACTCTGGGGACGTGCAAAGCCCTTTCCAGTCCTTGCTGGCGATTTCTTTCCTATTAAGGCGGAAGGCTCAGCTTCACCCAAGCAGCACGAGATGTGCGACTGAGGCTTTTAAGAGTTTTTCAATGGAAGGCAGGATCAGCCCCGACCACTCTCCTTTCCCAACAGGCTGCCACCACCCCATTTCATTTCTCTGTGATGTACAAACAGGGTTAAGGGTTTTGTCTAATCTGCTGAGAACTGGGTAGGAAGGAAGAGGAGAGTGGCTCAGAAAGCGAGGGGAGCATCACTTTCCCTCTGCCCCCAGTCTTGTGTATACATTACTTCACATCCAGGATCAGGCTTCCAGTTGGAGCACACCTAGTGGGACAGTGCTTTCTGCACCCTCAAAGTCTGGTCCGCCTTGGGATGACGTGTCCAACCGACACAGCACCAAAAGGCAGTAAAACTGCAGCAATGCAGTTAAAGGGCAGAGACACTATGGCTTTGAACTGCTGCCATGCCTGCTCACAGGGGATCCTAAATGCCTCTGACCCCTCTAAAACACACTCTTCACAATATCAACACCTCAACATTTAGCACAGTGTTTAGGAAGAAAGATACCTAAGAAACCACACTCAGTGGGACTCAGTAACACTTCCAGTAGCATCTCTGTGTTGCATCCCGTTGCTCCATATACCTCCCCCGTCCCAGGTCTTGGGGAAGTCCCACATCAGTAGGAGACAGACAAGGATTCACACTGGCTGACCTCACAGCATTGCTTTGATTAATATTGAGTTTTCTTCGGAGGTGTCCCAGGAGCACGGGAACCCTTGTGGCCATCACTTCCACTGCTCAGTTCACTGTTTAATTTCACAACCTGACAGAGAAGCCTGAACGCAGGTCCCCATGGGCAGACTGTGAGCTGAGACCATGTTATGCTGATCCTCTGGCACATACAGCTTTCCTTAATACCCTAATACAGGGATTGAAGCAGAGCAAAGCCTCAGTTCAGGCCACAGCACAACCATGCCACTTTTGGAGGCCACCACGAAGATGTTCAATGGAGCTGAGCAGCTCTGGAGCAGCTCTGTGAGCCAACAAGGCTGAAACCGCTGCCTTGGCCACACTTCTTGTCCTGTGGAAGAACAGAGCGCTCATGCACACACATGTGCAAGCAGTTGTATGTGACAGAGCCCTAGGGGCAAGGATAAAAACATACTTCATACGTGGGAAGAGGTGTTCTGCCCCGAGTATCAGCCCAGCTTACCACTGGAATGGTCATTACACTTTGTGTCATCTTGACATAAATGACTTCCTTACTGTTTTCTCTTCCAGGGAGCAGTGGAGAATGGCAGCAGAGGACAGGAGTGGATGGGGGACACTACAGCAGGGAAGGCATTACTGAGAGGAACTTGAACCAGAGTATTTCCAGAAAGACTTGCTATGTTCTCTGTGACACCACCACCACCCTTCCATTTAAAACCATGGGAGAAGAGGGAGGTGCGGGGTGGGGAAATAAGCAGTCATGTTAAAAAGAAAAAAAAACCCTCAAACACCAAAAAAAGCATTTAGCATCACATCTACAAAACGCTGGAAGCATCTATTCAAATACTGATTTAAGTTTTGAGTCTCCTAAATCCCTGAAGCTATTTGTCTATAAAAAAGGAAGAGAACTACCAAAAAGTACAGAGGTAAAACCACCCTGCTTTTCAAAAGGGTCCAAGTCAGGTCAGCTCCGAGCATGGGAGTCACCACAAAGGTCACATTTAAAAAAGAACATAACCCAACCAAACCTGCATTTGTTCAGCAGAAGTCCAAAGTCCCTACTCGTGCAAGAAGCGCGGCAGAGCCTTGGAGAGTGCATGAGGACTGGGATTTGGAAGACCAGCTGTAGGGGCAGGAGTCCGGCTTTGCCCCTCTGGAGGTCAGCTGGCATTTTGTGCTGCCACAAGTCTCAGCCCTGATGCTTTTACAGGGGTGCCACCGAAGCTTGGGCAAACCCACACGACTTGTGCAGAACTCACAGGACAAACTGACCTTGGGGCTTTCCACTTCCTAGAAGGAGAAAATCTCCCAACAGCTCCCCAGAGAGGGAGAGAAGCTTTTATAAGCCCCTCCCCAATTTGACCCCCAAACTAACCAGTTTTTAACAGCACAGCAACCAGTACAGCTTCCCCACTGACACTGTCCCTCGTCCTCCCTGTACCTGGGAGAGCCCAAGGTTCTCCAAATGCTTGGCTAACAGAGAAGCATCATGAAAGCTGGTCAGTGCTCCAACCCAGCTCCAAATAATGCAACTTATGACTTTGCGGAATGTTACCCAAATCCAGCCTGGCATGGCTCATTTATTGTCAGAGGACGTAACGAAACCCATGTTTAATCTTCTCAGGAGAATGCTCCCAAATTTAAGAGTGCTTAAAGTAAAGATCTTTCCCCCTGCTACCCACAGCAAGGCTGGGGAGACACCAGTGTGATGACCAGCAGCTGCTTTCCTATCTAATTTGCCCCAAAACGCCTGAGACAGAACCAACAGCAGGCTGCAAGCTATCCTCAAAATATTTCTTAATCACTTGGGAGCATCGGCTAAAGGGATAGAGCCTTTTCCAACTCATCAAAGCCACAGCAGCAGTGAGGTCTGCGTACAGCAGCCAGCTGAACCATCTCCAGATGTTCCCAGTTTCAGCCCAAATACGCCCCAGGAACACCCCACGCATCCCGCACTGCCCGACTCCACTCCCTTTTGTAACAGAGCACAGAGGACCTCTGAAAAGAAGTTTTAATCCAATGGCGGCTGGATTTCTTAAAAGAAAGCAATGTTTGCTTACTAATGAGAACAGGGTTTAGGCTACAATGAGTAACTCTTTCCATGAAAGCCATACATCCTTCCACCACCAAGAAGCGCAGAACACAATTAGGGCATCTTTCTTCCCAAAACAAAGACAAGAGGGAGAGAACCTCATGAGCTCACAAGAGTAACCCTGCCTTCCACTGCACCACCTTGCTCAGGATAATCTCATTTGCAACACGACTACTTGTTCCAGACACAAGCTGGTTATTTTCTTCCCTCCCTGTCCTACAATCGCTGATGACATGGGAGCCAGAAGGACTCCAGTCATCAATGGCAGCATCACATGCTGGTCTCCAGGCTGCCATCATCATACATTAAATATCCGTGTCCCCCCGCCAGAGGTATCCATGAGCTCGTGCAGGTTACCTCATCACTCTGTGCTTGCCCAGCTAGTCAGGCAGCAACATCTTAGTGTCTGGGGCCATCACCCGTTGCTGATATACCCCCAGAGCCCAGCACAGCTCTCCACTGAAAATTCTGGGCCAATAATCTAAAGGCTGCAGCTTCAGCCACGCCAGCACTGCATCGCTTAGATCTGCACCGAGGAGCAGACCTGCCCTGCTGGCCATGCCCCTGAAGGCGCCTGCAGAGGTGGACGTGGCTGAAACAAGCAACTGCTCGGACTCCAACTTTCCAGAGTTTTAAGTGTTACTAACTTTTTTGGCTACTTTTTCAGACTTGCACTTTCCTTTGCTCTGGAATGTTTCAAGCTCTTATCCTGCTGCCTTTCTTTGTATGACTTTTTTTCATTTGAAATCCCAGAAACATACTGCCCAAATCCCAAAAGAAAACTACGCCTCTATGAAAATTACACCTCCTCCATCTTTACTACCCCTTCACTGTGAGCATAGAAGGGCACCCAGTCCAGGGCACAGGATCACTGCTGCATCACTAGTGCAGCCCAGGATGGCGATGGCCCTGGAAATTGCAACCCCACTGGCACGGCAGAGGTGGCGCGTCAGACTCCAGCGTTTCCTCTTTACTGCTATTTTCCAGCTTCCAGAGATTTATTGCTTATTCCACAGACAGCCAGATTTTTCCAGCTGGATCCTGCCTCCCCAAGGCTTGCTTTTTGCGGGGATGCCATTCCCGCTTGACACAGCCAAGGGAAGCCCTCATCAGATGCTGCCTAGGGAAGCAAAAATACAGCCCTCTGAAAAGCGATGGGGTGGTACTCCATGGGATGGGGTACCACCATCTGAGCATCACAACAACAGCAGCTGTGCAGCCCCAGTTTGCTGTCCCATCCACTGTGCACATAATGGAGCTCTCCCCTTCCCCAGCTGCACCATTTGCCCTAAAATCTCCCAGATCCATCCGGAGGGCAAGGGAACAAGTCCATCTTTTACAGCTCAGTCTCTCCTCCCCTCCCTAAGAAATTCCTATGATTCAGTGGTGCAAGGAGTGACCCTGCTGCTCCCATCTCTACCTGTTGCTCCCCAGACACTCGCAGATGCCAGGACATGCATCAGTCCACACTCCCTTCCAGCCCTTCTCCTCCTCCCTTGCCTCCACCCCTCTCCAAAATAGGTTTCCTGGCAATGAAGTGGAGGACGAAGAGGAAGTAGTCCTGGCTATAGGGTGGCTTGTCAGGCACGTGAAAGCAAAGCAGACATCCTGCAGCTCAAGCCGTCTGAGGAGGGAAGTGGAGGTGCCAGCAGTTTCCCAATGCCTTATTTTTAGCAGCGACACTTCCTGCAGTCAAGACACCACTTCCCAACCCACACAAGCTCAAACGCCAGGAGACTGTCCTGCCTTGCTGCAGGAATGCCACTGGCAGAGCCCACATCACAATGCCCGTGAAATACCACAGATACAAACCAAACAAGAAGCGGGATACTGCCAAGAAAGCTTAATGCATTTTAGCTGGTTTATGCTTCAGACAGATGATTAGAGATTTTTAACAGATTTTCCTGCTTCCCTTACACTGCCTGGAAGCCGAGCCCTTTGAGGGGACAGCATCTGGATCCCACGCAGGGAGCCCAACAGGGGCTACCCACGGCTCCTCTCCAGCACGGTCTTGAAAGCAGCCAAGTTGGAATAAAACCAGATCCTGTCTTTCTAGGTGCGAGGAACCAGTTTGCAGCAGGATGAAACAGCCGGCCAAAAGCTGAAGCATCTTGCCGTGCAAGAAGCCCCTCCATACAGCCAGGAATGAATTGCTAATTTTGGGGGGTGAATGTTTTGCTCCTGGGTCATTTGTTAAGTCTCTAGGTGGAGCAACAGGTATCGTATTCTCCATTATGTATGGTGTAAATAATGAAACCACTTTGTTGCTGCACCTAGCACAGGGTGGGGGGGGATGAAGCGAGGAGCTAGTGACTCAGAACCAGACGGAAATGCTGACTGAAAGGCAGGACAATCCCTCGCAAGATGTGCGCTAGGCCCTTGCAGGCTTTTCGCTCCCACCTCAAAGAGCAAGGTGGTCAGAAGAGGGATGTGGGACTGCTGGTGGCAGACAGACGTGCTTGAGCAGTGCCAGGCCTGCCCACACCCCGCCTTCCTGGAAAGCGGGTGAATTGCTCTGCTGCCACAAGTAGCTGTGACCCGCAGAAGTGTTGAAACATCGCGGGGTGCAGCGGGGGCCTGACAGCCAAACAGCAGCCCACGAACCTGGGAAATTTGATTTGATGCCGTAATGGTCTTCATGTTACGACGGTAGGACTCAAGCCAAAAATTCACTGAAAATTCTGAAGTGAGAAGCGCTACAGATTGTCCCCATGCCGCTTGTCAGGGTGGACTGTAGGAAGCCCTAAAGCGCTAGCATGCCAGGACTGCTACAAGGCACTCCGGGTGTCAGTGGGGAAGTGATTTAAATGAGACAAATGTGGTTGCAGTTTGACAGTCACACAACATAAACACTTCGCCGCCAAGCCTGGCACAAGCACTAGGAAGCTGCAGCAAGGACTCCTTTCGAAGGTGTAGGCAAGGTCCGGCCATCGCCTTCTGCAGCCATCGCCATGCTCAGTGGCCACCAGACACCAGGCTGAAAGTTTGCTGGCAAGGCCCTGTGCAGAAGTTGCTGAAGCAGGGGGGTTGCGAGGAGCCCTGTGCCCCGCAGGCAGGAAGGTGGAGGAAGGCAGCCTGCAGCCCACTCCCAGCAGCAGCTATTAATAGAGCTGCTGGACGGGACGAAATTCTCCACCAGTGCCTATAGTTACCAGCCCCACAACACTGTGGGGCTTTTCAAAACAAGCTCCAGAGGAGCACTCCCAGAGGAGCAGAGGCCAAATAAAGCCTGATGCATGTGAGAAGAGCAGGAATCCGGCACCAAACTCCAGAAGCAGGGTCCTCCAATGGGTAGCACCAAGTCCTCAGGCTGCTCCCCACTCCCCACAGCCTGATCTCTGCTGCACGTAGAACACTGACATCTACCAGAAGGGTTTAACCACCCTTGGCAGAGAGGAAAACAATTCCAGATATCACTTTAAAATGAATTTGGCCCCATACTTAAGCATTTAACTACAACAGTAATACGACTGATTTCCCTTTTAAATAATACAGTGGAAGGCACTTGCACAGTACAGGATCAAAGTGTTTCTCAAGGCGCTGTACGTGGGTTAATGCTTTTGCAGGAGATAAGCATTACAGGGGTTGACAGAAGAATAACCTCAGGAAAACAGGGCAATATCCCCTCTGGCTGCCAGCGACACTCCCTGCAGCCCAGCCCAGCCCATTAACTGAAGTCAGGCACCCACCTCTTCAATAACGCTCTGCATGCAGAGGCTTCAAGAAGATGTTTCACAGGCAATGGTAGGACAGCATTCACTTGACAGAGAGCCCAGAAACACATCCCAGAGCCATCAAGCGGTAAAACTTGGGTCCCGGTACTGAGTCTACTACAAAAATCTCTCCCTTGCCCTTCAAAGACAGGCATTAAATAGCTGCAGGGTCCAACTCACATAGAAATAAATCCACTTGCCTATACATCACCCCAGGATACCAAAGCCAAAGTCAGCTGATGAAGATGCTGTTTGCATGGCTCTCTGTGACTCCCAGGGAGACCAACAACCAAACCAAAGCCCGCACACCGCAGCAGCACAGCCTGCTAGCTACAATCACAAATGGCATTTAAACAGCACCCCCTGCAAACCTACACCCAAAACAGAATGCTGTTGCTTTGTGAGTCTAGGTAGTCATTCTGAAGCCACGCCACACCATGTCAACGATCAGCCCTTCCGTTCCCCATTTAAACACGTTAAGTGCGGTAAACAGCCACCCTCCTCATCACATCAGGATGCAACCACAAACTGCTACCACGGCCTTCCACAGTCATCTCTCATAAAAGAGTCGAACATTTTTGCACACACTTTGCAGACTCCAGGGGACAGCTGACAAACTTCCAGTGTTGCACAAGAAAACTCGCCTCCTTCACTCCATCTTTTCTGACTACAGACATGTCAGACTTTCACTTCCACCTTCCCTCTGGCTCTTGCCCTTTGTCCCCATTGCGCCCCAACTGCACCACACACGAGCACAAAAAAAACCCCAAAACAACCAGTTACATAGTGCATGGAAAATGGCATGAGGAGCAAGCTCTTCCTTTTAATTAGACACCTCTCTGGTAGGGCAGTCAGCAGTGCTCTAGACCTGGAAGGCTGCCATGGGCTGTATTAGCTAATAAGCTGGGCGATCCTTCCCCGAGCAAGCCAATTTCTCCTTGGTTATGTTTAATTACATTTTAAAATAGCTCTCTGGCTTCCTTTGGCCTCTCCAGGGACTCTTTGCAACAGTGGTCAGTTCAGCCACTGAGCTCTGCTGTCAGATTGGGGTAATTCAGGAGAGCAGTGGAAGTCCGGGAGCCTACCAAGAGTGGGACAGGGGAGCAGCTGGCATCCCACCACGTGCCCAGAGTGAGCTGGGACTGCCTACTGCACCAGCATCAGGTACCAACAACGCTCCCTCTCACAGGGAGCATTGCCTCACCACTGGCCACCCCACGGTTTTGGGACAAATTTGCAGCACAGAAAAGCTTTTCCCTTACCAGCCCCCTGTGTCATGAAGCAGGTGAGATCCATAGGTACTGCCCATGGATACCCCCACCATCTTGGGTGCTGCTGTGAAACATGCGGGGACCCCTTCTGTTCCATGATGGGCACTCGTGTATGTGTGGTCCAGTCAGCTGACACCACTCCCTCCTTGAGAGCCACCCTGGGCTGCGCAGGTAATCCCAGCAAGCCTGCCACCTTCTTTACAAAAACACATGTACAAAAGAAAAACCATCCCCAAAATGAAATGAAACCAAAGCAGAGAGGGCTGCTGAGGCACCCCAGGAAGCTGGCAGTAGGGCCGCCTTTTGCTTTTCAACACAGCAGCTTTGTGAAACCACTCCTACGCTGCCAGGGGGAGGAAAGGGGAGGGGAGGCAGAGGGGTGTCAGTTTATTTACACTCTGGCAGAACTAATTAAAAAAACTTATCAGAGATTCTTTCTTATTTGTTAACATTGTTAAGGTTGAGAATTGCTTCCTTTCTTCCTCTCAGGGGCTGGAGCTGGCTCCTGTGAAGCACGATGAGGCGCTGCCAAACTTCGGGCTCTGCCTCCTGCTTGTTTTCATCAACAGCGCCCAACCTCGGCTGCGCACAAGGCAAACGATAAGCAAATGAGCGTGAGGAGCCCAATTGCCCTCTTGCATGGTAACCAGCTGGCAGGGCCACAGTGTGCCCCATCTTGCACCTCCCTGGGGTCATGGGGTTCTGACACAGCCACCCTGCAGCAACGGTGCCCAACACCACATCCAAACTTTAAAGGCCACCTCGTAAAAAGGATCTTTGTGCTCTGGTGGCGACCAAGACATCCCTCCTCATCTGGGGACACAGGGTTGGCTGCTTACTGTGTTCCCATGGTGGCAAAACTAAAATTCCCCTCAACTACTGGTATAAAATAACAGGACAAAGGGGCTTGAAAACCAAACGACCTGGTGTTCCAGCCACCCTTCTTTGGTCAGCCAGCCTTGCAGAAAGCAGCATTTTTGTTTCTAACAAAGCCAAGGCTCCCTGTCCCCACCAAAAGTGGTCCAAAGGGACTGGCTGCAGGTGAGTCCAGCTGGTGGGTCCCAGCTCACAGGCATCCTTCCTTGGGAGAAGCTGAAGCATCTCTCACCAGCAAGTTGTGGGGAACAGGCATCCAGCTCCCTTCACGGGGTAGAGCAAGGCACCAGAAGTCCTAACTGGGAAATTAAATGGACAGACTAATTCCGCTTGGAAGCAAAATGCCTGTTTTGCAAGCACACACTGGGTTGAGCAAGCTCACTTAGGAGCGGTGGCTGTGCCGAGCCTCCTGCATCCTTCCTGATGCCCAGGAGACCCTTCCTCCCTCACAGCTACAGCCAGCAGCTTTGGTGACAAGAATGGCAGGAAATTAGGACCAGAAGGGAATAAAAAGCCCCAGGATAAGCACAGTAACTCTGAAGGAACAACATTTCAAAGACAACCCTACCCGCCTCTGTCCTGCCATTTTAAGTGTGAAGTGGTTAAAAAGAGCCACCCTGGACTGTCCCGCATTCATCTTGCGGCTGGCAGTGCATCGGGTATCAATTAACACCGCTGTCGTCAGAGCTCCTCATCTGTCCCCTGGTCAGCGTTATACCCAGAAACAAGGCAAAGAGGCCTGAAATCAGACTGGATTGGGCAGTGCTCGCTCCCATGCAGCAGTCAGCCCTACAAGTAAGCCTCCTCAGGAGCTCCTCCATGCACCCCTGGGGAGAAGGCAGGAAGATGGGCAGAGTAGCTCTCTGTTCTGAGGCAGGGCTCAGTCTGGAAGACATTGCTCCTGTTCCCACTTCTCCAGCCCTCCTTGCTACGCTCAGTGCCGTAAGCAAACGTTAAGAAAACCCCCAAATTCCCTCATCAACAGGCCAAGGTGTCAAATGAGTGGCACAGCCTGACCAGGCAGGCAGTGTTCAGCAAGCAGAGCCTGGCCCCTGCCGGGTGGGGCCTGCCGTGAGAACACCAGCGTGTGGGGGAGCAGAAAGTAACCGATTTAAAAAAATAAATACAATAAATAGCAGCCTCCTTGTGCTCATTTCATTGCCCCCGGGTGCAGAAGCAGGGAAAGAAGCGTTTCTGGCCACGCCAGCCTCTCGCTGCCAGAGGCTGTTTCCAACCGGGACGGACCTAGTTTGCAGGGAAAGCAGGATACACTGCTTTTTGCTACATTAGCTGCACGTCTGTATGGATTATTTCATGAGAAACTTTCTCAGGAAAGTTAACCTCTCCAGCCTGGGTAAAATTTGCATCCTAAAGTAACTTCCCAGGCGGCAGAGGCAGCAGTCCCCAGCTCGGGCACAGCCCAAAGGCAGGCGCCGAGGCAGGCTCCGGACGAGGTGCCAGGGCTGCTGAGCCCCGTCCGCTCCCAGCCAGCTCCCAGGGCGGCGAGCGCAAAGCCAGCCCCGACCGCCCGTATTTTTTTGAGCTCCCTCGGCTCCTCTGCGGCGGACAGCCGGGCCAGCACCTCTCCTCCCTCCGCCTGGCAGCATCCATCTATCTAGCTATCCCGCCCTCCCTCCCTCCCTCCTCGTCTGGCCGAGGAACGTTGCTTTCCCAGGTCAGACCCACAGCAACAGGGCGTTTGGGAGCAGCAGCCCCCAGAGAACACACCGACCTGCTGCGGCCCCCCCGCCCCACACGCCGGAGTAAGGCAGGGCCCCCCCCCCCCTCCACTCGGAAAGGATGCATATAAACATATCTTTATATACATATATATATGAAAATATGAATATATATACATGTGCAAATAAATATGCGCATACATATGTATGTATTTAAAAAAAAGCAAAGGATAAGCAGTTTAACGACCCCTTCCCCCCCACCCCCCCCGCGCCAAAAAGACAATAATAAATAAAGCAATCCCTAAGGCACATCCCAGGCAGCAAATTTTAACGCTGGGGGAACAACGGCGACGGAAAAGGGGTTAAAGCCAGGCGCAAAAAGCAAGACGAGCCATATTGGAGCCCCGTTAATTTAAAGCACTGGGGCGGCTCAGTCCCCCCTGCCCCCGCCGCCGCGGTGCCCCGGGGCTCACCCAGAAGATGAAGTTGAAGACGAAGAGGAGGTATTTGATGCACTTGGTACAGCCTTCTACCCCCATGGCGGCTCGGGAGAGGCGGGCGATGCGGGCGGCGACGGCAGCGGCGGCAGCTCCCCTCGATCGCTGCGGTCGGGCTGGGGCGGCGGCGGCGGCGCGGGCGGGCGGGCGGAGGGAAGCGGCCCCGCCCCCGGCCCGCCCCCCGCTCCGGGCTGGGGGCCGGCGCATGCTGCCCACCCCCTCCCTCCCCCCAATCCTGGGGCCGTCTGGGGTTTTTTCCCCTTTTTCCTCTCCTCGCGTGTCCTCTTTCCGTTTATTTTTCCTGGATTTGTGTGGGTTTTTCCCCCTTTTTCTCCTCTCCAGGGGTAGTGCACCACGAAGACTTTCCTACAGGCAAGTGGCAGGTGTTGGGGGGGGGTCCTGTAGCACCACCAACTCCTAAACCTGACCAGCATCCTTTAAACCTCACCGCTGTCCCCAAAAATCTGACCGGGCAGCGTGGGGTGCATGGGGATACCACTGGGAATGGGCGCAGGGTGCATCAGGAATCATATTTCTATATACAGAACTTTTAGGGTGCATCCATGAGGCGACCCCCTCCCCTCCACAAAATAAAAGGGGAAAAGGGTTATTTGACATTGAATCTCACAGTCTAGAATTCAAGGAACCATTTTCCCATTTGCTTACCCCTCCTATTTTATCCTCAGATGTGATCTTCCATACATTTTTTGCCTAAGCTTCTGGCTTTATTGCTGCAAACAATTGCATCAAGCCACTCAGGACATTTTTGCTCGGTTACGGGGTCGGATGAGCATCTGGGGGGTGTCCAGGACACTAGCTTTTCGGTTGCTCACGTGAGATGTATGTGTAACACTAACATGGGTTTCTCAGCACTATGGAAGAATATCATGCATTGACCTAGCTGAGAGAGAGTTCAAGGGCTTCTACAGGCTTAGGGATTCAGTCAGGTTGTGTGTCTCCTGCAGAAAGTAAAGAGATCTGGTTCACACTCGCCAACAGTTCAAGTCAGCCCTGAACATCTGGGAGGTGTCTAGGGCTGCCCACCAAAGAGATATCATTCACATTCACCAACAGTTCAAGTCAGCCCCAGTGGCTTAGAAATTTTAGCTAAATTTTAGTTAAAAAAAAAAAAAAACAAAGCTGTACAACAGCTTTTCCCAGTTTCCCAGTCGTTTGGCCAAGCCCCTCTTTGGCCCACTTGCTCACCCCTAGAAATACAAATTGCTCTCACCCCATGTTATACTTCCAGCAAGATTATTTGCTTCTTCTAGGGGCAGGCAATGAAAGCGTCAGAGGACTCCTGGAAAAGGCAGCAGCCAGCAGCTCCAGCAAAGGTCAGGATGTACCACACTAAATACAAACTCAGTGCCTGCATGCTGTGTCGTACCTGGAAACCTGCCCTCTTTCTGCCTGAGTACCTTCCTCTAGCAAAAACGTGTCTGGTAGGAGCTTCGGAGCCAAATGCTTCCACACTCAAGTCTTCCCTGCCATGCACCCTGTAAGCAGGCGTGTGCTGTTAGCTACACACACACGAGTTTCCTACACATGCAGGCTGAAAATGAATCAACTTGTTCCAAACTCATCCCACTGCCCTGAGGAATGAGTCGCTCCTGGGGTCCATTGTGTTCATCAAACCCTTCTTTGCCCCTCAGTAATAGCCCATGGCACTCTGCAGAGGTGGAGACCGGGGATGAATAGAAGTTGGCCCCATTCCCCAATTACTTATGCTGGGTACGTCCCTGATTGCGAGCTTGCCATGGATGCATAAACCCTTTGTCTCTAAGCCACATTCACTCATCCAGCCTTATAAATGAAGGCAAAGGCTCACGAGGCTATTTATGCACATAACTGCTATCCCAAATTATCAGTGTGACCCATCTGGTTGCAGCAACAGCCGTAATCCTGTGTGGCTCCTGCTCATCCATCCAAAGGATAACAGCAGGATCACAGAGCTGCTCACTTGCTACATCACAGCATCCCACAACATCTTATTTTCTGAACTTTCATCCATTCCAGCTATAAAGATTAAAACAAAAATAGACACACACAGAGCCCCAAAGAAACAGAGAGGTTGGAGATAGGAGGCTACATGAACCAAGGAGCCTCTTGTACACTCATGTGGCTGTTTCCAGAAAAACTCTTGGAGGTGCCACTTGGCCAGTCCGTGCGAGGGAGAGGAAGGAACGAGCTGCACATCGATGAGGCCTTCAGCAGCCCTGCCGGCTACGGAAGAAAAACCAACTTTTGTGCACTGGCGAGCAGGCAGTCCCAGCTGCAATCACTGCCACAGAGTTGGCATTGACGCTGCTTCCAGGGAGCTCAACATGGCTTTTTTCTTTTTCTTCTTGGTCACAGTTTCTTTTCTTTTCTTCCTTTCTGGCTTTTATTTTTCTTTTATGCTGGGAAGTGCAGGAAACTTAAAAATGAGATGTAAATCTTTTCATACCCTCAAAAAATTGTATTAGCAGACAAGTTGAAAACTTCTGGAGCTTTCCTTCGGAGCCAATGCTGCCCAGGGCTCAGGTACAGATGTAGCTCTGGCAAGGGGAGCAGGAGGACACTGCCCCACCAGCTCCTGAATCAAGACGCTCCCACTTACAGGCTAAAGCCTACTGGAACTAAACCGGGTTCACCCATCTTGCCATACCAAGAAGATCCTCTCCAAAACTTGGGAAAAAAAAGGGATTTTCAAGCTTTGTTGTGTTTTGGTTGTTTTGGGGTTTTTTTAGCAGCTCAGCTGGGAACATTTGAAAACTTTGACCTTAATGTACAGGAAGAAAAACAAGTGACTATGGAACAGTGTCAAGATAACGTGTATTTTTTTCCCAAGCTTACATGTGATTTCAAATGTTGTATATTCATTTGTCATGCTGTATTTCTTGCTGTAGGGCCCATGAAGTGCAGAACCATGTTTCAAAGACTCTCAGCGGCTTTATCAACTCTTTATAAAGAGCTGCTGTATAAGTAAGTAAAGCTAATTTGTACAAATTCAGTCCATGTCTCGGTGTCACATGCTGGTATCAAGTGTAAGCGCTATGAATAGAGCTGATGACTTCCTTCTTCCAGAGGACAGGTTCGGCTCTGCAGAGCAGCCAGCTGCAGGCAGGTCTGCAAAGAAGCTGCCAACCTCCCAAGCCTTGCACCATGCAAAGAAAGAAAGTGAACTCGAAAGGGGGAGGGGGGGAGGCGGGGAAGAAAAGGCCCTGAAACCCCCAATAAAAAAAATATCTCTTTGCCCCTGAGCTGCCATTTGATTTTGGTTTTGCAGCTGTGTTTTGGAGGCAGAGTGCAGGAGCAGAGAGTAAGGCACTTTTGCTTTTCCTGTCTGCTGCACTTGGCATGGCGGCTAGGGCCTTGTGCTGTGGGGGAGGAGCTGTGAACCTGGTTATAATTGTGCTTGTGAGTTTTGGCAAGGCAGGGGCCTACCAGCAGCACTCTGCCACCCAGTCCCTGGCACTTTGAGCCTGCTTCTCCCAGGGAGATGCTCACCGGCCTTCCAACAGCTCTGCCTTAAGAAAACTTGTTTTAATAAAAGTGATGGATGATGCCTCCTACGCATCATGCCTGGGAAGCAGGCAAGCAGGGTTAAAAAGGTTAACATCAAGGATCTAAGCACCTAACACCCTGGGTCTTCAGGAGATCTGGGAGAGCAGATGGGAGTCCCTTGTCCGCTGGCACCAGAGACTTGCTGCCAACGCCGTACTCTGGCTGCATGGCCTGGGCTTGCGTGGAATCTCCTCTGCCCTTCTCACAGCCGCTGCAAAAATCATGGACAAACCATGGGAATAAAATGCATGTCATTTTGCAGGTGAGGTCCTACTTGGCTTTTAACCACTGAATCTTATTTTCTGTGGAAAATATGACAGAAATAGCTTGGATTTCCAATTTACCTGTGATGGTAAAAAACCCCAAACAACAAAAAAACCCAACAAACAACCCAAACAACAAAAACATAATAGCAGTATCACCAAAGTCTTCAAATAAGACATTTGGGAGATGCATGAAAAGCAGCTCAGAAATCATCCTCTGAGAGGCCGAGAGTCCCAGAGCGCATGAGTATAACTTCCTAGGCGGCTGACCAACAATACACAATACTGTTTTCCAAGGCAGGCACCTGATCAAGGGCAACCTGCAGGGTATAGACTGATTTCTGGAGTTCTGTCACCTCAGGAGAGGCCTGCCTGCACCCCTGGGAACCAACCAATGCCTTCATTTTGAGAAAAAAAAATGTTAAGAATATCATCCCCACATCTAAGGGGACATCTCCAGAATATCTCTTCTGTGTCCCAGAAGGAGTGACTGGCACCTGCTCCTCCAGAAGTCCCCATGCCCAGCTCTAGCAAAATCATCACTGTGATAGCCTGGGAGTCACGTTTGCCTCACAGCTGTTGTTTTTTTTTTTTTTGGGGGGGGGGGGGGGGCAAGTGCTGGCAAGTAGAGACCTGTGGCTGTGTCTGAAGTTTCTGCTTCTAATAAATTCAACAAATGGTTCCCGTCTGTGCCTCTGTCTCTCTGACATCTTTAAATATTTATGTCAATGTATCTATGGTGATGGTCAGGTTATATAAAGGAGGGGGAGGAGGAAAAGGAAGAAGGAGGGGTGGTGGGGCAGGAGAGCATCAGCAAACGCTAGCACAGTCACTCTCTCGTCTCAGCTCAGGCTGTGCTGCTCCCAAGCCCAGAAAGTGAACGCTCATTTTTCTCAGGGCATTGGAGAAGGCCAAGCTGCAGCTGGGCTTAGCTGTGCTTTGCAGGATGCCATGGGGGAGAGCGAGAGCCCAGCCCATCAACGCAGAGAGCTTCTATTGTATAATCAATGTATAATTCATTAGTAGGTGAATAAAGACTGGAATAGCTTATGGCTGATGTAACGGGGCTAAAAAGAAAGCAAGCACGTCCGTGAGCAAGCTGGTGCACACGGGGTTAAACAATGGCACTCCGTGATGCTGGGGAGGTGGGGGGGTTGCCTTGGGATAACACAAACAACTCAGCTAGCCGGCTGCCACTGACTCCAGGGAGAGCTACATGGGGATACACATCTTCCTGGCCAAGCTGCTGGGAAAGGCTTTTCCTTTTCCCGTGCTGGAGTCTCAGGGAATAGCATCTGGTGGACAGGAGGGGTTTAGGTGTGGGTGGGCATCTCTGGGCTCAGCTGAAAGTATTTCTCCCAAGATGTGCGGGCTCCTCAGAAGGTGAGCCACTGCCCTGTATCCCTTCAGATAAACAGATGGGTTTTGTTTTTCCTCACCACTCTTCTGGCAGAGGTAGATACACATATTGTCTCCAGGCACTAATTTGTTTGATGGACAACCCCAAAATGCTGGGTGACTGAAGATAGCCCTAGATCTGTGCTGGGGGCGAAAGGCACATCTGCAGTGGCAGACACTAGGGCAGGTAATAGCAAAACATTTTGGAGCCAAGCCAGGACACCAGGAGGCTAAAAGATTCCCATTCTCACCACCAAATCCCTCTAGAGTCAATGAATTGCTTGACCTGTGCTTTTTACAAGTGCTCTGAGCTCCTCAGGTTTGTTTGTTTGGTTTTTTTCCCAGGTACTGAAAAACCCAATTTGCAGAAGCCCTGAGCATCCTCAGCTGCACCCTGCTCACCTGCAGTTCTGCACAAAGACACATAGAAACTGGCATCTACCACCCTCGCAGCAGGCCCTGGGAAAGGTCTCTTGGCTGGGAGGCAAGCTGTGGTCAGGCCACTCACAGGCACACAGAGAGCCCTCCGTGAAGCCTCAGGGAAAAGGAGCACTCACACTGGCAGAGCAGGACCTCATCAGCACATGGGCAGTGAAGGACAGAGAGGAGCACAAAATGTTTCTGGGTGAGACTCCCCAACTCCTTAAGTGATCACCTGGTCTTAGGTTACTCCCTCTTCCCATGTCCTCAGATAGACCTGTGGGGTTTTTTCCAAAATAAAAAGGTAATGCTAATTAGCACAAGCTAATGCTTACCCACAGGGAGGCCAAATTGTGACTGCTAAACAGGTGATCTTCACAGAGCTAATTGATAATTGCTGGGTCTTAATTGACAATTAAGTGGAGCCAATTCACAGTTAAATATCTAACTTTGCACCTTTGGTAGCTTTTTTTCCCCTTCTTCTTTCCCCTCTTGCCTTTGCCTACATAAATATGGTTTCTCTCCTACCACAGTTTGGGTGTTGACGTGCTTCCATGTGGCTGCTCACAGCTTCCAATTGTACAAGCCCAGGAAGGCTTAGTGGGTCTGGAGGTGTTTCCTAGCCTGGCTGCTGGCTTTGTATCCCCACTGCTCAGCTCCCAACGAAGTTTCTCTCTTGCTCTTCCCAGCACTGGGCACAGAGACAGACTGGTGCAAGTCATGTTCCCATCCCTGCCACAAGCTTCAGAAATCATTACAGAGGTGTGAAACAGCAGCTGTGCACACCCCCCCACATGGCAGGTGCTGGAAAGGTGCCTGATGAAGTTTCAGTGATCACAAGCGATTCAAGGGAAACAAGAGATGGCAGAAGGGGATATGATAGACTTTCAGGCTTCTTTATCATATAAATGCTACTCCTGTCCATAATATTCCCTTTACCTTAAAAAGGTATGGACACCTAAAGTTTTAGCAGTCCTGGTGGTGAAGTCTTAAGAGAGATCTCTACTCCTCAATGAAGCTGTAAGCAGGTAACCCACAGCAGTAAGAGGCACCACTGCTTTGCTCAATCTCCAATGTTTTTTTGGAAAGGCAGAACCTCATCAGCTGTCCAGCCAACGCAGTGCAGTGGGCAAGACTTGACTATGTAGTGTTTGAAAAAGTGAAACTGTGAAGATTTATTTCATTACAAATACTCATCTTTATTGCTTACTTATTGAGTATTAGGAATACTCATCTTTATTGCTTAAACAAGCTGCTTTTTCCTGCCCCTGCTTGCATTACTCCTTATGAGGTTACTGTCTGCTGCCCCAGCAGCTGGCTGAGGGTAGGATGAGGCTGATAAGCAGCTCCTTTCCCTCCAAGGAACCAGCTCCATCCCCTCCCTCACGGGTGCTAAGGCGTGTTGCTGGGACAGGCGAGTGCCAGCTGCCCAGGGAATATCTCCTCCCAGCACGGAAAGACTTACTGAGAGCTCTCCATGACGCAACCCCCTGAGCGATGCAGGCAGCCTCATGCACAGCAGAAAAAGAAAAGGAATGACAGCCTTTTGCAAGAAATTCATCTTTATTGAAGCAACCATGAGTCACAGGAGCTGCCAGCTGGCCTGAAGAATAACAATAGCAGTGGCATGGACAATAGCAGCTGGAGCTCACAAGGGAGATTGTCTCTCTCTAGAGAGCAATATACTTAACAGTATGTACATGCACACACACGTGTAAGTGAATCTTCCTCCACTGCTAAAAGTGCGTATGTTGGCAAATGTGTATCACCACTAAATCCCTGCTAGAAAAAGGCACGTTGGTGACTGCCAGAAGGTAGCTTGAGTAATACTCTGGAACAGTTGGAACTTGATCCTGCTTCCAGTGAAGTCAATGGCAAAGCTTCGCTGGTTCCAAGGAAGAGCGATGAGGAGCATTAGCCCTTCACCTCCCCAACACAATTCTTTCCAACGCAAGATATCTGCAGCCATGCCACGATGTGAAGCAGGTGCTGTAGTCTATACTGCTGTTCTTGTACGTGTAGCAACCCCTACACAAGGGCCAGGACCTGTCCTGGACATCAGTATGGGGGTCTCCACATTTAATCTCAGCAAACAATTGCTACTTACTGTTTTTGATGGCTAAAAGCCACAATGAAGGTTCGACAGACATTTCATATAGCCATATAGCTTACAGCAGGTTTTCCAGCAGCTGCTAAACTATTGCAATGATGGGTTTCAGATCTGGAGCAGCTCTGCCTCCTTGCAATAAGTGCAAAGCACGCCAGGGAGCTGTCTGAGCACCGATTTCTCCAGTTGATTGAGGCTTTTTAGATTTCTGTTTATTATTAATAAGGTGATGCAAAGAGGACATGGTGTTGGACATTGTATTGTTTGACTTGGGCAGAGATCAGTCCTGTTCTCTTTTAGACATTGGCCCTATGTATATCTATAATATCAAAGTCCCTTTGTATTGCCTAGCAGCGTTGTGGAGTCGTGGAGCTAGATAAACATGGATATGGCTGGAAGCTGAACACGCCCCTGTGAAATCAATGTGGCATCAAACTCTAGGAGGTTGACTAAATCCCAAGAATTAATAACGTATATTGCATTAGCAAGGAGGGATGTGTACTTATGCTGGTCATTCATTTCAAAGCTCATGAACTGCTTTCTGATTTTGATCCTGATCTCTACCGAGAGCTCTGTGAATCTGGCAATATTTGAAAACAGGGGGAAAAAAATACCTGTGAATGGTTGTTGGGTGCCTACATACTTGAGCATGATCAGAAATGTGCCCAAAGTCAATCATAATGAGTGCCCAGGCTTGGAGAACACATTTCCCATCAGCAGTGACACACTTTGTGTCCATGCACTTGCTGACAGCACAAGATTGGTCCTGGGCTGTGATCCAAAGCCATCTTCCTAGAAACACTGCATCCTTGGGAGTCACAGGGAACTGCTCAGATGACAGTGCAAGAGACTGAGCTTTTCTCTCTGGTTTTGTTGGGGTATGTCCATCATGCTGGTGGAGCTACAGCCCATAGGTGATCAGCATCTCTGACCCCAGGTACACGTCTCAGTCCTCGCCATGTTTGGCAAAGGTGCAGAACTGCTCTTCTGAAGAGCATCTTCCGCTCTGACCAGCATCAGAAATGCACAACAGCTAGTAGTGCAGGAAGGGGAAACGTGGGCCACGTGTCCCACCACCTGACCCCACACAACGCCTTCCCAGGGGGTTCGGTGGGTGACTTCAGACATCTTCCTGCACCAAGAGCTGGCTTTGCCTGGAGGGATGCCTGGGCAGTGGGTTTCTACCTCTCTCGTAGGATGTATTTGCCTTTCCGGTCCAGGTTGCTGCTGAAATGGATGGAGAACCAGAGGAACGAAGTCAGGATCATCCCATAAATCTAGAAGGAAATAAACAAGACAGGCACACAGTTAAATGCTGAACTGGTTATTATGCTCCATCTGTACAAACAAGTGATCATGAATGTTGCCTGTTAGCCCATTTGGCACTTCTGAATTTATGTATTGGGATGTCATGTTCTTCTTGAGAGTTGTTTTCCAGTAAAATTCCGACATGGGAGGAAAAAATGTATTGAACGTGCAGTTAAAGCATCAGATTGGAATTAGCACGGTATGGCTCAAGCCCTGTCCTAAAAATACCAAGGAATGGGAAGAAACTAGGAAATTCAGATTTCAAATTCCTGCCACAAAAGATTCCTCAATGCAAACAAACATATCCCCCAGATAATAATGGCCTTTTGTAAAGATAATATAAGGAAAAGGAAAAAAAACCCAAAACCAAACCAAACCTCAGGTATTGTTTGGAGCAAAACCCCCAAGAACGCAAAAAGCCCTGACAAAACCCAACCCCCACCCCATGCACGTGCAGGGCTGGGAATACAAAGGACAGTGTACTTCTGCTGTATTGTGGTATATCACACATCAGGATTTACACAGGCGCCATATCAAAGGTAAGGCTGCTGCTGTAGGAAGGAGAGGGAGGGCTGTAACAACTCGCCCTTCCCTAAACGCCTGCCTTAACATGCAAGTGCCTTCACTTGCAGCTTGATCTGGGGACACGTGTGCATTGTTGGCCGAGGGACGGTGACATCAGAGCAGCTCTAGCCCTCATTGAATGCTTCTGTTGCATCCTGCCATCACAATAGCAAACCATGCAGTGAGATTTCCTCTAGCACATGCATCAAAGACAGCTGCCTTATCTGGCTAGAGCATCAAGCTGTGAAAAAGATATATATGTATCATAAAAACATTCCCCCTCTTGTCTGTATATAGCTACAGAAAAATTCCTCCTATACATGAGAAAAATTAGAAAGTGACACCAAATATTCACGTGAGTTCATCTCTCCAGCTCCATAGGAATGCCTGATAGTTTGCCTAGTTTACTACTAAGCAGTATAAAATGCAAAAGTGTTTATTCTTCTGGGCTTTATTTAGATAGAGAAGAGTCTTCTAATTCTTAACTGTACCAAGGCAGACACAAGTAGTTAAACAATCTCCAAACACACATTCAGCCAGGAAAGGTCACCCCAGCTGGGAAGCAGCATGGAGATATCACAGCAGACCAAAACTCCCTTCATGGTGAAGAAAGTAGTCTCTTGGCACGTAGTCCTTTCTAGTGTGCTTCACCACACATGCAGAGCCCTTGTGTAGAGGTAATTATGGTGATACACCTTTGCCAAGCAGTGGGTGGGCATATAAGTGGGCTTGTTTTAATTAGCAATGCTCTTGAGCTCCGAAGGGACTGTTCCCATGCAGCCACCAAGACACCCCTCACTGCTGAAGGACACACTGCTCTTGCAGCATTTAATTTTTTTTATTTTGTCCTCCTCCAAGTAAGACTCTCAAATTCAGAACAGAGCCCTTCTAGCCAAGCCATTCTCCAAAGATGATCCTGCCCCTCCTCTGCAAGATCCTCCTTCAGAGATGGTGCCTGGGAGCCCAAGCAACAGGCCCTGCTCCTCTCCTTACCAGCTTGTGCTTCACCCACCCACTGCCTGAGATTCACCTTACCAGGTTCCTTAGTGGTCATTAATTGGATGAGGTCTTCCCTTTCTGCACAGGTCTCCAGCTCCATGGCTGGTGCTCAGTAGCTTTCAAGTCCTTTCAGCTTCAGCTGCATGGAGTTCCCAGGCAGAGCTGGGAGGCAGCCAGTGAGCGATAGGCAAGGAGAAGCAGTAAGTTTCCTAAAATTTTAAGCTTTTACTGCATCTCCTTTTCCACAATTACTACTAGCTTCCTACCTGATCCACGTCCAGGTGACACGGCCTCTTGCTTGCAGGAGAAGACGTGCAGGCAAGTCTGGGCAATGAAATGCAAATGCTGCTGCAGCCTGCTCCCCATTCCCAGCTGCTGTGCCTAGTTTGGGCAAAAAACCCATGCAGCGAGCCTGTTGCTGCAGGAAAACCCCTCCCATCCATCAGCTTAGCTAAGACAGGTCCTGGCCCTTTCCTCAGTTCCATGGTGGAGACCATCACCACTTGTTTCTCTGCTGCCTGTCTCCAAAAATCACACAAAATCTTCACTTCTGTGGGCTACTATAGGATACACTTTCTCTGATGCAGCCTGCCTCTGAGGACTAAACGCGAAGGAACAGACATAGCTACCGTGAAGCCGATGGTGATGCCCAGGAGTGCGGAGACAAAGCCCATGTGCTTCTTCAGGAAGTCCTGGATCTGTTGCAGGCAGTCCTGGGAGGAGAAAGATACCCTTTGCATCAGTTCACTGGGCAGCTTCATCCCCCTCAACAGCACTTGCCACAAGCCCAATAGAAAAGGAGGCAAGAGGGGGATGCAGCACTGCAGAGCTGGGCTGCTTCGTGGGCAGCTGTCCTCTTTTTCTCTCTTCCCGAGTGGCAGCAAGCAGAAAACAACTGTGGTGTATTTTCTATTGCTACAATATGCCTACAATTTTCTAGGTATGATGCATTTTGGACTGAGGGGGATGCATACACGCACAGGTGAGGCTGGTCATGCACAAGCTTTTTCTCTTTCCACCCGCTGGAAAATGGAAACAGGGAAGTGAAAAGGTGGAAAAGCAGAGCACACCTTAATGCTAAATACGCTCCCCAAAGATACTGATGAATGGTTCAATTTTGCAAGGTGTGACAAGCGTTAATATACCTCTGCCTTAAGCATGCCAGCAAGCCCATGGGTATTCAGGAGGTGCTGGCCAAGAGAGCCGTTTCAAAAACAGAAGAGCACGCCCTTGGCAAAGTGATTTGCAGAGTGAGGTAAGAGCGCTCAAAGCCAGGAGGGAAAGTGCTGCAGCAACCAAACTCTGCAAAAGGCAACCAGGGGAAATGGAAACCATTAGCCACGGGGAAGGAGTGGGACAGAGTCACTATACAGTGCTCAGTTTTGCTCTGCTCTCCAATCCTGCTCTTTGAGCACAGTTCAACCCTGATTCAAGATGTGATGTCCTGGGCTGACGTGTGCCTGCGCACCAGCAGCCTGTTAGCACTGGACATCTATGCTTAACAATGTTTTTGTATAGCTTTAGCAACATGGTTTTGTTTTTCCTAGGCAAAACAGACATATTGCTGCTGGCAACTTTAGCTACCTCAGCTGATTTGGCTACTCCAGTGAAAGAAAAATAATCATACAGTGTACAATGTCTACATTGTGGCTTTGGGACAAAGGCAGTCTGATCTCGGTGGCTTCTTTGTCAACCTCACTGAGATACTACAAAGAGAAGGAATGAAGTGTACTTGATGAAGCTACTGCTGGGCATCATCATCTGCTTCATGAGAATCTCATTTTAATACCTGTTTAATGCTCCTGGGGAAAAGGAGTTACAGCAAATCCCACATATGCTGTTAGTGGGACTTTTATTAAGCCTCAGAAACTAGCATCTCAGGGAAAAGGCCAACAGATTTTTTTTTGAGCTCAGATACGAGCTCATGATGTCTCACATTCTCCACATGCACAGGAGATAAGGAGGAAGCTGGAGGGAAGTGACAGGCTGCAAACACAAGAATTTTGAAAACTTTTTAGAGCTGCAAAGGAAACCACATCTATAGGTCTGAGACCTGCTGATCCACTGGGGCTCCTCCATCAGGTGAGATGCCTTCTCATTGAAACAAAACCCCAACAAAATGAACCCCAACCCACGAAAAAGCCACAATTCTCATTAACAAACACCAGTGAGGTTTTAACAGCTAGCAGGTAGTGGCACAACCCTTCATGGGGGGAAAAAAACTTCCCCTTACCTGTCCTGCATCATGCACCTGGCCAGGTGGGCACATCTTGCGCTCAATATTCGTCATGTCCCCAAAGGGAGAATGCTTCCCACAGCACAGGAACTGCAAGAGAGGAAGAGGTCTGCCAACTTCCCACTGGGACACTCCCCTTGCCACCAGCTGCTAAGGAAGGAGGTGCCCCACAGCAATGGATCACGCTTCCTCCCTGCTGCCCCAGGTAGGGCTACACAACCAGGGCTGCAAGGAGCAAAGCACATTGTTTTGCAACCAACAGCTGCATCAGTGGAGGTTCGATTCAGAGGAGGTGGATGGATGTGGCCCCAGACTTGCCCATGCTCATCTAGGACTGCTGCCTGGGGTTGGGACCAAGTCTGTGGTGACTCCAGCTCTCACAGTGGCTACTCTGGAAAACCCAGGGATGCAGACACGTAGGTTTCCAGCATTTGTTATGGGCTAGGGGGTCCCCAGCAACACCCACTGTGGAGCTAGTTAATTACAGCTGGAGTTAACCAAACAGCTTGGAGCTCTAGCAGAAAGAAAGAAAGAAAAAGGAAAAAGAAAAAAGGAGTAGAAGGACTGTTTCTCCATCAATTAAAGAGGCTAAAACAAGCAACCTATGAAGTTGGGTATAGTGCCTGGTTCTTATTGCCAAGGGAGACTCTGGGTGTGCTGTTCCACATCACCATTGAACCTGGTCATGGCTCCGAGGGCCACCACCATAGTTGCAATGAGAAACATTTGCTCTTTTCTGTGTTTTGAGAAGCATGGATGAAAGCAGTTTTGGAAAGTGCTTGTTATGAAGACTTAAGAAAACAGGGAAAGATAAAGGGAGTTATGTGGGAGGTGTCTGAAAACAAGCTGACCTTCCTATCCAGCCCTGCTGCATACCACAAACTCACTACCCAAACAGGCCCTGCTGAGTGAAGAGACATGTCCTTTACTCAGCAGGGAATTGGGGGTTTCTCACTGTGGGGGGACATCCTCACCCATTTCCTGTGACTTCGAGGGCAAATATTTTCCATGTGGTATAAACAACCACCCTCACCTATGTACTGCACTATGGAGAAGTCACCTCTGCCAACAGCACACTGGGTGATGGGTTTTGGGAACTTACTAGAAGCCACTAGCTTTGCAAGAAGCCATGTAGTCTCCAGTCCTCATCACCCATAGGCTTAAAGGTAGACAGAAATAGATTCATTTAGATTAGAAATGATCCTTAAGATCATCAAGTCCAACTGTTAACCTAGCACTGCCAAGCTCACCACTAAACCATGTCCCTAAGCACCGCAACTACATGGCTTTTAAATACCTCCAGGGTATTTAAATCACCTCCAGGGATGGTGTCTGAACAACTTCCCTGGGCAGCCTGTTCCAGAGCTTGACAAACCTTTCAGGGAAGAATTTTTTCCTAATATGCCATCTAAACCTCCCCTGGCACATCTTGAAGGCATTTTCTCTTGTCCTATTGCTTGTTACTTGGGGAAAGAGATCTACACCAACCTCAATACAACCTCCTTTCAGGTAGTTGTAGAAAGAGAAAACATCTCCCTTAGGCCTCCTTTTCCCCAGGCTCAACGACCCCAGTTTCCTCAGCCATGCCTCATAAGACTTGTGCTGTAGACCCTTCAAAAATCTTGATGCTCTCCTCTGGACATGATCCAGCACCCCAGTGATCTTCTTGGAGTGAGTGGCCGAAAACCGAACACAGCACTTGAGGTGCAGCCTCACCAGTGCCGAGAACAGGGGAACAATCCCTTCCCTAGTCCTGCTGGCCACACTATTCCTGATACAAGCCAGGATGATGTTGGCCTTGGCTGCCCAGGCACACTGGTGGCTCATATTCAGGTGGCTGTTGGCCAACACCCCCAGGTCTTTTCCACCTGGCAGCTTTCCAGACACTCTTCCCCAAGCCAGTAGAGTTGCCAGGGTTGTTGTGACCCAAGTGCAGGACCCAGCACTGAGCCTTGTTGCACCTCATACAGTTGGTCTCAGCACATTGTTGCAGCCTGCCGAGATCCCTCTGTAGAGCCTGCCTACTCTCAAGCAGATCAACACTCCCACCAAAGTCAAAATACTTCTGCTGGACAGTATGGAATTTCACCCCTCCTCTCTGACTGGGGACACTAGAGACATGTATCTACTTTCTCATATCATAGGGAGTATGGCCAAGGGCCTTGCTGAGACAGACAACAGATGTATCAACTATAGGGTGGAAGCTCTGAAGATGGCCCTTTCCTCCTGTTGACCATATGGTTGGTCAAACCTGGGAAAGGAAGGGAAGAGAAAACTTTGCAGCTGACTGGAGGACCCAGATCCCAAGGGAAAATGTCATGGCAACATCCATGAGCACAGGCATCAGACCCAGCCTGCTGAAAACATAAGGAAGATACCTTAGAGCAAAGGCTGAAAGACAACTTACTGCTTCATGGATGGCAGTCAGCTCATGCCTCCTGAAGTTGGAGACATTCCTTCTCACCTCCTCGTACACAAAATCGTACACATCCATCATGCTGTCTTCCACCTGTGATGAAAGCAAAGATCTGTACATGCAAACCACTGACCATAGTCATCTCTGGAGGGAAACACACTCCTCTCACATTCCCCTAGAAGTTATTCCATGTATAGAAAGACAAGCAGTGCAGCTATTAAGCGACCAGCACACAGCAGCAGGGGCTGGTGTACAACCCACCATGTGCCAAAGGGCATCTACAACACAGTGAGTCTCATGAGAGAGGCTGCGATGCTGCATGGGTACTGCCTCCTGCTATGTGTAGACTCATCAACATCACCAGCTGACATCTGGAGCTTTTGGCCAGGTTTGTATTTGGTGTCAGAGAACTCGGGTGCCTGTGACCAGCATACCCCCAAATTCCTCTGCTCAGCAGGGATGACACCATCTCCCCATCCTGATGGGGTCTGTAAGGACAGGTACACATAAGCATGAGGTGCTGAAATACAAAGTTCAGAGGACCTCAGATAGCTGGTGGCATCCCAGTGACAGAGCAGTTCCTTTTAAAAGAGCCAAAAAAATTCAGTAGTGAATCAGACCCCAAATATTTACCAAGCGTGTGAGAACTCGCAGCTTGACAGATCCCAGCCAGCTCCTGCTTGGGTTTCAAAGGAAAATATGACAACTGCCTGCAGTGCAAAACTGGAATAAAAACTTTATTCCTTCCTTTTGTCTCCCCTCTTTTCCTCACCAGCATCAATCTGAACAGGTCTGTAGGCAGCGCTTGGCTTTCAGAAGGGGAAAAAAAATCAGTTGGTGAAACAGATGGAGCGGCTGGACCCTCAGGAAGGGATGGAATGGAGCTGTTTCTCAGTGAGGCTTTTCAGCTCAGTCTTAAGGGGCTGCACTTGGAAATCAGGAGGAAGAAACCCAATGCTGTGTGATTCATGGCAAAGCATGGTGATTACAGCCATTGCTGCAATATTGCTCTACCCTGCTTGGCTGTCTGAAATGAAAACAACCAGTGGAGGTTGACAGCCAGCGAGGGAGAGGGAGGCTGAGAGGATCACTTGTATCTGACTCAGCTCCGTGTCACCGAGAAAAGACTTCAAAGGCTCACACTAGAGGATTTTCCATGGTCATCATGGCACAGAAGTGGAGGGGCTTGGGGGTTTCTCAGTGTTTATCTGCCATATCCCAGGATGCTCCATCACCTATCATGGAGAAACTAGTAGGTGAGGCCAGAGCAATCCAGCTTTAATGAGAGAGGTTTGAGGATGGATGGGATACAGCTATTCCAAGCCAAGGAAAAAGTCCTCAGTAGCAAAGTCTGTGGTGTTGAGGTGTCCTGCATGGGTGAGGAGAGAGGATGTGCATTTTGTCAACCCCTATATCAGGCTGCATTGTGTGGCTTGGGCACAGCAGCAGGACAAAATCTCAAGCAGACTTGTGCACTGTCCTTTCTCTAAGCAGACTTTAAACCCCAATAAAAAACATTCAAGCTTTTCTAACTTCTTGTGGTCCATGAAGTAGCTTTCCAGCAGCAGCAATTAAATAAATGGATTCAATAAAACCAGTGTCTATTTCCACTGAAGAATTGGATTAAGAATAATGAAAAAGAATAATCTTTTGACCTCCTCTTCTGGCCTCATGTTGCTGAGGAAGGAAGAACAGAGCAGCTGCCACTTTAATACAAGAGATTATTATCTTTTGAGTATCCCAACTCCAGTATAAGATGTGGGAATAAAAACTATTTGTGTTGTGACAACATGCCTATGTATCTCAGTAAGATGATGGTGATGCACATGTAATTTTTGCCTCTTCAGGATGCTGAGCTTCTCTCCCAAAGGCCCAAATTTGGATGCCTTCAACTTTAAAATGGGTTCAAAAGCAAGTTGCTAGGTTCAGGCAAGAGTTTAAGGGTTGAAAACAATTCTGAAGTTTAACTATTTCTACTGAACATGGAGCCAGGAAATGCTGGGACAGTCAGTTTTAAGCCCTCTGCCTTGCCCAGGCACGTTCCCCAAAACCTCATGAAAACTGGCAAAAATGCCCGTTGACTGCAGCGGTTTTGGGGCCAGATTTGCTGTTTGCTTTACAACTGTATTTGATTAAACCAAGGCAAGATGAGACTTTGTCCAGTGACATTTCATGTTCACAGACCATCAGAGTCTCCCCAGAAGCAGAGCAGGCTCTGACCATGCCACAGAACCCCCATTCACTATGCAGGACAGTCAATGTGCGTTAGTGTTCTGTCCTGATAATAAACTTTGGGGCCTAACTGAGGCTGATGTCCTCCTCAACAGCTTCTCAGGTGATCCTTCTACACTGAGCAACTTGGGTGGAGGGCAGCTGAGCTGCCCAGATGTTGGCTGCTGCCACACTGGTGAGCTACTGCCAGCCTCCTAAGCTATGAGATGATCAATTTGGTCAGTAGAGATCCTGCCTGATGCAGTGGGGCACGTTTACACTTTCCTCATTATTTTAGGTACCATGTAATGACATTAAACATCAAGACAAAGGCTGTTTGAAGGATAAGAGTGGAAAGAACTGAAGGAACAAGATGCCCATAACAAAACCATGGGAGAACATGATTCCAACCATTAGAAAAAATATGGGAAGAAACCATGAGTCACTGTTTGACAGCCAGCTCAACTACAGGGATGGCAATGATGATGAAGGTGCTCTCCAGCAACATAGTGACCCCTGTTTCTGTGCTTGCCTGTCAGCTGACTTCTCAGTTATCTACTGATTTGTTTTAATTTTTTTTCATTTTGTCATCCAGTCTCCAACAACAGAAAGCACCAGGGATTAAGTGGAAAATGTTTTATAGCAATAATTTCCTTTTAGAATGTGTGTCTGGACGAGCCTAAGAATACGATTTGCTCATTAGTCACACTCAGTATTTCTATCTAGCATTTATATCCAGCTATTATCCGAATGCACTATGCAGATCCTTGTAAGGGAATATGAAACTACATAAACATTTTTTAAAGGGTGAATTGACTGTAGTTCCTCCACATCCTCTTTCTGATTTCAGCTAGGATCATTTGATTGTGAAGGGGGAAATTGCTGTCTTCACACAAAGCAGAAGTCTGTTTTCAAAGATTACTGCAGAGAGCTTTCTCATTTAAATATTTCAGAGGTAGGTAAAAGTACTAAATCTCAGTGTTTATCACTGGTTGTTTGCTTTTTTTTTGCAGGAGACCATGCCACAGAGCATACCAGAGGTCAGGTTTAATAAGAGAAGACATAAAAAAGCAAAAGATTGTACTAATGAACCATCATCTTTACAACTTTTCTGCCTGGGATGGGGTTACATGTATAGTTGGAGCTGCAGCAGAGCTCTGAAGCACCAGTCATGCATGGCAGCATCTATCCAGCCCATAATGGCCTGCTAACTCTTGCATATCTAACAATGTAAAAAATAAAACCTGAAAGCATGCCACAAAGTCACCAGGTGGTTTCATGACCTATTTCTATTTATAACATTATCTTATCCAGCAGATGCAAGTTCTTGCCTATATTTTCCTTTGATCTGGGATGTAGCAGTGAAGATCCAGACTGCAGCACTGCTTTGTTCTCAACTGCCAACCTCAACAGATTCCCATCGCACATTCCACAGACCAGCAACTCTCAGTCCATTGCCTCAAAATAGTTAATTTTTTTTCCTGTTTCTCACACCAGGTGTTGGAGAGGAAAAAAAAAAAATGTATATATAAATAATTAGAGTGCTTTCTTTCATGGTTTAAGCAACATGATGCTGTTTGAGTGGTTATACTGAGAGGGTTAATAACATGCTTTAAGAAAGCTACAGCTGTGCCCCAAGCCTTAAGTCAGACAGCAGTCCATGCGTAATGGACCGGTACAGCTGGAGAAGAGAAAGTCTGTCTGGGCTTATTTTTGAAAGGTCTTACTCTCACCTCACATGTAAGCATCGTTCTGGTCAAGTGGATTTCCCTTTTTTCAGTGATGTGTAGCAACCCACTGCAGGAGGAGTATTTCTGGACTAAGCTCTCCCTCGGAAGGAAACAGTCAATGCTCATCAGTGCAAAAATCACTGAAAGCTGAAGATGAAGCAGCAGCTGGGCTTTGGCTTAAGAAAAATCCCCAGGTGTAAGTGATATGGAGGTTACACCTTACAGTCATTCTTTTCCTGGAAGATGCTGGGTGAAATGTTCCAGCTCTAGATTAGTCAAATAATTGCTGCCTCCCATTTCTGTCCGCATGCCTTAATGAAACATTCATTTAGGGACGTTATTGATGGGTTGTTGGATACAACAAATGGAAAATCACCAATGAGATTGATGTGGCTGACTCAGTAGAGTAGCATTTTTCACTTAAAGTAAAAGAAAGGAGGAATTTTTATATTGTTTATCATCCTCTAAATCCTTTATGCCCCAAGAAGCAGAATTTATGACTGCGGGTAGGCATTTATGCTCAGCCATTAGTGTTCTTGCCCCTGGATATTAGGAACTAAAGTAAATTTCAGTCTTGCCTCCTTCAAGAGGAAAATTGACATTTTTGACTTGGGTTATTTATTTATCAAGGATAATTTTTACCTGTAATTGGATTTGAAAAAGGAAGAGCAGATGAGGTGGTCAGCCTTCAGTTCCTGAACCCTTTGCAAGCCAGAGGTGTCAATGAGTTCCCCCTCCCACTGCCATCAAATAGATGTGCATCAGCAACCTGAGCTAGTTGCTTTGATGCATGTTGGAAAACTAATGTCGTCTTGTATGAAGAACAGTCTGAGACCTACTCAGCAAGCCACCTCTGCAGCACTCATTGGCCAAAAATCTCTTCGAAGAGCTGGAGCTCAAGGAGAACATAGTGAAAGGAGGTGACAAGGTGTTTGCAAAGACCATCTGATTCCTTTCTGATTAACAGGAACACTCTTGACACACAGAAGAGGAAGGCAAGCACAGCAAGCAGAAAGAAGGTCCTCCTCTCCTGTAGGTCTTTGTGCCTTTGAAACTGAGCACACATGCCACAGCCTCAGAAGAAACTGCAACCTCAGCACTTTATGTTCCTTCAGTGTGGCCAAGAGGGATGTAGTCAGTAGCAGGAATGCACATGTTCACAGCATGTCAGGGCAGTGGGCTGGGGCTCCTTGCATTTGGGTAAAGCAATGATGCAGTAGTGATAAAACAGAGGAGGAAGAACTGCTCCGTGTGCCTTAGCCGGGTTGCAGAGCAACTCCCACCCTGTGGATTGAGCACGTGGCAAGATGGGCTTGACCAGGCCTTCACTGCCATATCCAACACTGCCATTACAACTTGCCACAGCATTATGTTTCCTGCCAGACAGGCAATTAATCATCACCAGCAAGTTTTTGCCTGAAATCTGCAGATCTGGTGCTGTACTCGTTGTAAATAGCACCAGCCTCAGTGTATCAAGGTCCTCTTGGGTTTTGGGGTTGTTGTGGTTTACTTTTTGTTAGGTTGAATTTGTTTAAACAAACTTCAAGTATTTCAGTCCATTATAGCAGAACTACAAAACCAACAGGCTGCCAAGGGCCCCCATCATTCAGACACATGGCCCAGCAATTCATGAACCCCCCCCCCCAATATCACGGTCAACTTATCTCAGCCATCCCACCTTTCTCACCTGCAGCACTTGAAACCAGTGCCAGGCAAGACTGTTTTCCAACAGAAAATATTGAAAAACACAGTTTTAGCTTAAAAGAAGTTGTATCAGCCAACAGAGCTTGTCCTGGGTCAGCACTGCCACCTCTGAGCTGGTGGTGGCCACCACGCTGCAGTGAGCATCCTACATCCCACGTGAAGGTTGGCTGTGCCACAGCAATGGTGACCATTCACGGGGCCTCGGGTACCACAGCTGAGGCTGCGGAGACGGGAGCTGCAGCTCAGGCTCTGCCACAGAAAGCAGCAGAAATGGGGCCGCGCGGGTTCAGCGTCAGGGCAGCGATAAATTATAAAACTCATGAGCGCAAATGCCTGTGTGGCACATCAGACAAAGGACAGCAGAGTCTTGCTGGGGGGAGCAGGCCATTATTGTGCGATGAGAACATAAACACTAGGAAAAGAGTCACGATGTTTAAAAGCACTAAGGAAGGGGGAGGGGGTTTCCCCCTTTTTGTTTTTTCCATAGACTTCAGAGACTGGGAAAAGCTCAATGCTTACTTTAAAGTGATTGTGCCTGGTAGAGTAACAGCAAGAGCAAGGAGACATCAGATCGTTCAGTGTTTTGGCAGCCAAATCACTGCTTTTCAAAGATGCTCCTGAAAGACCCTCATGAGTGGCTACAATTCTGATCCACCGGGTCAAAAAATGGAAGGAAACTACCTGCATGCTTCAGGTCTGGCTTCAGGAGGCACCTGAACGGGACCCCGTGAGAGTCTGCCCCAGCACACACAACCTGTGGGAAGAACAGGAACAAACACGCCCTGGGGAATCCACAGGCTTGGCTTGCCTGGAAGGACCTCTACAATCCCCCTGAAGAAATTACCTGGGAAGTGCGGGGTCACTCCTACACACCCACAAGCCACGCATGTGCAAGTGCTGATTTTGTGGACACAAAGCCAGGTTTTGTTCCCAGGACCCCAGCAATGCTGCACCTGGCTTTGCAGAGGTGCTGCTTAGGAGGAAGAGTGGCAGACAGAAGGCCAGTGCTGACCCCATATGCAGGGAAGGAAGCAGAGAAGCTGCTCTTTTCCAGTACAGGCCCCAGGTGCAGCAATGCCTGTTGTTTACAGCTGCAACTGTTAATTCCAGCTCTGCACCCCAAGCCTTGTTAGAAAATCACCACCTCAAAGAATACCACCTTGCTCGCTACCAAAAGCATGAGACTCTTGTTTCTCCTTTCCAGAGGTGGGAAGAGCAAACAGGCTCCTCCAAAGAAAGTTTCGAGCCGACCGAGACTGCAGGAGAATCAGCGTGTGGGTGGGTGATGTGTGTTCCCCATCCCAAAAACCAGCTCAATCCTTGTGTTGATTCTCTGAGCACGCACAGTGCAAAGCGAAGAGGCTGATGGCTTTCCGTGCATGCACAGTCAGAAGCCACTGATGAAACCTCCTTTTGAAATCACCCAGCAACTTGAGAGGCAGTTTAAAAACTCAGGGGTTACACCCCTGCAGCCAGTGCAAACCCCAGCAGCCTCTGCGCCCACGGGACGTGGGAAACGAGCACAAGCAGCTATTTGCATAAACTGCAAAATCTTCCCTGAGTTGGGAGGTCACAATTCACTCAGTTTTAAGCTAACTTTTGCCTGTGAATGAATCTCTCACTAACAAGCTTGTTCTGTTGCAAAACCCCTTTGACGTTGCAATGATTGTGTGAATCCACTGAGTCACCCTGCAATCCTGACCAGGGCTGCTGGAAGGATCTCCTGAGCTGCTGCAGAGAAGGGGAACAGCAGAGGATGGTGTGGCACTGGAACTCCTCTGGCCTCTTTCACAGTGGGGTCGAGAATGAAACCCCAGACCTGTTTTTGTGTTGTTTAGCCATGGTACCAACAATCTCTTAGACTGCAGCTGCATGGCGACCCATTCCTCCAGGCTCTGCAGGTAGGTTTTTAAATCAGTTGTACATGGGTGAGGAGAGAAGGAAAGCTGGAGAGGAGGAGGAGGAGGAAGCAGAAGCCTTCCCTACCAGCTGTGCACAATGTAGCATAAATCTCTCATGTCCTTCTCTGCTCCCAGGTCCTAGGTGCATTGGACTGCACTGGCAATGACAAAGAGACCTCACCTAAACAGGCAGTGGTTTGTGGTAAAGGAGCCACCAGAAAAATAACTTTGGAAAACAAGATTCAGCTCTGAATTCAGCTCTGAATCTGAAGATTCGTGTCTTCAGGAGCCAGGACTTCCTAAGGTACCCCTGTAGAAGTCATCCTCCTTGCCCTTTCTTGCACATCATCATCTCATACATTGTGATTGCACCACCCACATCAATCCTCAAACAGGCTTGTGCCACTTTCCTACCAAGACCACGTTTTGGCCAGATGGCCCACAGGGAGGGAAATCAACTGAGCTCCTCACCCTTTTGAGACCCTAATCTGCACTAGGTTGGATATGGAAAGGGATCAACTCTCTCAAGTTATTCAGGACAGACAGAAAAGTACAGTAGAGTTTCAGAGGGCTTAGAGACAGGGCTAGCCTGTTTTTGGCTTGAGAGCATGATGACGCAGAGGTGAAGGAGGAGTGCTGGGTGCAGCAGGTGAGGACGGGGCTCAGGACCAAGCTGAGATAAAAAATACCAGAACATGAATGGCTCAGCACTGCTGCTAGCAGGAGAAAAGGTCCTTCAACAATTACAGAATCACAGAATTACAAGGTTGGAAAAGACCTTTAAAGATCATCAAGTCCAACCATTCCCATCCTAAACTAAACCATATCCCTAAGTACCTCATCTACCCTTTTTTTAAACACATCCAGGGATGGTGACTCAACTACCTCCCTGGGCAGCCTGTTCCAGGCCCTGACAACTCTTCCAGTGAAAATTATTTTCCCTAACATCTAATCTGAACTTGCCCTGGCACAGCTTTGTGCAATTTCCCCTTGTCCTATCTCCTGTCACCTGGCTGAAGAGACCATCACCCACCTTCACCTGGCAATTTATTTATTATTTATGTAGGAGAATAGATTACTTCTGGATTACAAATATTTTACTTTCAGATTTTCCTCCAAGAAGATGACCTGCCTAGAGAAGTTTTCACACTGCTGCAAATGACATCAGCTCCTTTTCTGTTGGTGCCACTAACTAATAGGCAAAGTGTTTCCTTGTAAACTGGGGGGCGACCCTAACAAAAAGGCTGCCTGATACATGCTGGCAGGAGAAGGAGAGATCTGGGATGTTACTCTGACTTGTTTGTTCTTTCATTGTCTTTTCAGGCCCTACCAAGCAAACATACTTTGGGAATGAGTAACGTATCAGTTCCTCATTAAAAGTACTTCAATGGAAAGAGATTAACAGAAAGAGGTTGCTGCAAAGCAGGCTGAGAAGACAGTACAGAGGAGGCCTGGACCTCACAAAGCCCATTCGCTGGTAACATCGATGGGTTATCAGAGCTGAAATGATTATGATGCTGAACAGAAGGATCAACCTTTACAGGGCAAAGCATGTTAAACCTCAGATTCATGTTTGTACTTGTTGTTTTAAGAGTAAAGACAGACGACACTATCTGTGATGCAGTTAACCTGAAATTAAAACTCATGGCTTCTGCCTGAGAATTTGTTCAGGAGCTACAGGAGGTCACGAAAGCAGAAAAGAATGTGAAACGAGACAGGTGGCATTTTGTTTACAGTGCCCATGTCTGAGAATATGGAATATTCACAAATCCCTTTTCTTTTGGTCTTGTCGCCCACAACTTCTCTGTAAGCAGCGCTGTAAACACAACTCTAAAGGATTCACAAAGGCAAAAAGGGCACCTTGCTTTCATCATGTTCAAAGGACACTTCTCTCTGCTGCCTCTTGAATACAGCCGTCAAAATCAGTTTTCAATTGAAAATTGGGCTTTTCCATTTTGGATGGTTTTCTGTAAGAAGGGTCTGCTTTATGAAGGGAATTTAGAGGGGTTTTTTTGGGTTTGCTTTTGGGTTTTTTGATCAAGAGGAGTGAACAACTAAGAGTATCTGCCGTGGTTTGGTGCAGGAGGGACATCCTGGCTTGCAGAGGGAAGGGGAGGCTGTTTTCAGCGCTGCCTGTGCTTGGCACCTTGCCCATGGGGAGGGGGAGGACTGGATCTACCAACACCAGCACCCAGCTGACATTTCCAAACAGAGCAGGCTGACTTTCTGTCTGGCTTTTCACTGGAAAGTCGATGTATTTACCATGGGGAAAACACAAATTTTTTGTTTTAGCCATGAACACAAGGGTAGTTGGCCCTTCGGTGCTCACACAGTTGCTGATTCAGGCACACCTAATGGGCATGTTCATCCATATTCCGTTTTACATCCACAAATCCTTTTCTTTTCTTAGTAGCTGTGTACAACCTGTCTATTTGGCTAGGTTTGATTCCCCTCACCCCCCCACATTACCACAACTAGCAGTTTCTGACAGCACTGAGAGGCAACTTTGAAAAAGTCAAGACAAACGTACGTGTCTGTAATGAGACTTCAGGAGCTTTGCCCCTGATCCATTTGGTTTTCTGTGCCACTGCACTGCCTGTCTTTCTGTCCCAGAGGGCAGTCACATACCCATTTCTCTCTCACATCTGCATTTTTCTCACTAGTCAGACAGGTTACTTTTCAAGAGAACCCAAATTTACATATGTTTTGTAAGTGATCCTCCTAATTAAGTCTTTCCTCATTTATATTCCTTGTTTCTTTTTGCATTTTAGGAAGCAGAGAAACCCAAGACGATCTCTAATGGTACTTTAATTTTTCTGTTGTCAGAAGCACGGCTGGTTTTCTTTACCCAGAAAGTAAACACTTCACAAAAAATAACCCCTCATTTTGCCTAGTGGAAGCTGTTTTGCTTTTAAAGAAGCCCAACCAACTCCTCAAGCTAACCGTAACACATGGGTGCATTTATGGGCAGGGCACTCAAAGCAAAAAAAAACCCAACAAAACACAGCAAACCCCAAGAAAATAACTTGAAGTAAAACCAGATGTAGTGATCAAGAGATACAGAGAGAATATAATTCTCCTTTAAATATTTTCAGCAACATTTTTTTTTAAAAGCACATCCCTGTATTAACCCAATATACAGCCTTTCCTTGCAGCCTTTTTACAGTACACGTTTGTGGATTAGAAAGAATAACTAAATAGTCTGTTTGGATAATGCAACTTCACAAGACCAATCAGACACACTTTCTGGTGCTAATTTTCCTTTACTAACACAGCTTTTGTTTGTGCCTCTCGTTGCAAACTCCTGCAGCAGGAAGAAAATGTGCTCAAGGCCTCCCTTCTGTATTGGTCATGAAAACAAAATTATTTCCGTGTTTCCAGTGAAACACAGCTAATTTGGATAGTTTTGCCTGAAATCAGGGAAAATACACAGAGAGGCTGTGGAAAGACTCATTTTCATGGACGTCTCAGCTCTGATTGAATCTGCTTCAGATGAGTGTAGAGATAGAAGATGCTGTGCCATCAACACTCACCCTAACATTTCCAAAGCATCTGGACAAATCCAAGGAGGAGAAATCAACTGAGAGCATTAAAGGCAAAGGCATCAGCAGGTGCTACCAGCAGGTGCCTGAGCCACAAATTGTTGGCATCCGAAAAAGCATTGCTTTGTGCTCGTTGGGTCTTTATGCTCTTGCCTTGGCTAACAGCTGGTGAACCTGTCTGAGAGCAGGTACCTTTGGTCTGATCCAGTGTGACCACCTGCCTGTTTCAAAGGATTTTCAACTACCGTGGCCACTGGTCAGCTCTGGACAAACATTCGTGAGAAGCAGGATTTTACCCCTCACCTCACCCTTGACTTTGCCTTTTAGACTTCTGATTCTGGAAGGACTGGATTTCAAATTTTGCAGAACACTGAACCATTATGGGACAGGGCTTCCAGTCCCTGAGAAGTGCAATTGCCACAGCCCTGCCATGGATTGAATCGCTGGGGTTGTGATGGAGTTGTGCTCCTCCAACACAGAATGAAATCTCACAGACAGCCTTCTGACAGACTGGTCTTCGATGCCCCACAACATCCGTGACCCTAAAGAGATGAGCTGGTAGCATTAACTTGACCCTAATACATTGGGAAGATTGCAGGATGTGGCACCTGGCTGGGGAGGAGACGGGGACTGACCCACTGCATGAAACATCTATTCAGGTCCCAAACACCTGATTACTGTTACAGATACTTGCAGATATTTCATGCAAGTATCTGTTTAAAAAAAAAAAAGTAATGATTTTTTTGCACTCCTAAATACCCTAATTTTTATATTTTTTTTAGTCTGAGGGATGCAGGAAGGGAAATTAATATTGAGCAGCAACAAATTCCTCTGAACGGGAAGAGGAATAATTATACAAAATCAAATTATATCAGATAGGGAAAGGGTTAAAGGGGAGCCTACTATTTCCTACTACTAAATACTATGTCCAATTTCTGTTTCCCCCAGTAGCCTGTTCCCTTGGACACAGGGGTATGGCAGCCCTGGGGTGAGCATACTCATTGCAACACACAGGGCTGTCCCTCAGCAGTTCTGCATGCTTCAACTCGGCATCCCCCAGCACCTGGCATCTCCAACACCATCCATCTACCACAGCAGCAGCAAGCTCTGGGTTAACAATTCAAACCCCAGCTTTCTTGCAAATTCAACCTCATAAAATCTTCTTTCTGGTCCAAGGTGGCAGCAACCCAAACCACCATTGTTCACACGCGTGTTTTTACTGCACCGCTGCTGCTGGTTACTAAACACATCTCCTTGGTGTATCTCCTGGCCACTGCCAGAGACAACCTGAGCAGCCACAACCTGCCACTGCCTTTGAATAGAGGCTCATGGCTGATGTTAGCAAGAATTAGAGCTGCCTGGAAATGACTTTTGAAAAGTCAAGCATCTCATTTAAAACAAAACAAAAAACCCCAAACAAAACATCCCTTGCAGAAAAATCCCCAAGCTATTTAAAATGAGACTTGGATTTTGTTTTGCCTTCAGTGCAAAGCGTTTGCCCCCCCATGAGTTTCCATGACTTCTCCCTTCAGATAAGCCCTTTGGAGATGTGGCTGATGAAGGAAGGGTTCTTGCAAAGGATGGATGCGACAGAGCATGCATCTGATAGACCTCAGCATGGACAGCTTAATTACCACCAGATGTCCCTTTTATGGGAGAAATAGCTGCTACAAAAAAAACTCTCTCTCTCTGACAAGATGCTGGTGGTATTTCCTAGCAGCCAATGCTTACCTCTGTGCTGTGCGTGTATTTCCAGCAGGCAGCTGGGATCAATCCATTGAAGGCCAAGGCAAAACAGAGAAATCCCTGAGGATAAATACAAAAAGCACCATCAGTTACAGCACGGGGAGAAAAATATCCATCTGAAACTGCTGTTGGGTTGTCTCTAATATGCTTGTTTGAGCAAGTTTAGTTACAGCTAAACATCACCTTCTTTTAATATCCTTCGTAATGCCGGTTACTCTCTGTCATGAGGCTTCTGATTAAACCGTGGCAATTTGAAGGGATTGACCAAAAAAGCACCTAGAGCAGTTAACCTATTCTGGTCAAGTTTCCCTTGGGAGAAGAAAAAAAAACCCCAACCCTAAAAAACCCCACAGAGACAGATATTTAAAGTACAGGCCTCTTCTGCAGCAGGACTGTGCCCCACAATAGCATCCCCTTACTCACAGGATTCGATCTCCTGCATTTAAAACTCAGCTACTGCTTTCAAAGATGGGTAAACCCTCATGAATAGTCCATAAAGAAGCAAGTAACTGGGATGGAGACCAACCAGCTCTGGAAAAGGAGCTGGACTTTACCCTCCTAACAAAGTGGCAGCTGCACAGCCAAGCCACCTTCCTTAAATCAGCACCATCTTAGTTAGACTAAAGGATGACAGGAATATAATCAAGGCCAGAGGCTGACCCTGAAGTGTCTAAACAATAGCGGCAACGAAGACGCAGGAGGCGACTTGACTTTTGTCTTCTTTCCTAGGCTTGCAGAGCTGGAAGTTAGATGCGTTGTCTCCTTATTTGAACAAATCTGATAAGAAAACCCCCAAAAAAACCCCTGATGTAAACAACTCTTGCCTGTTGTGACAGCTGGACCAAAGGATCTTGTTCACATTTTAAAAAAAAAATAAATAAAAAGAGGAAGGAAGGAAAAAAGTGCCTGTAAAGCTTTTGAAGGCCAAATGGGCTCATCAAATATGAATCCACAGCTTAATCCTGGAACGGCAAAAGATGATGAATAAGCAGCAGTCAAAAATCGTTGCCCTTACAAGTTTTTCTGTGAAGCTGTTCCTCTTTCAACACGAAGTTATGTAGCAGAAGATTACCCAACTGACTGCAGCTTATTTTGACTTCACAATTTTTTTCCCATGACTGTTTTAATGGTATGATATAGCTGAAATCACTTTTAAAAGATTAAATCTTTCAAGAAAAATTGCTGAATTCAAATCTAGGGAGAGGAGGAAGAGCACTGCTGTTACCAACTCTGCTTCACCAAAAATCTTTTGCTTAAAGAATATGGTTTAGAAAAAAAGAAAAAAAAAAAAAGCCTAAACTCCTCTGTATGCAGCAAGAAAGGAAGAAGTGTTACTTTACATCCTGGAAAGGAATGTGAACAGGCCAAACAACTGCCTTTTTCTGGTCCTTGTCCATCTGCTGCGGGCTGCTCCCAGCAGGATGATGCCCTGCCTGGGGGCTTTGCTCCAGGAACAAGGCTGACGTCAGCATTTCCCCCCTCACTCCTGGCTCCCTTGTTTCAGGCTCTGCATCAGGAGGCACTTGAGAAAACCCTGGTAGGGCTCTTAACGAAAAACATTAAATTATGTATGTCTGATCTCTCCTCTTCTGATTTTTTGGCAGCTGCCTGGCTGTATGGTGGTGAGATCACTCGCTGCCTCGCCAGGAGCCAAAACAGGGTAACAGGAGGAGCGAGACCCTAAAGGAGAGGAAAGTCTTGATCAAATGGTGATGTGAGAAGGGGGATGTAAGTAGCAAAGATAGGGAAGAGCAGGCAGAGTGAGATCCCACGGATCAATCCACAGCACAACCTAGGCCAAACCCAGTCGGGGTGGGTGGCTCAGCCCCTGCAGGTAAGGCTCAAATCAGAGCAGAGGAGGTGAGGTTACACGGGTGTTTCAGGTTGCCCCTCACTAGGACCAAACCCTGTAACAACCCTCCTCCAACAACTTCCTCTCCAAACAAGCAGCATAACAAAGTCAACATTTCCACCAAAATCAAGCTCAAAGACAAAGAAAAGAAGAGAAGATTATGGCGGATGACAAAATCAGCACCGATAGTGGTGTGAAAGCTCTTCCACACATTGTTCCAGTAAGTTGAGAGGACTCAACATGGACTTGGAGAGTGGGAAAAACAGCATGCCAGTGGCATCACACACATTTCTCCCCCCATGCTCTACCTTCCTTCCCCCCACCAGCACTTACAATGTCTCTCCAGGGCCAGAAACCCCAGCAGATTAAAATCCTCCTTCTCACCTTCCTTCCTCAGCCCCACCCCACATCTCCATCCTTCATCTCCAGCATCAGCTCTTCCTTTACTTCTGTCTAGTTTCTCTGGGAACACTGAGATGCAGCCTCTTGGGGACCTACCCCCCCATCCAGCCGCTGTGGAGAAATTACATGGCTCTGAGAACATCTTATAAATGAATTATAGCCTGCTTTTTCACTTCTCAGCCAAAAGGCTTTTGGAAGAGTAACTTTCTAATTACATTAGAAGACATTTGGATGAAAAAAGAAAAAGGCAACATGCAGTTTGCATACAAAATGTGGAAGGGTCAAGGCTGGTTTACCATCTCCCAGACCATCAGAGTGGGCCACAGGCTGCTGCTTGCTCCCTTTGCAGGAGGCAGCCACATTAGCCCCGTGGAAGGCTGTCACCAGCCAGACATCAATTACTCTTTTATGAATGACCTTGTTTCCATCCTTGCTGCAAGGAACAATTTGTCTTCTTCGAGGGACTTGGCAGAAACAGCCTCTTATCTGTTGGTGGGTGTATCTTTTAATTCACCTTTCTGAGGCTTCCCCTTCAGTTAAGGGGGTTCCACTTGAGACAAGGGAGGGATCATGTAGCTCAGACTGGGTTTGGCAGCTCTGACAATCCCCTGCACACCCAGAGAAGGACCTGATCTGTCCCCTGCTCAGCTCCAGCTGCTTTTTGGTGCCAATGTTGCCATTGCAAGGGCCAGTTCCCTGCCAGGCTTCACAGCTCAGGGGCAGGGAAGAGGGAAGCTTATTTCAGATTGCATCCATCAGGTTGCATCCTTCCCTCCCTGACCATCTGAAAACACATGACATTTTTCCCATTCCACACAGCAAACATGAGGCAGTGATCTCAGTCCAAAGGAGGAATCCATCCTCAGCTCCAGCTGAGCATGCAGGCTCTGCCCATGCCTGCTCCCCAGGGAGTACCAGCACATGGATGCCTCCATGGGTGAGAGAACAGGAAAGAGATTCATTGTGCAAGGAAGAGGCACTGCGGTGTTATTAAGGACCCTACACACTTGCCTACACTGATAGACCTGGGAACAGTAAAACAAACAGCTTCTGCTGTGCACTGGCCATACCGGCACATTGTTCCTGGTGCAAAACTGGGTTATATCAGGCATTCACTGAAGCTTTTTTATCCCCACAAAAATGGTTTGAAACAGCTGCTCCATCCTGAACACAAACTTTGGTCTAGAGAGAAATTTTAGGCTGGAAAGTTCAAGCCTAAGAATTTCAGCTGGGGTATTCTGATTGGCATGTTGCTCCCTGCTTTTTTTTGTTTCTTTCTTCCCCTCTATCTGAACAGCACACGGTGCTTTAAACCCCACTGGAGCCCAAGTCCTTTCTACAAGCAGTACTAGCAAAACTGCAGTTTTCCTTCCTTCTCCTCCCCTGCAACAGCAACATGGCATTCAGGGGCCCCGAGAGCCACAGGATGTTTATGTTGAGGACTGACTGCATGATGGACCATGGATCACCGGAAAGTGGGGCCTGCAAGAACCAATAAACCTGACACTACTCTCTCCCTGTTTAAGAGGAACTTTGGGGATAAAAGTCTGGGATTTTTGAATGTATTTTTTATCCTAAAATCTTCAGAAACCAGCTTCCTCGGTGCCTCAGTGGATGCACAGTGATGTCCATCTGCTTTGGTGATGTTGCTGCTGCTGCAGTGAAACAGTGAGTCCTGAGACATGTGTGCTTTAACCCATTCCACATGTACTGGACGGCACCAGTAAGGCCTGGAAAGACCAAGGCCCTTCCTCTGTATACGCACAAACCTCCAGGTAGCCAGGTAGGGTCAGCACACATAATTTAAACAGACAGAAAAAAGTCAGTAGGGAAACCAAGGCACAAGATGGGGATGGGAATTCACCCAATAGGACAGTGACCAGGGCAATGCTCCTCTAAGCCCCTCTGCATCCCGGCTAGCATTTCCCCAGGGCAGCTGGTTTACCAAGTGGCATTGTGGTGGATTAGCCACATCGAAGCAGACATCCCCTGAGAATGGCTCCGTTTCCCATCCAGCCACAGATGTCAGGCACCAGTACTAACGGTGTCTTCCCTCTTTGATTAAAGAGTGAATTAAATGGCCTGCTAAACGAGAGACGTGCTTGCAGGGGAGGAAAAGGCCTCTAGAATCAATAGTGGGGGAAGGTGCAAAATTCTCTCTATTTAACAAGCAGAAAAAACTGCTCCAAGTGGGGGTACTGGGGGGCTGATCGGCACTGCCAGCTGCAGCCTGGTGGGGATCAGCAGAGCACGGTGCAACACTAAGATGTTTCAGAGCCCCACCAGGGACCCTGCTCCTGCCTGCGACTACCTCTCGCTGCAGCCATCAGGGGCTGGCCCGCCCTGCCTCCTGCTCTCGCTCGCAGACCCGACATTAAATACGAGCCTCGGGAGGGGGTAGGAATTGATGGGAAAACAAGCGGCGGGCTGGCCCCTGCTGTAAAATACCGCAGAACGGGGCGGAGGAGCAATATAGAGGAATTAGCAAAGCTGCCATGTGTGATTTAAGATGCTGATGAGCTGCTTGCACAAGAGCGAGCAGAGCAGAAGGTTGCTGGTGACTAGCTCTGGGGGATTTCCCAGACCCCTTGCTAATTTCTGAAGGGCTGGGGGCATGCCACCCCCTTGCAATGGCTGCGGTATCCGGTCCCTTACCCGGTTCATTTCTCCGGCATCTCCCGGCACCGCGGAGCTCGGCGGGCCCGCGGCCCCCTCCAGCGGCGGAGTCAGAGCCGGGCGGGCGGCCCCGGGCAGCGGCACGGCCCCTCGCTCCTTGCACCCTGCCCGGCACCTCCCCACGCCCCCGGCAGCGGAGCGTAGAGGCAGACAGGGCATCCCGTTATCCATCCCGCGCTGAGAGCGGGACGGGCTGGATGGCGTTGCCGAGGGCAAAGCACGCCGCACGCTCCCTGCTCTTCCCACTAGGAGGTGATACCCTGTCTTTGCTGCAATGGTAGCATCGGAGATCCAAAGGACCCAAACTGTGAGTGCTAAGATGCAGCGAACAGGATGCCTTAAGAGCCACAGAGAAAGTAAATCGTCTGGGTTTTCTGCCAGCCCGGGGTTTCTTTGGTGGTCGTAACTTATACTGAACTGGCAGGGCTGGGGGAGTCCGTGGGGTGCTGGAGGAAAGGGTTTGCCTGTCCTCCTGCCCCATGGCAAAGGGAAAGGAGAGCTGCATCAGCTGGCCCTCGGAGGAGGACAGCAAGGCTGGAGTTTGCTTAATTATGTTTTCCTTCAACTCTCACTTCAGAAAACAACTACAATTTTAACAGCCCCTTTTACCTAGTGGCATGTCCCAATCCATACTGCACACAGAGTAAAGCAACCGAATAACCATTACAGAGAATTTCAACCATATTTTCAGGCAGCCCTGACAGTCTCCTATAGCCTGTACTTACTCAGCTGCTGTTGCTGATGTGGTAATTGCAGGTACACAGTAAAGCATCCTTCAGCAAAGAGGGGACTTACACATACTCTGCTAGCAGTATTCATGGGAGAGAGAAAGACTGAGCATCAAGAAGATGAAAACATTAACTTCAGTAGGTGCTTTGCACCTTTAAAGGTATCTGCTGCTTCTCATGTCTAACATCAGTATTGTTTTTCCCTATTCCATAGATTAGATAAATGCCTTGAAAGCTAGTTTATGTATGGCAGCAATGCAATCCTTTTATATCAAGCGTGGCTTCATGCTCTGCAACCTACCTGTTAACTTCCGCCCTTCACTCAACAAGGGCCAACATGCAGTGAACAGCTTGTTTCCACTCATCCCTCCAGCCCCAAGGCTGGAAGCTGCTCCAGTCAGACTAAAGCCCTGTGTGCAAGCTGGTTTTATAAATGGTGCAGAGCTCACAATCCAGTTTACTAATGCTGGCACGGTCCAGGCCCAAACAAGCACTTTGCCATGGATGGTGGAGAGGAGAAAGGTGGCATTTCAGCTCTTGTGGTACCCCTCCACCTTCTCCTCGAAGCTGAGGGTCCATCCCAAAGCCCCCATGCCTGCTGCTATGCTTTGTACTCCCCACACCACCACTATGGTGGATGTTTGCAGCAAGGGGGAAAGGAAGAGGGCTTAACTTTGCTGTCACAAGTCAGAGGAATAACGTGGGACTCAAAATCACACTTCCAAGGTTTCCCTATGTGTTGACTTGGTGAGAAAAAAAACCACCAGGAATCGTCACTACTGCAACTGCTTTGGCAGATAAGCATCTCCCAGTGATCCAGCTCTAAAAGCACCTTGGCAATAGAAACAGGGCACAGATGGATGTGTCTTCCAGCTGAAACAGCTCTACAAAGTCATGCCTTTTATAACAATGTCCTCTTGCAGCACAGTCTGGAGCAGCAGGACGTCCTTCTCCGGGCACACATGCTCCCAGGCACAAGGCAAAATCACCCCCAGCACCACATTTTAAGGGTATCAGCCCAAGGTTGCAAAAAGCACACCCCACACACAAGGTCCCTCTGGATACGCACCATGGCTGTGAGGCACTGCGATTCCCGCACTGTGGCAGCAGAGCTCAGCAGGGCTGCGAGGATCAGGGTCATACTGAGGCAGATCCCAAAGTAGAAAGCTGGAAAGAAGTCAGACATGGGAGCTGTTGTCAGACACCAAGACTTTAGGGGTAACAGAGGCCTTGTCTGATGCTTTTGCCCAAAGAGTGGCCAAAAAGTGTGTACTGGAGAGCTGGCCCAAGAGGACCGGGCTGAAGAACTGAACTTGTTTTATAATTTATTAAGTATGCCCCCAGCTGTGTATGCTTTGCTTATCTGGCAGGGCTGTAAACCTCTGAGTGGTTCCCACAGCTCCAGCAGAGGGAAGCACCCTGAGAGGGTGTGGGTCCACCCGGCAGACCGCAAGCTGTCAATTATTTCAGCACTCTGATAAAGACCCCCCTGAATGGGGGGAACTGATGTGCAGCAGCTGTCCCACAGCCCCTATCAGGACTTCTGGCGTTGCTAATCTGGTGCAACACTCACCCTCTGGTTTCCTCACGGCTAAGGCAGGGTCGCCGCCTGCACCCTGCAACAGGGCTTGGGAGCACAGTGCTGCAAAGGGCCTTGCAACCCTCACTTCAGGGATAACCATGCCAAGAGACAATGCTCACAAGCAAAGCCAGGGAAATGTCTCTGGGGAGGGGTGGCTGGGAAGAGGGAGCCTGCCAGGCAGATTAAAGACCAGTCTGTATAGCTCCCAGTGTGGGTAAGAAAAGCAGGGGGGGGGCTGTACCTTAGCTGTGGACTAACATATTTGTCACACCTGTCTTGTTAAACTGAAATTGAGAACCAGGATCCAGAGAGGGCATGAGCATGTTTAAGCCCAGAGCATAGCTTGGGAAAGCAGCAGATCAAGCACAACAGAGGCGAGTGGTGTATTTTAGTATCTGGGCTGTTCTTGTGTCTTTGCTCTAGCCTTGTACCCAAGGCCCAGTTTGCATTTCTTGCTTGTGTATGGAAAAGAAGCTCCATATATCCTCCAAAACCAGGTATTTCCATGCATTTCTCCTTCCAATTTTCTACATTTTGCTTCAACTCCTACAATAGTCCCTGTTCCCATGCTCCCAGGGCCCTTCCAGCCCAACTGCACCTTTAGCTGAGGACCCCCCCACCTGTGCTTTCATTGCAGCACAGGGAAAGGCTGGGGAGACAGTGAATAGAGGGACAGCAGTGAAGGAGGTGGCACCTGAGCCCCCTGTGCTCCTGTAGCGCCTTTTGGTGCCAAACATATGGGTCTGATACAGGAATAGGTGTCTGCAGGACTGCGTCAGCCCTTGTGCATCCTCCACAGGCCAGTCCCTGCCCCTTTCCATGATGCCGCTGCATTTCCTTTGACTGCTCTGGGGGATTCTGCCGCTCCTGGGATTCCCTGAGGTCTTGGTGGGATGTGACCATGACATACCTGCGTGGTGGATGACCCTGTAGGAGTTGCTCTCCAGGGAGATGTCGCTGATGAGGCTGAAATGGAGCCCATAGTGGGTCACTGTGCTCAGTGTGGCAATGGACAACGCCAGCAGCTGGAAAAGAAGGTTTTTAGGAAGGGATTGACAAGGCAGAAGCTCCTGCTGAGTACACACCAAGCTTTGAGGTGTATCCGGATGCTCCTGAGCCCCACACAGATGCAGACAGCTTGCTCATCCAAAGACCACTGAACATATTCCAAAATGCACATAAAGGACAAACCCTCGACACTTAAACACACTAAAGCTCTTTTTCTCTCTGGCATAGTGAGCACATGTGGCACTGCACAGCCTGTGGTCTCTTGGCCACTGTTTGTGGGTGAAATTCCCACAAGGTGAAAAAAGCCCAGAGGATCGATGCTCTTGCAGCACTCACGTAGTCCCACCCTGCTCTGCAGAGTACACATGTGCAGTTACACAGGCTGCCAGCTTCAAGAGTGGGTTTGGGCTGGGGTTATATTCTCTGCTTTTTGCAATGCTAGCCCCATTGCCTGCCTGTGTAGAGTGCAAAGTGCTCAGCCTTGTACTACTCTAGCCTGTGCTGACTTATGTCACTGCAAGATGCCACTGGGCTGTCCGTGTTTCTGTCCCATTCCATAGAACACCAGTATGCTTAAAGCACGGGGTAACTTCCAGCATGTTACCCTCCACGCTGCCCAGAGCAAGTCCAGGCAATGGAGAGAGAACATTTCTGATGGCACCTGGCTCTAGAGCAGGGCTCCTTGCAGCATGGCTGGTGGCAGAGCTGGGACAGGGGCACCATCAGCGGGACAGTTAAAAAAGCTCCTACTAGTGCGATGAACCTGGGGAATACAAGAAGCAAGACCACTCCTAGGTCCCAAGGTTTCAGCATTTTGTGCCTTTACAATACAGAAATATAATCCCTCTGTCAAAAGTGACAGTCTGGTGTCAACATAATCCCCACTATACGACATTTTCTTCCAGGGTAGACTAATCAGCAGCTTTTGCTGTAGCATTATAGTTTTGGAGATTTAAATACATTGAAACCATAGCATTTTTTGGCTTAAAAATAACCTAATTTGTGGCACCTCCTGATCCAGCATGCTGTGCATTACTGCATGTCTCAATCCATGCCCAGCAAACTGCTAAGTGTAACACCAGTTAGCACAGATTTCTGAGAAACATCAGTCTAAAGTCCTTCCAACAGCGATAAGGTGATTCTTGCCATCCACAGCGGCTGTGCCTTGGTGTCTCCTCTAAACACTGTTGGTAGCAATCCACCCTTGATTTTCTCCAATATTCTGGTATTTGCAGGAGGGAACAACAGCCAGCCACTACAGACAGTGGTCACAAAATGCTGCAACTTGGACAAGCTACAATTTTTATGTGTGACCCAAAATAAAGCATCAATAATTATTATTATTATTATTACTATTACTACTATAGCAGCAGCATCTTTCCAAGCCACTATTCTATTTGAACCAAATAGAAATTATTATTTTTTAAGCTTGCAAGTTTTGATGAAGTGAAAGGCAGCAAGCCCATACAACTTGAAAACATCCACAAGAAGCATTTGCTAGTTTCCACTGTTTCCCATCAGCTCTAACAGCAAATGGCAAGAAGTTCCCCTTGAGTTTGCTTCAGAAGCTGATAAAAAGGATCCTTAGGCTGCTTTCACTTTGTGGTTCATATCCCCAGGTCTCTCACATAAACTCCCACCAAAGCCCTGCAGTTTCCTAGCCTCACCGATCCCACCTGCGTCTGACCACCCCCCCAGCAACAAGCATGACTGCAGCGGGTCCATCCTCCCTCTTTTGCTCCAAGGACTGAGAAGCAAGTATCTTTTTGCCGAGAACGACCCATTCTGTGGCAGCAGCCTTTCCTTTCTCCTTCTGGCTGCCGGGTTGTGAAAGAGCTGCAGCGGCGTGACACTTCTGAGAAACCAGAAGTCTATCGGCAGAGGAGGGGGCGACACTGGCGACCGGTGATAACTGCCCAAGGCACAACGATAACTCAGGCTTTGCTTGCCTTCTGTCAGCAAAAAAAAAACCAGAACGTGGGAAAACCCGTCCCTCTCTGAGCAGGGATGGGGAAGGCAGCAGTTTGCCTTGCCCCGATTCTGCAGAGTTCCCCCCCCAAACTTGCCTGCTCACCATGACACAGAGGCTGGTCACCAGCAGCTGGCACTTGGTGGTCCTCATTCCGCACCTCAGTCCCATGGCGGCTTGTCCCCAGCGAGAGGTGGCAGTTGGTCCCTCCAGCTCTTGATAAAGCCTGGGTTTCCACCAAAGAGAGGCATGGCCACAGCGGGGCCTCTCGGGAAGTGCAGTCCCCACCACGTGCCGATGCACCTCCTCCTGCCCGACTATTAAATCCTGTTTAGAGCAGCTGCCCTCTGCCTGGGCTTTCGGTGGGCTACCGACAGCTCTGACACACAGCCAGCTGGGGCCAGGAGGAAAGGCACACAGAAAAACAGCCTTTCATGGAATTCAAAGCAAGGATTCTTTAAAAAAATTTTGAAACCGTCCAGTCCAGGGTCATCATCAAAATACCCTGGTTTACACTTTCACTGGGATGCAGTTTTGCTTAATGAGCATTGTCACTATATATATATGTATTTTTAGATCTGCATAAATAGCATTGGGAAGAAGTTTAGGAAAAAGTTATTTAGGAAAAAAATATAACCTGTCGTTTAAAAAAGACATCAAAAGCCCCAAAAGGATCTGTGTAAGAGCCTTCCCTCCCCCTTTAAAACCCACCACAAGTCAATAACCTTTGGCTGAGCCTCTATTAAAGATTTTGTTTGCAGATGAGGGAAAAGAATCCCTTTGGTAGTATTTTATTCAAGAAAATGTATATATGTAAACATAACAGTCTGCTCAGGAGACCTTCCCTGTGCACTGACACTTTGACTCCCCTTTCCCCTCTCCTAGAACAGAAGACCCCATGGACCCATGGCTGCAGAAGACTCAGGTGACTTCTGGCTTCAAAACCGGCTGATGGCTGGATGTATATTTCCCAAAAGTAAATTGCAAAGAAGTCTCAGGAATGATCTGGCCAAAGGGAAACCGAAGAACCGAACCAAGTGCCTTAATCAGCCCTAGTTTTTCCCTACTGGGAAAGAGGTGAAACACAATAATGGAATATAGCTGCACACACACACACACCCCGCCCCAGGCAGCAAAGAAAGGGGAAAAAAAAGGCAAACCCATCCCACATAAGGAACTGTAGCTACAAGAAAATGATAATGAATAAAAAGGAGGGGAGTGAAAAAAGGAAGGAAGATGCATTTTGTAGAGCAAATAGAAGCAAGAGAGAGTTGCTCAAAGCCAGAAGCACAGGAAAAAGCATGACATGATTTTCTGACTACACCACTAGCTTTCTTGCAAAACATCTTCATTGCAGCCTCTCAAGACAGGCGTGAGAGCTGCCACAGCCATTTCTGAAAAGCGGTGTCGTCCCCCCATGGCTCACAGGTCCCTGCCCTGCTGGGGCTCCCTGAGGTCCAGGCAGAGACATTGACATACGTGTGCGCACAGAGAGAGCTACTCCAGCCACCAGCTGGAAAACACCTGAGAAAGACCAAGGGATAGACAGCAGGGAAGGAGAGTAGCGTGGAGAAAACTACAGAGAGAGTAGGCTGGGGAGGCAGCTGATGCCCAGGTGCAGATACCGGGCACCAGCCGCAGCAGGGCAGGCTCCAAAGCGAGCAGCGCTGCAAGGTGACCATGTCCACATGGACACCCCCCCCCCCCGCCCCCCATGTGGCAGGTGGGGAAAGTGCCTAGGGCTGGACCCAACTGCAGAACCTTTAGCACCAGCCACTATTTCTGGTGCTGTGGGACAGACAGGTGTGTTGTCACCTGGATTTTCAAGGGGAATGACCACCAAAGGGACAGGGGTATAAAGGCAGCAGGGTTGGTCCACAGGTGGAGTTAGGCATTAAATCTGGAAGGGTCGCAAGGAGGTGTGAACCACAGCTCCGTGTGTGAAACCAGCCACAGAAGCAAGAGCGAGGGCCCAGCCACGGGCCCTGTTTCACAGCCAGGGGCATGAGATCAACCATGCAGCCCATCTTCGTTTTCCCCTAGCCCCCAGTCTCCTTTCCCAAGCCCAAACGCACGCTGCCGGAGACCTGTGCAAAGCCAGATCTCACACTAGAGGTCCTCACAGGCCAGCAGAAGCTCTTCCCGAAGGCTTGGACGATTCAAGTGGGCTTTGTGAAGGGAATATGGGCAGTTCCCTTCCTGGCTCCACAGAGGTCTCCTCTGTCCGTGCAGGAGCCTCCCGCCTCACTGCAGGACCACACGAGCGTTCACAAAATCTACACCCCTTGGAAGGGCTCCTAGTCTCCCCACAAAAGATGCTCTACCTCTTTTTGTCTCCAGCCATAAAAGCTCTCAAAGCAGGTCTGTCACTTTAAATAGCTGGGTTTAAACTGATGTTTCCTACGCTGTGGTTACAAATGCCAGTTCCTGGTAGCTTGCCCATGTCCTCCGATGCTTCAGATACTTCTCCCACCTCCAGTGCTCGGTGCTTTGCCTCTGTGTCAGCTCCCTCAACTACCTGCTCCAGCACTGTGCTGGATTTAGGGCGGAGACATTTTCTGCCGCTTCTCTTGTCTTCCTCGTTTATTGTATGTATGTATGACTTGAAACATTTCTCTCTGGGGCAGAACACGTGAATTTCTAACATCAAAAAATAATAAAGAGCAAAAGAAGTTTCTCCCTCCCACCCAAAAGAAGACCAATAGCCTGAGCATTAGTAGACCTGGGGCATTGGGAGGCTGGGCTCTGCTTGAGAGAGACACGTTCGGCACATGCAAGAGCACTACGGAAGTGAGCGAAGCAGGGGCACAGGCGCTCATCTTACCTTTGGTTATCGAAAGGGGGTCTTTACAACTCTTCAGTTCCTATGGGATTAAATTTTCTTGGGGTGCCTGTCATTGGTACACGCCTGCCTCCACAGCTCTCACCCCAGGGAGCCCTGGTGAGAAGCAAGTTGACCCCCCAGCCCTCTCCCAGCAGGAAGAGGGGCAGGGCTGGAGGCATGACAGGGAACCATCCTCACAGCTGGTGCAGGGGCTGGATGGCAGTGTGGGTTTTACAGCAAGGCTCTGCCTCCTACCTGCCCTGCCAGGTTTTATCAGTCAGTCCCCTTTGCAAGAGGGCCACTTACCACTCCCAGACATTCTGCAAAAACCACAGGTGACCACAGCTCCTGCCTGTGGCTTCCTCCCTTATCAGCTGGAGTGCAGAAGGAGGGGAGCAAGACTGGGAATACCCCGGAGAGTCCAGGTGCCCTCTTCTAGCCATGTGGCAGCTTGCAGCCTTCTGTTAGGCTGTGAAAATACATACCAGCATCCAGAGCTGTATGGGTGTCGGAAGGACAGGCCACCTCATCCAGAAGGAGCAGAGCAAAAAAGTGGAACAAAGACAGATTTTTTTTTCCTAAGGTTTTTTTAGCTAAAAACCTCCAATCCTCTTCCAACCTGGAGAGAAAAGCTGCCCACGCTGTCAGACAGCTGTCCTAAAAGAGCTGGGGGATTTGATGCATTAATGCTGCACAGGGTGAACTTAGGAGAGTAAACATAAATGGAGAAGAGGCCAAATTCACGCTAGAGTGCTTCCTTGCTGTCTGCTTTTCTGGTTCTCACTCATTCGGTGCAACAACCAACAATGCCACAGCAGCACCCCAGCCCCAGCTGCTTGAACTCCAGCCATGCAGCAGCAGGTAAGAGAAACCTCCTCCTCGACTTTGGGGCACTGCTATTTGTGCTCCCATGAAGGTATAAGCTGGAGGCAAGGGAAAGGAGGTTGCTCCAGGAGGCAAAACTACACCCATCATCCAGGCAGGAGAGGTCCATGCCGGGTCCCTGCTGCCTCTCAGGACCCTCCTCCTTAGCCAGCTCACACCACGCTGGGGAAAATACCTCTCCTCCTCGGCAGAAAATAGCTCCAGCTCTGGCAGATTTACAAGTGTCACTGGCTCAGCCCATTCAGTGCCGCAGATACTGCTGGTAACACAGCCATATTCACCCTGGAGCTCGCTCGTAAATAAAACATGCCCATACCAAACCCCACCGAAGCCGTGTGAATGACGGGAAGCCCGGGAGACCTCACAGCCCTCTGCCTTCCCGGGTGCATCACAAGGGCGCATTGTAAAGACTGCTTAGCATTCATATAGCACATACATGCAATCAAAGCTAGAACACAACTTTTAAACCCAAGGCTGTCTCTTTTCAAGAAGGGAAGGAGAAGAGAATAGGGGGAGGGGCTGGGCTTTGCCAAGCTTCAGATGCACCATACCACTGCACCATGAATGGAAACCAGGCTGGCCGGAGGCTGCTTTGGGAGAAACAAAACTGGAGAGACGACATAAAATCTCCAAAGGACTTTTTCATTTATTATTATTTCCAAGGTTTATCTCAGAAAGCCTTCTGTGATTCCCAGGCACTTTGAAATTAATTGTGGGTAAGAAAAAAAAAAAAAACCCAAACCAAAAAATCAAAAGTTATTAAAAAAAGGTTCACCGGGCCCAAGAAAGGCTACATTTGAAAAGAGCACACACTGATGACGAGTTCCCTTCAAAGAGTAAACTCAAATAAACTTCTTTCCCCACCCAAAAGTGAAACAACGGAGCTTGTAGCTGTAATGCACCCTCTGCTACTTGAACTGCATTCTTTCTGCTTTTCCACGTGTTGCAAACCGTAACTGCCCAGAAGCCAGCTGTGCAAGCGAGAGACCTAAACACATCTCTAGCCCTGCACCCAGCAAAACCAGCTCAAGCAGAGCCCAGCTTGGCAAGTGGGGATTCACCTGCTCACCAAGAGCGGGGCTGCTCAGCTGCCCCCTCCCTGTAGATTTCTGGCATTTTCTCTCTCGAGCCTTATCATGATGGGACCTCTATGCTTTCCACTGAGCTCCAGAATGTTTTAGCAAGAGAACCCAACAAGCAGCTCATGTCATCTGCCTGTAATGCCTGGAACTGTAATGGCAGGAACTGGGTCCTGGTGGATCAGTCCACCATGACCCAGTTCCTGGGGTCCATTGCATTCCTGCCAAGGCACCACGCTGGCCAAAGCCAGGCAGGGCTGCAAACTGTCCACGCCAGCCATGCATTTATCCCTTTTGCCTTACCTGTGCCAGGAAAGGAGAATTTCTTCTCTATGCCCTCTTGGGATGGGCAGCACATTGCTGGATGCTCTCTCTCCCCAGATTATGATCAGGAAGTTGATTGTGAACATAGACTTTGTTTAATGATGTCTTGTTCAACTTGATCTGACACAGTCATTAACTTTATACAGAGATTTCAAAGAAGATTGCCTTTCTCAGAGCACGAGATGTACCTACCTTCAGACTACGGGAAAACCAGCTGTACTGTTAAGAAAGCAGTTGCTTTGTGCCATGCTCAGGCCCAGACCCAACAGCCACATCTGCCATCCAGAGCCCCAAAGCCAATTTGGACAAGTCAAGCTCATCCCCAAGCTAAGCGTGGAATCACTGGGGCTGGAGACTGCATGCTGTCCCTTGAGACTGGATTGACTGGTGTTTGAAAGGTGTGTTATTACTGAAAAAAAAATCCCTGTAGCTATTTTTGTACGATAAAAATCCAGTTATTACTCTTGAGCGTGGCTCTTCAATGCAAAAGGTTTTCTCTGGAACAGCTTCAAAGACGGCAACTTCCTCTTTCCTGTGAGAAAGGCTTACATCAGAAATTAAGGACAGGATAATGAAAGAACATCAGTATTTCTCCCTTGCACTAATGCCCCTTCTGCCTAAGCCAGTAGCGACTCTGAGGTTAGCCCCCTGCGCCAGGCAAGCCAGATGCTGTAGACGAGTGCCCAGGGTTATGTGGCTTGAGCCAAGCAAGTGATCCCATGACCACTTATGTGCACAAGTACATCCATGCACACCAGCATCTCCCCTGTACTTCACAGGAACCCACCAGACAAAGAGCTCCCACCTGCGTCACCCTCCACGAGCTGCTCCCCTTGGGTCAGACCCTTCAGATGAGCAGTGCGGCTGCTTGTGGTTTTTCCCCCAGCTCTAGGGTACGGCCAAGAATGTCTTGAAAACCACCAAATTTGGGTGCTAAGCCTGATGCATCCTTGAGCGGGCTTTCCAGATAACACGAAACACCCACAGGCTCCTCCTTCCTGTCCCTTCCAGGAATTTCAACCTGTCTGCCTGCGATGCTGCAGCGGGTCCCACTCCTTTAGCCCACTGACATTGCAACTGATCCCTGGGAAAAATATTTCTCTTCCAGCTTGGTGGAGCCTTGCTGCTCCCTAAATACCCCAAGCAGGTAGAAAGGAGTTTCACAGCGTGACATCTAGAAATCATGGACAGCTCTTTGTGGTACTGGTTTTGGCTTAGGTACGCCATAGGAGCAGCAGCAGCGCAGTTCAGGATAGCCAGGGGGGTACAGGTCCTTACTCTGATACCCAAATCGTACTGCAGAGCCTCACTGGCACCTACCTACCCATGTGGTGACGGCTCTGCCGTGGGCAAGCACATGTCCCTACCACCAGGTTGCTGCCAGCAACACCAGCTTTGAAGAGCTTTTTGTGAAGCTTTCCTGTTCCCTGCCAAAAAAGGAAGCCTCGTAACTCAACTGCCTCAAACCTTCCTGCCTGCGCGCCTCTGGGTGGAGGGAGACCTTGCAGAAGGCAACTGCCACTTCTCTTACCCCAACTACCTGATGCTGCAAGCGCTCAAATGGATGAGCACCCTCCACGGTCACACCGAGGGGCCGCATCACCACCAGCCTGGTGGCTGGCACAGGGGACAAGGCTAACCCCACCGAAAGGGTTTGTTGGCAATGTTTTAGCACTACACGATTTTTTTGGGTTTTCTAAAGGCTGGGCAGGATGGCAACCCCCAGGACAGCACCTCTTGGCAAGCCGTGCTGAAGCCAAGAGTGGACTGCAGCCCCTGGGTAGTGGGCGCATGTAGCACCCCTCCACCCACCCTACTTAAGTAGCAAAACTCTCTGCGGGTTATTTCACACCTCAAGCTCCCGGGACGCCAAGAAGCATCTCCTTTGGCCTCCCCATTAAATCCAGCTATCTGAAAGCACCTTACCCTGCTGCTGGAGGCTTGCCTGATGGAAAACCAAGCGGGATTGCTTGCCCTGGCGAAGGGAAGCCTGGGTGCAGACCCCGGGCCACGAGTTTTGCGTTTTTCTTCTCCTCTCCATGCCTTTATCCTCGAAACTCTCGAGCTTAAACGTTCAAAGCCAGCCGGCAGCGAACGGCCGTTGTGAGGCGACTCACGCCACTGCCCAACTTCGCTTTTGTCCCTTCGTGCGCGTAAGGCAGCGGCGTCCCGGTGATGCCCTTCGCTTTGCCGAGCGCCCGCCAGCCGGCAGCCGGGTGCCCGCACCGCTCCCAGCCCGGCGCCCGACGGCGGGGCAGCCTCCACCCGCCGCTCTGCGCCGGGGAACGACCCGCGGCTCCGGGGCTGCCGCCGCCTTCTCTCCCCGGCCGCCACTGCCGCCGCGAGGTGCGCGGTTTGGGGGACGGGACCCGGGACCGGCGCCTCACCTGGGGCAGGGGCAGCCTCGGCTGCCGGTGCGTGCCTGCGCCGGTGTGCGGGGGGGAGAGGCAGGACGAGAGGGGGAGGCGGTGCGAGAGGGGAGCCCCTCCCCCCAACAATAGCAGAAGTTAACTTAAAATATTAAAAATACAAAAATAGAAGCGGCGATGAAAGGGAAAAAGCCGCGGAGTGCGAGAGAGGAGCGCAACGCCCCCGCGGCGGGCGGGGCGGCCCCGGAGGGGCAGGGGCGAAAGGGCCCGGGGGGTGGGATGTGGATGTGGATGTGGATGTGGATGTGGATGTGGATGTGGATGGGGGGTGGGGGGGAATGATCTGCCGGGGCTGGCGGCGCCACGCGCCGGGCGCGCGCGGGGGCGGGGGCGCGCGCGGGGGGGAGGGCGGGCGGGGGGCGCGGCGGCGGCGGGCGCGCGTGGCGCGGCATGCGCGGCGCGTGCGGCCGGCGGGGGCTCGCGAGCGGCGGCGCGTTGATAAGGGCCGTCCGGCGGCGGCGCCCGCCGCAGAGGCGCGGAGCGGCGGCGGGAGAGGACGGGGGTGGGGATCAGTGCCCCCCGCGCTGCCCGCTCCCCTCCCCGCCCCCCTTCTCTCCCTTCCCAGTTCCGTCTCCCGGGAGTAGTTTTTCTTCGTTCGAATTTTAAATTCGGGAGCGCTTTTTTTCCACCCCACCCCTCCCCAGCCGCCGCCGTGGCCGCCCGGCGATGAACGGCGGGGTCCTGCCGTCGCTGCCCCCCGCCGCCCCCCGCGGCCGCCGGCGGCCCGCCTCCCCCGAGCTGCTGCGCTGCAAGCGCCGCCTGGCCTTCGCCGCCCTGCCGGGCGCCGGGGCGGCGACGGCGGCCGCCGTGGCCCGTCGCAACGAGCGGGAGCGCAACCGCGTGCGGCTGGTCAACCTGGGCTTCGCCGCCCTCCGCCAGCACGTCCCGCACGGCGCCGCCAGCAAGAAGATGAGCAAGGTGGAGACGCTCCGCTCCGCCGTCGAGTACATCCGCGCCTTGCAGCGGCTCCTCGACGAGCACGACGCCGCCGCCGCCTTCCCCGACGGCCGCGGGCGGGCGGCCGTCGGGGAAGGCGGCGGCGGCGGCGGCTACTCCTCCGCTTCGCCCTCCTTCGCCTCCTCCGTGCCCGGCTCGCCTTGCTCTTCCGAGGAGAGCGGCTACGACGCGGCGCTCAGCCCCGAGGAGCGGGAGCTGCTGGACTTCACCAGCTGGCTCGGGAGCTACTGACCCGGCGGGAGGTGAGGGGGGAGCCGGAGGGGAGGAGGGCGCCGCTTCTCCCCGGCGCTCGGGGGACCGGGGCACGTACCCACCGGGGCTCTTTGCAGATGTCTCCGCAGCCGCGCTCAGCCTGCAGTACCTCAGCGCCCTCGCTCTACGCGGCAACCAGCGTCCTCCCCCCGCCCCCTGGAAAAGTCCTCACACCGCCGCCACCACCGCGGCGGGACCCCGCTGGCTGCTTTTCCTCGCCGGGCTCACCCGTCGTCTTCGGGCTGTGGAAAGTGCAATGGTGTGAATGACTGGAGGGGGCTCTGCTGCCGGCTCCGGGGCAGCGGCTCCACCTGCCCGCCCGGAGCTGCCGACGGAGAGGAGAGGAGACCCCAGCGACCCCGCTTCCCCTCATGGCTGCTTTTTTGGTATTGCTTTGGAGGGGTGGAGGGGGGGAAAAAAAGAATAATTGAAAACCACTTGATGCTTCCTTGTTTCTGGAGGGGGAGGGGAAATTTTTTATCCTTATTATGTCAGATTCTATTTTATATGTAACTTGAACTGCCTATGGGAACATTGGTGTATGAAGACTTATTTTTGTACAAGAAACCTTAGAGAAAAGGAGTGAGATGGTTCTATTTTTAGCAAGTCCTATTCCCTTGTTCTTGAACACTGCCAGCTAGAATGTTTCGGGAACGTACACGGTTTAAATAAAAAGGTGGGGGGTTGTTTGTTTTGGGGTTTTGGTTTGGTTTTTTTTTTTCCTCCAAACACTTCAGTATAAGACTGTAAAGTTACTTTGTGTCTTGACGTGGTGTCTGAGTTTGCCTGGTGTGAAGGTCCACTTCTCTGAAAAACTGAAGTTTTTGTTAAAAAAATGTATTGAAGGCATTTTTGTATGCACTTGCTAGGATTTCTTAAGTTGTACATATGCAGTTTTTAAAAGAGTATCATATTTTATGTAAATTGACTTTATAAATAAAAATCTATTTATAAATGGCTTCGGGGCTGTAAGATGCATGTGTCTGCCAGAAACACCCAGGGTAACTTCTGTCTGGGGGGAGTGGGAGAAGGAAGTAATGAGCAGCACAGCAGAGAAACAGTTCTCCTGGACCAGGTTTCACATGCAGAACGGAATATAAGGAGTAGCACAGCGTAACAACCAGGCTTGCTTTGTTTTCCCAATTCAAGCTTTATGAACTCTGCACTTGATACAAGTAGTTGCAGAGATGTATAGTGAGATACAGATGTGTATAAGAGACAGGGCAGGTTCAGGGCTGAGAACTCCTTTCCTGGGCATGCAGAAGGTGCTGGGGGCTGTGCTGCCCTTGCCTACAGTGATGGGAGGGTCATAGGAAAGTAAAGAGGGAGTGGGTATCTGAAGTTGGCTTGTCCTGGAACCTCAGGAGTTAGGCTGAGGTACCTTTATTCAGGAGAGCAGCATCTCTGAGATCAGTGTTACTTAAAACTCACATATGACCAAATGTCCCACTCTGACTTCAGCTGCACCTACATCTGCTTTATCCAAGACAATAAGCAAACATTAATTCCTCCTTAGAGATTGTCAGAGACTCTCATCCCAGGCTCTGTTCAGTACATTGGGCTCACACTGAAGAAGACCTGCTTCAGTTGAGGTGAGGCAGAGGTAAGGCAGATAGCCAGAGAGCAAAACATGCTAGTGACGGTACAGGAAACTACAGCAGAGGTTGCTACTGCCCTGAAATAGCTCTAGTGAACATTCCTAGTTGAATGGAGCAAAGTGGGCTGTCCTGTAGAATGTGCTGAGTGAACACAACACTGAAAGGGTTATTAAAATTGACCTACTTTGCAGGGACTGTATGTATAATCAATCTCTCTGCTACGTAATTACTAGGAAGGTAGAAGTTTTCAGGCATGTGATCACTCTGCAGCCCCACATTCAGTAATTGCAATGAATGCTCTGTAATCCACATCCATACAAATATTCCACATACACAACTCCAGTAGAAGAGAAAAAAACCCACCAAAAAACACAGGGAAAATGCAGACTCTAACAGCAAGAGCGATGATTATTGTGCTTCAAGTTCATTCCCTAATCAAAGTCACTTCAATAAATAAGCCCTCTGAAAGCCCTTGGAAATTGAAGTGCTTAATACACTGCTGGCAAAGGTTTTGCCCTGTGGGGCTCTCCAGGGCTGGCGTAACAGGGGCAGATGGGGCTGGTGGGATGGGGCTGTAGAGCCTCACTGGGGCTGACAGGGTACCTTTCTCCAGTGGGGCTTTAGGGGCTTCACAGCTAACCTCCCAAGTTCAGTCAGGCATGAACAATGCAGATTCCCACATGGTTATTCTCAGCCTAAACCAGCACACCATCTTTTTCAAGCAAGTGAGGGAAAACAGGATTGCTGTGTTTAGCGCCCAAGTGTCCCATCATGGCAGAACACATTAGTTCAGAGTTTTACTACTGATTGGCAGGGTGTTTGTTTTCCTTCCTTGGGAGCACTGATTATATTTCCAAAGGCAATATTTATCTCAGTCAAGAAACTCACAGCATCGTTACTAAGTTCATCAGCTCACCCAAGTTACTGTTGCAGCAACATTAAAGCAGCAGCATCAACTGTAACTGTATTGGCAAGAAGTTAGCTGTGAACAGTTTTCACTTAAGCAATATTAATTAGGGGAGGGAAAAAAAAAAAAGAAAGAGAGCTTAGTCAGCATCACAAGTTACCTTAATGCTGTCAGCCAGTGTTTCAGTAGAAACTAAAGGGAAATCAGGAACATGCAATTTACTTTGGAAAAAAGATGACAATGAGTTTTCCAAACACTTGAAGGGAAAGAAGGTACAGGGAAAAGCCAGTTTTAGAAACACAAGGCAGACAGAGGGACTTCTTTCCCCAACCATGGTGACCATAAGTCACTAGCAGATTCTGAGGTCAAGTTGCTAAAGAGGATACACCAAAGAGAAGGGTACTGAATCGTTCTGTCCTTTCATAAAGCATGAGGGAGGATACAAGGTCGGCTCTTTGGCCATTGCAGAGACAACAGGTACTTTCAGCCAGGCCAGTTCACGCCTGTTCTTTGCAGCTGCAGCCACCTGAAGACTATTTGGACCAAGTTGGGAATCTTCTCAACTACAAAAGCTCACACCTAGACTCTGGTGCTATTTTACATAAATGGAGGAAAGAGCTGGAGATGAAAGCCCTCTCCCCATGAGAATCACCTCTAAGCAGCAAGAAAAGCACCAGATCAACCAAAGGCTGCCATGGGGGCTTCCAGGTCTGCGTGCCTGCTACCCAAAACCCCTTCGGCAGGCATGGGGAATGTCTCTGATGAGCACATTATCTCTTTTTAGGTGTATAACTAGAAAGTTATCACATCAAAATTCCTGTTCCCCAGGAAGACACAGCCCTAAGTACAGGGCTGCAGGAGTCAGATTCAGGCAGAAGAAATATGCTGAGGAATTCTGAGAATTAAGAAAAAAAGGTGCAGCAAGCCAAGCATGCCGGGAGGCATAGGCTTGTCAGTGTGCAGCTACGAAACACTTCTGTAAGCCTCACGTCATCTACATCTACTGGTGGGCTCCTATTTTCCTATTCAGCATTTCACAGGTCACAGACAGATCTAACAGAGCAGAAACAAGTTGCAGGATGGTGTCAGGATTAGCCACCCCTCTCCCCAGGCTGAAAGAACCCTTTGATTTTCAACCATGTTCATTTCCTTTGGTATTTTGAGATGCTCAGGCTGAAGCTTGTTAACAAAAAACCATAAAAAGCCCAGCATGTGGTAAAAACAGTTCCTTGTGATGAACCATGCCTTATTGGACTATAGTGTTTAAACAATGCTGTCACCCTTCACGGGCAACCACAGGTTCAGGTCCATGACTACACTCCTTACAAATCTCTTCACTTGTTACTAGTAGCATCATTCAAGCAGCCTGCTTGGAGGCTTGTGCACTACAAGAAGCACTAGGAAGCAGGCATGAAAGGTACCCTGCAGCATCTCCACAGCAGGATGGCGTCACTCATCCTTCTTGCAGGGCAGGTGGCTGCAAGCAGAGCCCCAGCACCACAGGGGTCTCCAGGAGATCCCTGCGTCAGAGCACATTAAGCTAAGCCTTAAGAGTCCAAAGGAAGAGTACTTTCTCCATTTACAACAGCTCACACTTACATTAACACCTCATAAAGATCTCAGACCAAGCATGACAGCAGTGAGGTGAGCTACTGCCTGTCAACTAGCTTCTGCCTCTCTCCCCATCTGTGGGGAGCAGCCAGCAGCAAAAAGTGTTGCCAGCCTTTGGTCTGCATAGCAAGGCTTTTCGCCCACCATGGCTTGTGGGCAGACAGCTGTGTGCAGAGACTAGTCCCGAGGTCATTTTGCTCTTTCCATGCAGGTCACAGGATAGCCAGCGAGCAGTAACAATTTTCAGTCATTTCTTATCTGGATTGGATGTGGGCCAGGAGCCTGGGAGTGTGAGTTATTAATGCAGCCCCTTGCACAGTCAACAGCCCGGCTTTGCCCAGTTTGGGTAGTGGCCAACAAGGGGTTGGTTTTCTTCTGAGAAACTAGCATCAACAAAGCATTAGCCAAAGGTATACCAGGGAGTAAAGGGACTAGGAACACAAAAGCAGCACCAGCTGTACTCACAACTTGATGTCACACCCTTAAGAAGCCATTGGTCAGGATGGAAAATGCCTTAACTCCTGGAGACACCACCAGCCCGGAGCTGACAGGAAACGAGTCCTTTCAGAGCATCCCTTGAGAAGACCTGCAAAGAGGTCTCAAGCTGGTCCCTGGGGTTTGCTCTTCGGAGAAGTGACTTGCTGCGCCTCTAAGGGAGGACATGGAGAGGTTTTACACTTACTGGTGCTCAGTCCTTTTATTCTAAGTAATTCCTTCCATCCATTGTTTTCCCCATAATAAAGACCTACCAAGGAAGAGGCTAGCACATGACTAGAAGAAGTGGCATCACTAAGGCACTCCCAGTAAGAGTGGCTCCTTTGGCACCTCTGCTGTCACCATTGCCAAGAGGGGAAAATTGACGGGAAGCATCAGCATCCTTAGCTTAGCTAGGGAAAGCAGACTGGCACTCCCACTCTATTTTAAATGGAGATTCTGCTCTGACTTTGAGTGAGCATATGATCAGGCAGAAATCATTGTTGATATCAGGATAAATAAATGTTTGTTTTCTGTGAAGTGCTGCCTGACCCCTCACTCCTGTTGTCACCTTTCTTTTGTCCCAGTGTACAACAAGGAGGCATGAGAACAAGTGAAGTGTCCCACACAAGCCCTGGCATGGCTGGGCTACAGGCGAGGCAGGAAAGACACTCAGACATCTCAGCCAGCCAGACTCACCAGTATTCACATGCAGCAAGCAAGAACCAGCCCCGCCCCCACCCCCCCAGACAAGACAGGCAATTACTATGTGCTCACATTGTCTGTGTTGTTTTACAACAGAGAAGAAATAGACAGTCACATAGAACATGGAAATGAATCAGAGAAACAAGTGCAAATAAAGCAGTCAGTGGTGGAAGGTGTTGCACCTTCCATCAGAGCAAAAAGCCGAGAGAAACATGTGGCTGTAACCCACTCCCAACTGCATAGATGCTTCTCTTTGTAAGTAGATGTTATCCAGATCAGACATATAAACAGCAGAAAAGGAGAAACTTCTATGGAGATGATTGTTTTGCTGCAGGGACCCGGGCAGCACTTCAAGCTCTGACCTATGGGCATCCACCTCACCCCTAGAGAAGCCTCAGCTTTCTCTTACCTTGATCTCCTTTCATCTCCTGGCCTTAGCCCCACCCCTTAGAGCCTACAGTACAATAGTTATCCAGTCACCAGACATAGTAAATTGGGCTTGCTTTTTAAGTTGTTTGTTTTTGTTTGGGTTTTGGTTTTTTTTATAAAGGGGAAGAAAAACCAGAGAGGCACGATAGCCCCAAGGGGAATTTTCTCTTAAAGTCACTGCCAAAAGAATGGCCAATTTGTAAGTGAAATGTTGACACTTTCATAACACAGCAAATATCTTTCCTTTGAGTGAAACACTTAGTTCTTTAGAAAAAAAAATAATTTTGTCATAATACTAAATACTAGGCAGAAGCATTAAAATACTGTAACACATGCTTCCCTCTCTCTCCATTTCCTACTTTGACAGACAAAATTCCATTGAGGTGCCACAAGAGCCACAGCCCCTTTAGCAGAGCTACAGGCAGAAAAAAAACAGTAAATAAAAATCTAATTTAGAGCATTAGCAAACACAGCACCCTCATAGCAGCACAGGACCTGCAAAGCTCTCCTCACAGGCTGCTGACCCCAACACAACTAAGATCTGTCCATCTTGAGCATGAGCTTCTTGTATCGAAGGGAAGCCAATTGGTGTCACTGGAAGCGGCTGCTCCCCTCATTGAAGCACCTGCACACAACTCCCTGCCAAGGAGGCTCTGTGCCAGCCGGCCAGCCCCATCACCGCTTCTCCTTCCCTGGGAGACACCTGGCACTGAAGTGGCAATGGAGAGGATGAAATGTGCTTTAAACAACTTGAAATTTTGAGTGTGCACTGTATTTCGGTCTGATTTGAATGGAGGTAAGGATGGGGTCTGGGTCTCGTTGCACCCTGGCATGGTCTTGCCTGATTGCCCCCAAACCCCTCTCCAGCAACCCAGATGATTGTCCTGCAGTGCTACATGGACCTTGGATGCTGCATGGATCTGTGATGCTGCTGGGATAGTTTATACCCCTTGGTTTCTGGTCTTGCTAGAGGACAGCCAATAAAGAGCAGTGAGAGCAGAGGCGCGTTTGAAGTGAGGAGACCACAAAGCTCATTTAGGATTCATACACCACCAAAAAAAAAACCCAAACCCAACCACCAGACAGTAATAACTTCAAACCAATGCTGACTGGAATTGAAAACAGGGATGTACTGGCAGAAAAACTTCTGCCTAGGCCAAGTTCAGACGTGGTATAAGCTTAAATTGACTCTGTTTACAATGCCAAAGAGAGCGATTGGTTGCCGGCAGGCAAGTCTTGCCGTTAAAGAGAAACACACAACTTGTTAAAGGGACCTCTGAGCACTCTTTCAGGCGCAGCAGAAATCATAGCCAACCCCCTCTGTGCAGTAAAGCCCTCTTGAGAAAGCAAGGGTAGTGTCCATGGCTTGCACATCTCATGTCCTGAGCTACATGGACAGTTCCTTGGTGGAACTGAGCTTTGGGACAGGGACTGTACTTGGTGTGTGCATGGCAGAAATCATCTGGGGAAAGAGCAGAGATCTGGGTAGGGGGCAGAGGACAAGGGCTTTTTGGGCTACCGAGGACAGCCTGGGGCAGGAGGTGAGGCAAGCTGCCTGCAAGTTGTTTGCTTCTGCTGCGCCTGAGGGACAGAGCTGGGGACCGTTCCCTGCAAGAGAACCAAACAGCCACCCACACTGTGCTGCAGCCTTCCCATCCCAACTTGTTACCACCACCAGCCTTGTACCTGATGAAGAAGCATCATCACTGTGTTGGCACACCATTGCATCACTGCATCCTTGTACAGGATACGATAACCACGTCTTGTGGCTGCTCTCTCCAGCCACTACAGAGGGCACTCGGTACAGAGACAGCAAGGGACAGCCTAGGCATTGGCGAGGAGCTCACCATAGGCTGCTTCATCCCAACAGAAGGCCACATTGAATAGCTGGATTAGCCCTGACTTAGGAGCAAGCTTCTGCATAGCCAGGCAGCGGGTCATGATGCACACCTGCTTGAACAGAAGCAATCTAAACATCTGGATAGCTCTTTTCTAGCAAATTGTATTTTAATAAGGGATGTGAGTGGAGCCTTCTACTGCGGAGTTAAAATAATTCCCTTCAAGCATTGCTTGTTAGCATGCAGCAAAGCAAGCTCTGAACTCCCAGCTATGTTCTGAGCTGAGCATTATGGAAGTTATTAGTTTGCCAGCGCTGATTAAGTTATTTATTGAAAAATAAACTAAGTGCAGCATTTGTTGCTGCTTTCTTTCCCCTGATAATTTATTGTCTGAATTGAGATTTTGCTATATAACTTTTTTCCTTCAGTAAAAATGCAGATGCAGTGAATAAGGTGCATTTTAGAAGTGCAACATTTGGGTTACAAAATGATCCATTTGGGCACTTGTTTGGATAGAATGACTTTTGATTCAAAAATGTTAAACATTCTATTGAAATCTCCAAAGTTCTTACAGGGTCAAAATGTACAACAGACCAATCGCTGAAGCAAAGACTCCACTATGGGTCAACTTATTTTAAAATATCAGTTCTCTGGAAATTTTGAAGAACCTCTGAATTACAGCAGCAAAGTACAGCGATGACATCTGAGCTCCCAGAAAAATCCTGGGCTCTCCCTTTATCTTAACAAAATGCTAGTAAGCCCATGTTATAAAAGGCCAGGCAGCCAGCAGAAACATGGCCAGTTGAAAGAAATAAAGTGTGTTGGCTTCTGGTTTTGTTTGCTCATCTCGTGTCTTGACTTGAGGCAGTAGACTTGGACCTTCTTCCTTACCGAGGGGCTAGAAATGTCAAGGAAATTCAAGCCAGGAATAGTCCAGGCACACGAGGGGCAATTCCCCAGGCTGTGACCATCCCCACAGCAAGAGATTGCCCCCAGCAAACCCCGTAAGGGCAGCTGGGGGCATCTGTAGAGGTGTGGATGCATGGGACAGCTTGTCCTCAAACTCCTCTAGCCACAGGGGTAGCCTCAGTGCTCCAGCTTTATGTTCCTAACTCATCTCAGAGGGTGGGGGACCATATGGCATAACAGCCCTGAACACTCTGCCTGGGATTCAGCTCTGTTATAGGATTTGCAGCCCACAGCCTGCACCAGGGACCAAAAAACTGTGCTGAAACACAGATGACATGGCTCATGTGTATGGAAGGGGGTCCCCTTTATAGGCTTCCCCTGCCAACTTTTCTGTGCTGCTGCCTTTGGCCGTCCTTTCCCCACCACTATTTAACATTAGCTTTGCATCATTTATCACCCCACTTTCTTTCTTGATGCTTTCATCATGGGAGAAAGAGCTGGAAATGGGAGGTGGAGCAGGGGGACAGAAGGAAAGAAAGAAAATTGAAAAAAATGGAAGAAAGTGAGAAGCTGAAGAGGGAGGGGAGGAGGGGGAGGGGGAGGAAGGGCTTGAAAGGGCTGGGGGAGCACAGGGGCAGGGTGGCCCCCAGCTGCCCCGCATTGTGCCCAGCTCTATCCATCTAAATAAAGGGACGGTCCTGACTTGTGTCCCAGCTGGGAGAGGCTTTCGTGCCTTTAGGGTTTAAGTGTTGTCCCCTCCCCCTGTTTGCTCCCTCTCCTCTCCGCCCCCCCTTCCCCACTTTCATCCAGACTTTCATCAAAGCACCAGGTCTCCTCCGGGCTTTCCGCCCCCTCCCCACAGGCACAGTGTCCCCTTTTGTGGCAGCCACCCAGGCGACTTTTTCTACCTCCTTATCCACATATCTCCAGGGGAAATAAGCCCCGGGGCAAGAGGAGGGTGGAAGCTCCGAGGGAGAGTGCTGGTAGGGAGGGGAACAGGCCTTTTGCACTCCTACTTGGCTGGCAAGACAGGGGCAGCAGGTGCCTGGGGGTGGATCAGCCTGCACAGCATCCTGCAGTGGCCCACGGGGTGCAGAGAGATCTTGCAGATTTGGCTCCAAAAGAGAGCGTGACACTTTTTCCACGTTACACAAATGCCCACAGCAGCTGGCTTTGTGGGAGTGGGCAGGTTTGGGTTTGGGTGGCAGAGACCACTCGGCCATGGGCATGTGGGCCTTTCAAGAGTAAATGTCCAGCCACAGGCTGCACCAGGGATGTTTAACAGGGATAAAACACCCACATTTGCTGGTCTGGGTGCATCAAGAGCCTACCCACAGCTCCTCCTGCTGAGCCTGTGGGCTGCTTGCTTCCCTCCTGGCTTTTCTCCCCACACACCCCTCTTCTCACCCCTGTACTTGTTTCCCTTTAATTTCTCTGGTTTATCAATATTTATTTGTCTTCACTTGCTTTGGCAGAACTCAGTCACCTGCCAGGGCTGCGGCCTTCCATGGGGGCTTCGCCTTTGCTGGCTGTGGCGGGTGGCAGTGCGATGGGACCCCTTCAGTAAGCACCCCAAACCTGCTCTTGTCCATCCTCAGGTTACTGGCGAAACACAGGCAGGCAAGTACTGCAGGGCACCTTGATTTTCCACGTGCCAGGCAGGGATGCATCTGCCCACAGGAAACTGAACATGCTGGTGGGAGTGATGGCACAGTATTGGTGGTGGCCTTGTTCACAAGTGTTTCCCAGGCTCTGTTGTTAGGGTTTTTTCTTCTAGAATGGGCTTTAAGCATCTGTTGTACTGCGTTCTCCTGGCATATAATTCTTTAAGCTGGTGAAGATATTTAGAAATGATGCCCTGGGAGTAGTGTAGCTCCACTGGAGGAGTCAGAGGCACGCAGGGCTGATCAGTGAAGACGCAGGGCCGCGCTCCCAGCTGCAGGGGCTGCATGCCTACGGCTGAAGCTCTTCCATAAATGGAGTCAGCCATTTTCTCCAGGGTACTCAGCAGGCATCAAGGCCTCCAAGAGATAGCTAACACCTGTGCCCTGAAGTTTTTGCAGTGGGTATTTTCTTTTAGACAACCATAAGCAGCTCTCTGCTTTGAACTCAGTATTCCCCAGACCCCCCACCCCAAGCCCAGCATGTGTCCCTGCGCAATCACAAATGCGCAGAGGGAAGATACAGCACTCCAGCTACAAAATCCCAGTAAAACCCCTTATTCTGCATGTTTGATGCTCTCAGGCCTTGACATTCAAGCGGTCGTGCCTCTGCTGAGCTCTGCTCCAGCTGTGCACGCTGGCTGCCCTGGAAAGGCAGTGCTGGGCTGGGTGCGTGAACACACCCCCCCATCCCTCGGGGCAGACAGGGACGTGAGAGTGGGCTTGGGTGGATAACCCTGGCTGAGTGGCTGGCTGGCATTTCTTCACAATCTTTATTTGTAAAGGGAGAGCTCAGATCCCTGTGGTGCCTCAAGTTGTCTGAAACAGAGAACTCTTTACTCCAAAGTCCTTGCCTCCGTGTGTTTCAGATCCTATTTTGGCTGCCCAAGGTGATACAGTCAGGTCCTAAATTAGCCTCTTATAATCTAAATTGAATTTAGACCCAGAAAATCCCCTGCTTTCAGATGTTTCTGGTTACACAATAACCCTGGCTCTCCTCAGAGGAGTGAAATGGCAGGATTTTGAAATTCCTTGTTGGTTCATGTTTGCATATAAATGCTGATTTTATCTTTTCTGTACACAAAGTAAACACAAAGCTGTTTTACGATAATGTTGCCGTTGAAACATGTACCCAGGATGGCAAAACAACCCTGACGTAGAGATGTTTCCAGGCCCAAGGACCATGCCTCCCTTCACACAAAGAAGCCGCCCGCTACGAGATGCCCAGCCCACCCTCATCCCTGCTGATGCAGTTCAACAGGCAGATTTCATAAGGCAGGAGTAAGATCCAGAAGTAAAAGCAAGGCGGTGATCATAAAAGATGTTGATTCACCCTGGCTGCCTGAGATGGTGAGCCAGCCTAAGCTCAGGTTCCTGGTAGAGATGAAATTTTCCACAGACCGCCGTGGACCGTGCTGGAAGTGCCAAGACCCACTGCAAGTGGGCAATGATGGCACTCTAACATGAACTTATAACTCTTATCTTTTTTTTTTTTTTAATACTGGTCTACACAGGGAATGTGATTCAGATTAAATAGGGATTTAAAGTAAGACAGCTATTGACATTTAACTATCTGGTGGAAAACTGTTGTGCGAGAAGATGCTCTTTGTGAAAGGACTAAATGCAGTCATGGCCAGGAGCAAAGAGAAAGTGCTGCTGGGAGGAGATGACTGATGTAGGCTAAGTTAGTTCAGCATAATGCCTGAATCGCAGAGCCCAGAGATGGCTATTTTTAAAAAATGACTGTGTCCATGAGCTTGACAGCCTGAGTTATGGAAAAAATATTGTAAAATCAAAGAAAACCACATTTTCTGATCATTTCTTCTCTGTCAGTGGATGTTGCAGAAACTCCATTTGAAAGCCAACAGCCTCTGGTGAAAGAGGCGCTCTTGGGGGCAACAGGAGAGGATAAAAATCCAGCCCAAATATCTGCCTTCGGCCATCGAGGGCTGTGGTGTTGATTTTATGTTAGTCATTTGACTAGTCATCTCCTTCAATTGCCCATGAAGGCAGAGGCATTTTCTGAGAGCAATTCATTCTGCTTGCTGTAGGATGACTATTTGATATTGGATCAACCACCCCTGGGCAATGCCTGTCCCTCCTGATGGCTGTAGGTGGGTCCGTGGTGACCACACGCATCAGCCATAGCCAGCTTTAGGTGGTCATGGGTAGATGCATTGCTCCTGCCCTATATATCTTAGTGCTCACAGGGGCTGAGGCACTTCTCCCCATCCAAGAAGTCATCTCTGAAATAACATCCATTCAGTCCAAAGTTCATGGAGGTCCAGGATGCAGCAGCTTTCAGTGGCCTTTGCATCGTGTCCATACTGTCTGAGGCAGTATCAGGAATGCTCCCTGCTTTATTGCCGGTGGGCACCGTACCTGATCTACAACATGGATCAGATGGAATAAGCCCACAGCCTCATCCACTGTCCATCAAGCCTTCATCTTTAAATGACACTAAATGTATCCAGCAGAAGCTTGATATTGCAAGGGCAAGACCTGAGAATGTCACACAGCTGTTTAACGGGAAGCAATTTAAAAAGTGAACATGCAGTGTATATTACTGTAAGAAACCACCCTTCCTTTCTCATTGCTTTTGGACAAGAGGAGAGCTGTTTTGCTGCTCATGTCAGAAGCAATTGCAGTGGGACAAGCAAATCAGCCCAAACCTCCTGGCACAGCTGCCTGAGCCCAATTCACACTTCTGCAGTGGAAAGCATGGCTTGCGTCCGTAACGCAACGGGTTCCATTGCAAGCATGTCCAGCCCTTGCTATCTTTGCCAGCCAGGTAGTTAATACTGATGCAAATTTCATTCCTACAGGCAGAGTTTCAGCCTGTCTAGAAATGTGAGCATCAGCTAAGACCAGAATGAAAGAAAAAGTATATGAAGTTGTCAGGAATGAAAGAAAAAGCACATGCTGGTATCCTGTCTCTGAATGGAGTCGCTCTTCCAACACAAGCTTTTCATGTGACCTCACTTCAGTGGCTTTTACATCCTTTGTTGTGGAAACTCTACTAACTGACTAATGGCTGCAAGACAAGCCCACCATTACCTTGCCCAGAGCCCTCCTCCTTGTCAGGATCCCAAATCCTTATCCCTCACTGAAAGCCACCGGCAATTTCAAAGGGCTGGGGAGACCTTCTCCTCTCTGCCTCCACTTCTGCCCTTAGCACTGCAGGAGGGCACATATGTACCACACAGGGAATGAAGGGTCACATACACTTCTCTGCCTATAAAGAAGCCCTACCATATATATTTTCTGTAGGCGAGCAGATGTGGCAGCTGTATGTCTCCCAGCCAGCACTGGCTGGGTGTCACTGACCCCCTCCTGGCACCTTCTCCCTGTCCCCATAGCCCCCCCACTCCCCACCCCCAGTGCTCCTGCCTTACCTCCAGCGTCTATGGGCAGTGATTAATGGTGCCCATCAATCAGCCACTGCTGCGATGAATGCGACAGGCAGTTTGCGATTAACCTTGGGGAACCTTGTCTCCCTGCTCCCCCCATCCATCCATTTCCTCCCCCTCTACTCCCCTCCCTACTCCTCCCCCCCCCCCCCAAGATTATTGGGTGAAATGAGGCGATGCAATGCGTATGTACAGGGGCCCTGGAGAACAAGTCTTCTGATCTTTTCATATTGAAATGGAGAGGTCTCAATTGCTCCTTTGAAGTTCATTCTGCGTTAAAAAAAACCCCAAACCCAAACCTCAGTATTCTCCTTCAATAATGCAGGAGGGAACCAGGACTGGGACAGACAGGGTTAGTGGCAATGGCAGTGATGAAAGGAGTAGGCCTGCCTGCCTTGTGCAGGACGTGGTATTGATTGGGAGAAGAGAAAGCATAAAACTGTGGGGCAGTTATCATAGGGGAGAGAGTTTTACTTGACCTCTCCCCATTTTCCCTCCTGTCTGGGTAGCATCAGGCTGCCCTGGCTCTGCTAGTGCTGTGCTGGCACAGGTGAAATACAGTGCTTGCTTTCACGGTGCAATGGCAGTGGGTTTGTAGTTTATTACAATGCCATTCAATGGCTTCAGCAGGGATTGCTCATCTGTGGCACTGAAGGAGAGTGGACGAGAAAGGTACTCCCTTTTCTGCCTGTGCCAAGTGCTTTGGGGTTGCTCAGCTGAACCCAGACTGACATCCTTGCAAACACTGGCGTGGCTGGCATTGATACGGCATGGCACACCTCGGGTGTCACTGGGACAGAGGTACTGTACCTATATGAAAAGAGGTGTCCTGTGATTTTTTCAGGCTCCTGGTTAAGCCAGAGAGGCTGCCCTGAGCTCAGCCCAGCCTCAGCAGTGTGTGTGAGTCTCCCAGGCATTGCAGCTTGGCATGCTGTGGCAGGCTGAGGAGGAAAAGCCGATGAGACCGTTTGAGCTACACCTGCACTTAGCACCCGTCGTTTTGCTGCCATGTTCTGTGTCCATGCAGGGTATTTTCTACTCAAAAGTGCTCAAGGCCGAAGTGTACACCTCTGGGTGAGAGAGTTCCCTCCCCTGCCTGCCTGCATGGTGAAGGCTTATCTCTGGGGCTGGCATTTCTCAGGCAGGCAAGGCTGTTGCTTCAGGATGAGCATTCAATGGGTCACACACCACAACATATCAAACAGCCAGCACCTTTGGTAGAGGCCAGCCCAGGGCTTTCAATCCCAGGAGGGAAGCTCTGGTGGGAGAGATCTTGCCCTGGAGGGTGGGATGCAATTCTTCTTTCCTACATCCAACAGTCCTTAGGGCTCCCTCATTTGCTTATAATCACTGAAAGGCTTTGTTAGTAAGAAATAAAGCTGCACGTGGTCCCATTAGAGGCCCCTGGGGCCTTTTTTGGTCTGTCCCTTGCTGATAAGTATGCAAATTAACAAACGAACTGCAATTAATAGCCAAATCCCTTTGAAGAAACAGGCTTATTCTCAAGTATTTCTGAACAGGGTTTTACCAAATATTTGTCTCTGATTTGAATGGACTTTACTAACATTTTGAACTGTGCTGTTCATATACATATATACACACAAACATATACATATGCAGGCCCGCATGCATGCAAATGTTTGTGTGTCCAGTCACGGTTTGCAGGCTCAGGAGGATGGCGGCTTGCTTTGCTCGTGGATTTTGGGGGAGCCATTTGGGTCAGCATCAGTTCAGGGGCCGGCTCACCCGCCACAGAGGCTGGAAAAGAGAGGCCGAGCTTTGCCACAGTACGCGGGAGGGTTGAGCAAGGCGGGAGGGTGCACGGCTATTAAGATCTCCCTTCAAATGTTATTAAATAATATTTTGCTGCTGCAGCACGACAGGTGTGGAGGCGCAGGCAGGTAAACACAGCCTGGAGCAGGGCAGCCCGCCAAGTCTGTTTCCTTACATAAATCTCTCCACTTCAAGGTATGCAATTAATCCCGGCTCCAGCCTCCGTTCACCACAGACCTTCTTTGTACACATGATGTATTAATCACCAGAAAGGACTTTTGCACCTCTGCTATCATTCCTGCTCTGCAGGCTGCTGCAAAGAACCTCTAGGACCAGCAGAGAACCAAGGACGTGGTGGCAGAAATGGGTTGGCAATGGCATCTCACACTGGACAGATGGAGGACAAGTGTGCGCACGTGTGTGGGTACATGCACGTGTGGGTATGCGTACCTCTCTGCCATACTATGGCGTGCTGCAGCCCATCTGATGCTGATCAGATCCCCTGTTCCACTTTCCATGGAGACAACGGATGTTAATAAGTAACAGCTCCCCACCCCAAGTTTTACAGGGACGATTACAAGAAGTTCTCATTAAAAAGCCAGGAGGACAGCAGATCCCCATCAGGAAGCCTAAGCCTGCATGAGCCTGCATGTATGTCTGCACCTTCGGTATACCCAGGTGGCCAGGCAAGCCACAGGTCTATCTCCTGCATCTGAGTGGAGGGTGAGGGCATGGCCAGTGGGCTGGTGGAGCCTGCCTGCACCACACCAGTCCCCAGCATCCCAGTCCCAGACCCTTTGCTGGCAAGCCCAAACTCTTCGTGCTGTCCAGTGTGATCTCTGCTGGGAAATTTGGCTCCTCTGGAGCCATTGCAGTGTCCAGCTTGGACCGGAGCCCAACATGGCCAGGTGACTCAGGTGTTCAGCCCTCTATTTTCCCCTAAATTCCCCATTTTGCCCTCCACAGCGCATGCTGTGGATGTTTTACATCCCTTTTCAAACAAACAAGACCCCAGGACTTGGCACCAGTTCTGATGGCCCCTCCAGTCCACACTTCCCCAAGAAAGCCCTGTAGCCAAGCAGGGCATTTCTGGGAGGCACAAAGCATCAGGCCGATGGCAGACTGAGGCCGGGAAGGAGACATCTGAGCACCATCCTCGCTTGTCCATTTGTCTTGCCACCCTTGTGGCTGTGGATCCAGCCTGAGCTCTTGGCACAACCATCCCTCTGCTCTCCTCCCCTTCGCTCTCTCCTGCACAATTGCCTTAGAAAGGATCTGAGGACCTTGAATTTACCTGTCTCGCTGTTGGCAGGTACAACCTTATAAGTCTTCACTGTGACGGCAATGGCTGTGGCTCAGATTGGATCAGTGGGGAGGGATCTGGGGGAAAGCAGAAGGAGAGGGAAGCAGATGGCCAGTGTAGGTTAGCGTGTACCCACAGCACTCCTATCTCCAAGGCCTTGTAAAGATTACAGATGCATTTCTTCAAAGCAGCAGAGATTGGAGTGTGAGGCAAGCGAACACCCACCCTGCTCCTGCTGGGGCCACATGAGCCCATGGGGATGCCTTTCCGCCACATCTGCTTGCAAGGGATCAAGGTCTGAGCCTTCATCCCTCTTGATAATGCAGTGGGAGGGAGCCATGAGCAAGGCTGGAGCTCCTTGTGTGCTTCCAGCCACTCAGCTTGGTGTTTGGTGTGGTAAGCACCATGTCTCTGACTGGGAAAACATATGGACAGGGCAGCAGGGTGGCAGGTCTCCTGCTCCGGAGACTTTACCAAAGGGCTGCTCAGTGCCCCTCAGACACCTGTCTGGGACCTCTGTGTGGGGAGTGAGGACTTAACACCTAGTGCTTGAGGCTCCCCAGATACAGCTGAAGTTTCTTCAACCAGCCTGTGCCTGGTTCCTGCTGGGAAGGCTCTGCAGCCCACAGGTAGCTCCCCTGGCCCCTGAGCCTGCAATGCCCCCCTGCAGCACTGTGCTCTGTAACAGAACCACATGTGGGGTACAAGCGCGCGTTGCTTCCTCGGGGGGCTGCCAGCTTCTCACTTCAAGCCATGCACTGCTTTATGAGCCTCCCCCTAAGCCTGCTCACCCCAAAGCTTTCCACTACTTGTTTTCCTTTGGCTTTAATGCTTGCCCCTGGATGTACTCTATTCCCAGAAAGGTAAATACAGTTACTGGGTTTCTCCAGCTGCTGTTTCTCTTGCTGTAGCCTTTCTCTTGAGTGAGAGGCAGCCTGCAAGACTTCAGAGTCATTTGGTAGGAGCTTGAATGAAAAAGAGACTTCCCCAGCTGCACAGCGAAGACTTGCCCGCCCAAGCCACAGAGGGCAAGGCATGGTGTGAAGGCAGAGCACCAACAAAGTAGCCACTCACCCCAAGATAAAGCTGCTGAAGACTGACGTTAATTAAATGTGGAGAACGTTTTTGTTTCAGCATGTTTATTAATTATTATTATGACTATTCACATTTCATATTGCAGTAATGCCTACAGGTCTGAATCAGGAGCAAGGAGTCACTGTGCTGCCCAGTGAGCAAGCACCCAGGCGGGCAGAGTCCCTGCCCTGAAGAGCTTACCCACGAAAACACCACGAGCTCAACCCAGCTTCTCAACCCACATCCAAACAAAACTGTGCTTTGCACCTCAGGGTGCACCTGAACTGCCCTGTTTTAAGCAGCAGGGGACAGAGGTGTGACTGTGGGTCTCATCCTGAGGATTATGCCATGGGGCCACCATTGGTGACCCAGGGTTGGGGAGACCTGCAGAGCTCCCAAAGTGGCCAGGAACCAGGTCCAGAAAGGACACTGAGTTACCATATCTCGTATTTTGCCACAGTCATTGTAGCAAAGGGTTTGTGTCCTCCATGCAGTGCTTTCTACTTAGGCTATTTTTCACTAGGTTGTGATGCAGAGGCAATGGCAATGGGTGACTGCTCCTGCAGCCTCTGGGGCTTGAAACAGCAATCCCAGAAGTTGGGAGATGGCAGAGGCCAAAACTGCACTCTTAATTTCCTGGGCATTGGTAATTAAATAGGGGGTGTTTCCTCCAGCTGCCACCCATCACTCCTGCAAAGGTAAGCCCTTGCCTAGCTCCCTTGAGCTATGATGGAGAATTACTGTTGAACTGCAAATCTCCTACAATTCTGACTACCTTTTTCCCATTCTTCAAGCTTTTCAGTGAGTTGATGCCATTTATAAAGCAGGTGATGGTCTTCATGGTGTGCCCATGACAGCAGAGGGACCCAGAGGGTACCGGCTAGTCTCAGCACTGGGGCTATGCAGATATAGCTCCAGTGCTGGGGCAAGTTCTGCAGTCACTGGCCTCCTTGGGGGGCTGCCTGGATGTCCCCTACCTTTCCCCTCTTCTCCCAGGACAAGTCCTCCTGCCCCAGGACCTCCCTGTCCCACAGGGTCCTGCCACCTTTGGCTGATTTCAAATCAGAGCCAAGAGGAAAATGTTACCTTGAGTCCTTCCAGAAAAAATAGCTGGCAAGCCTTGGACAACTGCCTAGTGAAGCCATCTTGAAAAAAAGCCAGAAAATTGGAATATCCTGATTTTTGGTGGGGTTTATTTCATTTAAGACTAGGAAGGAGAATACAGCTGTCTCTGTGCCCTGGCATTTGGACAGCATCCTTGCAATTGGGGCACTGCTGGGGAAGGAATCACAGAATCATAGAATAGTTTGGGTTGGAAGGGACCCCAAAGCCTATCTAGTTCCACCTCCCCTGCCACAGGCAGGGACACCCTCCACTAGACCTGGCTGCCCAACAGCCCCATCCAGCCTGGCCTTGAGCACTGCTGGAGAGGGGGCAGCCACAGCTTCTCTGGGCAGCCTGTACCAGGGCCTCACCACCCCCATAGTGAACAATTTCTTACTGAGGTCTCTCATAAATCTGCCCTCCTTCAGTTTAAAGCCACTACCCCTTGTCTATCACTGTGCTCCCTGACAAACAGCCCCTCTCCAGCTTTCCTGTAGGCCCCCTTTATGTACCAGAAGGCCTCTCTGGAGCCCTCTCTTCCCCACACTGAACACCACCAATTCTCAGCCTGTCCTCAAAGGAGAGGTGCTCCAGCCCCTCCTCTGGACTCACTCCAACAGCTGAAAGGGGATCAGAGGCTGTCTTAGATGGGATCTGTGGAGGATGGGGCCAGGGAGAAGCCCCCAGCATCCCTGGGCTTGGTGCTACTGAGCAGCTCTGCACTTACTCATCATGCATTTCTACATCCCCGCGTTCCCCAGTGGGATAGGGCTGATTCCAGCAAGAGGGGACACCCACTAACTCCTAGGCACTACCTAGGGACCTCAGGACCAAGCAGAGTAAGAGTGTGCCTGCTCTCTCTCTCATTTGCCTCCCTTTGTCATGCTGATGAAGAATTACAGGGTTTTTTTCCCTTGAAGTCTCCCTCCTCGGGCCCCAAATAAGCCACCTCCTCACCTTGTCCCCCCTCTCCCACCACCTGCTGAGCTTTTCAAGCACAGCTTCTCGACCTGCGCCCTGCTCCTTACCACTGGCCAGGAGCTGGATGATCCTCCCTGCAGCCTCCCTTGCACTGCTATCAGGTTCAACCTGTTCAATTAGTGGTGCCCCAGGCGCTGCGGGTTCCAGCTTTCTCTTTCTGCTTCATTTAATTTGAACACACGCACCTCTCCCTCCTCCCCCCTGCTCGCTTTGAGGCCCGGGGCTGTGTGCTGTGAAAGGCGCAAGGCAGGGCATCACTTACACACCTGAAATCTGTTACAACAAGCCCAGCAGCCGTTTACAAGGAAGTCTTGGGCCTAGATGATGAGTTAGAAGGTCCTTTGCAAAGCCGCCCTTCTGGGGTAAAAAAAAAAAGTGTAGCTAAAGCCCATCCAGTGGTTTCCATTGCTTCTCAGGGGATTGGTTTTCTGCCTGCTTTCATCTTTTTTGGGGGAGGATAACCTTGCCCTGTGCACGCATGTTGAGCCAGCCAGCCGGGCATGTATACAAACAGCGTATGCATCGAGGGGAGGATTAGCTAAAACTGCTCGTTTGCTTTTTTCCTGGCTTCAGAGGGAAGCTGCTATTGAAAGACTTCACTTGCTTGCTTCCATGTGGAGAGGCTTGTCATGGGCACCGCTCTCACTCTGTCCTGGCGCTGGCATGGAGATGCCTGAAGAATATGCAGGATAGCTGGTCAAAAGCACAGATCTGACTTGCCCAACTGTCCAACCCCAGTGTTGAAGCCTCTGCTGGTGGGGTGCAGCCTGCAGAAGCCCTGTGCTCTCACCGAATGTGGAGTGAGCTCCCTGAAAAACCTCACAACACTGACAGGTTCTCCTCCCAGAAAACACCTACACCTGGACCCATGCAAATATGCAAACAGACAGATGTACACACTATATATATATATATGTGATATATATATGTGATGCACCTCCCTGGCATTGTTGGACAGAGAAGCAGACCCTGTGCCTTCATTGGACTCTCACACAGAGCTATGGAGAAGGCTGAGTCTCTGTGTTATCCCTCTGTGTGGGCAGCACTTTCAGAGCTGGCATGGCTGCTCCTCTCCTCCAGCCCTGTGACCAGCCCTGGAGATGGGACCTGTGACGCGGCAGCCGTCTGCCTCGTTATATCTGCCTTCCTCAACGAGGTCTTGGTTTGACAATGAATCTATCCGTTCAGCAGTAAGTATTTCTGCACTGCAACTGGCCTGTTTCACATCCCAGCTCTCTGCACCGAGAAGGTGAGGATTGCGAGAGTAAAGCTACAGAAATGATGGGCAGGGACCGCTGGCTCCAGCGTGAGGAGGGATGCTCTGCCTGCACGCAGTGTGTTGGTGCAGCAGTGCTCTTGCTGGGGGAAATCTGGGGTGTGGGGTGGGAAGAAGAGGCACCCATGCTTTGCATGAGCAACAGGACCTGACAGTGCGTGCTCTGCTGCCAGGGGCTGTGCTCTGCTGTGGGGTGTTCGGAGGCACCAGGCTGAAGGGGGTAACTTGGAGCATCTGAGCTGTGCAGCAATCCCCCACAAAGCTACAGCCCGCTGTGCTCCAGGATAAGTGAGAAATGAAACCTAGGGCTAAAAATAAGGAAAATAATCTCACCCATGAAATTGGACATTTGGGTACTGCCCAGTGTCAGCGGGAAGGGACTGAGGCTCCAGGGAGTGGCTAGTGGCTCCAGAACCGTTTCCCTGCCTGCAAGCCCAGCTGAGTGGAGGAGACACTTGGCAGTTCTCCGGACAGTCCTTTGCTGTCTGTCCAGTGGTTTACAGGGTGTTCGCTCTCGCTGCCTGGCTGGTTGGAATATTTCTGCCATGATAAACCTGCTGGTGATGCCAAAGCCAGTAATGGGTCAAAGCGCTACCAAAATCAGCACAGCCAGACCTGCTTTTGCTGTCAAAAGCTCTGGCTGCTGGGCTAGGACCAACAGAAGCAGCAACAGAAACAACGATGTGGTCATAAGAAAGTGACAGAAAGTCATTGAGCCTGTCAATTTGAGATGAAGATTTAAATATCCCTTCCTTTTGCTGAAGTCCCAGATGGAAATATTATACCAGTCTGTGTAAATCTCCTCCACTGCCACAACACCCAGCTGTCCTGCTCACATGGTGGCAATATATTGTAAAGCATAAAAGCTTGCACGTCTTTATTCTGTGCTAGGCAGCTTCTCCATGTGGTTTCTTAATGCTCCAGGAGTTTATTCTGCAACTTGCCATTTTTCCTACCCATCAACTTAACCAGTTGTTTGTTTGCTTATCCTACACACAGAGAAATATTTGGCCACACTATACTGCTGCAACAGTTTATCCCGAGCATCTCTTTGTTGTTTACCAGAACTCAGTGACTGGGTGGAACAAGAGTTCAGCCTGGTGACCGCTGCTTGGGAGCCCAAAGGAGGAGCTGAGTCGATGCAGATGCCATTCAAGGTCACCTTCCCCCTGTGAGTGGGTGTTAGTGATGCTTGCTCAGCATTTTGCAACAGACTCTTTCAGATGGGGAGCCACTGGAAGCCCCCCTCTGCACTGCAAGGAGAAGCACCGGCTGCTGCTGTGCAGAGCTATCCCCAGCAGGCAGCACAATATTTTGGTAGGGGTGAAGTCGATGAAGATTGTTAAGACAAATTTCAGTGCTGCCAACATCTTCTTACCTTTTTTTTTTTTTTAAAGAGTTCTGTATTGCCTTTTGTCTCAATCTTTTGCAACCTTCAAACGCTGCCTCAAACCTGTTTCAGCTGCTTTCTGTTTTGAAACGGCAAGAAGACAACCATAAAGCTCTCTATAATCTATCTGTCTCACCTCGGTGACTCAGTCTGAAATGCCACGGGCCGCAGCAGTGGCTCTGCAGTCCCTGAGGGGGGGTCGGAGCAAGGGCCAGGCAGGAGCAGATGGGAGCAAGGGGTGCTCCCGGAGGCTCACCCCCATCTGCCCGGCGCCTGGTGGGAGCAATGGGTAGGAATGTGCACCCAAGTGAGCAGATTTGAAAGACAATAAAAGCAGGAACTTTGATGATGATGATTTTTTTAATTTTATTTTTGCAAATCCTTCATTTGGCTATAGATACTTCTCCAGAAGGTGGTACAGCCAGCTACCTAATTTGTCATGCATGTTACCATTAAAAAGGCATGCTTTGAAGAAAAGAGGCTGTGCTTATTCCATTGACCCTGTGCTATCTCTTTATGAACATCACTGAAAGATTTCTATGGTTGAGATGGGTAACAAAGACAAGTGAAAGGCTCTGTAGAGCCACAACTGGGATTTTTCATGCTCCAGGGAGAGACGAGCATCCCAAATCCTTCCCCCCCCCCCCCCCCCCCCGAGTCCCCGAGGGCTTTGGTTGAAGCTGTCCTGCTTGTTCTCCCCTCCTTCTCCTCTCTTTCACTCAGGACAACCCATGCTGGAGTTCTCAGAGCTGGAGAATGAGTGGGAGAAGGAGATGCTGGTACAGCGGTGGAGGGGAAGCAGGGGGTGGGTGGGCAAGCTAGGGAGTGGGGGCTGGAGGAAGAGAAGATGAGGAAGGGCAGGAGTGATGAGGAGGAAGCAGCAGAGTGAGTGCACAGCCAGCCAGAGCAGAAGGGTGGAAGGGGTCCAGTGGGTGAGGTGGGGGACTGCGGCAAAGCGGAGGGGACCGGGAGCAACCTCTTCCACATGAAAGCGGCTTTTGAGATGGAAATGGTGGGGTCAGCAGCAGCCCTCGGACAATGGCCCCCTTTGCTCAGCTCCCCGTCGGCCACAAAGAAACCGGGGAACGCTGCTGGAGCAGCCCCTCTCCAGTGTCCCCGGCCAGGGGCAGAGCCAGGGGCCGGGTCCTGCCCGGGCTCCCTGCTGCTTCACAGGCTGCAGCCGGGCTTGTCGCCCAGGGCCCGCGGGGCACGAAAACCGTCTGGAAGCATGCTAGCGAGATGGGGGGAGGGGAAAAGAAGAAAAAAAAAGGGAGAGAGAGAAAAGCCAAAAGATTTCAACACAAATAATCTTCAAGGAGTGTTCTGTAAACAAAACGGAGGGCATCATGCCAGGAGCACCTGCCTCTCCGCATTGACATTAATTGTTTGGGGAAGGAGATGAAAAAAACCCTCCTCTTGCCGCGTGTGCGGCCGTGTGCCCGTGCCCGGACAGTTGCACACCCGGGTGCAGATGCTGGCACGATGCTGCTGGGCCAGTGAGCTGGCATGGGGCGCGTGAGCACATCTGTAGGTGCTGCAGCAAAGCCAGCCCTCACTCCCAAACCCGTTGGGTACCAGTCCTACATCCGCTTTGCCTTCCCCCCCTGCGTCATTCCTGGGCGATGCACAAGGACCTACATGCTTCCTAAAGCTCTTGGCGGTTTAAGCCTCTCAGTGTCTTGTGTCAGCCTTGGTTCTCGCTATTGTTTTCTCTCCATGTACCGTGTGGGATCATTGCCGGGTGCTGCCAGGTTCCCGACCTTGCGGCTCTCCTGCATCGCCAACTTCCTCGGGCACAAGTTTTGTCCTGTTCCAGGGGTGGGTATAAAGGAGCTGGAAGGCTCCTGCACCCACACAAGCAGTGGGGAAGGATTAGACCATGCATGAACAAGTCCCTAATCATCCGGTTTGGCAATCTCCCGGTGAGCCACCTCACCCCTCCCTGTGGGGAGTTACTCTCTGGGTCTCAAGCGTGTGGCACTCTGGCAAGCAGCACCAGTGCTTGCAGGGGCTGAGCAGGGGGTGATGCTGCGGCAGCCTTGGTGCCAATTCCCTCTCTCCTTCCCAGCCCAAATCCTGGCCATCCTCAGCCGAATAGATCTCCACCTCTCATGAGCATGGCTCCAGGGACCTAAAGCACTGACACGCCAGTGCACACAGTTTAGGTTGAGACCCTGAGGGTACCAGTTGGCACAGTGTCTCCAAGCAACAATAATCGGGGAGCTGCTTCTTCCCTTTCAGCCCTGAAGAACATCAAGGCATGCTGGTTACGTGACAACAGTAGGGATGCGGGTGGGCTGGATGTGATGCAAATACGGACGAGACACAAGCCTGAATCCTTGTCCTGTGCTTGGAGTGTAACTGAGGCTGCTGGAGCTGCCCCCAGGGCACCTCCTGTCTCCCTGCTTACACAAGTAACACTTGCCTGAGGCAGACAGCAGGCCCAAGCAAAGCAAAGGAGAAATCATCTGCTGGTGCTGATGGATTTGTTAACTGATGTAAAAGGTACAGTGGTTTAATCTGAACACCATGGGGCTGATTACAACTTGTTAATAGCCTTCCTGGCTATTCCATTCAGAGATCTTCCTACAGATGCAGCAACGGGCCAGCAGCTAATGCCTGTTTGCTGTTCTACCTTGGAGCTGGCCTGCATGACCGAATTTTGCAGACATTGCTCAATCACCATGAAACAGCACATCAAAACCACTGCATTTGCTCATCTTACGCATGCAGAAGGGTCTGGGTAGCCTGCGTCACTGGGGGCGGCTAACCGTCCAAAACGTCTGGTTTGACAACTTGACCAGCCAAGGCCCCGTGGTGGGGAACAGGTCTTGTAGTGCTTCCTCAGGGAAGGGAAACGTGCAGCAAAAAATTGCATTTCTGGTGGCATCACCCACCTTAAACTAGGGTTATGTGGGTGCAGCAGAGCTCAGGGCACAGTGCAGCACTGTCGGTGTTACATTAGTCTGGGGTTTCAGCATTGATCAGGTCTCCAAAGCTAGAAGAGAGCTGCTGGAAGAAAGCACTGCTGAAATCAAATGTTTCTTGTCCCTTGCTTGGACATTTTATGCCCAAGCTCTCAGTTTTCTCTCTCCAATTGTCTCCTCTTGATAAACACCCATCCTTACTTGGGACACTGTAAGACATCACTTTCTTGGCCTGCTCCTCAGTCTGCCTTAACTTTCTTCTCTCCTGCCTAGTGTCCTCTTCTATGCATCCTAAAAGCACCTCTCCCTGCCCCATTGCTCATCTTTCAGAGATGGTTGTCCTACCCTGCATGCTAGCACTATATGCTCCCCAGTGAATTGCATGTCCCCAAGCCACCAGAGACCATGCTCAGGGCTCCCAGCTGACAGCAGGGACCCATGCAGAGCTTTGAGTCCCCCGAAGGCTGGGGAGACCTGCAGATTGGTGGGGGGGCAAAGGGGGGAAGAAAGGCTGCCTGCAGCCAATGCCTTCTTCCCCCCATCCCGCCCGCTCCCAGTTTAACCATTAACAGGCTGGCTGGCCCCGCCGAGACAATGGTCTGTTTGTTTAGCACGGAGGGAGCTTGTATCGGGGGCCTGGCAGATTTATCAAAGCGGAGTGATTAGCTCTATTAGAGAAGGGATTTGTGTAAACAAAAAGACAGGTGCAATGAGACGATTCCAGCTGGCAAAGGCTTCACAGAGCTTGAAGCATTTCAGTGGCAATAAAACTTCTTCCAGGAAACACGAGTCAGACCAGAGAGCGCGTGTGTGTTTTTAACTTACTCAGCTGGCCCTCCTGAGCGCTGGCCCTCCTGACCGATCATCCTCCCCAACCCAGGTGAGGGGATGTGGCTTCATCTCTCACTGCTCTGCAGGCTTTGTCGGTTCCCTCCATCCCAGGCAGGAGGAGGATGGGTTGCAACACTAGTGCACAGTAGCAGGAGTTCTTCACTGGGCATGTGCCACTTGTCACCCCCAAAACCACATGATGAACTCAACTTTGTAGCAGAAAGGCTAAACCCCATCTTGCTGTTCTTCATGCAGTTCTTCCTTCCTTCATGCAGGGAGGTCCTCTCCATCCTCACCCCAGCTGCATACTTCTGGAGTGATGCTGGACCACCACGGTCCTATCACTCATCAGCCAAGATGGCTTTTCCTTCACCTGTGTGACATGCCTTGTTAGAAGCCCAATGTCAACCTCTGCAAGAAGGGATGAAAGCTGAACCCCAAGAATACTCAGACCTTGACTTATCTTGAGAGCTTTCTTTGAAAGTAGAAAGACAAAGCCTTATTGACAGCACAGACACCATAAGCTAATCATTCAGAACATCTTCTTCCACTGCATTTACAAATTTACTGTAATAATTAACTGCTCTGTGAAATTGTTACTCAGTTTAGACTACACTGTGACCAGAATAAGCATCCTTTTTATCCCCATGGCCAACGTGGATAAGGCTTACTCACAAGAAATGCTTCAAAGCAGTGCTTGCAGCTCTTCCAGGCCAGCATGGTGGAGCAGGAGCTGAAATTTTGATTATGAAAGGTTCTGCGAGCAAAGCAAATCAAAGAAACAAGAGGAACCTCACCATTAGCCAAGAATACAGCTCTGTTTTCTGCTCCCAGTACTACCCATGTCCTTAAAGGATCTCTTCAAAGGAGCCGTACTGATGCAGTAACATTTCACTGAGTGTACCGTGGATGAGAATGTCCGGCTAAGTATGCATTAGCAGTGCTGACCAAGGGCTGGGTTTGCGAGCTGATTCAGGCCCATATGGCAGCTGAGCACCTACTGAGCTTTTCAGAAGCCTAACAGATTATAATCTACATTTTTAGGTACTGACTTGTCTGTGTCTTTAAGCACCCAAGTCAACACTTCAGCCCTTAAACCTCCTCTGAAGGCTCCAAAGGCTTCTAAAGCTTTGTCGTGTGTGCATGTAAATACATAAAGTTTCCTGTATGACTCAGTTTTAGAATTTTAAGAAGTCCTTTAAAACAGTTTCCCTGCAATTAACTCCAAACCCGGGCATTTTTCCGTTGCACGCGTGTCCTGCTGAGCTAAGGGGGAGGTGGGTACACCCAGTGCAGGGGGCCAGGCGGGCGGCAGCGCTGCCTGTGTGGCTGCAGATTCAGTCCTGCTCCCTCCTTGTGGCACTGAAGGAAATGCCCCAGCAACTCGATTAGGCTGGTGCAATTTGGTGGGTGAAAACTCATTAAAGCTGCTGTATAATAAATGTGCTTGAACCCTCCCAATGGGGTAGTTTCAGAAAAAGCCTGTGCTTGCCCTGGTGCCTAGTGAAAAATCCAGCCTCGCTGGTGTCTCCTGAGACCTCTTCTGCACTGGTGTACCAAAGGTCCGAAGCAAGGTGCCACACCACACCGCTGAACTACTGCAGGACTTTTGGGACTTCATTCCACCTTCCCATGCCTTGGTTTACTTTTTTTTTTTTTTTTTACCTTAATACCAACAGGGATGATGGGGTTGATCTCTGCTTGAAAAGTAGCTGGAGAGCGTGCTCTGTAAAGAGATTTCATGAGGCATGGCTCTGCTTACTGCTGGCCACACTCGTAGCTGCATTCTTTGGCTGTCTGGAGGTAGCATTTATCACCAAAGACAGCTATAAAATAAAGCCCTGGGGATATGTTTTCAACAGGTGCCTCAGATTTTGTCTGAAGATGTGAAATTGCACACATCTCAGAAGAGAGCTGTGCAGAAGGCCAGGCCCCATGCACACACTGCCTGCATTGCTTGAGCACTACATGTTTGGACTGCCCAAAGTCTGGTGCCAGCTAAAGTTGCCCCTTCATAGTCCAGCTTCTTTCTGATCCATAAAGTTTTGCTCAAGTTACTTTAGGAAGAGTTCCAGTGGCTCTCTCACTGCTTTTGGGTCTCTGTTGCACTTGTATGGATGACTTGCTTGTTTGGGTCCCTGGATAAGAATGATCATTATTTGTCCTGCTGCATTTCCACCCCGCTAATGGCGACCTGCTAAATCTCGCTCCACGCTATTTCTCTGTTTATGTGATATAATAATGGCATCAGTGCTAGAAACAACTCTTTCAGCCTAGACAGATCTCAGCATGTGGTTTCCCTCTGCCAGGTCTGCAGTGCTGCCTTGTGCACCTTCCTTCATGCTACTAGTTTCACCATCCCTGAGTGTCGATGTCCTCTCTCCTTCTCCCTTTCCACCTTGCTGTGCTGTGACCATTTGCTGTTGTTCATCTCAGCTGAAAACCAAATGGAGAGTAAAGGTGTGTGTTGGGGGGGAAATCAGAGGTTCAGGCAGTGCGAGCAAATCTGACATCAAACCAAAGCAAGATCTAAGAAGATCCATGGTGCTCATGCTTTCCACCCAGCAAACAAACCTCTCTCCTGCTTATAGCTTGGATATTTCTTGTAGGAGTGTTTCTGTTTTACCAGTATCACATAATTTGCATTGTCAACGAGGAGGGCCAGTTCCACTTTGTTTTGGCGTTGTGTCACGCTGTTAAAAACACAAAGCCCTGAGGTTCTGATCCTGCATCAGTCTTCAAGGGACAGAGCACATTTCACCCATTAATATGAAAGCATCAGTTATCTTCTGCATTGAAATGGCAAAATAGATCCATCAGCATGACAGAACTATCTGAAGGATCTTCATTTTTGCCTCCTCCCCAAGGGTCAAACAATAGAGATCGTCGAGATCAGGAAAAAAAACGGGCTCATGAAAATTCATGCAATTATTTTTTGGCAAGTCATCACTACCATTTTGCTTTTGGGTCAGGAGGATGTACAAATTCTATTGGTTGGGTAGAGAGTCTGTGAACGTGGGCTCCCAGCTGCATTGCACACCCCACCAAGGAGTCTGAGCACAACACATCACGGTGAAGAATGGCACACCTGTGATTTCCCCCGGTCTGCACTCCTTCTGCCCTACGCTTTGCCAAGGGGGTCTTTTGTTGCACCATGAGTCAAAACCTTAGTTTGCACAGAGGCAGGAAGTGAACGGGAGGAGAAGGCAAATGAGATTCTCTCTCTATGGCTTCTCAACAGAAAGGTTCGAGTCTACTCTGCCATGTAAACAAATCCATGCAAATGCTGGGTGTTGGCCGTGCCCGATGGCGGCTGTTTCATAGAAGGACAAGGTGCTGTTTGCTGAAATGTGCAATGCCACCTGTACATTATAACCCACTGGTGACCCACTGGCGTCTCCAAGAGTTGCAAAGCACGTGAAAAAGTGCATTGCCTGGATGTCACAGGTCACAGTGCTTGGATGGAAGGACAATGGGAATCCTGTGTGTGGTCCTGGAGGTGAGTCACGGCTGACATCACTCTGGGTGGACCTGGGCTAGCTGAAAAGATGCCAGTGGCTGCTTGCAGCCTGTGCTTGATATACACTAATGTAACATACAGGTGGGTCATGTCTTATTCTGAGTGCAACTCACACTGCTCTCTCCATCTCTCTGTTCCCTCAAGGGATATATTTTTGGCAGCCTGTGGTTGAGGTTGAGACTGTAGCCACACAGGGCGGGAGACAGGACTGTGGACCACACTGGTCTCTCACCACGGTCAGAGGGCTCCCAGCCTAGGATGTCCCTCAGTCTAGGGCAGCCCTGCTGCAATGTGTCACACGTTGCACCAGCAAAGCAGTGATGTTTCTAGAAATGGAGCAGTGCAAACCTGCAGATGCCTTATTTCTGGGTGCCCTGTTCCTATTTTAGCCCTCCTTAGGTGAGAGCAAACAACAAAGTGGAGCCTGAGCCTGATGCAGCTTCTCTCCTTGTAAGCCACCCCGGTGCTTCCCAGCAGCACGGAAAGGCAGCAAGGCTCCCAGAGCCCTGCAGACCTCTCGTCAGGAATATATACTTTTGTGGAGAGGTACAATTCTTCCTGTTTGGTAAGTGCTCTTCAGAGCAAATTAGAGCTTGTGGACACCCGCAGAAATCCCTGGGAGGGTGGAAAAAGAGCTGCCACCCGACCTCCTGCTACTTGGGATTAATTTGTGCTTTGTGGCAAGTTTTCCTGACAGAGCGACGGTGGCTCCGGGGATTCATCCTGCGCTTGCTAAGCCGCCGGCTGGCCCCCGCCACACTCGTCCTGCAGGCAGAGCTGCTACCCAGCAGAAGGCCCATCCCCTGGTTGCTCCATGGCCCCCAGACCTGGGTGTCCATCAGAAAGGATCAGCTGTGATGGGCTGTGGGCGGGTAGCACATCAAATTAATACCTCTCTCTTCACTGCCTCGCAGGGGTGAGTGTTTCCTACATCCTAATGATGCCATCAAGAAAACAAGCCTAGCAATACCAAGAATAACACACAATAGCGATGCTTAAGGGAGAACCAACAGTGTGGCTCATGTGTCACTGCAGGCTGTGAGAGCCCTTCAAGGACACCCCTAGACCTCAGCCGCCCCCCAGGGACATTTGTGGTCCTCCTTCTGGGAGGACAGTCTGGGTCCCAAGGGCACCAGCACAGCACCTTTGTGATACAGAGGTGTTGGGCTGCTCTGAAACTCTCCTGTCAGGCACTCGACACCTTTAGGGGCCATGGGAAGACCTGCTCAAACAATGATGATTAGGAAGAAAGACTTTAAAAAGATTTTAGCACGTGGAAAGACACAGATATTGCCACTTATTAGGGATATCCAAGCAGCTTTGCTTTGTCCTTACCATCAGCAGCCAGCCTATAGAGACAGGTATGTGACAGAAGAGGAGCACTGCAGGTTGGTGACCCAATCTGTGATGGAGGGGTAATATACCTTGTGCCTGAGCACAGCATAGAGCCTGCCAGTGCAGCAGAACACAGCTTCTATTTAAAGAGGCCATGTTCCTGAGTTTCTCATCTGTGCAATGAAATCTCAATTATACTCATCACTTGATGCAGGTATTGGACTGGGAAGCCAAAGCTAATATGTGAAGGTGGTGGCTCTGGGGCTGATGGCCACGGGGGAAGAGAATGGCAGGGTCCTGCTGCTCAACAGCGATGGGGACAGTGGCAACACAGCTCAGATCCTGTGGGTGTAAAGGTATCTGGGTGAAGTGATGACCTTTCCTTTCCTGAGGCAGAAGCCAGCCTCTCCTTGATGCAGCATAAGAGTTTGGCCAGCTCCCTCATACTCAGTACCTCAGAAATCTCTGTGGGCCCTTCCACCTCTAACCTTCCATGAATGGCTGTGAGCCCTTCTCAAGCTGCTGATGGCTTACCAGCCTTATTTTATTTTTTTTTTCTTCATTTAATTTCATTTCATTTCAGGCAGCTCCCCTGTGGTTTGGCAGTATCTGCAGTGAACCCTGCTCAATCTGGGGGCGAGGGGGGGCGGGGTGTCCTGTCTGTTGAAGGCTTTGCTGGGCACCAGCTCCATGCTGCCAGTGGAGCATTCCTCATCCACCCTTTCCACAGAGGTGTGCAAGCCTTTTGTTACCTGCCAGGGAAGCGGGAGGAACAGGATTGCTCAATTAACATATATGTACCTTGGCAGGGCACCAGCCCGAATCACTGGCTCCACCCTGCCTTCCCTTCCCCGTAGCCATATCGCTTCCCCCCTCCTTCTTTGACATACCATTCCTCCTCGCTATCTAGGCTAATCTTCATCAGTCATTGCCCTGATGCTCTCCTGCTCTGACATGCTCTGAGTTTCAGTACAATTCCTGCGGCAGGTCGTGTCACGTCCTCTCACGCCGGCTGCTTTACATGGATCCCTGCTGAGGCACCGCACAGCCTTGAGCAAGACTTCTTCTGCTCACAGTAATTTGGGGTGTCTTTCTTTATTGCTGGCTGCTCAGCTCCCTGGGAGGAGGAGCCGGGGCTTTCGGTTTGCTTTGGAGAGCTGGCTAAAACGTGGCGCAGGGCTGAAACCAGCCAGCATGTTCCAGCTTGAGCTCCTCCTGCTCATGTGATTTAGACACCGAAGGATGCAGATTTGTTATTTCTGGAATGTCAGAGAGTTTCACTTGGGTTTTTTTTTTTGTTTGTTTTCTAGAAGGGCCCAACTGATGCCCTGTTTCTGGCCAGCACACCGTGCTCTTCTGAGCAAAAGGGGTTGGCTGCTGCAGCGCTGTCTGCCACAGCTCTGCTGCTGTGGGGGGTACATCACCTCCCTCACCAGCCCTGTGCAGGGACAGTGAGTGGGGCTCCAGCAAAGGAAGGAACTGATCTGTGCCGTTTGTTCATCCCTGCGCTTCCCGTCCTGTCCTGCCCTGTGCTTCCGTGCTCGCCTCAATACTGTCCTCGACTCCTCCAGGCCATACCAACCCCTTTTCCCATCCCTCACTTGTGCTCTCTGTTTCTGTACATCCTTCCCTGTTTGCTTCATATCTTCATGAGGTTGTGCTTTATCATGTTAGATGACACCTTGTCTCATGGCCTTGCAACTCAGTTGCACAAGCCTCAGCAGGGCATATAAAGAGGTGCCACTCTTTTTTGGTAAGTGGTCTAAGACCTTCTCCCTGTCCACTCAAGCCACTTCTTGCTGACGGAGGTGAGTTATGCAGAGCACCAAACAGTGCATTGCACTGTGAGATTGATAGCAGGGAAAAAAATTGGTATTTTTGGTTGTGCAGGTGAAGTTATGCTGTATGAGAAGCCTCCCAGGTCTGGAGGACACAGAGGTGAACCATCTTTCAGTGGGAGCAGTGAGAGCAAATCAGGAGGCTCACCAAAACCAGACAGCTGTCCTGCATCCACGATTGCCCTGGCTCTAGGTTAACATGCAAAAGAGATCGTGCTACCTTCGTGTTTACATCTGGTATCGCTTCCTTGGGCAAGTCCAGGGCTGGGCAGTGCTCGGTGTGACAGGCTGTGATCTGTGGTCTCTGTGCTTTGTTATGTAGCGGTTACCGGGCAGAGCGCTTTGAGTACTAACAACGTGTTTGCATGTTATCTTTTGCCCTAAGTAATTGCAATGGACCTCAGACCAGGCAGGGCAAGAGAAGGCTGCCCCAGAGAGAGGACATGCTGCATGGGGAGAGGTGCAGCCATGGAGATGGGGACCTGTCCTTACCCTTGAGTAAGTTCTCAAAGGATGTTTGGAGCCAGGATGAGAAAAAAAATCAAACCAAGTTATTAATATAACAAATCGTATCAGCCCCACTTTAAATTTCGAGGTGGTTCTTTCTTGGTGGTGTCACCACTGCTGGGCAGTGAATAAACTTCTGCAGACACCAGAAATCCTCCTTCACAAAGGACTTTGAATTTCCCAATTTTTTCCCCTCTCTGACCTGGAGCCATTCTCCCTGTGATCCTTTTAGCTCATCTGAAACCTTCCACATTTGCTCTCTAAAGAGCATGGTATCTCACCAATGACATGTAACACTCATCCCAAAGAAGGTGGAGCAGACCCTGAGCATTGGGGCCACAGGCTGTCTCACCTGCTCCATCAGGGGATGAAAGGTGCAGAGCAAGGAGGGAGGGGACACCCCATCCCTGATGGGCAGTCATTTTGTGCCTTCCCCCCATTATTTCCACCCCAGCGAGCAGCAGTTACTATTATTTTAATTAACAAGAAATAAGGAAGAAGGAAGTTCTGAATCCAGGAATATAAAAATGCTTGGCCAAAAAGCAGAAAAGAGAGTGAAATGAGTTCAAGGAACTAATTTCCTTTCACAGTGACAGCTTTATCCCCTCCTGAAAAGAAAAGGGCAAGAGCGAAACATGCCCAGTGCAACCACTAAACAGCTAAAAAAGCCAACAAAAATTGGTTGCTTAACAGCTGATCTTCAAATAAAGGTGGAACAGAGTCGTGCTTGTTGCAGGCCTGCTCCCCTATCTTTGCTAACAATGACTAAGATGTTTGTCATGTGCTAATCCCAGAGCAAGTTACTGCTCTGCATGAGCAGTGATGACCCTAAATCTGGTGGTACTTCATGGTGGTGTCTTTAGACCTGCAGTTCCAAACTTAGGTTAAGTTTTTGCTTAGGTTCACTGGACCAGCCCTGAAGATCTCCTGGAACCTGCATCCAGCCTGGGCTGTAGTCCTGATGACAAGACACCCGTCGAATTCCACTCCCCTTGTGCCTGCCTGGGCAAGGGGCAGCTAGGCTCTGCCCTGGGGTCTCTGCTCCCCCTCCCTATGAAAGTGGCCACTGCTTGGCCCCTAAGAGGATGGGGAGGAGGAAGGCATTAGGCAAATATCCCCAACTTCTTAAGATTCCTGCTTAATGAGCACATTTGCTCAGTACCACAGTTTTGCCCTATATCAGTAATCTTATCAGGCTGAGCCTGCCTCTGCCACCTGCAAGCAGAGATATCAGAGGGGGGGGGGGGCCATAAACCAGTTTGTTTTAAGTTCCTAGGCGCTAAAGTCAAGAACGAGTTTCAAAGTGAACTTATCGTTTTATTTTTGTCATAAAAAAGAAAAAAAAGAAATGGGATAAAACAGGACCGGCTTGCTTTATGATTCACTGATTGCGGATGTTTCCTGTTGGGTGCTCGGGGTGCTTGGCTTTCTGTTTGCCACTACTGAAAGGCGACAGCGCTTGGCACCCTCTCGGGCACATGTCGTGCGAGTGCTGAGCCACCGAGCCTTGCACGCTGCTTCCCCGGGCGCTGCCAAGTGCTACGGCTGCACCTCTCTACGTGCCGGCGTGCGCGCAGAGGGACCTGCGGATCTGTACTCCGGCGAAAACCGTGTTTCCACAAGGAGTCGTAGGGAGGTCGCAGAGGAAAACAAGGTGTGGTAACCTGTAACTGCCCGCTGCCACTTCAAGTGGGTTTTTAAGACTGCTCAGACGTCTTACTCATACCAGGTCTGGCTGTATCTTGACCAGTGAGCTGGCGGAGGATTACACTTGACCTCAGCCGTGGGCTCATCCAGCCCTGTGGCCTGGGAGCCCAGGCACCGTCCAACAGTTCGGTGCTGGCCCACTCCTGATTGCATTTGTCTTTGAGCCTGACACAGGCTTTATCACATCCAGGCACAAGCCAATACACGGGACTATCTTCATCATTAAATAATAGAAAAAAACCCCATAAATGCCTTATTTCTGCAAAAATATTACACTTCTGTAAAACTTGGGGTGTTTGAGAGTAATTGACCAATTCCATCATCCCTTAAACAAATGGAAAGTCTGCTCTTTTTAAGATAGCTTTGAAGCCCCGTTCCTTTTTCAAGTGTTTAGTTGCATCAAACATCCCAGAGACACGGAGTGATAGAAATCCCAGAGAAGGTAGATGCTGGACACAGCACTGGTGACATGAAAAATGTTGATTTACCTCTCTTGACTGTTTATCTTGTGAATACCGACAGCATCACATCCAGGTATTGCCCACCTCCCTCATTAAGCACCCCATGCCTGTCTCGGAGCGTAGATACATGGTATGTGGGAACTGTGTGTGTTCCCAGGCATTTGTTTGGCTGAGAAGCGAAGCTGAGCATCCCCCAGCAGAGCAACACAGCGTGCCTTTGTGCCTGGCTCGTTGCCATCGTGGGCATCTCGGTCTGCGTGAGCACAAAACCTCATGTGTTTTAAGGTCTTTAGTGGGGTCTGCCTGAGGATGAGCAGTGGTAGGGGCATGCAAAGCTGGGTGATGAAGCAAGGAGGGGATTTTCAGTACCCAGCCCTAACTGTTGGCTGGTGCCTCTGCCCAGACAGGCATGCTGGTGCTGAGCTGTCGGGCTGCAGGTATGCTGGAGCACCTGAAACCCCATGGCAGAAGTTGCTGATGTAGGTCAGGATGAGGGAAGCCAGCCTGATTTTGGAGACAGGGAAGGAGCCTTTGCAGGGATGGTTGTGAGCTCCACCATTGCATGGGCTCAGGTCTGGGAACAAACCCATCAATCAGATGAACATGCTGCTGAACACATCTGAGTTGCCCTCTCAGGACCAAGACCTGTATCCAAATGCCCTCTCACTGCTATACTTAAAGGGGAAAATAAAAACCTTGAGACAGAAAAATGTGAGGCTCTAAGCGTTGTTTTTCTCCCTCTTTCTCCTTTACTGAACCATGAGGATGTGGGGTAGCTGGAGGCGTAGCTTGCTCAGGATCTGTCAGCTCCCCTGCCCTACCCTGTGCTTTAAACAGGACAAACAGGTTATAACATTAAAGTTTCAAAACCTGTTGGTGGGGGGGGTGTGTGTGTTCCTTGCACGGGAGAGGTTAATGCAGGGGCACTTCAGGCCCCTGGAGAAGGGGAGGGGATGCTTTCAGGTTTGAAATGCAGACACAACTTTTTGAGAATCGGAGCTGGCTCAGAAGAAAACCAAACCTGCTCTCTCCACCCACCTCTCTCCTCCAGCCGCTCCGCAGAGCGCTGCACCTTGGCAGGCCGAGCCTCAAAAACACATCGCCCTGGGCGAGGCTGTATCTCAACCTGATCCAAGCAGCTCTGGCTGGTGCAGCTACTGTCAGCCCCGGGCCAGGCTTCACGCACCCTGTTGGGGAGTGACTGGGCATCCAGATGCCAAACAGCTGCAGGGAGAAGCTGCCCTCCCTTCCCTGAGCGCCACCTGAAAAAGCCCGATACTACCCCAAGATGGATAGCCTTATGGAGCCTATGGAGGTGCTGCCTGTCAGGTCTCTATGCCATTCCCACCATCACGGTGGAAGTAATGCTGGAAGCTAATGGGAACAACTGGGGTTTGGTTTTATTACCCCAACTGTGTGTTGATGTGGGAGGGCTACAAGCAAGCCCCTGGGCTGTGAGATGAGGGGCTTTGATGGGACCAAGGGGAAAGTTCGTGACCTGGGAGGCAGGGAGGAAAGCTCTTGCCCCTGGGCATAGGATCTCTTCTCCCTTCTGCCCCAAGGACCTTGCACAACCAGCAGTTTGTGCAGGGTGAGAGAAAGGAAAACTGCTTTTTGGCTGCCCCATGGCCTGGGGAGCCCTTCTTCTTGTGCCCTTCCCTCCTCACTGTGGAGGCTGGAGCATGGAAGAGAGCGGGGAGCACAAATTCAGGCTGTCCCTATGGCCCTAGGCCAGCACCCATTACTGTAGTAGAAAGTACAAGCAGGAGCTGGGTGCCAAAGCACCTCTCTGCAGGTTGCATAGCTGTGCCCAATCCAGCAACCCCAGAGCAATCCACAAAAGAAGCATGTTCTCGCTAGAAGATAAGAAAAGCCTTGGACAGCTTGAAAAGTTGCTCACTGAACCACAGATTGGGCAACATACCTACGAGCTGCTGTAATGGGACGGACCTTTTGGGGGTCCTAAAGACCCTCTAACAGACACCCCGGGAACAGCAGCGTCCAGGCAGCCAGCTGGTGTTAGCACAGGGCCAGCAGCTCAGGATCTGTCTGTGAGCCAGAGAGAGGGAGAAAGCAGCTTTTTGGGACAAAAGTAACCGTGCACTAAGCATACACATTCTGCAGGCTGCGAGAACTACTGCTTACACTCTAGCAGCACTCACACTGCAATTTGTTTCCTTAAAACTTCTAGAAGATTTCCTGTGGGATTTAATGTATAATTTTACAAGCCAATATGAAGTTTCGACCGGTTTACGGTGCAAGGGTGCCTGGCATCAGGAAAGTAGCTGCTGTGCATGGTCCCAGGGCTATCTGGTACTGAGGGCATGTGCCGTAGATTGGGAAACCCCCAGGAACTCCTAACATGAGCCCCAGAGGCTGGACAGGCTGGACACAGACCTGGGATCCCTCCCAGCTCTGACACAACTCCAGCGTGTCACCTCCTATGCTCAGTGGCTAAAGAGCATCCTTCGTCAAGAGATGGTGTGGTGGGGAGGGAAGTGCTGTGTGTGGGTGTCTCTCAGCTCAGCACAGCCATCCCTGGGCATGAGGTGCTGTGCTGAGCTGAGCATCCTGAGCGGCCCCAGCTGCTCTCAGATCGCGGCAGTGGAAAGGGCAAGCAGAGAGAAAGCTCCCACCTCGCTCGAGCTCCCCTCACTGCCCGTGCCCCCAGGCTGACGGGTCCCCAGGCCCCGTGATGGTGACACCCTGACATTTCCTCTTCTCCTTAGGTCTCCAAGTGTCACTTCTCAGCACAGCCAAGATGCTGCCAAGCTCCCTGTCCCCCACGGTGCTCTGGAGTGCACCCACCAAAGCCGCTGCACCCGACGGGAGAGAGGGAAAGGGGGGCAGAGTGGGGGTGTGATGACAGTGGCTGGGAGCCACCTGCAAGTGGATCAGGATTTCACTCCCAGACATTGTGGGAACTTCCTTGTGGAATAAATTATTTCTTCTAGGTTATGAAGCCCTCCAGTGTCAAGCTGTCATTTTTGCTCTTTTAATTGTATTTTGTGCCTGTGCTGCTCTCTAGGCAAGTCTGCAAGCTGCTTCCAAGCTCTCTCAGCACTTAACCATTTGCAGCCAGAAAGACATGCTGAGACAAATTTCTCCCTGCTGCAGGATGGATCCTTCCCCCCACTTTCACCTCTCTTTCAGAGGCTGTTGGAGCTAGTGGTAGACTTGCAGTTTTGATGCAGCAATATCTTCGTGAAGGAGCAGGGAGAACATCTGGAGAAGACAGGCAGTATTCAAGGAAACACCCTTGTCACTCCTGGTTTAGGTCAGATCTAGGGTCAAGGGAAGTGAAAACTAAATATTCCCAAATCTTTGCTATTCTTGGCAGCTCTCCAAAGGGAGACAAAGGAGTGAAATGGTAATGTGGAATAGAAAGCTAAAATGGATTCAGTAACATGCATTTTCTGTTTGGCAGGTAGCAGGAACCAGAAGCCCAAAGAAGAGGTGTCCAGCTCCAGGCATCCCTGTGCTCCTTCAGCTCGGTTTGCTATTGTGCAAGTTGTAATTGCCAACAGAACTTCCTGAAGTCTGCCCAGAGATCATCTAACCTGGATGCATGAGGACTGGGAGCATCCCTACAAGCCTAGAGGCAGGATGCTGGTTTAACTCAAAAGATGCTTTTACATACAGCAACTGCTCGAGCAATCTCCAAAAGTGGCACTCAACGGCCTTGGAACATTTGCAAGTGCCAGGGACATCCCACCAAAGAGACATTTTTAAATGCTGGCAGCACTGCCTCTTTCTGTATGAAGAGCAGGCTAAGGAGGTGGCCCTACTGCCCTAGCCTTTTGGGCAAGTGAGCAGCTGGCAGGGCAGCAGAGGAGCCCTCCACTTTGTATATCCACAGGGACCCTTGTGGAAGCAGGGGGAAGTTCCTCTGGAGCTGAGGGGAAGCAGAGCATCCCACAGCAGCGATGTCCACACTAACCTGTTTGTATGCTGCAGAAAGAGAGATCCCAGGGACTTCCAGGGAGCTGCTGGAGTGCCTGCAAGAGATTTGGTGGGATTTATACCTTCCCCACCTTCCCCTTGCTCTCACCCTACTTGTCTTTCAGCTGCAGCTCTTCTCTGAAGTGAGGCCTCTGCAACAGGACACCTCTGAAGTAAGAGGTCTCACAGCATCTCCCTGTCAAAGTTCTGTCTGCTGGCTGTAACAGCAGTGACATTTAATGCTCCCTACCCTTGTAAAGACAAGAGCTTTGGGTTTCAACCGGTGGGTGTATGTACTATAAGCAGGGGCAGATGGTGAGGCTGTGGATATCGCTCGGGTATCAAGAGAAAAGTGGTGTACTGGTGCTGCAGGAGACCTGCTACAGGCAATTGCCTGTAAAACCTCCTATGAGATCCAGGATGAGTTTGCAGGGTTGGTAGTTAGATTAGAAATGTTCTCCCTCACATGAGAGGAATTTGCCCTGTGGCAGATCCCAGCCTCTTGCGCTGCAAGATGCACACACATCTGGCTGTGTAAAATGTGTCTGGGTTGTGTCCTGGCTCAGAGCAAGGGCAAGGCTGGGACACAGGGCTGGACCCCCAAACCGCCACACGGTCCCCTGCCATGCAGCATCGCTACAGCAGCTGCTGCCATCCCACCTCTTTTACTTGTGCCCCACATGCTTCTCTCTCAACCTGAAAACGTTGCCTGCCCCTCCGACTAAAGTGAGCAGGTCCTGTTTACTCTTCATTATAATAATTAACGCTGTTACCTTTATTACGGGGCTACCTAGAATCTGCCTTTGAGGTATGTATTAGAGGAGATGACTGCCAAACACATGGGATAAGACAGGCTTTGCCCTGCAGACTTGATAGCCAGTGGTATACATCTTCGTTGACTTGGGAATGTTCTGGTTGTACTGGTAATTGATTACAGGTGCCAATTTGGTAAAACACAGCTATTGAACACAGTTTTATGAACATGTTCCTCCTTTCAGATTCAGTTTCCCACTTCCCTGAACAAGCCACAGATAAGACAATCTCTGTCAATGCTTGCCTGAGACTTTCCGAATCTGTTTATTCTGTTTTCGTTCTGGTCACCCAAAGAAAGTGCTGCTTGGATGGAGATACCCCATGTGCAAACACATACAGCAAGAGCAGAGCAAGGACAATGGCTGTCTTTGGGCTCCAGTCTTTCCTACAGCAAACCAAAGCTGCTACATCCAATAAGATTATATTTAGTGAGCCCTGAGTTCTTCTAGGACTATCCAGTGCCCTGTCATTGGAGCCTGGCTGCAGCTCCTGAGCTCTTTGCTCTCCTGTAGAGAAGGTAAAAGGAGCCTGTGCTGAGGGCAGAAGGAGCAGGGGTGACCATGTGGTGGGGACCTCTGGCTGTCCGTCCTCAAGGAGCTGCATGCTCATCAGCCAGAGCTGATGCTATGGGGTGACCATTTGTCCCCTCTGCTGGGTGTGTGACAAGAGCGTGCTCCCCAGTCACCTCTCTGCTCAGTAGCAAAGTCTATCATATCATTGCATTCATGGCAAACTTGACATAGTTTTTCCCCTTCTTGCCTGCCTTTCTTCCCTCCTGTCTGACCTCCCTGCAAGTTGCATATCACAAAATGGGCTTTGGTCCCCTCCAGCAGTCCAGCAGAAGAAATGCAAAGAGGCCTCCAAGACCGTGTGCTTGCCAAAAATGACAGCGGGTGTTTCCTACAATCCTTCAAACACTAGACAGAGAAAGGCAAGGAAGTGGGGTGTGTGGCACCACAGCAGGGGCTGAGAAATGCATCGGTGAGTGAGAAGGGCTCAAATCCTGTAGTGATGGCACTGGTGAGGGACAGGCTGGGTGAATGGCTAAAGCTGACTGCTGGGATTGAAGGCCCTCTAAGACAGACTAGAAAACTTTGAAGTGTCTCTAAAAAACCCCAAACTTTGAAGCTGACAATAGCCCTGGCGCCTCTGCCAGCGTCCTGGCACAAAACGTGCCCTCTTGGGCAGCTGCATCTGCCCAGCATGTTTACAAAGCACTGTCCAGTGTTGGCAGAAGGAGCTGCTGTGGCCACATAGCTCCAAAGAGAGCAGAAACCAGGAATATCCATGTTCCAGGCAAAGGCTGTTTTTTCTTGGGTTTCAAAGGATAAAAAAGTGGTTTGTGAAGGGCTAAGAGCATCAAAAGAGGAGAAGTAGTGCTGAACATGGCTCATGGCGGTCACTTGTGTCCTTTGGCGATGTGCCCTGGTCAGGACTGCTCTCCTGTGGCTGGTCAAGGGTAAAGTAGCTGGCCTGGTTGAGGCAGCACTCAGCAGCAGCAAAACAGCGGGGACAGATGTACTCAGGCGGGTTTGCAGTGACAGCCAACAGTAAGGGACTAAGGGGTGTCCAAGAGCCTGAACTGATGACTCTCATGGCTCAGTCCTTCAAAACCAAGAGAGGGGAGGGAGCCATCTGCCACGATGGGATCCACTGAGTGCTAAAACCTCCATCTTCCCTTTCAGAACTATGGAACTGTTATTTGGGATGCAACAATTTGTCACCTGTGTACCACCCTTCCTTCTGCAGGTCCCCATTGGTGAGCAGCAACAGGAGCCCAGCACTGAGTGCCTGGAGGAAGAGCAGAAGGAGAATTGGATGAATTTTGTGGAAACTTTGGTTAAGCTGAATTCAGACTAAAATTCCTCAGAGACTTTAAGGTGGATCACTGCAAACTAGAGATCAGTGTCGACCTCAGGAGACTGCCAAAGGGTTACCAATACTTTGTATTATATCATAATTTAGAAGTCTATTACTCTTTGAGTGAGAAACTAATTAATTGGGTCATTTTACCCATGAAAACAATTCTGCAAGCTCAGGACATGTCCTTGGAAATTTGCAGCTTGTAAATTCACAGGAAGAAAAAAGAAAAAAAGCACCATCTTTTAATCTCGTAGTAAACCATGAAATTGCTTCGAGCATGGGTTGGCGTGGGCCTGGGGCGCCTCGGCAGCACTGAGCGCCAGAGGCCCTGCCGCCTCCAAGCAGGCCGCGCCGGGCCCCGCGCTGCGCGGCCTATTGCTCTCGGCAGAGGGGCTTGTCGTTGGCAAGGCCGGGTGGCGGGACGGCCCCGCTACCGCTCCGGAACGAGCCCGCCTGCAGTCTGCCTCCTTCCTAGGCCGGCCTGCAGCGCCCTGCGGCACGGGCAAGCGGCGGGAAGGATTCGCAGGGTGGGCTGTCGGGCCCGCCGGCGGAGCCGCAGCGCCGCCCGGTGCTCTGCAGCCGTACTGCGGCCGTAGTGCTGCCGCTCCGCCCGGCCCGGCCCCGGGGAGGGGCCGCAGCGCCCTGAGGAAGGAAAGACTCGGGGACCGCACGTCCTGTAGCGCTGCACACACGCCCAACCCCCTCTCCTTTCGCCCCGCATAGGCACAGGAGGACTTTAGCAAAGGTCTCCCCACCGCTGGGGTGGCACCTTCCTACCCCTGCTCCTTCCCCTGCCCCTCCGAGCCTCTCACGGTGCACCCTGCAAGGAAGTCACTCGTTTGGCATGGCCGACTCCTGCTCGGTAGCTTCAGACATGCAGAGATTGTCCCTGTCTTGCAAGGGTCATCTATTTAATCCGTTTTCCATCATGAAGTGCACTGTACAGAACAGATCTCAGAGTATTCACTGTGCTACCAGTTCATTCTTGCCTGCAAAGTTTACCAGCCACCCTCATTTCCCTTTGGACAGCTGGTTAAGATATCAAACTGTTGGCCAGAAAGGATACTGTCTTTTTTTTATTTTTTACTGTGTGCTTTGTTTTGAGCTACTTCTCCACAGTTTTTATACCACACAGCTAATTCTTCCTTGCATTTTAACAGAAAGACTTTCAGCCTGTCATTTGGAGTACCTTAAATTAAGGCTGCGTTATTTGAAAGGGATTTGCCATGGGACTTTCCTTGACCAGCTTAGATGCGCTGCTCCCCACAAAGTAATGGTGTAAGGAAGACCTGGCTGGGGCAGGACCATGTTCTTTCTTCCCACAAAAATACCACGTTTTCCTATTTTCCTGCACCTCCCAATGCCAGCCAGCTTCAGTGTTGCTGCAAAGTGCAACCATAAATCTATACTTCTTCAATACCACATGATTCTCCCAGGAAGGGGCTAATAGCAGAGGCAGACCACTTGAGAAACTGATCAATAAACCCGCCTGATTTTGATGGTAGGTGTCTCACAGAGCAAAACGCTGTCTAAACCCTCAATTACGCTTCCCTCGCCTCTCCCTGCCTCCTGACAACCACAGCGGTTAAGCACACTTCAGTGTCTGTAAGTGGACTGCTGCCTAATAAAGGGCTGCAAAATGCCAGCACAGCCCTGAGACACTTCAGGGGGTCACTATTTAAAGCTGAAAAGAAATGTGGTGAAATGAAACAGCCCCATGCCCCCAGTTATAAGAAAAACAGGGAAAACAGTGGGAAGAAGGAAAAAATACATCAACAGAGACAGGGGGGTTAAGACCTTTTAGAAACAGGTTCAGGTGAAGCTTGTGACCCCATTTTTTAACAGCAGACAGGTAATTTTTCAGAAGTTACCTAAGTGTCCAGCTTTTCCAAAAATCAGGCCCAGATCACTTCAATACATAAGTCTGAACTGAAGCCTTTGGTTGCCGTAGGCTTTGACCGTGCAGAAAGGGAGCAGAGAGGTTGCAAGTCCTGCCCTGCCATGGGGCACGCTTGGCTTTGGAGCCGTTCTCTGTGCCTTGGTATATCTCAGGGCTGCAGCTGGAACAGGGGGGAAGCGTCCAGCACCCGTCTGCAGAGATTATTGATGGTCATTCTGAAGCTAAGCAGGATCCGAGCAAAAGGGTAAAAACAAGGGAGAAAGAGGGCGAGCGAACATGCTGTCATGAGGAGACGAGGGACAGGAGGCTTCTGTGGGCTGGGGCTGCGCGTCCAGCTGGAGTCAGCACACTCGGCTTCCTGGAAATTCGGCAAGGGAATGAGATTTCAGGCTCCCTCGTGCCCATCTCCACCCATTAAACAAATGAGTGTTTACTGAAAGGAGGAGAGCTGTTCCAAGTCCCTCTTGTTTCAGGAAGCCACATCTTCCTTACGGACATCTCCTGGTAGAAGCGGCTGTCAGTGGAGAGAGAAGAGGCAAGGAGCAGACCTGAGAGCTGCTGAGGTTTTGCAATCCTGCTTTGACGTCTGTGTCCCCCAGGCAGAGCTCGCCTGGCGTGAGGACCTACAGGAGCAGCTTTGGGTTTCTGCCTCCCGGTTTGACCCCTGGCTGACCACCAGCAGGCTGTGCTGGGGCAGAGGGAAGGCTTTGGAGGAAAAGTAGGAGAGGCTTGAACATTAGACACGTTTATGGCCCATTCCTGTTGCGGACAGTGAGTCATGGTGGAGAAGAGAGCTGAGAGGATGGTTCGGATTTCTTTTCTTCCCAGATGTATGTCTGATTACAGGTCTTTGAGATCTAACAGAGTTTCAATATCACTTACCAAAAGTCAGGGTTGAGGTGACTGTGGGACTTTATCTGCTTTGCATGCAAAATATAGGCACAGTAAGTTTCGAGCCCAGATTTAGCTACTATTTTAAGGCAAGTTGGACCTCAGAAGGAGATTTCAGGTTCGGGACCATCTCACAGACATCTCTAGGCCACTACTTCTCAAGAAAACATAATAATTGAGCTTCTTTGAACCATTTACATGAGCAAGTGGGCAGAAATAAACCACTTCCGGTGTCCTGCACAGCTGTGGATGCTGACAGAAGAGAATATGGACCAGAGGAGTATGTTAATTTGGGAAAAGCAGCAGCTAGGAAAGGTGCTCTAAGGATAACTAGTCTCACCCTGGCACCCAGTACACCACTATTGCTCTGTGCCTAAGCTGCACTGCTTTGACGGTGCTTTGGTGGCTGCTTGCTTCTCTCTAGGAAAGAAAATAGTGCCAGGAGAGCAGGTTTTGCACTCAGCTGGTGCACAGCCATACCCCACTGTCAGCTCCCTGAGTTGTGCTGGAAGAGAAGAGCATGCTCTTTCTCTGGAGCTTTATTCTCAAGGAGCAAAATAGTGAGCAACATTGGATTTCGGCCTCGGGTCACCACTGCCGTGCAGCTGCAATTCCTGTGGGAACACCCCAGCAGTGGAAACATGTGCCCCAAGCTGGGGGGGGACCACTAAATGGAGACCAGGTTTTCTGCCTATCCAAGGTCTGGCATGACCTGTATTGCCCCTGCCCTGGCTAATGTCCCTGGGACCATGGGCTGCCACTTACAGAAGGTCTGACATTGGGAGAGGGCATTGCAAGGGTAGGACAGTGATCCAAATCAGGCAGCGGGGCCACACCAGCTCTGCACCATTTGCTCGTTTAAGGTGCCTGAAGGTGTCGGCCTCTCCCAGCAGGGATGCAGTCCAAACAGTGCTGGCTCTGATCAAACAGGGACCTAACGGAGACCTCCCAACACTACCAGGGCTGAAAAGCAGCCCTGAGTCACAGGGCATGGGGAACAACAGGCAGCTGTCTCTGCACCCGCCCTGCTCTGCTTATCGGCAGGACAGTGGGAGCGTCTCCATTTAGGGATGTGTTTGCTTAGCGTGACTGCAGCAGTGCGATAGGGGCCGTGACAAGACATGGGGCCCCCCACGCCCTGCTGCCAGTGTCGGTTCTATGGACACACATGCACACAGGCAGACTCTTGCTCCCATCCCAAAAGTCCACCAGGTCCTGCCCACAGCCATGTGCCCACCTTCTCCATGCTTTCAAACATGTTCACACTGCTTAAGTTTTCCCAGTCTGCCCCACTATAATTTCCACCACAGGGCACAGGCGAGTCTCCTTACTACCTCCTAACCCTTCCTTCTCATGGAAGAAGCTTGGGTTTTGCTCAGTCATTTGCAAAACCTCAGTGCCAGGGTGAGATACTGGTCCTGCACGTGGTGCTGGGATAGCATCCCAGCCTTGGCCAGCTCAGCTCCCCCCCCTTGGCTCTCTTCCTTGGCTCCCCCTCGCCCCATCCTCAGCAATTTCTCAGCCAATTTCAGGAATAAATTGGCTGGCTAATGGCAGGGCACTGGAAGGGCTGATCTGGCTCAGCACGCACCATAATCACAGGTTATCAGGCACATTGATCCTGCTCCCATTTCTGAGCGCTGGCAAAGGAGTCTGCAGCATCCCCCAGCCCCCAGAGACAACCCTGTGGCAGCATCCCAGAACCTGTGTGCCCCAGGGCTGCCCTGGGGTATCCTCTGGGTCGTGCTCAGGATGACCCAAGGCTTGGGGCTGGATGTCTGTTCGATGTCATGAGTGGGACTAACTTTCTGCATTACGGATACCTTTTTGAAACAATGAAATGGGAAGGGGGCTGGGGGGGGGGAGGGGGGAGGGGGAAGAAGGGGACATGACATTACTTGCAGTGCTGTCCCTTGCCTGCCAGATAGTTTCTGAACCTATGGAGAGCTTTGGTGAGTGCCTATTCTCCTCTAGTGTTGCTGCACTTGGGTCTCTTGAGGATCAAAACGTGCCCTGAGCTTTTGTTGAGGCTCCTTTGTGGAGGTTCTGCTCAGCATCCCTACAAAAAAAAAAAAAAAAAACCCAAAAGACCAAACAAACCCAAAAAGACCAAACCTATTTGAATGTACAGAAAACTACTGTAAGATTACATGAGGACTGGAAAGATAAGGCGGGTGCAGTTGTGCTGAAGCCAACGGGATAAATCCTTGTACACCCAAGGAAGTGAGCTTCCAAGTATGCTAAAGCTCATGTTGAAGAAAAATTTGGAAAAGATGACAATCCGGGGAAAGTTCCTTGCTTTTTTATCATGGGAGCCTTTGTTCATCCCAGTCATGCCAAACGAGTGACTTGAGAAGCAGAGATTTGGTTACAGTCCTGAAGAGCTCTGGATCTGTAATAGCCAACTAAACTGTAGGAAAGTGTTAAACTAACCTCCTGCCATCCCATTATCAAAAAGAAAAGAATAAAAAAGGAGATAATCCTTGTTTAAATATCACAAGCAGCAGCTGAGTCAGTGGGAGCTTTAGACTGGAAATGTCAGGGAGGAATTTAGATTTTCAGAGCAGTTGCTGCTCTGCAATTATCATAAGTCACTTACAAGGACCCCTTGTCTCTTGTTGCCCTACACCACGCATCTGCAGGGAGGGAGGGCAGAGACAAAACACATGGCCCTACCAGGGACAGATAAGGGAAAAACACCATCCCACTAAAGGCACAAGGCAAATCCCTTCAGGCTATGGCCAGGCTTCTGCCACTGTGTGGGTCAGGCGTAGGCGGGGAGGAAGAGGTTGGGGAGCCAGGGGAAGGCAAACCTGCAGAAGATGCAGGGAAACAATATGAGAAGGAGGAGATTTATGGAGAAAACCACATGCTGGCTCCCCCCAGAAAGGCATTCATTTGCTTCTGGTGATGTTTTGGGGGTAGGTACAAGAAGGGTACAGAACAATGAAGATCTGGAGGGTCTTCTGCCTCTTCTTCTGTGGTGCTTTTCCTCCTGTACCAGCACGTCTCTCTACTATCTAGCACGTCCCTGATGTAAATTAAATAAGTGAGAGTACTGTTAGCTCTCCTGAGGCAGATACTGCCTGCACCAATAGGGGAAGGATGAGCACTTGAAACACATAATTTCCACATATTAAGTGATGCAGAGACACACATTTTCCCAGCTGGTAGCTGTGGAAGGCTAAAGACTTCCTCTGCAGGGATGGCCTTTTCTCACCTGTCTTTTCTCCCTAAAAATGTGAGGGTACCAACACCAGTCTTGGCTGGTTCTTGCAAGAAGGACCTCAGCCACGCTGAGCTGGTGGGAGTTGGTAGAAGTCTACCCTGCCTTCCTTGCTGGGGACAGTTGGTACTCCTGCTCTGGCTTTGTGCTTTGTGAAATGGGTCATCACAGGCCACTCCTTCTGCGTGGCTGTGTCATCCTCATTGTCTTACCCTCTCCTGTCTCCGTGTCTGATGGACACAATCATCAAGTGAGGTACCTGTTCTGGTTAGATCCCTTCAAGAAAAGGGGAATGTGGCTTTCCCAGTGCCCTTGCTAACCATCCCTATTAAAAATTTATATCCTACTGCAGACTTGAACTTTTCTTCTTTGCCTAACTTTCAGCTTCTGATCTTTTTTGTTCTCTTCTTCACTAGATTAAAGGATCTGTATGTGTAGAGGACAGACAATCCTATCATTGGGAGGACAGGAAATGTAATCTCGTAGACCCTGCTTTTCCATCACGTCATCCCAATAGCTTAATGGCAGAATTACTGAAGCCAGGCATATTGTACCAGTATAGATCTCAGACCCTTTCTTTACTTTCCATGACTGTGGATCAATAAAACATTGTTGATACACCTTGAAGATCCAAAAGAGAAGCACAGGGCTTTGATGAGTCATCCTCTTAAGCCTGCCGGGTGGAATGAACCTTGCCATGGGTGATACATTTACATTCATCTTCGAAAAAGAAGAGGAAAATGTTTTCTCATCCTCTTTCCCATGTATTTAACTTGATGACTACCTGTTAGGAATAACAGATGAGATCCTGAGCAGATGTGAATCAATAGGAAAACACTGTGAAATGCTGGTGACAGTTTCTAATTTAGAACCGGTTGTATCTCCATAATAGGCCTCATCCATTCGATGCAGAATGCAAAACACCTTTCTGCCTATAAACAGAACAATGAATAAATATTTGTATGAAGTCAATATTGTGACATTTTCATAGGTCTGAGACCCTTTGTGTGACTCGTAATGCTAAAATCACATCAGACCTTTTGTTTGACAGGCAGATGGTTTTTATCCTACAGTGCCTGAGGAGAGAGGGAACCAAGTGGGTAAGAAGTCAGTGATTTTCTGTTCATGTGGAAGTAGCACTGAGCTGCATTTCACTGGTCAACCTTGCTGACCTGGAGCTGTGGCTGCAGAAGATGAGAAAGGGGGAAGGAGGAGCGCATGTTTGTTAAAAAAGAGAGTGTTGGACAAACACTGACAAAACACTGACAGAAAATCCTTGGCTGCTTGTAGCATCATTTGCTTTCATGACTGAAGATTGAGAGGTGGGAGACTGTGCAACTGAGGGGAAAACAGCACTTGGGCACATCCCAAGAGCAGATGTGGGGTCCAGACCCCTCCTAGACACACTGTGCAGCCTTGCAGTGAAGGTCTCACAGTTGCAGGAGACTTGTGGCAATGGGTCAAAGTCCCTTCTGGTCCCACGCCATCATATTTGGCCATACTAATACCTCAACCAACACACAGTGATGGGTTTAGAGACCTTCTGAAAGGGAACTTGCTTTGGATCCCTCACTATGGATTGGTTTTCTCTGTTCTGATACCTCCATGAATTACATAGTCTCACTCCATGATGTGGTTGTGGGTGGATGAGAAAGTAGGTTAAAGAGATCAGGCCAGACAACATGGTCACTAGCAGTGAAGAGACTAAGCCCACTTTTGGAAACTACTTAATACAGTGGAACTGGGACTTAATGAAGTCGGCAATAAAATGGGGATATGCCCTCAACTTTCTGTTTTCATCTAGAGAAAGAGTTGGAGGATCCAAGTCAACACAAATCTTTGTTTTGTGCTGGGACTTCCAGGAGTTTGGAGAAAAAGTAAGCGGTAGCATGAGTCCCTTTTGTACACATATTCAGAGATGCAAAGGCCTGGTGGCAGTTAGACTACAGGCAAGAGGACTGAAAGGAGGCAAGAGACAAATATTTTCATTGATTTCTGCATCTATTGCCCACTATTAACTGGTTCTTTGCAGCTGAAGGTTACAGCAATTACCAGCCCCGAGGCAGAAGGCAGGAAATGAAGGCAGTGAGTTAAATGACTTGCCTGAGGCTGTGTGGTGAGCAGTCACAAAGGCAGCCCCACATTTTCTGTGCTGGTGGTCAGCAATACGATTAGTGCTGGACATTTGATTTTTTTTTTCATAATGTTTCTGATGTTTTCAGGCAGTTATATACCTGCACAACCTTCCCTGCACACCTTTCCCCCCACTCAAAGCAAATTCACTGTCAACTTCAGTGTTCAAAATTTCTGTACCAAATCTCCGTATGATAATTCCTATTTCTGGAGAGGTTTTCCACCTCCTTGGAAGCTCCTAGACTTCTTGTCAGTCTTTCATCCCTTCTCAAAAGGGCTGCATTTTTTCTTTAACTTTATTTTAAGGAAGCTGACTCTAGGAGCTGCGAGTAAAATATTGGGTATCACAGGCATAAATTAAAATCAGAAGTACTGGTAGTGCAGGAGGAGACCTGTCACAATACATACAGTTTACCTTTCTGCATAAAGATGACATTCCCTGATGACTGCATCAAAGGCATCATCTATGAGTTGAAATGCAGTTGGCCAGAAGTGTCAGCAATTAGTTTTATGACCGCACAAGATGTCCTGTTTCATGTGATGGTGCATTTTATTCCACCACCTACTCCTGACTGTCTGCTTGCTGTCCACACTTCCAAAGAGAAAATTGCTCCTAAGTGCTTCCCCATTGATCCAAGGCAAGATGGTTGTTTTGGATTCTGCTGCAGCAGGTGAATAATTGGTACAATATTTCTGAAATGTCACTCACCTGTTCCACGTCCGTTTCCTGAAAGAGAGAGAGGGACTGCTGCTGCTTCTGTTTCTGAAAACTCAGGGCTAAATCCTCAGTTCCTGGGGAGAGGGTGATTTCTTTCTCCAAGCACCCTCCCTTCCCTCTGAAAACCCTTTCCCCTTTGTTGGAAATCAGTTTATTTTCCTCTGAAAAGTTGATTGCTGTAAAACTTCCCAGAATTGCATTTTCTTTTTTTGACAAACAAGAGGAGATTTGGTGGGGTTTGAGGCAAAACTTGGGTGGCACAAGTACAAAATTTTCATTCTGGATATGTAAACAAACAGAACTGTGAGATCAGCTGTCTCTGTGCTTCCAAATGGGGAGCAGGAGGTAATTTTTTGCAAGTAATAGTAATATTCTAAGATTTAGCTAAAACCTGACCTGGCCTTCTGAAATCCCAAGTCTGAGACACGGATGTTTGCATTTAACTGGTGAGGGCATTGGCCTAGATTGATAAGTCACAGGCTGGTGCCCCTGGAGCAGATCTATCCTGTACACTGTGCTGCGAAAATATACCAGCACACACCAAGGCAAAAAGGCGCTAGAAGAGGTTGCACAGCTCTGCTCCATCTTCAGTTGTTTGTTTGGGTTTTTTTTTTAAAAGCATAATATTCCTTTTTTAATATGTTTTTTACCTTGGGATTTATCCACTGGCTGGAAGAACATCTGCACCAGGGCTCTTCATGTCCCAGTGGAAACATTTGCAGTGGGGGAAATGGAACGTCAGGACCCCAGATCTGGCCAGCACCCAGTCTGAAGCTGCTAAACCTCATCTCATCTGGCAGAGCTTTTCTCCCAGGGTGGCAGGAAACATCTCACTGCCCTTACTGAAGAGTTAGTACATCTTTTCTGCCCACAGCTCCCCTTCCCCCAGGCTCATCAGTTGTGGGAGAGCGTGAGCATGGAAGTCAGTGTTTTCTAGATAATAGGAGGCTGCAAGTTAAGAGGGAGATGAGGATTTTAATTATCTTTTTTTTCCCTCCTGCCACTGCCCCAGTCGTAGGGTGTCTGCAATGACGTGGAAGCCTGAGGTGTCATTATGGGTTATTAAACTCCTTTGTGGCACTCGGGGAATGGAGCTGTGAAGGGAGAAGAGAATAAAAACATCTCTTGACAGAGCTGGCTAACCCTCCCGTAATTGCTTCACGTGGCAGACTGTAATTATTCAGGCTGTGGAGAGGGAGAGGGAGAGAGAGCGGGTGGGTGGAAGAAAGAACAACAAGGGGTCCTGGGCACCCCACATGGCCATCAGGGTTGCCTGGGTTGTGATAGCAGATGGCAGCTTACCCTCACATCAGTGTGCACCGTCCCTTTCTTTGGCCCTTGGTGGGGCATGCTTACAGTGCAAACCCTGTCCCTGGGCCACCAGGAGACCCTTACCCTCTCTGAGATGGGCTGTGATTTTGCCACAGATTCACCCTGGGACTTGTATCAAGACCCCAGGCTGTTGCATGGACATCTCTCCAACTCCTATAATTAGGGACAGCAATTTAGCAGATGGGGTTTTCCTCTTGGTCCCTATACCCAAGTTACCCAGGAATGGTGATTATTGCAAACAATACTTGAGGATGCACAAAATCACCACATGGATCCAGCCAAAGAAGTTACTATTTGCTCTTCTCTGTGCATTGCCAGTCCTGCATACAGTGGCAGGTGATATGAGCCTCCCAAAGACCAGCAGCGCTCTGCACCTTAATACCATTTCTTCATCCTTTTTGGGTGTACTTTACCCTTGAGGGAGGCACAGTCAGGGCTTCCCAGTTTATGGGCTTTTCTGTCTGGGGACTAGTGCAGCAGAGCAGTGTCCAGCAGTGTTTGCTGTTTCTGCTTTATGTCAGATTGATCTCTTAAAACACACAGCTGGATACACATGGCACCCACACACATTCAAGAACAGTCATGTGGTTGGAGTGTGAGAAACAAAGCGATGAGGAAGATCTATCCATCTGTTGTATTTCTTTCATAAAGCTTCCTAAAGGCTTCTCTTCTTCATCAGCAAATATGGTAGTTAGTCAAACATGACAACAGCTGAGACAAGCCTGGCTTGGTGTAACCAAACAGGCTTATTCCCCCGCCACAAGTCATGTCTGATAGCTGCAGAACTTAAAAATGGACCCAAACAGATGGTTTAGGGAGATGTAGATATGCAAAGAAATGGAAATGTCAATGCTGTGGGTGGTCTCCAAAATGGTGGGACTTTGGGGAGGACACAGGTGGAAAATGTTAAGAGAACCAACCTGATTTTTCTATTCTTTTCAGAAAGAGAAACTATCACTTGTGAAAATATGAAAGTTTTGCACACACAAAATCTGGAAGGTTGCACAGAAAGCAGGACTTCACTTTCTCTATGTGGAATCTCCATGCTGGAGAGCATTTCTGTACAACTCAGGACTCTCAGTGCCAGACAGGGGTGGGGGGGTTGACAGATTAGCAGGTCTTAAAGAAGAAAAGAGTTGTAATCTGTCATCCATATAAAGCAGAGGGATTAAAAATCAAGGGTTTTGGGATAAGATATCTAAGTAGAAGAACTGTTGAGCTTGATGAAGTACTTGATTTCACGAAGAGAGAAATGATATGTAATGAGACAAAAGGAAAACAGACAATATATTCAAAGAAATTCCAACTATTCATACAATAGTCATGAAAACTTGTCTGATGTTATCGGTGCTTTTCAAAGCCACTGTTTGTCACAAGAGCCTTCATGTGTGATCTCTGAATATGTTATAGCCTGCAGGAAGGCTGACTGACCCGTCTTCTTCCCATATTTTAAAGTACTTTACCAATTTTCTCAATTCTTTACATGAACTGACATTTTAAGGCTATCCTTTCAGCAAATTGATTACAAATTTGGATAACTGGAACTTGCTTTGATGGCTGATTTTAGGTTTATCATCCCTGGCAAATGTTGTTCTAAGGAGACCTTTAAACTAAGTCAGTTACACAAAATAAAAGGTCTAACAAAATGTTTTCTCTTTCTGATTTCAAGGTAAGAAAACAGGAGGGAGGAAAAGAGATTAAATTCATTAAATAATTTGAAATTTGTCTTTGTCCTAAAATTAAATGGAAAACCTAAAAATCAAAGGCAAAATTACGTATTCTACATAATAATTCCATTTTAAATGCAGTGCAATCTCGAAGCATTCATCCAGAATTGAAAGTTGATAAAAATGTTCAGAGGCAATTCTTGTAACTCTCCTCCTACCCATTCCCCTTTTTCCTTCTCAAGCGAAATCCGGTGAAGCTGGCCCAGTCTTGGCAAGCCCTTTCATTGACTGGGCTCATACTGAAACAGTGTACAACAATAGCAAAGTCTCTGAATTGTTTTAATTAAACATCTCTTGTGTACTTAGTCCAGCTGTGGCTTTCTGCCCTTGATGCCTTTGCAGCTTCATCCTAGGCTATCTAATGCCACCATGATATGGCCTCGTGTGGCTGTAAAGCTGCAAAGGACAACTTCTTCAGCAAAGACAGCAGGCAACAGCCACAAAAGACATCTCCTTTGCTTTCTTTACGTGTTTACTTTACTGACAGGGATGGAGTTACAGAATCCCCAGTGAGGGCTCTTCACTGATGTATGACATGAACATTTTTTGTAGCCTCTTTTGGAGTTGGTTCTTCTTCCTGCCCATCTTCATAGATTATCTTCAGATGACCAATATGGTCTTAGATGCTTTTAACTCATATATTTCCATGAGAGACCTACTTCCTGCATGCTAAGAAGCACTAACAGCAGATTCAGTCTTCCTAAAGCAAGACACCAGTGCAACCTAGGATAGACACCTGTTTGTTTGAAGAAGCTGTTTCTGACAATCTGCTGACTTAGTGTTTGCCTTTAATCCCCCCTGTGTCAGAAAGGGTGATGCAGATAAGCTTAAAACCCCACAAAAATAGAATATCCCCCCCCCCGCCCTTGGTCTCTGGAGAGGACTAGATCTCTTGCAGGGTAAAGACAGGGTGAATTGTTATGAATGACTTCTGTGGGATTGTCTAGGGTGAGCATCCCTCTTCACACTCTGTTCGCTGTGATCAGGGTATGACAGAAACATTCTAGCATGGGAATGAGCATCACCTGCTTGAAATCCTGTCTGTGAGATCCCTGAGGAAAGACTCGACTCGAAAAAACCAGGACACAATGTAGGAAAATGACACAGCAGGGGTGGCAATCTGTATGAGTTACTCATTTTCTTAGGTTTCATGGAAAAAATTAACTTCAGCAAGACCTGGGCTGTGTTTTAAATGAATGTTGTCCCACAGCCATCCCACAAACACTTTGTTTCCTCAGCCAGAAGGCAATCAGTTCCTAAGCAGGTTGGTAATTCCTTAGGTGACAGCAGTGTCTCAGAGACAGTGTGAAGCAATGCTGATGGTCTTATGTTCTGGGCACCTACTGGAAAGAAACAGGCTCAAAGGGATTGTGAGAAGGTGCAGCCTGCAGGACCAGTGTTGTCCACACCTCAGTTTGTCCAGCTACAATGGCCACCTCAGCCAGTGGCACAAAAAAGTCAACCGTAGGATTGTGCTAATTCATATCCCCCCAGTAAGGGACTCCCCAAGGCCACCCCAGCAGCCAGAAGGTGACTGAGCCTGCAGTGTTGCTCCTTGTCCAGCTGCTAGGCAGTGGGAATGGCTCAGGACCTGCACCTAAGATGTTTTCCAAGACACAAGGCAGCATTTGCTTCCATCACTTTGGTGGGGTTCTATCTTGTGTTTTGAGCGCCCAGGATTTAGCAGAGGGCAAACAGAAGTTTTAGGAGACTCAAAGGGGATTAGGGATGACTCAAAGGGGACTATGGATGACTCAAAGGGGACTTCTACCAGCTTGTTGGGGCTTACCAGGCTGCCTTGGTTTGCAGGAGATGGTAAACATCAAGAGCTTTTCAGCCTCAAGGAGATCAACGGTATGTTGGTCCTTGAGGGTTTTTGGCACTGCAAAAATCATCAGCATGATGGCATGAACTCAGCTGTCCCACCACAGGAAGGACAAGCCACCAACACTAACCCGGTGTCTTCAGCAGATATCTTCCACAGTAGTGCTGTGCTTAGCAAGGTTGTGGGTGAGTTCTCTGGCACTCAGACAGTGAAATGCCACCAGCTTCCCCACCACAGGGCTTTGTGCCAGCATGTGGCCTGTCCCCAGCATGGCAGTGGCTCACACAGAGCAGGACTGTGCATTCCCAGGGTGTGGGAGAACTGCTGCAAAACCGCTGGGAGGAAAAGGCCGCTTTTACTCCCAGTCCTGGGATGGGTCCAGAGATGCCACCTGCTGTCACAGTCCCAGAGGTCCTTGGGCTTTTGGTCTCTTAGGAATTATTGCAAGAAGTGTAAAGCCCTTAGGGAAGGCAGGATTAAGGAAAATTTTTTTCCAGGTTATTTGCTTTAAAACCTTTTTGATCTCTGAGGACTCAAGGGCCCTGGTGCTTAGTCGAGCTGCCAGCATTACATGGCCAAACCAAGGCATGAGGTGGTGGGGAGAGTACCAAAATGCACAGTGTTTTCAGGAGCCAGGCGTCGGGAGGTGTGTACATGAGAACAGCATCCAGTCCCATGGCTGCTTTGGGGGAATCAGTGTTATTTTCCTATTCATTTACTGCCTCAGTGACAAGGCAAACATGGGGAAAAAAGAGCTAGAGAGGGCTGAATCCCTTCCCTCCTTTCATTTTGTTCTTTCACAGATCAAAATCCTTTCATGCAACTCCCAATCTGGGAAAGCAAATGTGTTGGACTGAAACACAGCACGAGAATGAACTCCACCAAGAAGAAGGGGGGGGGGGGAAAGACAGACTAGAAATCTTTTGGATGCAGGCAAACAGGTGGGGGGAGCGTCTGGTCTGCAAAGGCAGGGTGTCTGCAATCTTTGTAGCGATTAGATTTAATGGGACAGAAACGCTTCTCTCCTTCACGTCCCCTCCTCCTCTCAGCCCGAGGGGGAGAAAGGAGGGAGGTAGTGATGGGGGGGGGGGAGTTGAGGGGGGGAAGAGAAGATTTGAAAGAGTCTTTGACGTCAGCCCTGCCCTATAAAAAGCTGGCAAGGAGCTGGAAAGCGAAGATCGGAGCTCGTGGAAGAGCAAAGATGCCAACCCCGAACATCTCCACCTCTGCAGCCAAAGGCTTCCGCAGGGCGGTGTCAGAGCTGGACTCCAAGCAAGCCGAGGCCATCATGGTAAGACAACGCTACCCCACTTCTTTCCCTCCCCCTCCAAAGACCACAGCCTCTCCCATAGCTATAGGCAGAGGCAGGCAGGGATAGATGGAGCAACTCTGCCTTTGTGGGAGTTCTCCCATGTAGGCACCTCCAGGATGGCAAAGGGAAATTATCTGAGCAGTTCTCTCTACATAGTGGTACATGTGAAATGCAAACACTTAGGGGGATGAGAGCTTGAACTAATACAACACACGCCCCCCGAAACCTAAAGCAAGTTTATTTACCCATAGACCTAAGGCGGGAATAACAAGGAATCCCCAGCGTGAAAGGCAATTTGAAAACCTTAATGCTCTCCTGATTTCAAGGCAATAAACTGCAGAGATTTCACCTCTTCCAGCATAATGAAAAAGTGTGGCTGTTATTTCAGACAACATACGAGACACAGGCAATTTAATCAGTTTGTTTGCTGCTGCTGCGTCTGCAGTTTTGCTTTCTCCCAGCACATCCTTCTGCCAAACCTGGAGGAGCCAGAGCAGCCGGTGGCAGTGCATGCAGTGGGAGGGGACACCCTTGGGACTCTCAGCAGGAGGAAATCTGGGAACTGTGCCGATTTAGGGAGCAGATGTGTTTGGCAGATGTATGTGGGGTGATCCCAGCAGGTCAGTTATAGGGATCCTCATTTACCTCCCCTGTGCCCATTTCGTTTTTCACTTGCTATCCTCTGTAATGCTCTGAGTAAGTAAAATCAGCCACTGCATAGTCAGTGAGAAGTGTTTTGGAGAGTAGCATGTGCCGGAAAGGAGAGGAAACATTTAGGAAACAAGGAGGTAAGCTTGCTTGCTCTGACAAATGGAAATTAGGGAAGGCTTCCTTCTCACATGACTGTTTTCATTCTGGCAAAATAATGAACACTGAAGTGGTTCTTGAAAACCTGGTATTTTCCAGGCTGCTCTTCAAGTCAGTACTTGAGACACTCATTGGTGTCTGGAGAAGGGGCGTTGGGTTATTGAACACTCTGGGGTGCTGCTTTGTGTTTGATGGGAAACAGGCCACTGAACAAAGGAGCTAGAGGAATTTGAGTTCACCAGGTGTGCTGGCAGAAGCATGGCAGACTAGCCTGCTTGGGGTGAGCGACTCCTCCAGCCTGGGATGGACATAAAATCTCAATCTATCTTTGCACCCTTTCTTTGAATGGAAACTCTAATAAAACAAAAATACCCCCCCCCCTCACACCCCCCCCCCCCTCACACCCCCCCCTCCCCCCCCCTTAGCCCTGTTAGCATCACTCTGAGACCCGGCTGCACGGAAGGCTTTGCCCTTACCTAGCTCAGGAGCATTCTGCAATCCTGTCACTTATTTTGCTGGCTTGTACCAGGGAAAAAGCATGATTCTACATTTGTATATGACATTGCATGTCCCCAGCCCCTGTGGTTTCAGTGACCATGGGTGATGGGCCAGCAAGCCCCTGTCCACCACCTCACCAACTCCAGCAGGGCTGAGTTGTTCCCTTGCCATTAACCCCCAAGGGCCAGCACACTGCTGTCGGGGGACACTGTCCCAGCTGGAGGATAAAAAGACCTTTGAAATCCCAGGGCTCGTCTGCACTGGTAGGTATTTAAGATGTCAGCTGGGCCAGCAAAACACCAAACTCACACTCTGAAAAATATTTTCTTACATATTTAGTTTTTCTGCTGCTAGTATTTTTGCACAAGACATCCTGGGACTGCAGCTGGAACAGGGTTTGGTTACAGAGCACACAGGCAGAGCCAGGCAGGAGACAGCACTTGGAGGCAAACCAGGACGAAGGAGGATCCAGGGAAGCTGGGGTGGGATGTTACTGTCCCCATGCTGCAGAGAGGGAAATAGTCTTTACAGACCTTCCTGCTTGCTGCAAACAATGAGCCAGGAAAAAAAAAAAAAAAAAAAAAAAAAAAAAAAAAAAAAAAAAAAAGAAGAGTACTTTAATTCAGAACACAGTATTTTTAATGACATGGCTTATGTGGGGCTTGCTGAGCAAATTCAAAGAGGGAAAACCAAACTAATATCAGACTCAGGTCCCACTTAGGCAAATAAATGCTTTGCAAAATCAAATTAAACTTCCCATTGTAGCTAGATATGCACTCAGGGAGCTCATCAGCGAGGTGATTGGGAAATACCATGTAACAGTGCCTTCCAAAGAAAGGAAGGCATTGATCATGAGGGGTCAGTTTGGTTAGCTTATATGACAGGTTCCTAATTTCCAGCAAAAGGAGTCAATACCCCGGTGAGCATAAATGTGAAGGGCAGAGGAGAGGTGGGTGAGATGGGGAGTGTGCAGCCAGGCAACTGCTACCCAGCAAAGGAGGCAGCAGGCAGGCAGACCCCTCCTGGCACTCTTCTCACAAGGAAAACTAATCCTTTTTCATGCTTTATTTTAAAATTTACTCACCCCAAACATGCCCACGTGGAGCTAAGCAGCTTCCAGGACCCCTTGAGAGACACCCCCTCCTGCCTGCCAGGGACCGTCTGGTCCCAACACACGGGTCTGACTGGTCACGGCTGCCTCTCCCAGTGCTTCTTTCCAGTCACACTGGTCTTCTCACTATTTAAACTCCTTCCAGTCAGATTTTAACTTGATGTACAGTCTAAACATGGAGGTGTAGTTTCCCTCCTTGTTCCTGTTCTACCCCAGAAGTAAAATCCTGCTGCACCTCTGCACCTCAGGGCACAGTGGGATGAAGCATCCTTAGCTAAAGCGCTGCCTGGCATGGGACCGCTGCAGAGCCCCGGTACTGTGGCTAGCACAAGGCTGTTTGCCCTGCTTATTGCAGCCACTTTAAAGTCAACACTGGCTTAGCTTTAAATGCAGTAGTGATATAAAACACACGCTTAGAGCTGAGCACACACTCATAAGCTTTTAAAAGTTACGCCCCAGGATAGTTCTGAGATGTTGTCTCTCTTTGGGCGTGAATAGCGTCGATTTAGACAAATGCCAATAAGTGCTTTTTTGTTAGATGTTTTTCTGTGCCATGAGGAATAAGGGGGTTGAGCATCAGCAAATGTAATTTCAGAGTGGTATATTTATTAAAAAAGAACTGGATAGAAGTGTGTGGGCCAGCACCTATATGTGCTGTGTTTTTCAGGCTGCATTTTAAATGTCAGCTTTACACTGCTGAAGCATCCCAGAGGATTTTCGCAGGAAACATTGGTTATTGATGGTCGACTTTGAAAATCAGACAGAAAATGGGCTTAGTAGTTGAGCAGTCTTTTTAAAAGGAAAACATGCTCCAAATTTTCACAAGGTAGGGAAGATGCTTCTTGATTAGCATATATTTTTTTCCAGATATTTTCAATGAAATCAGAAGGAAAACTGGAGCCGTTCCCATTACATATATAGGAGTTAAATGGCTTTATATGCTTGTCCTTCAGTGCAACCCAAGTTTCTTTTAGAAAGTTCTGAGGGTTTGTTGTCCGGTTTGTGTATTGAACACATAGAAGTGGAACTAGCTGAGCTGCCTCTAAATGGAAAACTGGCTGCAAAAAGACCAATAATAACTAAGTTAGTATATGAGCTTTTTGTATAACAAAAGAAACAGCAGTGGTGGAGGTTCATAGCTCAATAAAAGCATGAATGACCTCACATGACTCCAGGAACAGTTGCAGCACTTAAAGTGCAATTCCAAGTAACAGAAATCTGCAGGAGTTTTTTGGGACAAAATTAATCTATACATCAGTGGGAGAAGTTTATTTTCTGGGGTAATGGATGCGGTTCCAGTTAGACTTCAATGGGCAAGCATCCATTTAATGTCAGAAGAAAATGTTGCATTGGATCCTGCGAGTAGTTTAGCTAAGCTGCCTTGCTAATGCACTTGCAAACAGTTAATGTTTCCCACCAGGCCACTGCTGTGAGCTTCAGCTGTCCCTCATAGTAAATCTTTTCTCAAATGACTTCATGTTTACCTAACTCTTCTCCACTTGGATTCATCAGACACCTGAAAACTGACTAAGATTGTTTCTGATTTTTATTATTTGAAGGACAGTGAAATCTATTGTGAAGGAAGGGAAGGGGAGGGAAGAAGCTCACTCTCTAATTGTGCTACAAGGGTATTTTACAGAGATTTTTTTTTTCCTAAGGCTCCACATGTCCAAAAGTTCAATTTTAAAGTTTCAGTTCTCATTGCTAGATCTTCCTACAAATCTAGCAAGTCAGTCCAACTTTCCCCTTCTTCGTCTGATGTGACACATAAGTCACTCTTCATGCAGCTACCAAAGATGCCTCTGATTTCCCTTACAACTCTATCAGAAGTGTTATTTATTTCTGTTCTGCCTTTAGTCTCCACGGTTCATTGGTAGACGTCAAAGCCTCATTGAAGATGCCAGGAAGGAAAGAGAGGCTGCAGCTGCAGCCACTGATGCTGCAGAGTCTACAGAAACCATTGTCTTTGAGGAGAAGGATGGGAGAGCCATGCTGAACCTCTTCTTCATGCTCAAGGGGACAAAGACTTCACCACTGTCCCGTGCGCTTAAGGTATTTGAGGTGAGTACCGACCCATTTTTACGGGATTCGTGGGACACACTACAGGTTTCATATCTGTTCTGTGAGAAATGTCACTTCAGTCTACTAAAGACAACTCAAACTAGGTCTGCCTATTGCAAATTATCATTAATTGTCTGTTATCCCCACAGTCATGCTTTGCTCATACCCCAGCATGGCTTCAATTTCCATCACGAAGAATGAGTCATACCTCTGGTAGTGCTGTTAAGTCCTGGGCTTAGCTTTGCTTAATTACTGGATCCAATCACCCAGTTTCACACCCACAGTCCACATCCTTGTGGGCTGTAACATACTCTGACAGTCCCCTCCACTGCTCAGCACTTCAACTTCATGCACAGGGCTCTGATTCCCCATTCAAAGCAAGCTGCGTGCCATGCATGCCTACAGACCAAACCTGCCTTACTTGTAGGTCAAGGCTTTAGCAGTCTCTGAATAGCATTGCCACATTAGTCCTTGGTCAAAGAGTTACAGGAACAACTTCACCCTGGGTGTCAAACCAGTATATTGGTTTCAGAATTACTTCCTGCAGAGATGAAGTTGACTCACATGTTGAAGGTTCTGTTGGTTCTCCCCGGAGATGCACCCTGTGTATGGCTTTAATACCAAGGAAAAATGGTAGCTAATTGAGATTTTTTCCCCCTAGTCAGCAATGTAATGTTCCATTATCTAGGATCTCAGTACCATGAATGGAAAGGCTGCCTAAATAAGTGCTGCCTATTTAAAGAGCAATCAAAACATGATTATTTGCATTTATGTAGTACATGTTATCTAGAGGGATTCGAAAGTGTTTTGCAAACCGAGGTTCTGAGATATGTTTTATCTACAGCAGTTTAATTTCATTGACTTGAGCACTGAGAGGATAATTTGTTCCTATTAGTCACTCACGTGGATTGTAATGGGGCTCCTGAGGTCTCTTGTCCAATCTCCTGCTCAGAGCAGCTCCAGTTACAGCAAGTTGCTCTGGGCTGTGCTTGTTGTGTTTTGAATATCACCAAGGTAGAGACACTATTTCCTTGGACTCCTTGAGTTTTTTATTGCCCTCACGGAAAAAGCTTTTTCTTTTTTATTTTTCTTTTTATTGTTGTTGCTTCCAGTTTGTGCCCATTGCCTCTTGTCCCCTCCAATCCTGTGTATTTTTTTTCATGTGAGTCTGTCTCTGTCTTCTTTAAACCCTTCCAGAAACTAGTAGACAGTGAATGAATCTCCCCTGTCCCTTCACTTCTTAAGGGTGAACAAATCCAATTTCCTTATTCTTTCTTCATGTAACATTGTTCTTCATCACCCTGAGCATCTTGGGAGCCCTCCACTATACCTGCTACAGCACATCAATGTCTCTTCTGAGGGACATGATAAACCACATGTGGTCTCCCTCACACCAGACAGAGGGGAAGAATCACTTCTTTTGACCATTAAGTATGTTTTCAGTCTTTCTTGTCACATGGACATGGTGCTAGCTCATATATTAAAACACATTAAGTGTATAACACCTTCTTCCCCATGGAATGCAACCACTTCTGTGGTAAAATCAGATCACTAGCAACACTATACAGCAAACCCACTACCTAACAGATGTAAACACACAAAAAGGGTGTTTGAGGAAAAGTATTTCCCTGAAAATTTTGGTCATTCTAGTTACACACTGCCCATGCAGTACCAGCTCTGATATCTCATGAAAAGTATTCAAGATCTTCAGGACTGGCAAAACATCTTGCATCTCCTCTAAGAGGACTGTTGCAAGAAAACCTGTTTTCTGGGCAATATCTGGTTCTTGTCTCAAGACTAAAAGAATTCATAGGACAAGCTTGTGAGACAAAAGCCTTGGTGTTGCCACGGTTGGGGTCTCCTTACTAGAAGTGCGCAGATGCCAGTTAAGGCATGAAAAAAAAATCACTGTAAAATTATCCAGTACAACAGAATGCTTAGCAGGTACAGAGCACTGAAATATAGGCCCTTGTACCTGGTAGATTTTATGTTACACTCCATTTAAAGTCTATAATTTAAACATTTTTAAAAACATCAAGCAAGGAGCAGCGGCAGCTTATGTTAAAATATTATTTGTTTCTTCCTGGAGCAATTTACTTGCTGCATCAAGAGCTTTCCTGGTAAAAAAATCTCTCCGAGCTTGTCGCAGAGAGCGCTTTAAATATAATAAAAAGACAAGCATGTCAAGCCACAACAGGGGAAGATTCATTTCCCAGATCCCTCTGGCAATGCAGGTACAAGATATGAAAGCAGACGGGCATAATGACATTTGCCTCATCATGAACCAGGCTGCAGGGAAGCTGGTTTCACTCTTCTGTATGTGTTACATGCAGCCAAAGCATAGGTAATGCAATCACAGCTGTCAGATTAATGCAAAGGTATTGATTGTTGAGGGGACAATGTAATAGTGAAGTTGGTAGGTACATTAAAAAACATGGCCCTAAATTTGATTTACCGGTGGCATCACATCTGTTCTTTCTCATCTTTCTGCCTCTGATTAACAAAAGAAATCATGTCCCTTCCTCTACCAAAGGTCTGTCAGAGACTTTGGAAAGATTGGGTCACTGCCCAGGCACTCGGGCTCGTACTGACAGTTTTCACTGAGCTAAAGAAAATACCCACAAACCAACCAGAGCCCTCCATTTTGTCTGCTCCTTATTCTTTGGGGGCGGTCAGTTACGGTACCGAGCCCAAATGCTGGCAGTCCTGACAGGGACCCCAAGTCGCGGCTCCGCAGACCGGCTGCGGCTCAGCCCCAGCGGTTCAGCACCGCGGCCAGCGCCGCGCCGCCTGCCCACGGCGCCGCCACCCCTTCCCCTCCCAACCAGCCGAAAGCACCTTTACCTTCAGTGGGAGGCTAAAGGAAAGGGTGTCATAGGAGGTGACATTTTGCTACATTAATTTCCCTTCTTGATACGATCTTCTTTGCCACTGTGGAAGTCTTCTGATGGTAGTTATTGACCAGCCCCACTGGTTGCCGGTCCCTAAGAAAAAATTGCATAATTAATGAATAAGTGTGTTTATTCTCGGGGGGAGGGGCCGGGTGTGTGTGTGTCGGGGGGGGGGGGGGGGGGGAGGCAGATGGGAAGATGGAAAAGACAAGAGGGAGTCCCTCCCAAATGTATCTGTATGGACATCTTTGGAAAGTAGCAGCAGTGTTGTTTAATGTTTTTGTTCTCCTTTTCTATGTCCCAAAAGACATTTGAAGCTAAAATTCACCACCTGGAGACCAGGCTTAGCCGAAAGCCCCGTGAAGGGACTGCTGAACTGGAGTACTTTGTGCGTTGTGAAGTCCACAGCTCTGACCTAAATACTTTCATTAGCTCCATCAAGAGGGTAGCAGAAGATGTCAGGACCACTAAGGAAGACAAATGTAAGAAACTTACAAACTGTGTCACTTTTGCAAAGAGGCTGAGCTGTAGAAACAGAGGGAGATTTTGTTATTTGCAGAAAAGAGGAAGGGGTCTGTGTGCTAAATTTGAGCAAGACAGAAAAGACTGCCCCTGGAACACCTCAATCCTGAAAGCCACTTCCCACCTTGTCCAGTTCTCAACAGGCTCCACAACCTATAGCCCATTCTTCTAGTGACAGACTGGAAGAAAATAGAAAAAGGAAAATTAAATGTCATGCTTTGTTCACAGGTCTCCTACAGAGTTCTGCACCACTGCTCCAGTGTTTTGTATTGTAGAACCCAAGGGAACAGTATGAAGCTGTGACGGGAGGTTTGGGTTGGGTATTAGGAAGAGGTTCTTTACTGAGGGAGTGGTTGGGCACTGGAAAAGGCTCCCCAGGGAAGTGGTCACAGCACCCAGCTTGACTGAGTTCAGGAATCATCTGGTCGATACACTCAGTCCCATGCTCTGACTTGGCTGGCCCTGTGTGGAGCCAGGAGTTGGACTTGACGATCCTTATGGGTCACTTATAACTCAGGATATTCTATGATTCTAAGACTGAAATGCAGTTTACTGCCTATGTGTCAGAAACTGTACAGATCCAGCACTAAACTACAAGAGGCTCCCCATGCCATCCTGCTCTGAAGACAGGGTGATTCTTATTGAAAAATGTCCCTAGAGATCTGCTGTGACTGGTCCACAACTAGTTGGACCTCTGGATTTGTTTTTAATGTGAAGTCTAAAATCTTGAAGTGAAATCCAATTTTCATCTCATTTATTTTTATCGCAAAATACTGTGCTGAGAGATGGGCAGGGAAGTCATGAGGAACAAATCACGGCATTAGTCTAGGACAAGAGCACTGAAAGTGTCGGACTACTGCCCAGAAGGCACAGCTGTGTCATGTCATGCGCTGTTTGTTGTGTCTATGTACAGGTCAGATGTATTGTATTCAGCCTCACAAGCCCTTCTTAGCACTGGATGCTCATCTTCACTTCCACAGACAGTTTTTCTTCCTCTCTCTCTGCAGTTCACTGGTTTCCCAGAAGAATCTGTGAACTGGACAAGTGCCACCATTTGGTCACCAAGTTTGACCCTGATTTGGATCTGGATCACCCGGTGAGTTAGTCTGTGTGGGCACATCCTCGTTCTGGAGTCCTGAGCTGTCCCTCAGAAGCAGGGAACTGGAGAACATCTATTAGTGCAGCTGATCAGGAAACAAGTACAGTCACCACCATGTGAGAAGTTTCTCCAGCCAGGGATGAACTTTGTTGGGTGAGAAATTTTAGTAAATGATTAAAAATCTGTCTGTCTTCCTATTTGTCATCACAGGGCTACTCTGACCAAGTATATCGCCAGAGAAGGAAATCGATAGCAGAAATTGCTTTCCATTATAAGCAGTAAGTCTCTTTTCTAACATACATACAGGGATAATGCCATGTCAGTTCAACCTGTTGTGAAGTCATTGTGCTATCTGCATGAGACTTCTTTCATGTTTTGTCTCCCCATTCAGCCATGTCAGCTCTTTTTGTGTCCCTCTTGTGTTTATGTATTCTAGTCTCTTCTTAATTAAAAAATGCCTGTGGTCATTAATTCACACATTGATAAAGCCAGAACAAACCTCCTGCGTAACAAAACCCAAGCATAATTCTATCAGACCTCAAACTTCATTTTGAAAAGTAGAATATCTTTTTGAATGACGTCTCATTTCAGCTTCAGTGCTTCAAGTACTGAAAAAGCTACCATGTGCCCAGAAGACTTTTTCCAATGGTTCATTGTCCTGGCTGTTAAAAAAATGGTGGGTTTATTTCTACATTGAATTTGGTTAGCTTCAGCTTTCACACTATGGATCATACACGCCTTTTGTCTACTAGATTAATTTCTGCTGTCAGATTTTTTGCTGAAGGTATTTATAGACCAAACAGTTCACCTCCTAACACTGATAAATTAAATACATTCCATTAGTGGTCTCATCATTGTCTTATTTAGATTTAAGACTATCTCTTCTACTCCTGCTTAATACTCCTGTTCTGATATATGCAGCGATAGCACTCAGCATCAAACTACATCAACAACAACTAAAACATCAAACAGAGCTCCAATGTTAAGCTGGGTGTGTACAATATTCCCTGGATCCTATTCAGTAACGCTGCCTTCCACTGTATCATCTCCCTCTCTGAGTGGGACTTTAAATGCAGATTTCTGAAGTGAGCTGTGCTGAAAGCAGGGTGTGGAAATTATATGGGTCACCTCCTTGAGCTGTGCCTGCAACTGGTGTGATCCCAGCATGTCTTTCTGCTCTGTTAGGTTTCACGTTCTTTGCAGATTTGAAGCCCAGAATATAGACATTGATGGTTTAATCCTGTACTAATACTAAATGCACAGAAAGTCACCATGCCAGCAAATGAGTCCTGAGGGACACAGGAAGAAATACTGTCCTAAGATGCTGCACACATTTAAGATGTCTTCTCTCACATCTCGTGTGCAGGTTAGCATTTATGAGCTGCTGTGTAGTATCCCTTCAGGCACTTAATGGAAAAGCAACTATGCTTTATCACTGTAATATGTGAATATCCCATTTGTTCAATACAGAACAGAAGGATTTGGGAAATAAAATTGCTAATTATGGTACAGAAAAGGCAAAAGTGTAACTATTTTTTAGTTCCCACTTACATAAATGCTAAGATTTTCTTTTCTTGCTGTTCTTAATCTTACTGCCAATATTTTTTTCTGCAGTTCAACTGCATTTAGTTTTCCTTATTAGCTTCTTTTATTTCCCAGACACTGACACATTCTTGGACCCATCATCCCCCTGAAGTTCTGGCACATTATATTAATTTATTTTCTGAGAAAGTTTCAATTTCTACCAGTAATCCCCACCCCCCAAAAAAATATTATGCCTGCTAGGCTTTTGCTCATCCCTTGTTCATTTATAACCTCTGGCTGGACTAATGCTTTTCTCTGTGTCTATGTATTTGTTGCACCTGTACAAATGACCCGGTACTAATGCTTTGTTTTTCCTTTCACCCCCTTGTTTGGTTTAAAGAAGATTGATCAACATCATGCAGAGCTTTTCCAAAGCACTTCCTTCTCAAAGGGAAGAGGAGTCTGGCTTGTGCTCTGCTTCTGTCAGTAACAGTGTGTTTACCTTGCAGCGGCGACCCGATCCCTCGTGTGGAGTACACAGCAGAGGAAATCGCTACCTGGTGAGCACTGTTTTAATCTGTGATCTTTACTGGCTCCACTACTAGAAGCTGAGAATAAAACCTAAGTGGTTAGGGCATGATGTCTTGAAAAATGTGTCAGGAGTGCAAGTATCCTACATAACGGCTTGTTATAAAAACCAGTAACTCATTGTACAGCCTTTTATGGTAGAGTCTGCATTTGGGAGAACAAATTACCTCCAAAACAATGATGCTCTGCCTCTTGCTCTCTTGGGGCTGCATCGAGAGCACTTTCACACTGTGGCCTCCAGGAGTTTTCTCCAAATCAGCCTCCCCAGGTAGATAATTTGGAGTTCCACTTCTCTGAGGGTACCTGGTGTAATGGCAGCCTCCAAAGAGCAGTTATCATAGCTGTGGAAAGATGTATGAGGTCCATGGAGAACATCTGCATGGTACTTTGCTGGCTTCACTTAGCAAAATGCTTCCTTTTGAACATTACTATTTCCAGGAGTGTCACTGCAGGAGTGACTCTGAAAACAAGGCTGGTTTATATGAGCTGAGTATACAGGCTCCTAAACAAGGTCATCTCCTGATTATATTGACTGTCTTCATAGTGCAACTTCAGGAGCTAGCCTGCAGGGAATAGTTTAATTCCAGCTAATTCCTTTTATACAATCTTCTGACTTTCAAGGTCACAAATAGGTCTGTGCAGATGCAACTGCTGACTTTCCAGATCATTTTAATGTAGATCCATATGTTTACATACCCCTATCAATGTGCTTATCAGATGTAGGCTTAGTGGAGAAAGGCAAAAAAGCCAAGAAACCTAGAGGCTTGAGTCCTTGATAGTGTATAACCAGACGACAGGAGAGGACTAGACACACGGCCGCTGAACATCTGCTACCTCTTGTCCTGAAGGAAGGAGGTGTACAGCACCCTGAAGAGCCTGTATCCCACCCATGCCTGCAAGGAGTACCTTGAAGCTTTCAATCTCCTGGAGAAATTCTGTGGGTACAATGAGAACAACATTCCTCAGCTGGAGGAGGTCTCCCGCTTCCTGAAAGGTGAGTATGAGCCTGAGGCACCCAGAACCAGGGTCTACCAGGTTTGCAACATGGTGGTGGCAGCTACAGCTGGAAAACACCACAGCTGGAACCCAAAAGAGCAGCATGTAAGCTGAGATTTGGAAGGAGAGATGCTGGAGGCTTATGTGATGCCAACAGCAGACAGGGTAGACCCCAGGTGGTGGGGAGTGTAGGTAAACACAGGGGACTGCAACTGAAGGTCATCCCCAAAGTTAAATGATCACACCAGCACCTAAAGAGCAGACAATTGCTTCCTAATAGGAGCAAAACGGTTCGACTTGGCACAGCAGGACCTTTAGTTTCCAGCACGGATGCTTTTGCTGTCCGTATTGAGAAGACAGTGCACCAGCACAGCCCGTGGGCAATGCAGCCCCACAGATATGGTATGTTCTGTTTCAGAGAGAACCGGCTTCCAGCTCCGGCCAGTGGCCGGCTTGCTGTCAGCGCGGGACTTCCTTGCCAGCCTGGCCTTCCGCGTCTTCCAGTGCACCCAGTACATCCGCCATGCATCCTCGCCCATGCACTCCCCTGAGCCGTGAGTATCACCCAACCCCGATGGCCTTCCCTGCCCAGCCATCTCACCTCACCAGCAGTTCACCTTCCTCCTTAAAGAACAAACTCTGTCCAATCCTGACCATGTTTTCCTCCTTTTCCCTGGGCATTGGCAGGGATTGCTGTCATGAACTGTTGGGGCATGTCCCGATGCTGGCTGACAAGACATTTGCCCAGTTCTCTCAGGTAAGGTGGTCATCTGCTTCCTCATCCCTGAGAGGCAGGGTACAAGATGAGAACCCAAACTGACCCCAGTCTCACCACTTAAAGCCTTGTTCTAGGATTTGTTTATGTTGAATACATTGTTCAGGAGCCCTAGTGATGGACTGAGAACCTTAATGCAGAGTAAAAATACCAGATTCTGCAGCAAAGCATTTTTAGTCAGAGCATGATGAAACCCCAATAGATGCATGGCAGCTCAGGGCAACAATATCTATTGTCTCAATACAATAAAACAGAACAATCCACATATAAGGCCCCCAGACCAAATCTGTCTTGATCTTCACACCTTCCTTTGTCTTCTCAGGACATTGGGCTGGCATCTCTGGGAGCAACTGATGAAGAAATTGAGAAACTTGCAACAGTAAGATTTCCTCTTTGCTGGATGGGGTCAGGGCCCCCTCTAGCAGCACTTGTGCAGTATCAGGGTGACAGGTCCAGCCTGGTCTCCTGAGAGCTGCAGGCTCAGAGCCCCTACCTGAGCTGCCCCTGCCCTGCTCTTTCACGATGACTGTGCAGAGTGGAGATCAGTTAAACAGCAGAGCTCACTTGCACATTAACCCAATTTTCTCAGGCACCAGAGTATCATCAAGCATCGTATTTCTAATGACAGCACTGCTGGGACTCTTTGGGATGGGATTAAATGACATCCGCTTCCTTTGGCTCTTCCTCGGCAAGGTGACCCATCCAGCTCCAAGGGCACTGAATGGCAGCACCACACAGCACCTGGGTGCGCAGGGGACCAGTGCAGGGACACAGTTTACATCTGTCCCAGCGCGGCAGCAGCTTTGTTTAGCACTTTGCTCTGTCAGTGATGGGTTCAGGGTAAGGAGAGGGGACAAAGTGCCAGGCACCCATTCATTTAAACAACCCCCAATCCTGGCCATGATGAAAGGCCTCAGAAATCACAGGGAGACAAAGGTGAGAAGCTGTATCCCCATGCAGTTTTCTTTCTCTTTTCACAGCTTTACTGGTTTACGGTGGAATTTGGGCTCTGCAGGCAGAATGGGATAGTCAAAGCCTATGGAGCCGGCCTCCTCTCTTCCTATGGGGAGCTCATAGTAAGTCCCAGCATAACCTGCCTCTCTGCTCTAGACCCTATACAGCAAAACCCCTTCCTCTGTGCAGCAATAATGACTTTGCCCTATCTGTTCTCCGCTTGTCTATCACACATGTGCTCTCAAATCCCCTTGATTTCATGCTGGCATTTTCCTGCTGTGTCCACAGCACTCCTTGTCAGATGAACCAGAGGTGCGGGACTTTGACCCTGATGCTGCTGCTGTTCAGCCCTACCAGGACCAGAACTACCAGCCTGTATATTTTGTGTCTGAGAGCTTCAGCGATGCCAAAAGTAAACTGAGGTAGGACTGGGCAGTGAGGGAAGCCCAAACAGAAGGAAACAAAGCTGTAATGTATTGAAACAGGGCTTGCTTTCAGTTCATGGTCTCAGAACTATTCTGGAAACTGTTGTCAGGTCTTTCAAAGCAAAGTGATTCTCCAATTCCTACATGGTCTGACTTCAATCCCTTGTATTCATCCAAGACCCCCCCAAAATATGCTGGACTCAAGGGCATTGATAGTGTGGGAAGCACTATTGGAGAACAGACAGAGGGGGAATCTAGCTCATCTGTCAAGTTCTAGGAAGGAGTTACATACTAGCTCCAGTTCCTAGGCAAGGCCAAGTAACATAACAGAGGACTGGAGGTCCAGGAATTGGAGATGCAAACTATTCAGCAGGATGGTCTCTGCATCCTTGCTGCAGAAGGGCCAAGTGATACAGGTCAGGGAGTAGCTATCCCTCATAGGAGCATCTTGCTTTTTGTTCTTCAGACACATGGCATGGGCCTCTGCATCGTGTAAAAGTTTGCTCTGTAGGTAAAAGTTTTAGGAGAGGGCTCAAGAGCTTATCAAAATGGTGACATTCTCTGAATTTAGGATGCAGAAAGATGTTTGTCTTTTTGAGCAGCTGCTGAGCAATTTGTTTATTAGTAGTTCATACACAAACAAACAAAAATATTTTCTTCATGAGGATAGATTTATCCATGGGGGGGATAAAAAAATGGAAATTTTACTTCCTAGGCTGGTTAACTTGGGTTAGCAGAGAGCACCCCACTTGTGTAATTGGGTTTCCCCATCCCATGCGACTGAAAAGAGGATGGAGAGGGGCAGCTCTACCCACAGACATCTGTGACGAAGAGCATTTTCTTGGCCCTATCCAGAATTGTCCACAGGAGAAAAGCTCTGTACTTTAACGTTTGACCAACAGAGGAAAATTTTGCCTATACAATTTTATCTTAGTTTAGGAAAGGGATAGGATGAGATGTAGTAATACACAATGGACATGATTTTGCAAGTGGTAAATTTAATGTAAATAATGTGGGTGAGATCTGCTATATTTCAACTTCTGCTTTTATTACCCTCATTTGCACTATTCATACAACTGGAGGTCTATAGCTGCTCAAAACAAGCACCTGGGGACCCCATCCTCTCACACACATTGGGATGCTTTAAAAAACCCAACTGTTGTCTAAGGAGTCATTTCATTGACTTTAAAATTGAACAATACACCACATACACAACCGTGATTAGGCTAGAGGGTTTTGATAGTGACAAGCACTCTAAATTACCCTCTTTAAAGAGCTCAGAGGCCACACAGGTGCTACTCCATGAGGTGAAAGCATTAAAACACCTGTATTTTTTTTCTCTACTGGTAGCTGCCACCATGAACCTATCAGCATTATCCCTTAAGAAAAGCCTACTTTCCCAGAAAGAAAACTTTCCTCCACTTTTTCCTGGAAACTTTTTCCCGGGTGGACACACTGCCCTACCCCCTCCCCTACCCTGCCCCAGCCTTGCCAGGCACCTAAGTCATACTTGCATGTTTAAAAAAGGTGTCAAGTGAACACACCCCTGATGTGATGGAGGGCAGGTTTCTAACCATTAGCAGCTGTGCTCATGTGCTAATGGGTCAATCGCTGTGGCTGATAGCATTAGTGAGGAGGTGAGCTAGCCCTTGCCTGGGGGAGTTGGGTGCCTGTGTCTTTTAGGACAACGTGTGTATGCAGAACCCTCCTCTGCTTGCACTTTTTGTTTCCCTACAAGCATGGCAGCTTCCTACAAGCGCCAGCCTGTCTGGAGCTGGCGGCAAGCCATTTCCCCACACCCCGGCAGTTCAGGACTAGGCTTCCCTCCCCACGGCACGCAGCACCAGCCGGAGTGGCACCTGAGAGAGGGATGCTCGTCGCCGAGCCCCGCGCCACAGCAGACCCACGTAGCCACAAGAGGGTACCCTAAGCTAAGCGATTCCGGCGCGATGGGTGACGCTTCAGCAGAGCCGAGAAGCCTGCCTGTTGCTAGTGCTGTTTGTCCCCAGGCCTGTCCAGCATGAGATTGTAGCCATGTGTACCTAAATATAGATTCCTAGCTGCGTATTTACATGGCAAATAAGGGGGGGGGGGGGGGGGGGGGAATGCTCTGCCTTGTCAGGCCTACAAATCTTGGTGGTGGAGGTGACCATGAGCAACTTTGGGGAAACCTTACCCATGATATGTTTTCACTTGACTCTATACTTTTCTATTAGACAGGTAGCAACAAGGTCTTGCTCTTGGGCGGTATCAGGCAATGTTTGGCTCATCACTGAGATCTAGAGTCCAGGTTGCTTTGTGACTGAGTCACATGGCTCTGGTGATGCCACTCCTATCCCCTCGCCCAGGCCTGAGCCACTGCCTGTCAGATTTATCCTTAATACAGCTTGCAGCTAGTTCTTTTCTCCCCAAGCAGAGATTAGTCAATAAATGAATGGCAGAAAGTATTTAGGAACATAAAACTATAATACAACAGGCTTTCCCTGCAATTAGCTTCTAAATCTCCTTGGCACTTTTGAAAAAGAAAATAAAAGAAATGGAAGCAGTGATGGCCGTGGATCTGACCCATTCAGTACACCCTCCCATTTGATGCAAGCCCAGGGGCTTAACCTATGGAAACCTGCAGTCAAACTCATAGTCTTCCTTGCTGAACAAGAGGGATCTCAATTACTGCTATAGCCCTGTGGAGGGAAACTAGAGGTTTTGTACTGATCTAGGAACTCTGCCTAAAGAAGGCATTAACCTGTTGTGATCTGGGTGAATGGTTTTGGGTAGGAGGCAGACTCAAGACTCATCTCTTGTATCAAGCCCTCTGCACCCTTTCCTTGCAGGAGCTACGCGGCTCACATCAAGCGGCCCTTCTCCGTGAAATATGAGCCCTACACCCACAGCATCGAGCTCCTGGACAGCCCTCAGACGATCTGTCACTCCCTGGAGAGTGTAAGGGATGAGCTTCACTCACTGATTAACGCGCTCAATGTTATCAGTTAATACAAGAACTGGGCTCTTTCCTTCCCTTGCAGCCCCAAAGCCGCCTGTTCTGCCCTTGCCTCCTTTCTGGCTGATAACTCCTACCTGTCTTCTCCAAACATTTGCACCACCGCCTGTCATCATGCGACCCCCAACAGCTTTCCACTTTTGTGTGTAGGGCCAGCTCTGGGGAGGGCAGAGGCATTGACCCAAGGCCTGCTGGCATTTTGGGTAGCTTTTCTATTGACTGCTGAAAGAGGCTTAACACAGACCAAAAACATGGCCAAGCGTGCAAGACAAAGTTGAAGTCACAAGGTGTGTGCTAGGCTCCTGGGTACAAGGAAGAGGAGAAAAGCTTCTCTATTATATATTTAAAAAAAAAAAAGAGAGAAAAAAATCTATTTTTTGCAGTTTGAGAGAATAAATTTATCTGCTTTTTTAGCCCCAAAGCAACTCCTATAGCAACTTAATGAGGGACCCTCAGTCCCCACCATTTCCTGCCTCTTTCAGCCTCATACATTTGGGAAATGCAGAGCTGTGCTAAAAAGCTTTTCTGCCTAAGTCAACCCTACGAGGTTTGAAATTTCAGCTCCCCACCTCTCCTCAACCCTCTTGGACAGGGGGATGCTTAGGCACAACCCCCTGAGCTGCACAACCTTGCCAAGCTGCACTAAGCATCATAGCTCCCCTGAACCTCTAACTGACCAAAGCCAGGAGTTGTCTAACATAGAGCAGCCCTGATCTACCTGCATTCTCCCAAACACAAGCACCACAGAGCAGGCCCTGGCCACCCCAGACCAGATCGTGGGTACCCCCTTCAAGCTGTTTTAAAAGTTCCCACAGCAAGGAGTGCTCAAGAGCCTAGCTGCTGTCGGTCACAGCAGTCACAGCTACTGATCTTTCTGTTTGCTAGTGGCTCTGGGCAGCCTCAGCAGCCCCTTGGTGTCCTGAGTTTATTGGTTATTGCGGACTGAGCGGGGCCACTGGTGTCTCTAGTTTGCCAGTCCTTGGGAGGATTTCACATGCTTTCACTTTTCCAGCCTACCACACAGGTACAGCATTGTCTTGTTCCTAGATATTCCAGTATCACTGTCACCTGGTGTAGCTCCTGCTGTTGCTGGCCATTTCCAAAGAAGGTAACGTATGGTTAGGATGCTCAAACCCAGTTTCATCCAGCTTTCACTGCAGATATTAACAGCTTGATCTGACCCAAAGCTCTCAGTTTTCCTCCCCCTGCTTTTGCCCTTCTTATCTTCTTGAAGGCTGTCTCATAACTTAGCGGTTTGCTCAGAAGTTTGGCCCAAGGTTATGCAGCTGTGCAGTATCAGAGCTGGGCTTGGGACACGTGGAGGCAGCTAAACAGCTGTGGGGGACAGTGAAGGGGAGAATTACACACAGTTGTTTGCATGGTCAGTTATAACATTTCTGTATAGGCTTTTACCATCCTTATCCACTATATATGATTTTTGTAATTTCCTCTTTAAAGAAATTCAAGGCTTAGGAGTCAACGTTTGGCTATTAGGAGTAAGTATTCTCCAATGCTTAGATATAATATCGCTCTCCAGTGTGCTACTTCTACTGTGGCTCAGCCATAATAGTTCACAATCTGTTACACTTTATCCCATTTCAGACCTTCACATACGTATACTTAACCCCCAGCTCTCTCAAATTTTAACTACTTAGCTACTGACACCACTCCATCTCCTACCTGCTTCAATCCTTCCTTTCTGTTTACTTTCTTATTTGACCTCTTCTCCTAAATTGCTTTAAAGGCTATTTCCAAAACCAGCAGTTCAACACTAGGACTGACTGCTTCTCCTCAAGTTGTTCCTCCTTAGAGGTTTGTCTTGTAACTGAATAAAACTACTGAGTTCAGTCAGTTATTGTAATTTTAGAGCATTTTTTCCAAAACTTCAGCTATGATTTCCCAATCTGGGTGGATCCAGATCTTGAGCTGTAGCTCTCAAGGCTCCCTTAAGAGCTGTAACAATTTTTAATTCGGGGTCTTACATTATTACTATTAGATTAGGCTCCAAATCCAGATGGAAGACAGTGACAAGCGTAGTTTCTCGAGGGTCTGTGCTGGGACCAGTGCAGCTTAATATCTTTATTAATGATATTGACAGTGGGACTGAATGCACCCTCAGCAAATTTGCTGATGACGCCAAGCTGAGTGGTGAAGTTAATGTGCCGGAGGGACAGGATGCCATCCAGAGGGACCTGGACACGGTGGAGAGAGAAGTGAGTCCAGGTGAACCTCATGAGGTTCAACAAAGCCAAGTGCAGGGTCCTGCACCTGAGTTGGGACAATCCCTGTTATCCATACAGGTTAAGAGATTACGTGCTGGAAAGCAGCCCTGAGGAAAAGGTCTTGGGGGTACTTGTGGATGAAAAGCTGAACATTACCCACCAGTGTGCAACTGCAGCCCAGAAGGCCAACCGCATCCTGGGCTGCATCAGAAGTGTGGCCAGCAGATCGAGAGAGGTGATTCTGCCCCTCTGCTCTGCTCTGGTGAGACCTCACCTGGAGTACTGTGTCCAGCTTTGGAGGTCCCAACACAGGAAGTATGTGGACCTGTTGGACCGTGTCCAGAGAAGGGCCACAAAAATGACGAAAGAGCTGGAGCACCTCTCCTATAAAGATAAGCTAAGAGAGTTGGGCCTGTTTGGCCTGGACAAAAGAAGGTTCTGAGGGGGGACCTTATAGCACCCTTCCAGTACCAGAAAGGTGCCTATAAGAAAGCTGGGGAAGAACTGTTCATGAGGGCATCCAGCAACAGGACAAGGAGTAATGGTTTTAAACTCGATAAGGGGAGATTAGGGAAAAGTTCTTCAGTATGAGGGTGGTGTATCACTGGAACATGTTGCCCAAAGAGGTAGTGGAGACCCCATCCCTGGAGATATTCAAGGTCAGGCTCGATGGGTCTCTGAGACACCTGATTGAGTGAAGATGTCCCTGCTTACTGTAGGGGGGCTGGACGAGATGACCTCTAAAAGTCCTTTCCAACCTTATACATTCTATGATTCTATGATTAAGTAGCTGGAGCAAGCTATGCAAGACTGAAGCAGATTAGGTAATAGGTGAGTGATCTAGCCATGAAAGTATTATTGGTCACTCCAGTAAAACAGGCTGAAATAAAGCTCCAAACAGGCCAGATGTAACAATGAAGCCTGTATAGTTGATGCGCAGCTTATGGCCTTGTTAGCAATAGCAATTCATTGTTACTGGACTGCAGGTCACTGTTCTGCTCTCCTTTGGTAGTCACCAGCTCCTGGGTTACTGCCCATAAATGAGGGCAACAAGGATGCTGCAAACCCTGTGGCGATGCCGGGCTCCCTGTCAGGACTGGGCAGGGGGGCTTTACGGAGGTGTTTGTTTCATGATCTGGCCTCAAAACCCATAAAGGACTGAAGGTGGTCACCTCTAGTTCTCCTAAGAGCTTCAGAGTCATTATCTGCCTTGTTAAATGTCTAAAGTTAATGCAATTTATAAAAAGACCAAAGCTATTAATATGGTGTGAAAAGCCAAGTTAAAAATCTTTGCAACTGCCGGAGCCCTCAACTCCTCCGCCTTGCCTCAGAGTTTGCATTGCTGCTCCGTGACTCTGTCAGCTGTTGCCTGTTCGAGGAGCTGTAGTAAAATCTGTTGCCCTCCAAAAATAGAAAATAAGCAAAACTCAAAGCATAAGCCCTTCCCGTTAGTATACAAGCATATAAACAAATCTACTGCAGCCACACGGGAGGTAAACACGGCGTGGGCTGCACCCTCTTTGCTTCCGAGAGAGGGGGTTGCGCTGGGGCGTGCTGTGAGTGCGGGGCTCACGCAGAACGTGCACCGGAGGCTCCTCCTTTGGGGCATTTTCCGTGTCTTGACAAATTCATGGCAGGTGCCAGAATTTGTTGTCCCCTTAGGGGGAGATCTGAGACTCACAAACCTGTATGTATTTACCATTGCCCTCATCTATTTAACACCTTAGAGGACTTACCCTGTTAGTAACATAACAAATCCCTTTCCATTTTGTCTCTATTTCTTGTTCCTTTTAATCTGATTTCAAATTTGCCCCTCATTTCACAAGTCCTACATGAATTGTATTCTTTTCTCACTTTACCCATTTTTTTCACCTTGCTGCTACTTACCCAAGCCTTGTTTTCTTCTTTATTGTGCCATGATATTTTAGCGTCTTGGATATGGGACCGCCAAGGAGCAGGCTGTGCAAACAAAATAAGGTAGACTTGTAAACAGGTCCCTAATCTGTCATTGCTTCTTAAAGCTACTAATATCAAGGTTAACTTTTCAGCCTGTCACTTTGGATACTGTCCTACAATTTTCTGTAGTCTATTTTTAATAGTCTGACTCATTTCTTTCTTCCAGTCTGGAGCATTGCAGGTGGTAGGGTATATGCAGTCCTTGCTTAATACCTGGGTTACTCATTAAGGATCAAGTTACTTCACTTACAACCCCCCTGCTCTTCACCTCATCCTATCCCAGCTGCTGTTCCCTACCTATGGACAATTCTCTTTAGTGCATTTTTGCAGTTCCAGTGGCTGTATTTCTTCTAGGTAGAAAAGCCTCAACCCATCCTGGAAAGATATTCATGGTGACAAAGAGAAAACGATACCCTTCTTTAATTTGGAACGGTTTATCTGGATGATCCCTTTGCAGTATTTGCCAAGGTCCTTGGTTTAGCCAATGCAATAGGGTTGGCAGCTTTCTTTTACTAGTCCACTTTTGCATTGTTGCACACCTTATGCAGTTTTTATTTATGTCCTCCATTTCTCACTTCATTTGGGACCAAATATAAATTCTTTTCACTCCTTTTAGAGTATCCTGTACTCCTGAACATAACTTATTATGACAGTCTAAGATAACTTGCTCTTATTCAGCCAGCCACAGTATCCATCCCATCTTCTCTTTCAGCTGATTCCTGTTTTGGGCTGCAGTAAACACTCTGACTCCATTTATCTACTTGCTTACTAAATTGTTTCTAAGTATTGCTTTCAGTCTTCCCATGTATTTTAACATCCTTTGCAAGTATTTTATTCCTGGTCTTTCTCTAAGCTTGTAAAATAAACCCCCTCTTTTTTCCATGAGTGTCCCATTATGTGCTTGCCATTGTTTTTCTCCCTATCATGCATCCAGTATGTTATTCTATTATCAGCATAGTAGCTATCTGTAGAGAGATACTGTGTAGAAGGGTCTGTCTTTTACTGACAGCCTGTAAGCTCCTTGCATGATCCTTTCTCTAGTTTCCCCACCATTTGTTCCTTCATTCCACTAATAGCAGTATCTTGGATTATTTTTCCTCCTTGTTCAAATTTAGCACTCTTACAAGTCCACAATACCTTTGGTTTATTGCAGGTTTCCTGTAAAAATATATACACATTAACATCCATTTCTTCTTTTTGTGCTTAAGAGCAGAGCATGAGTACACTGGGGTACAACTGGACCATTGAGAGGGAAGGCCTTGAAGGCAATCACAGCTCAGACTGCTTCTAACCAGGCTTTCGCATGGCCAGGGAAATTTTAGTCCAGTCTCTGGAGAGGGGAGGACTTGTGTGCTACTGGTATCCATTTTCCTTCACTATTTTTCTGTAGCAGTACTACTCCCACAGAATCAGCTCATGTTGAAATGATGATGATGATGACAATTTTTCTTTGACTGGGAATTTTAGTGCAGCAGCTTTTCAAGCAGCTTCTTTCAGGTTAGATAAAGCATCGTCTTGCTCTTTGCTCCAGCTGCCTCCCTGATTCTTTTTCTGTCATTTCCCCAATGCTCTGCTGGTACTAGCAAAGATGGATACTCTGCCATAAGATACTAACACATTTATAGATATGCTGCCATAAGAAATTAAATCCTCCCAGCACTCTTCAGCGTTGGGACAGACTAGGGGGAGTCTTTATTTCACAGAAAGTTTAACCTTTCTAGCATCTATCCATCTTCTTGTTTCACCAGTTCCAATTCCCAAGCAGTTAAGTTGGGGTTGCGTTAATTGCGCTGTATTCAAACTGACTTCAAATCCCATTTGGTCTATCAATTTTACAACTCACCTACTTCTCTCTTGTACCTCTTCTTCTCTAGCTGCTGTCCCCTGAACATCATCCACGTAAGACACTTTCTTTTCTTTGTCCCCTAGATACCACCATTCAAACACTTTCCTAATGCAAGTGTGTGCAGCAGGGCAGGTGCTTGTCCCTGTGGGATGCAAGTAAAAGTATACTGTCTGTGTCTTAATGTGAAAGCAGCTTGGAAATTTGCTTCTTCCCCTGCGTATTGCCATCTGGGAGTTTGCTGTGAACCATGGGGGTGCATCTGTGCTGCTAGCTCTCCTAATTCATCCACTGTCCAAGGAGCCTGAATCACCCTCAGGGCTGCCAGGAGCAATGGAGATACCTGTGCTCTATTGGAAGTGGCTGGTTGGTACACAATGTGATGTCCTGCTGATGTTTGAACAGCTCCCCATCAGTTCATTAAAGACTCCTCATCTTCCTCAAGCCTATGGACTGTTGTTAATGCTGCCAATTGCATTCTTGTCTTACCATTCCACAGGACAATTTGATTAAATGCCCATGGGGGCATGATCAAATATTCATGGAAGTGCCCAACGTGCAATGAAGAAAAGCTGGTGAAGTACATGCTCAGAGCAACTTACTGTTTCAATTCAAAATTTGAAGCAGTTTCTTCACTCCACTCTACTGTTGTGCCTTCATTCAGTGGCTTCATCTCCACAGCTACCTGCCTTAGGGTCACTTTTTTTTTTCATTTTAAGAGCTACAGCAATGTGATCTGCCGTACCTGTCTGCCCTGGGACAGCACTTGCAGTCTTCATGGGATATGCTGCTATTCTCAACTTCTCTTCCTTTTCCCATTTGCCCACATCATCCTTGAAATCATCTTCCTCTGATGGCTCCCGATCCAGTTCTCTACACTTCCTGCAGCTACAGCAGTTATTTTTAATTTTTGCATCCCAATCTGCTTTTGTAAGTGCCTAATTTTAGCTTTGCATTTACTATGATCAGGTCCCTTTTGAGCTCTCCCTTGCTCCAGGGTGAATCACTGCACTATATATGTTAATCCCTCTCCTTAGTTCTGCAGTTTTTCCTTCTCCTTTTCTAAATTCATCAGATTGTCTAATTGCTGTTGCGCCTCCTTATTGCCTTTTTGGGCCACTAGATGGTATTCCTTTTCTAAAGACAAACTTATTTCACGTCACTTGACAGACTCTTCTAAAGCACAGTTTGCCCATTGAAGCAGCTGATACTCTGAAGCTGCCTTGGCCCAGTCGTCACAGATTATTGCTGCTTCCCATAGCAGTTCCACTAATAGAGCTGGTGTATCCTTGACTCTCCCTTAATCCGCTCTCCCATATCGGGGAACATTTGGTCTCTATCACCCATCAGCTTCCTGTGGGCTGGAGAGGCGCCCACAGCCCCCGCTGTAATCTCTGATATTGTTGGGATTTCCTGTGGCCCTCCAGTATCCCTGTTTTCAGGCTTTTTCCTGAGTCTTTTTAGATTTTTCCCATGCTTTCAATTTTGTCTTAAGGTATCCCCTAAAGTATTCTGCACAAGGCTGGTCAGATTTATAGAGCTGCCTTGAACAAGATCACTCAGAAGAAAAGACTTTGAGGATCTACCCAGTCACAGCCTCCAGCAAAAGATGCTATAAATTCCCTTTTCCTGACAGTGGAGCAGATTTGTAGGATTATGTGGCTGCTTAGAGCTAAGCATGAGCTCATGTCCTTTGGGGTGGGTTATGGGAGCCTTCGTGCCATTTTCCCAGACCTCACCAATCGTGGCTGCAAGCTCTGTAAAACGTGACCTGGAGAAAGCCGAGGTGATGGGTCGGCCCAGGTTAAGTCCTCCTGTAGATGGAGCATGGGCTGTCAAGGGAGGAAGAAAGGAGAAAAGCCTTCCTCTGAGCCAGGCCCCACCGTAGCCTCTGGTATCCGCGCGCCCCAGTGCCTCGCCGAGTGGTGTCCCGCTGTTGTCGCTGCTGCTGTGCCTGGATCTGCCTGTCTGTCTCTCTGTGTAAAGAAATATGAAACAGAATTATTTTTCATTTTGGAATCGTGCTGCTGCTGACATGACATTAAGAATTAAAAAAAATATATTTCTGGTCTAGCATCCTGAGTTTGGTTCTTGCATCCTTCTGCGGTCCGGACTGAAGCCAGCCGCCTCGCCTGCGGGCAGTATGCAAACCCGAGCTGGGGCCCCTTGCGGCAGGAGACCCACAACTGGTGCACATGCACAGCGCTAACTCAGAGGTGGAAAATGGTCCCTTGTTTGCAGACGAGTTGATCCGAGCCTTTCTTTGCCAGGATATTACTGATTGCACAGTTACACGTGGAACAGTAGCTGGGGGGGGTTCTTTTAAACAGTAACACACCAGGGGCTTGCCTTCACCATGTGCTTTCTCTCCCAGCATTTCTATTTCTGTTCAGTTCCAGTAATGCTGGCCATGTAGGAAGGCCAGTGTATGTGTGGTACCTGGTAACATAGTCTGGTTTGCGTGTAACTAGGCTGTGCAGCCCCAATCCTAAATGTGCTGAACATCCTTCTGAGAGTAATTAGGAGTGGATCCTGCTTCCTTAATCATAGGCACTATTTTAAATGACCTAAGACGTCTCCTGCATCAGTGTGGGAGTGGTGAAAAGGATACTGAGTGCCCAGGAGCTGAAATGCACTCCCCAGAGACCAGAAGGCCACATAAGTGTTTCCTACTCCAGAGTTATCCTTATGTTTAAGGACACTAATTCCAGTCACCGCACAAGCTTGAAAGCCAGACACTTTCTCTCGCTAAATCCCTTCCAGAATCACGGGCAGAGGTGGATTAATGTATTGCCAGCACAGGTCTGGACCATGCATTCAGGCACCCCAGCACTGTCTGAGAGGGAGTTACCTACTTTAGGACTTGTAAGGATACCCTGTATCTTCACAGTGCTCATTAAAGTGTTACAGCTGTAATGAATTCATCTTCATTACACGCTTGGGAGGTAGAGGAGTACTCTTGTCCCTGCAAAAAGCTCACAGATAAAAGGAGGCAGAGAATCAGAGAGGCTCAGACCAGGCACAGAGCCTGAAAAGTAATTACATGCCTAAACAGCTTTGGGAAGAAGCGTCTAAGTGGCAGATCTGGGGCTTGAACCTCTGTCAGCCCCCTCAGGACCAAATCTTTCTTCTCGTGCTGTGATGGTTCGGATCAGAAGAACTCAATTATTTACAAATCCTACAGCCGCAGGTATGTGAGCACACACGCACCACCCCACTCCCTGGAGACAGGAATTGATTCGGATAAGACCTGAGCTGTCACTCGTGCTACTAATCCAGCTCAAATCAGACTTGTTTTTTTCCCCAGGGACCAGGAAAGGTACTGCACTTTCCACCGCAAAGAATTTGTTTTCAGCTTTCCAACACTTGTTCGTTGCAATGTTTGGGGAAATGTTTTCCAGAGGAAAGATGATCTTTTGACATTTTTCTGGCATGGCTGAAAGCAGAAAGTGTCTGAAATGTCTTGAAAACTGATAAGGAGGGTTTTTTTTTTATTGGGGGACCGGGGGTGTGTTGGTTGGGGGTTTTTTTTTGTTGTTTTTCTTAACTGAATAGAGAGGTTTGCAAAGATTAGGTAAGGGCTTTAAAACCCTATGTGACTGCACTCCATATGCACTGCCAGAGTCTTATAGAACTCTCATTGTGCAGCTGGTAGGGCTGGCGATGGCAGGTCAATAAAATGAGTGTTTGGAGATTAAACAATTTTTAGACTTGCAAGAGCTGTGATCCAAATGAATGAGGGGTGGGGGGTTGTGTCTCTGTTAACAAATTCACTTTGACCATCTTAAACATGTTGTACATCACCCAGGAGCAGGTGGAGAACGTCACACATGTTGACTTCTGTACTGCAAACCTCCTAAAAGCATGTATGTCCCAACAGGGTGTAAAGTACTGGATGGCACCCACACAGACTCCTTGCACACCCCCTAAAGCCTATCCTCCAGAACTGTAGACGTTTTGGGTCCTGATCTAAATTTCCAGTGTGTGGACCCCCAGTCCAAAACACTCCTTCCAGCTTCAACTGGCCACAATCACGTGTTTCTGTATGCGGCGTTCGGAGGTTTAGTTTGGAATGGACCAACGGGCTCTGAAACTCTTGTGAAACACAGGTTTGAATTAGACCTGAACCATGGTAATCCAAGACTAGACAGACTCAGTGGTGAGATGCAGCATCTGGTGGGGTCAAAGCCCACCCTTGCTGATTTTCCTGGGAGGATAATGATGCAAAAGCCACTTTTACCCCCTGACATTAGTTCTACTTGGTCTCTTTGTGATTATTTTCTCTGGGCACAGCAGGGTGAATTGATCTACAAAATATTTGCAGGGAGAGTGGAGGATTAAGTATCTTGCACAGATAGTTCAATGCAACAGTTGTTACCCAGGGGCAGAGAGAAAAACAGGGTGGGGTAAGGGAGTTGTTCATTTTCCTTCCACTGAGGTCAGCCTTAAATAACTCTCCCACCTCCCTCAGAGGCTGAGACAAGATAATAAGGACAAAAATGTCAGAGCAAAGCGCGGGGCCCCTCTATTTACAGCAAAGGCCAAATCGCTAACCAACAGATCGGAGCTTGCTTTCTAAACACCGATAAGCGGCAACTTTGAATTAACAGCCCCGGTTCCTCTGCTGCCGTAAATCAGCCTGACCCTGACTAACCACAGCACCCCAGTGCTTCCCCCCCTCCCCGGGCAAGGGGCTCCCTGGAAGGAGGAAGGGACTGGAGTGGCGGGCTCACCTGTCCTGGCCCCTAGAGATCCCTGTGCCTGGCTCCAACACCCCCCTGCCTCCCCCTCCCCAGCCCCCTAACATTAACAAGCTTTATCAGTAGGATTTACACCTCCTTGTCTAGGAACCTGTAGGCAAGTCTATGGACTGGCTGCTGGTGTGCATCCAAATCCTTAAAGTAGTTTTAAGTGCTCAAAACAACCCACTTACCCAGTGATAATTAATGATACTGAACCTGGGAGTCCCTGTGCCCTGGCAGGGGAGATCAGAGTACTCTACAGAGGGGTCCAGCAGGGAGGGGGGTCAGCCCTTCTGCAAGTCCTTGGCACCTCTCAGCTCTGGTGGAGCATCCTGGGAGTGAGGAATAACCAGCATAGCTGGTGATAATGCAGGGAGATGGAGGCCTGGGGACAGCCACCATTCACAACAGCCATGGTGGGTTGGGTTTTATTCACTGTCGGATGCTGTCTTAGGAAAGATGCTTTGGCACAGAGCTGTGCCTGTTGGTGAAACACCAATTCCCAGGCAGGTGACACTGTGGGAATGAAGGGGAAGGAGGAAGGAATCACAGCTCCCATCTCGGGTCCCAGACCACCTGGAGGCATCTGAAGCGCTAAAGCTCAGAGCACCCTGTGAAGGAGAAGGAGTGAGTAGCACTCCCAGATAGCAAGCCACAACTGGAGAAAAAGGGACCCTCAGGGCTGCAGCACCAGGCTAGTGTTAGCCAAAATTTCCAAGAGCACCGTGATAGCAAAACAAGGACTTTTAAAGAAAAGTTTGTTCTAGAAAACGGTGTCTCAAAATTTCATATTTACACTCAGCAGAAAGTGTGGTGTGAGAATGAGCACATTGTTCCTCAAGCACTGGAACAGGCTGCCCAGGGAAGTGGTTCAATCACCATCCCTGGAGGTGTTTAAAAGTCATGTAGATGTGGCACAAAGGGACATGGTTTAGTGGTGGACATGGCAGTGCTAGGTTAATGGGTGGACCTCATGATCATGAGGGTCTTTTCCAACTTAAACGATCCTATGATTTTGTTCTATTCCATGATTCAATGTCCTCTTACAGCATCATTTGCAGCCCCAAATTTTATCAATGGGGGAATCATGGCAGATGTCAGTTGTGCACTCACGACTGCGGAGATGAGCAGCAGCAGCAAACACAGTAGTATGTGACATGATCATTTATTTTCAATCCATGAAGCCTCTTTACAGCAGGAGACAAAGCCAGTGTGAGCCAGCAAAAAACATTCCCTCATTTTTTTAGCATTTCTCTTTACCCTCTTGCTACCTCAGCTAATTATAGTGCCCTTCAATTTCTGCTATGTCTGCTGCTCTCTTGTGGCCTGCCCATGCTTTCCAGCATCACGGCCAAGGACCAGGTATTTTACCAATGGCTTCTCCAGGTCATTGTTTCCTTTTTCCGGGTCAAGCCTTTGCTTTCCAAGTGGTGCCTGTGATGCTACCTGCTGTGGAAGCCATGGTGGTGGCATCATGAGACTTAAGTGCCTACAGCTTTGGACACTGGAGAAAACTCCTTGATGCGCTAAACAGCCTCTCTCATGGTTGTTTCCTGAGGAGCAGGTTAAGATCCTCTTTGGTTGTTCTCATGGACCTTTATGACATGAAGAAGGACAGATGTGGTACAATGCTGAAAATGTGCATTTCTGAGTTGATGCTGATCAGGCTACTTTTCCAGCACTTCACTTTGTGGAAGTTATTTGTTATTTTGCTGTTCATTACTTGTCCTCTAGCAGGGTGTCATCGCCGCTTCTAATGTTTCTCTAGCTACACCAAAGATTACTTTGGGGCCATTAATAGCCACAGAATTCATCTTCTCATCATTGATAAACAAACTAATTTGTCCTGCTGCATCTGCTAATAGCTGTGTCTAGGAACTATTAGTAGCTCTTAGGTGCTATTTTTTCCTCTACCTTCTCAGAAAATATGTGGCCAGTAATTTCTTAATGGGGTTAAAAGGAGCATACCTGTTTTTTTCATCTGTATTTATAACCTTGCCTATGCTCTTACCAAGGTGGATGGGAAAGATTTGGGGAGCTTCACCCTAGAGATCACAAAATTTGGTCTATTTTGCTTGGGTAGCTGTACTTGTATAGAGGTTTGACCCTCCAGAGTCCAGAGGGGGATTTGAGCAAGTCACGGTCAAACCAATTTGCAGGTTTCATGGTCCCAGATGAGCTGGGCTGGCCAAAGATCAGCATTTCTCTTCAGAAAGACGCAATGTGCTCAGGAGGCTTGTCCAGAGGGTTCAGGTCACTGAAGGCCCTTCTCAGAGCCACAGCACACCTGGGATGACACTCTTGTCATCTCATGAAAGCTACTGGTGCTTCAGAGTTTCTCCCTGGAGCATCTTTTACCACTGAGCGGCGTCTCTAGAGGTGCAGATGTACTCATGACCCTCTGCTGTTAGCAACTAACCCAAAGGTGACAGAAACCTATGGGCCAAACCCGGTTGGTTACACTGGGCTTTGGGTTACACCCTCTGTTTCATGAATCAACCCTTTGTACTCTAAGTGGCAAGATAATGTCTCTGGCCTGGAAGAACCCAGAAAATTGTGAAATCCCCAGTCTGACAGGAGTGTGTCAATTGAGACATTTGAGGCCTGGTGGGGACATGGGGACAGCTCACATGCCCTACACCCAGGCAGCCACCCAGATTAGTTTATAGAAGCAGTTGAGATTACCTGCATCCCAGTGAGCAGCTCCCTTCTCTGCTTCCCCAGTTCTCTTTTGAAGTGAGGGCATCTCTCATTGTGTGGCTCCAGATAAGCCATAGAGCCTCACCCTTTGCTATAGCAGCCCCCTCTCCCCCTAGAGACCATGATGGCTGCCCCACCTACCACGTATCTCTGCAGGCATTGCAGGATTTGGTTTCAAGCATTCCCATGATTAAGCACCCGCCTTGGTGTGGTGCTAGGCTGACCTACCCGCCCTTCATCTCGCACCAGTACTGCTGGTGGAGTGGCCAGATGCTGTCTTTCTATGGGTGCTTTGAGATGCCGATGGGAGGACAGTTGCTGGAAACCACAAGGAGACAGGAAGCATGGAGAATGCCAGCTTCCCTGCTCCAAGCCATGACACTGGGTGCTGCAACACCCTGCATGGGGAGTGGAGCAAAGCCTGGAGGGGGCAACTGCTGGGCCCCGGGGTGTCTCCAGTTCTCCATGCTGAATGAAAAGCTACACCTCTGTAGCTCAAATGGCCTGGGTGCTTGAATGCATTGTCCCAGTTACAGATGCCCAGCTACCAGTGGCCAGACTGAGGCACCTCCAGGAAGCTGGTCACTTCCAAAAGCTGCTCTTAGGGTGCAGGCCCCTCCTGGTGTTTTGGCAGGCTGCTGGAGCAGCACAGAGCTGCATTAGCAGGTGGTTCCTTCCCAGGATATTTGTTTCTCAAGCCACCAAATTCACTCTCCATGGAAAAGGTCACCAGCCTGTTGCTCACTGCTCCACTTTTGGGGCAACACATGCCTGGACACCAGCAGAGCAGCCTTAGCAGTGGCTGTGAGTGCTAGAGAGCAGTGGGGATGCGGGTGGTGTTTTAGGGTCCCTGGGCACTCTCTGAGAACTCTCTCACCTCCAGACCTGACCTTTGCTGTCAGTAAAGCTTGCACAAACTTGTAATTGTTAACTAGTTCCCCTGTAGTGGGCTTGTTATTTTTTCAGGACAGGGTTCGAAAATGCTAGACATCTACAGTAGTAAAGATTTTATTGTGCTGGCAACGGACTGTAAAACTTGATTACATGACACCAGGGATTGCCTAAACCTCATTCCCACCGATGCAACTGCTTGGGGTCGGGGGTGGGGGATGTGAGGGAGGGAGGTGGCTTTGAGTCACGTCTGGAGGTGGTTTAGCACGAAGGGCAGGAGCCTGGAGCACCCCTCTCCCACCCAGCTGCTCCCACCCTTTGGCCAAATGAGCCCAATGTGGAGCTGAGGAGCTGGGTGGTCACAAAAGGCATGAGTAGCGGAAAGGGTAGATAAGCATTTGGTCCCTTGCTGCTTAATGACATGAAAATCACAGGGAAGCCTAACCTGTAAGGAATGAGCTGATATTTTTCTGTAGAAAAAGCTTTTCTGCCAAGAAACAGACTCCCCTGTTGGTCCTCTCTCTGTTCACCGCTGACATGGGAGTTTTCCGTCCAAGACAAAACTTTGTGCAGTTTATATCCAGTTTATATCTGGTTTATAACACTGCTAGCATTTTCCTATTCCAAAGGAGTGCTTATGGTAAGAAATTATGATTTCCAATAAATAGTCAAAGCAATCACATTTTGGAAGGGGAAAAAAACCCCTCATAGTAGGAAACTTTTGCCCCAAAAAATTGTCCCATGCTGAACTTTGATACAGTGTGCTATCTGTGCTTTTTTCCTTCCAGTGCAACTTATTTCTGCATCCAGAATAGAGCAGGCCAAGAGGGATTCCTGAATGCTGGGGCACTGTCAGCCCTTTCCCTGCTGGGGCATGCTGCAGAAATACTATTAGCTTTTCGAAGCTACCTCCAAGATGTAGTTAGCCAAGAGTAAGAGAAGCAACAGACTAATAAGATGGCCCTTCCAACATAAAATAAAAATACCTCAGTGGGGGATGCCTTGGGGAAGGGGGAAGCCCATCAGGGAAGCTACCCAGCAGGGAGAGTGGGTAGAGTAGCCTCCCTACAAAGTCCCACTGTCAGTAACACATGAGTTCAGGTAACATTCAAAAGTGCAAGAAGGAAAATCGTAAATGACAAAACTCTGTGTAACTTGGGGAACACCTTGCTCCAGAGCTTTTCCAAGGTGACCACTGGCCTGAGGTCCATCAGACCTCACGCTGTGTGGTGACCACAGGAAAATGACTGTTAAGTGGACCTGTAGGGTAATTCTGCAAGTTGTCCTCTTCGTGTGAGATGCTGTGAGAGTTTTCTGCTCTGGAGGAAGCATGAGTGGCACGGGGCTTCTGGTCCTGACTTTGACAACCTACTTCAAATGGGCTAAATTGCGAGGTTTTATTCTGTGTGGCTGCTAATTCCCTATCTTCTCCTGGTAGAAAGAAGGTCTGAGTAAGTGAATTCCCCATACTCATATCTTGCTGAAACCTGAGGCCCTCTTCATGGGTATACCACTAGGTCATTCAAGTACATCCAATATCTTTTTTGAGGGGAAGAGAGACTGAGATAATGTTACACATTGTGCAGAAATGCTATTAACTGTAGTTGAGCATCACAACTTGGATGTATTAGCAGGAGGCCAAAAGACCTACATGGCAAGGGATGTAACTGATAACCTTGTCTTGCATCCGTTTGAGCAAATGAGTCCCTTCTCTGTATGCTCATCAGAGATTTAGCACTTCTCTCAAGCCTTTTTGCTATCGCAGTCATTTAGCAAACATATGATACTTCACACTTGCAGCCATGAGAGGGTCATATGGGGCTTCCTACCTCCTAGATGCTGATGGTTGGTATTGCTTTGGCTACTCAAGAAATCAAGGGTCTGGTTCGAGTCTCAAGGCATTCTGCTGATTTCGGTGAACTTCCTTCTGAGTTAGTTATACTGGGTATAGAGAAGCAAAGTAAGCTTAAAAAGCACTAGGGTTCAAACAGATGAAAATGTCTCCTTTTCAGTGGTGCTGAGTACTCGTAGTCTCAAAATTCTCATCCTCCACTCCTGGCCCATTATCTCGTATTAAAAGTGAACTTAAGGGCCAGAATGTAGAAAATAATCTATCTCCTGGTTTTCACTGGGATTTACTGGAAATGTTTCTCACTTTCAAAGACACAATTCCAGGCAGAGCCCCAGAGAGGAGTGGAGGTACTCAGAGCTCTCACTTGCAACGGCGGAGACCTAGTTTCTGTTCTGCTTAACCCCAAGCAGGAATTTGCAGGGGCACCTGGCAGATGAAGGAGAGGACCTGCTTTTCAGCGGGTGAAGGGAGAAAGGTCTATTTTTTTTCACCAATGATATTTCAAATGCTCTAACTCTGGTCCCACTTGGAGCTAGAATGACCACTCAGGTCTTCTGTGAAATGCAGATGATGTTTCTTCCCCAGCCCAAGCTGTGGACACGTGTCTCTCACTGTGCACCGCGTGGCCAGCAAGCGAGGCCACAGATAGCCTCAGCACAATAATGTGTTTGCCTTCCTCTAACACCTGACAGCAGCATGGTGTCACCAACAACTTGGTCCCATTGCTGCATACTTTCCAAGGTGATATTAATCAAACAGATTAACATGTTTGCCTTTAATTTTACATTTCAGAAACAGCTGTTGAGCCACCTCAATGCCAGCAGTGCCTATTGCCAGCATTAGTGTCATTAGCAATCATTGCAGCTGTAATAGCACCATTATCTTCTGCTAAAAGGGTCACTGATGGCTCAGGACAGAGCTTCAGGGAAGCAAAAACAAGTCAGATGAAATGAGATGGAAACTGCAAACTGTTGCTTCCATCTTAACTTGTATAAAGACCTGTTGATGTGATGTAGAAGGAAATTAATGTGCAGAAGCAGCAAAAATTTTGGCTAGAGTGTCATCAAGGAGGTGGAGCTTGTGCTAGCTTTTGTGTCATTTGGGCTAATGCTTAGCATATAAATATGGGAAAGAGAATGGGGATATTACTACCAACCAGACTGTCTTCATCTCTCAGAGCAAACTTCTCTCCATCTCCTGCTGCCACTTCTTTGGGTAAGTCTGGCTGCCCCCCTTTTAGCTTCTACCTGTTTGGCAGAGCTGTTGGTTTTAAGTTGATGTAGCTGGTGGTGACAAGTGCTGGATCACTAGTCCAGGAAAATGAGGTCTCCTCAGGCCTTTGAGCACATTGTGCTATTTGTGGCCATCATTGTAAATAACAGCCCCTTTTTGACATGGAAGAGAGATATTTTCCTCTGAAGGTGTCTACTGATCCTGGCTCTCCAGGCCACATATACTAAAAGGGCTCTTTCAGTCTAGTTTGGCCTTTCAGGGGAAGACAGCAGGGAGGCCAGGACTTATGTGAGCATGTGGATGGAGATGGACTTCTGCTTACAATCACTAGGCATTTACTGTGACTTGTAAAGCCTGATGGAGAAAGCTCTCCTATCTCAAGCTAGGACATCTTTAGAAGGTCCATCTGTTACTTTGGACTTATTTTCATGCCAAAGGCCCTGAAAGACATAAAATGCTTGATGACAACCTATTTCTTCCTCCTCGACCTCCCTGTACCTCCTTTGCCTCTTAATCTTAGGTCCTCACCCTACTCGCCATGGCTCTCTGGATCCGATCACTGCCTCTCCTGGCCCTTCTGGCTCTTTCTGGCCCTGGGACCAGCCATGCAGTTGCCACCCAACATCTCTGTGGATCCCACTTGGTGGAGGCTCTCTACCTGGTGTGTGGAGAGCGGGGTTTCTTCTATTCCCCCAAAGCCCGACGGGATGTTGAGCATCCTCTAGGTAAGTCAGACTGACCTTGAATGCAGTTGTATGCTATGTGATGCAAAAGGCAACAACTGCCTATCTTTGATGGTGACACCAGGAATGTCCTTGATGGGGAATGCCAGGAATACCTTTAACATACCAACAACATCACAGTTGCAAATGAAAAGCTCTTCAGGTTAAAAAGGCAGATGGGAGGGCAAGGCAGGGAAAGAGTATTTATGAGGCAAAAGGAATTGTAGCTGAAAGCTCAAGCTTATATTTTTCTCTCTGTGGCAATTACACCAGCCTGGGAGTGTTCATAAAAAATAAAAGGAACCCAGGAATCTTCCTTCTGCCCCAAGGCAAGATCAGTTGTCCTTATCCTATTTCTGACCCATGCTTTTCTAGTATGTTCATAAAAACCTCCAGCGAGGAAGCTTCTGCCTTCTGAAACTGCACATTCCCATGGTTAACTGACCTTTTTTTTGAGTGTTTCTTCTCAATATCTAACCTGAAGGTCCTCTGGTGTAAATTATTTCTTGTCTTCTTTATAATCGGGATGGGGAAGAGTCTAGTCCTTTCTTCTTTCTGTCTGCTTTTCAAAATAATTTAAGACTGTTTCCATGTCTGGTTTTAACCTACACTCAGCTAAATCCCCTGTGCACCCCTCTACTACCTTCTTAGGTCATATTTCCTAGATGTCCATCTACGCAAATTGTTCTGCATTTGGTCTGTATCCTTACCAAGTGATGATGCCTGGAGGAGCACAGAGGACCACAGATGAAGCTTTTCCAGTGCCAAGTAGAGTGAGCAAACTAGAGAAATGATACTGTATGTTTTTCACACTGTGTTCCTGCCTACACAGGTGGCTTGCCTTTTTCAAAGCAACACAGCTGATTGATAGTGATCATTGGATGACTTAGCCCTCCTCTGGGTGGATCAGCAGTCCTTGGAGGACTGTTACCACAGTCAAACCCTTGTCCTGGATGTGCAACACAGTTCTTTCTACTTTTCTTTACCATCTTTCCCATTTCTTACTGAATAACATCCCACCTTTTCAGTGTTTCACTAGTTCCAAAGGTATTTTTTAGTACCAATTTTGTCCTTCAAGAGGCTTGAAGTTGCCACAGCTTTATATCATCTCTTATTTCATGGAGGTGAAATACTGGTAGAGTTGCTTTAGTTCCCCTCCCTGGACAAGTGCAAGGCAGGAGATGACAGCCCTGCCCACACACCCTCGGTACCAGGTCACTGCCCCTGGTCCAGCACTTTGTGTCTGCATGGCAGGGCAGGTGGGATGAGGCAGTCCAAAGAGCTGACCTTCAGCATGGTGTTTGTGTCTAGATGGGGACAGGACCTAAAATACTCCAGCTGTAATGCAAGGATGATGCCTCTCCTGGAAATGGATACCTGCAGTTCCTTTCAGCTTTAGCTCCTCTATGAATCCAGAAAGTACACGCTTTCTCCTGTTTTCCAAGCTACTAATGGAGACTTTGAATAGATGCAGGAGACACCCTTGCCAAATCCCAGTCATTTCAACCCTCTCATTTCAAGATGGATCATTACTTAACCTCCTCCGACTATGAACAGCCTCTCCCACCAGTTATCTTTGCATCACACACTGTTTTCATTTGTGTCCAATTCCTGCTCTTTCTTTCTATCTCCTTCTCTGGATGTATTCAAAACCTCTCTGGAGGTGATCCTGTGCAACCTGCTCCAGGTGATCCTGCTTTAGCAGAGGTGTTGGACTAGATGATCTCCAAAGGTCCCTTCCAATGCCTTCTGGTCTGTGATTCTGCATATACAACCATCCTGTGAAACTGTTTAGAGGTCTTTGGAAAGTGAAGCAAGGTGATGTCACAGCAGAGGGTTTGCCACTATTTGATTTGAATTTAATTGCCTCCTTCTCTGATGATTTGTTTCTGAAGGGCACCACAAACAGGTTAGAAGTTTCATTAGCCACTTCCCTAAATATTGTATTGAGAATTCCATCAGGGCTGCCAGTTTGAAAGTATCTGAGGACTTTCTACCTCTTGTTCCAGGGTTTTTCCTGAGCCACCACTTCTTTGTCGCACAAGCTGGTTGTGTTTACAGCCTGCTCACAGTTGGCTTGAAGGTTGAAGACAACTAAATCACAAAACAGTTACTAGCTGTTTCCTCTTCTACTTACTAAGACTAAACCTTTCCTAAATTAGACTAAACCTTTCCTAAATTTTCCTCCTAGGACACTAGTATAATGGGATCTTGTTACTCCTGTGCCTTGTTCATTGCGTCACGCTTTGGGGGCTTGGGGATTTTGCATCTCGTGCGGTACTTTCACATTGCCCTAGAAACATCATCTCGTTCTCGCTTTCCAGGCATTCGCTTTTTTCTTGTTAGGGCCTCTTTTCTTCCTACAGGAAAAATCACTGGTTTATTTGCCATTTTCTATGTTTTCATTGGACAACTAAAACTGGAATATTTCTGTCCACAAGTTTTCAAGTTCCCACCAGCAAACGAGACATTCTATTGATCTTGGTCTGTGTCCAAATGCTCCAGGACATCATTCCCTCTTAAAGCATCCCCAGCTGTGAGCGGGGACACACATGAACACTTTTGCCATTGGCTTGAGGCTACATCCAGGCAACTAACAGGTGGAGATGGTTCAGGACCATCCGGGAAGTGTACCTGGCCCCAGATGTGGACCGTCCTTGCAATCCCATGGACATCCCGGTTGTTAGCCCAGGCTCTCAGAAGAGCAGGTAACTGTCTGGAGGGGGGGTGCAGTCCCAACCCTTACCTTTGGAGCAGACCAGCCCATTTTATTACCTTATTCACTAGCTGCTTGAACCCAGAGAGTCTGCAGGGTTTCTCTTCTTCTCCACAAACCTGCCTCAATAAAGTCCCTATATCCCTTTGTCCCTCACACTCCTGATATCCCCTCAGCCTGGCTCCTTCCAAGCACCACAGGATTATTTTGGAAGAGGAAATACAGAGCTTTAAAGGTGCTACAAGCTGCATCAACCCAGGGAAACCTTTGCAACTTCCTTCACACTTCCTAGCCAACTCTGTCTTAAAAATTTAATCTCTGCAAAGAGAGGAGGTATCTCTGCAGGACTCAGCAGTCAGGGATGATGCTGCGTGGTGTCCCATGGCTTGTCTTTTTCTTCCCTGGCAGTGAGCGGTCCCTTGCACGGTGAGGTAGGAGAGCTGCCTTTCCAGCAGGAGGAGTTTGAGAAAGTGAAGCGAGGGATCGTTGAGCAATGCTGCCACAACACATGCTCTCTCTACCAACTGGAAAACTACTGCAACTAGTGACAAGGCCAGAGCCGGGAGCTCACGGGCCACAGGCAGAAACACGCACTTACGCTACCGCACCTTCAAAGGAATTGAATAAACATTTTTGACCTATTTCAAGCACTGTGCCAGTTCATGTGTCTGTGTCTTGAGAAGGGGGCACTGGTGGTTACCTTAGGCTGTTGTCATCTGTGCTTGGGTAAGGCAATTTTAAAAGGTCCCGGAGTCACCCATCACTATCACACTATCCTTCTGCTGTCCAGATGAACTCCCTGGGATGGAGGGAGGAAGGGAGGGAGGGAAGGGGAATATGCAGTGCCAGAGCACATACACAGGGCACCCAGGACCCCTGGTGCCTGGGGTGCAAGGAGGGGAGGGCAGAGAACTTTGAACAAGATTTCTCTTTCTAGGGAAACATTACAGGGGAATGTCTGTGGCGATGTCACGCTGATCAGCTTCCTGCAGTTCACAGCCCAAATATAGCGAGGCAGCTTGGAGACTGAACTTCCTCAGCTGTGTAATGGAAACAGCTCAGATTAAGCAATGAATTAAGTCACCTACTAATTGTATGCAGTAAAATAATGGATGACTGCCATGACCAGTTTTGAAAGTGTGTCCAGTTCTCCGTTCTGCTTGGGGGAGGCCCAGGCAGAGTCCTTGCTGTGAGATGCGCTCGTCATACACAAGTCATGTGCATAAAGGGAATTTCATCCAAAAGGAGTTTTGAGTGTGTCAGCCAAGAGCTGGGTGTTTCAGGGTAGCATCCGCTCTCCTGTTGCTGCAAATGCCTCTCAAGCACCTGGCCCCAAAATTGCCACCTCCTTGGAGGAAAAGCTGCCATGCCAATACCAGCTGGCTGGGGTGGCAGGGAGCATCGGAAAGGGTCATGTCCCCTCTGCTGAAGGACCCCCCTGCCAGCAGAGTGTAAGCCATGTAGGAGGTCCTGGTGAGGTGGGTGCAGCCTGGGAGAGGTGGCAGTGGTGTCCAGGGCTGCATTTTACTGGTGGCAGATTTTGAAAGCTGGTCTGCTTTGGTTTTAACAGCCTCTTTTCCCAGACCAGATCTCATTGCCTCCAATGGAGCCATGCAGGTGGAAGCTGCCATCTCATCCCTGCCATGATTTGTTGCGCCCATTCCTATAATGAGCACAAAACTGGCAAAACAACTGCAAACTGAAGGGCTGGAAGAGCAGCCAGAGGAGCTGTTGAGAAGAAGACACAGGAATTAAAGAGGAAATCTCAGCAATTCCCCATGGTGACCTTCCTTACAGGCTTCCTTGATGCATCCAAGAGCCTGTGACAGGGGCTCCCTCCCACATCCGTCACACCAGTGCCCTTCTGCTGGTGCCACTGCATTTGCTTGTGTGGTCTGGAGGGAAAGCACATCTGAGAGAAGCAGACTCCTCCACAGCAGAAAACCCAAGGCTGGAGTCACCCAGTCTTGTCCTGCCCTCGTTCAGAATATCAGAGATACATCTTGCATTTCAGAGATAGTCTCATGTTCGTTGCCCAAGGGGCCAGTAGTCATATCCTCCAACAGAGCATGGTGGTTCCTGCATCCACCCCTGTTTATCCAGAGCTGTTCATCTGCTGGCACTTCTGCCACTGCAGCGATGCTTGGGTGAAGACAGCTCTTCAGAGATGCCCAGCTCGTTTCCTACCCTCTGCCATTGTTTGGTTTGCTCGTTTGTTTGTTTGCTTTTTCTGAATGCTCTCAATTAGGACTGGTTGGGAAATTGCAAATGCCATGTTTTTTTTGCTGGAAAATGTTGATTCATCAAAACCAGCACTTCCCACAGGACTGGACTGGTTTTAGCAAGGCAGGGTTTGAAGGGATGAAGGCATGTGTGAGGTTCAGGTGCTTGCTCTGCAGGCATTAGAGCGGGGATTTCATCCTCTGCACCCAATTGCCCAAGACCACATGGTAACTGACAGGCTCTGGGCTACCCTGAGGTGGATTCGTCCCCTTCTGCTGAAAAATCCCAGGAGCTTTCAGCAAACAAGGAGTAGGAATTGTTTTGAAATCTTAAGATGGGGCAGGACCATCCTCTCTTACCCAGCTCAATATGCTGCCTGATAATTTCTCAGCAGGTCTGGATGTTAGGTGAGGTGGGAGTCTGGACATACCAGAGGCCAAGCTGTTGATTACTTGGGACTGGAGCAGAAGAGAGAACGAGGAGCAGCAAGGGGTCATGATGACCATTCCTCACCATTCCTCCGCCTTTGTGTCTCCTGGGAAGAGGAGATAGCAGGTCCTTTGGTGGAGAAGGTAGGAGAAGGGAGTGGTGACCATCTCTGGTCTGGGAGGAAGGGACAACGCCAGGTCTGCCTCGGGGAACCAGGTACTTTGAGCTCTCTGCAAAGCACATGCAGCTGCTGTTACTCCCTTCCTCCCCAAAGCAAGAGCTTTCCTGGAGCTGTACAGCATATGGTGAGACACACTGCTCTCTGGGATGTGCAGGAGAAAATACTGTATCAATTTAAAAGCTGTAGAAAACCTTAAAAATAAAAATAAAATTAAAAAAAATTTAAAACTCCTTATGAATACATTTTGCTTTCCAACACTGAAAAGAACATCAAGGCCTCAGACAGGGCCAGCTCTTCACTCTTTAAAAGCTGCAGCAAGGTGAAGGCCAAAGGAGAACAAAGGTATTCCTCCCTCTTTTTTCTGGGACCCTGGGGAAGGAAGCCTGAAGGCAACCCTACACACTTTCCATACTGGAGCACAAGGCTCCTCGGCTCACAAACGTGATGCTACCGGCTCACTGATCCCGCGCTGTGACAGAGCAGCCAGCATTAGCCCCCTACCCCACCCAAACCTAAGGATGGGCAGCAGCCCAGGGTGCCCTTAAACGTGGCCCGGGGTGGGATTTCTTTGTAAAGCTCCCTCAAATCCCTGTGCACTCATGCTGGCCATTGCCTGCTCTCAGATGTGCTTGGGAGATGCTCCATCTTTCGAATTCCTGCAGGAGAAGTGACTCAGGGACAGGGAATGCTGCATCCGTTGACCTCCCTCCCTGCTCCCCCTCCTGCCCGGCTGTGCATTGTGATCTTTGGGAGGCAAATGCATCCAACCCCCTTTATTCTGACTCAGCAGTTGCTTTGAAGTGATTTTTTGCGGTAGCGGTGGGGCATGATGCCCGGCTAAAATATCTTGGCTCTGCTACTCTTGCAACAAACTTCCAAAGGTCTCATGCTAGCGGTGGAGGGCAATTTGAAGAGAATGCAAATAAAGGCTTCGGTTCATTCATGCTGCTTGAATAGGGAATTGAAAGCTGAGTCACAGAAGGGATTGCAAGACAAATTCTTCGGGCTGCCGAGTTGTTAACACTGCCTAGAAAAGAAAGGACCAAAGTTGCCCCTGTTTCCTGCGTGCGTGAACCTTTACCCAAATGGCTTGGAGGGAAGGGGAACGCTGTGCACAGAAAAGGGGGTAGATAGAGGGGTGCCGCTGCGAGGCACCGACTGGTCGGGTTTGCAGTGGCTGTGTGACAGGCCATGGCCTCTGGGTCGTTGGATGGACTGCACTGCTATGGCTTATCTGGAGAGGAAGGGAAGGCTGACACTTTCCCGGAGCTAATCCGACTCTTATTATTTCCTTTTCCAGGAAGTCACAGATAGAAGAACACAGTCTATTACCCTGGGAACTCATAGATTTACATTATATAAGAAATATCCAGACTATACCCTGGGATTTTTTTTTTTTTTTGGTAACCATCTTATCAGCTTTTGGGGAAATTCTAAACCTGCTTACAGCCTCTCTCCTTATCTGCAGTGCTATTCCTTCATAACTGATCTGCAGCAGTGACTTGAGTTGGAAAGCGTGCACTGAGCAGATTCAGTGCTAAAACCCCAAATTCCCTCTAATTTAGACCAACCTCACCAAAGACACCTATTTTGAACACAAAAAAATAGCCCTCCTTCCTTCTCCCTTCACCCTGGGCAGGAAGAAAGCTTTAGGTCAGGCTATAAATTGATCTGGAAAGTCATTGCCAGCACATTGTCTCTGGGTGAATTATTCCCGCGTGCGGCAGAGGAAGGAGGCCATTTTTTTCCAAGCCCAATGCCAGGCTGCCTCTCGCATCCCCCCCCCTCCTCCCCCGTCCTGTTGGGCAGAGCAGGCAGGAGCAGACCCAGGACAATAACGGGAAGCGAAGCAAGCCCGTAGGAACGCGCAAGGAAATGATGCGAGCCTTAATTCTTTCCCTCCATCCCCAGACGGCTTCAGGACTGGAGGTGGGAGCCGGACAAAGTATTTGGGTTCCTCTGAGCGCCTTTCTGTTACTGAAAGAGCTGGCCAAAATATGGCTTCATTTTTTTGTTGTTGTTGTGGTGGTTCCTGCCCGGTAAATGCCAGGATTTCCAGGATGCGTGTGGTTGCTCACAGTGAAATTTCAGATTTTGGAAGAAAATGGGTAACGGAAATAAATTTGGCTTTTGATTTCCAGGCACTTGTAATTTGGGCTTTGTAATGCTGAATTTAGGAGCTGGGAGTGTTTTACAGAACTGCCGACCTCTGAAAGGTGACTTTTAGTGGGAAAACCATGCAGTTTCCTCTTTTCTAATCGGAAAATGGAAAATCAAATATAAATGACGCCACCCACCTACACTGCCGATAAACCATTCTGTGGAAGTTTCAATGGAAAAAAAAATCTACCCTTTCTTTCCACTTATCAGAAACCTCCTCCGCTTTGGAAGCTGGGACCCAGCAGGGTCCTGGCTCTGCAGACATTCCTGCCAGCAGATCTTGAACACCCAAGTTTCCAGCTTTTCCTACCTGGTATGGGAATGCTTCAGGGGATTTTTAAAACTTAGCCCCAGTAAATGCTATCTTGCCCCCTGGACTTCTGCTGATTTCAGTGGTGAGAGAGAGAAATCACTGAGACCTGAGAGAATCAGCTCAAGACCTGACCCGTGCCTGACAAAAGCACACCCAGAGTGCAAACCACAGTGTGCTCCTCTCCCACCTCTGAAATTGCTTTTCCAGCCTTTTTTTTTAAATGTCTGCAAGCTAAACCTGACCACATTTTCCCAAATGCATCTGCATACCTCGTCCTGAAATAATGAGTTCTAACCCCAAACGAGGAATAATCCTGAACCCACAAAATTCTGATGAAATGCAGGCAGATTATTTTTCAGACCTCATCCCAGTGCAGGTGTTAGAGGCAGGTACACAAAGTGACTGCCTGTGCACCCATGTGCATTCTGACTGACCAAAGCATGGGTGCTTCTTGGCAGGGAGGAAGTGGTGGCAGGAAGGGGACAAGGCTCATGCAGCCAGGGTGGGGAGGGGACACCTGGCTCAGCCTGGTTTATGCCAAAGAAGCAGAAGGACCACCGAAGGGTGGAGCTCCTCTTGGAAAGCGATCCTCCAGCAACTCCTTTGGTCCTGCAAGATCTCTGTCCCCACCCCAAGGACACTGAGCAGCACCAAGCACTGAACACCTTATAGTTTAGACTACAGAGCCCTGATGTCATTCTCAAGATGCTTTCCTTCCCCCCGAGGAGCCATTGCTTTGACTGCCCTGTTTTGCTGTGCATCCCATTTGAGAACATAGTATAGGAATGACTTCCAAGACATTTGCCTTGGCCCTTGCAAACCTTGCATCACTTTGCCTTCCTCATCTCCAAAAGGGCTTTTCACATCCTGACTTCTTCTTTTACCCTGTGTGCAGCTTGAGTTTTTGGAACCTTTCCCAAGGAATTCATCCTCTCCTGTTGGGTGTAACAGTGCTCACAACCTGGAAAAGATCCTGAGGTTTCACATATCTGCTCAGAGCAAAGCAATTATCCGCGGCTCTGTCACCGAAATAGGGCACCACAAAAAATGCTGGCAATCTGTGAAGCCCGATTCCAGCGACAGCTTTGCCTTCTCCTGCAATCCCGGCAGCTGCCAGGGGATGGAGCGCAGGGCAGTCCACAGCTGGATCTGGTAGCCCTGCCTGCAGCTGCCTGGCAGCACCTTCTAGGGCAGGGCAAGGTGGCATATCCATCAGGAACCACCACCCCCCACCACCCTCCCAAAAACAGCGCAGGGAAAGATTAATAAATGCAGAGCATGCAAAATGCTGGAGGAAAACTCACTGGAGATATGATGCTGGAGTAAGGCTTTGCACCAAGACCATGGGACTAATGGAGTTGGAACAGCAAGGAGGTGGCTGGACCACAGCAAGCAAACTTGACCCATGAGCTGCTCTGGGTAGTGATGTCACACATCACCAGCATGGCCAGTGATCTGGAGTGGTGATGAATTGGGTTGCAGCTGCTCTTGCTCTGGTCTTTGTTTAAAAGTGGCATTTCTCCAAGGAGGGTTTGGTTGTGTTTCTGAACCTCCAGGCTCCTAAAGCCAGGACCACCAGCCAGGGTCTCACAGCCCAGGGCACCCTCACTGCTGACTCCATTTCCACCTTGCAGTGCACCTCTCTGACATACAATCGGGGAAAAATTCACCTGCCTAGTACTTCCTTGGACACATGTACCTATGGACTGTTTTGGGTTGGATGGGCAGAAATCCCCTTTTGAGCAGGTCCTCAGTAATCTCCTGCCCCAAAGATCCTGTGCTGTATAACAAAGCCCTGGGCTCTTCTGGTTCTCCCCTGGCACTGAAGGACTGCTGGAGCATAGATACCTCTCTTGAGCATAAATATTAATGTTTCAAACAAAGCTGGGATGTCTCCCCACCCAGCATTACGACTGGGCTGGTGCTCAAACCATCACAAGGCATTTCATGGCATCATGGTCCTCCACGGCCACGACACAGCTTTGATCAGACATTCTGCTGTTGGGGATAGCCATTATGCCAGCTGACATCCCTTCCCGGCGGCGATGAGGCCCAAAGGGAGGCTTTATGGAATGGTGCAGTAGCCAGCAGAGGGAGTGCTCAGAGCTTCAGCTGCACACAGGACCACTTGGGAAAATGGTAAAAGCCTGGAAAACGTATTAAAGCCCGTCCGGAGCGATAGAGCGCTGAAACAAAGGTCCGCCCTGGTTCAGTCAGCAGTCTGGTGATGCTCAGCTGTGAGAGGATGGGGGAATGGTTCTGCCACAAACTCCCCTGGAGACCTAGGGTACCAGGTGAGACAGATATGAGGATCACCAGAGAGGGACACACCCGAGCCTCTTAGACCGAGTGTCATTTTGCAGTGCCTGTTCCAAACCCCTTTTAATTCAGTTCTAGGTTTGGGATCTTACAATTTCTTTCCAAATCAAGTAATTTCTGCAACTCAATTATTAAGGAAGCATTCCTATAGCCTTTTCTTTCTAAAGCAATTCGTACCTCCATCCCAGCACTGGCTGAGTCCCTGTGCCTCATGTTGGTGCTGGTGCTGGGAGGGACTTGGCAGGCTAGGAGCTGTGAAAAGCACAGGCATTTTAGGCAGAACTTCATCTGAATTTAGGCTAAACAGAGCAACACACAGGTAATTTGTATTACTTAGTCAATTAAAGACTTAACATCTGGCAGTATCTATAACAGCCTCTTATCTTAGCAAAGGGTCTAAATTATTCTCCATGAAATGCCTCAGTGGTGGGAGGGGCTCTTCACTCACATACAATAATAGAAATATAATTAGTTACCCAAATGAACGTCAGCAAAGACTTTTGCTTGGTCCCCTCCTAACTGCGTGAATCACCCCGAGGTTTTTAAAAGAAGGTTCTTCAAGTACTAATGGGCAATTTTGCAACTTGTGTCTACGCAGATGAGTAACTAGAGAGAGAAATGTAACTAAGTCAGGTGTCTCTGGGATTGAGTTAGGACAAGCCCGTGAGGGGATCCTGATGTGGATGAGATAAATATGTCATTAAATCACTTGCAGAGTGATGTTATGTAGGGAAAGTGGAGTGCTGAGTGTCAGGAAGATGTTGCGTATGGTGAGCACAACCAGAGGCTGATTAACACCCCTGACGAGTCTGATAAAAGACAATGGGCCACATTTTCACTGTTAAATACATCAGGGATAAAAGGGAGATGGGGGAAGAAGCAGAAAAGAGCATGAGGAGACCTGCCTGAAACCTGTCTTTCTACTGGACATGAAGCTCCCCATACATATCCAAAGAAAGGCTGAGAGAGACTTGGTCACAACCAAGACATGGGGTGTGAGAAGAGTCCTCATGGTGAACACTGGTCAAGGGCCTTATGAGATTCATTGTCTGGATTGGAGTGGGTTTTTTGTGGGCAAGAGGCTCAGTGAGACCAGTCAGCTGTCGACACAATAGATTTGCACTGGTTGAACCCACGGAAGGTCCCATTGTTCAATGGGACCTGGTTGCTCACCCCAATGTCAAGTGCTTGCTCTGGGAGCAGCTGGGTGCCCTGAGAAGAAGTTGAGGGTGGCAGTGGGTATTTAGGCCCTATGAAGAGGGGGTGTGGGAGTGACTGTGAAGTGAAGCTATTGATGCAAGGGGCTCCTCTACAGGACAAAGCAGTACATGGGCAGTGGAGATCTCTGATGGAAAACAACCCACTCACAGCTGAGACATGTCAGTGAACCCTGCCACCAGCCCAGACAGCCTGCCAATGTTACTCTTCCCTTCCCAAAGACAGGGTCAAACAAAGAATAAATCCCTGGGAAGGAAAAGTGAGGTCCTTGCTCTCTCTTCCCAAGACTTTCTTTCCAAGTAGTCTTCCTCCCAGGTCAGGGGAGATCACATACAGCTCTGCAGCAGAAGACACTCTCTGCCTTGCTGACTACGTTGTGTGCTGTTAGCTGGACCCAAGACAGCCTGGTATTTCCAGTTTATGGCTACTTAAAATAAAATATGAGAGGAGACCCGGCACTTGCTTGTGATGTGGGTGATTCCTTTAAATCCTGAGCTTGTCATGCTCACAGCAAACTGGGACTGGCAGGACTTCAGAAAGGTGGGGTGGAAAAAGCTGAGATGAGTTCAGTGAAGTAATAGGGAAGAAAAATCAGTGCAAAATGCCTCAAGCGGTGATTTGTTTAGACTTTTGTTATGGTTAGCTCCAAATCAGCAAGTACAACCAAGCTGTCAGCAAATCCATTTTCGATACGAGCAGCCCTCTAAAATTTCCCTCACTCTTAGTCTATAATATCCTCCACCCATGCTAATACACATTCCCTTTTGGACAACACCTGATGCCTGTTGCAGAAGCAAGAGAAGACTTCATCCTCCAGAGCAGTGGGAACTGTGGGTTCTGCTGAAACCCTCCAAGCCAGGCGGAAACTGCTCCCCTTGCCCCAGCCTTCTGCAGTGGCCTCATATAAAATCATACAGCCCACTTGCAAGCTAGTGCTGTTCCCTGTCTCTCACCTCCCTGTGAACCACCCATTGGCCAGGGCAGACCCCCCACAAAGCAATTACTGAAAGTCAAGGACAGATTTCCAATTTTATTTCGGGGATCTGGGACTATTTTCGCTCCCAAGACCAGAACCTGGCTCTGGCCGTTGCTACCCTGGCAGAATCGTGCCCAGAAAAGCATGCTTAATTTAAAAGCCAAGTGCCTACATCCCAAGTCAGTTGTTTAGACTAAATGAAAGGTTTTCAGGAAAAAATCAGTCTGACTTAAATTCCACCCCCCTTCCCCAGGAGATTGCTCCCTATCTGGTTGCCTCCCGAAGGTGGGAGCAAAGGCTTTGCAGTGAGTCATCTTTTACTTTGTATACCCCAACAGTGCTATTACTGCTTTCATGTGGGTCTCTGGGAGCTGCGAGGGCGGCGGTGGGTGGGAGAAAGCGGCCATGAAACAGGCATCAGCCACCGGAGGGGTTTTGTGCCCCGATTACGTTGCTACGTGTGGGGGTATTGGTGAGGCATCCTCACGAATATTGCCCTCCCCAAGACAGTTCTGGCTTTGGGGCAGGACCTGCTGCCTTGCACAAGTGAGGTCTCAACAAGGGATTGGGACGAAACACCCCTGTGACATGGGCAAATATGAGATGATGGTCATGGAAGCTAATTAGGGAGCGAGGGCAGTAGCCAGACTGCCCAAATGAGCCCAAAGGCCCTGGGCTGGCTTGCTGGGAACAGTGAGGTTCACCCAGAAAGGGACACACAAAACGGCTTGTGAGAAACAGCAGTTTTGGACACATCACCTGCAATGATGGGAGGCCTGGAGAGGGACCCAGCCGGTCTGGCTTGAAATCACTCCCCAGCTCCGACACTGAGGTTTCCTGTCCCATTTAGGGGATGCCTGGTATCCATTGCTAGATTTTTCTCTCTCTTTATATCACATGCAGAGACAAAGGAATTCATTCTATCTCTGGAAAACATGTTTTTCTTTTCTTTTTTTTCCCTTTGGATTAGGTTAGTGGAGAAGAGGTTGTTCCAGTCTGGCACCTCTTGTGGTTACTGTGCTTGTTTTGACTAAAAAACACCTGTGTGATCTGTACATATTTGAAATGGTTGCCTTTAATGCAAAAGAAAATCCAAACAAAAATCTATGCAACTTCCAGATCCCCCCAAAAAATAAAAAAAAAATCTTCTGCATAAAGGTCTACATAGTGGACTGAGATGGCTCAGCAAGAAACCCACCTGGAAAAATCAAAAGGCGGAGTGGCAGGCAGATTTGAACTAGGGATGCAATTTCCATTGCTGCAATTACACTTGCTAATCATTAATCATGTCCAGGTATTTGCGTAGCTACAGAGGCTACTGCAGCTGCCTCTCGTGCTAGGCATGCTCTAAACTGGGGGCTGCTGAAGTCAGAGCATGATATCCTCTGATTTTTGTGTTGTGTCATCGAACAGTTGTTCATGCAGGTGGTTTAACTACTCTCCAGCTGCTGTGGCATAAGCAGCATGTGCCTGCATTCAGCTCAGATAAAGGCAGAGGGACCACTGCGGGGTGAGGGAGGGCCAGGCGTTGCCCACAAGCGATGTCAGAGGCATGGAGGGGTCCCCTTCAGCTTGTATGGGTCAAGGCATTACAGGTTTGGTGGTAGGGGCTGCAGCCCATGAGCTTCGCCAGGAGCAAACTTACGGAGGATTAGAAGCCCAACGCCACAGGAGGTGGCTGACGGTGCCTATAGCCACGTATGGATTATGCAGGGAAAGGTTTGTGGGGGGTCTCCCTTGGCCATGGCGGTATCTTGCGGTGCAGTTTTCTTTAAACTGTGGGGAAGTTGGATTAGGTGAGGAATTCCACAATTTCTTAGCTTTTCAAATAACGTGTCTGCGATATCACCCAGTCTGACTCGCACTCCCACCTACCTTGGGAATTTGGTTAACCCTTTGCCTGTGGACTTTGGGGCTTGTACTGGGGCTTCACCGGGGGGTCTTTTTGAAGTCTGCTAACTTTGGCTGATGAAGAGACAGGGACTCAAGTGGCATCACCAAAATGGTGCCAGAAATAGGAGGTAGCATCTGAATCACCTGCCATTTGGCTCTACCTACTTAGCCAAGCACTTGCTTCCCCCTCAGCACAAAAATACATGTATGCACACACACGCACTCCTGCACGTGCTGTGCAAGCATACCACCTGCTGTTTTGAAAAGCTACATGTATTTTTTTTTCGGTGGGGGTTACTGTCCTGGTAATTAGCAATTAGCTTATCAGTCCCAAAGGGTCCTACCCTGTGAGGTCACCCACTCCAGAAGCATCAGGATCTCTACAAACCCTTGCTTCTCCCACCAGAGCCTTTCCAGAGCACCAGCACCATTAAAAGCTCCCTGTCCCACTATCAAACAGGACTGGTTTATACTTCTTTGCCCTGTGACACTACTTGGAGATGCCAACCCCATTTATACACCTGTCGTTGTAGGTTAAATAGCCCCGCTGAGGCTTTGGAGGGTGCATGGTCCCAGGTGGAGCCATGTGCCAGCAGCCCAGAGCTGTCCCCATGCTCCCCTGTCCCTCCACCCATTGTCCCCATGTGAGAGACCCTGGGAGCCTCCTGCCAGGATGAGCTGGTGACATCCCCAAGCCCACCCTGGCTGGGAGTGGGTCTGGAGCATGATCCCCACCTCGTCTGCCTCTGCTCTGCCAGTGCTGCTCCACACTATCGCCTTGCGCAGTGGATTTTTCAGCGGCAGAGTATAAACATTTCTAGTGAAGTGCACTTAGTGTAAGTTGCTTTGCCAAGTGCTGTTGCCTCCCCTCCTTCCTTATGATTATGAGAGACTGTTTTATTTAAGTAAGAAAACAAATTGCCCGCACCTCCTACCTCGCCGTGGGCGTCCATCACCCGCAGCAAGGGCAGCGTGGTGCGGAGGGGATGCTGGCAGCGCAAGTGGGCACAGGGTGTCCTTGTGTCACCTGCTTCAGGAATGGGAATGAGGGGAGGGTGTGAGCAGTGGGGGCCTTATTGCAAAGTCCCGTATGCCTGCTGCCAGCAGTAGGTACCAAAAGTCCCAGCCCTAAACGGAACAGAGAAGCAGGGGACAGATTTATTCCTGCCCCAAGTTGATGGATGGGGATGCAAACTAGAGGGAAATTGACTTGCCCAAGGTGATGTGCGGATGCAGTGGTGGAGGAAGGCTGTGCTTGGGGCACGGGAGCGCTCTGTGAGCTCCATGCTGTCCGTTCTCCCCACATCCACAGCTGCCTGCATGTGGGACCCCAGCCCCACATCCTTCTCTGAGGTCTTCACTGCTCAGTTCAGACTCGAGGGCACATGTGGCTGTGCCTGGCAGTCCACTGATCCTGCCCAACAAGCCCCCAGCCTGAAGGAGTGACGAGGTGCCAGCTGCCAGGAAGGCAATCAGAGGTGGAGAAGAGGGTCTCTGATAAGGGGGGAAGCCCTGGCCTGGGGGACATGCTGCCACCCAACCCTCTGCCCGAAGACAATAAGAGCTGCAAACAAAGACCTGCAATGAAGCACAGAAGCAATACAAAAAGGGGAAAGAAAAAAAAAAAAAAAAAGAGGAAGAAACGCCTGAAAGATACATAGCTGGGATTCCTGAACCCCTCAGAGGTATTCAGGCTTAGCCAACAGGCTCAGGGATTTTTTTTCAAAGCCATTAATTACACAACAGAGATGTATCTTCACTACTCCACCTCTCTGCAGCAAATAAGGGCCCTGCGTATATTCCCTAAAATGCATCACCGTCTGCACTTAGTGCCATCTTCCCTCTCGGACAGTTGGAAAAATAACCCATTGTAGGGTGATATTTCCAAGTGGTTCTCGTGTCTGATTTTCTGCAGAGTATTGAATGGGCACTCAAACTATGCTCCTCTAAAGGACACATCTGCAATACGTGAGCCGCATCAGTAGCGAATGCTGGAGGACGTGGCAGAGGGCTGGAAATAACGGCCTGCTCGCCTGGGTAGCTCTGGTGAGCAAGCTGCCTGCTCGAGGAGGCCAGGGGAAAGCTCTCCTAGAAGTGGCACCAACGAAAAATCGGTGCAAGGACTGCATCTACCTCTGGCACGGCCCATCACAGGCACTGCCACCAGCTACTCAGCATTGGCTGCTCTGCTGAGGCTGCTGGAGACAATCTCAGCAACAACTGCAGTGTCTTTTTTTGAGGAAGAAGAATTTAAGAGCTTGTCTGCTTTTGCTCATAAATCCAGCAACATGCAGCTAGATTGACCAGCGCATACTGATGGTCCCAGGATAAAGATAAAACATTTTTAAGCATGAACTCTTAAGTTTACCAAGTGCATGCAGAAGGAAGCCAAGTGGGTGAGGGTGCTGTGCTGGGGGGTGGGGGGTGAGACACAGGCGCCTTTAGAGGGCACAGTGCATTCCTGGTTGAAGGTGGGTGGTATCACCTTCCCACTCCCCAGCTCCTCCACGAGGGACACAAGGATGCCCTCTACTAGCACTGCCTTCTCAAAGCATCCTTGTCAGGCCACAAGGACACAGCTATGGAGCACAGCCTGCGCACCAAAGAGCTTCTAGTCCAAAGGGTTTCCAACCACCTCCCACAATGCATTTCATTTGCAAGCTGTTTCTACTCAGAGATTGCTCCACAGACAGACCTATATTTGCACAACGCTATGAAGAGCCAACTTCATCCGCTGGTGACTGGAAGAACTAATTGTACCTGCTGGAGCCTTTCTTGGTCCTTAAATGATCTTGGACCTCTTCCCCATGACATTCCAGTGAATATTTTCATGGAAATGCTTTTAAAAATAAATAAATAAGAAAAACAGGCAATGGTGATGTGCTTAGCTGTTAATATAGGCACAGACATATCTTGCTCCTCCGCTACTTATTTGTTGCACATTTTTTACACAAATAGTCAGACAAAACTTGGAGCCTTCCAGACTCCTCTGCAATGACAAGAAGCTGGGGAGAGGGCAGGCATTTCTCCTTATCTACCCTGTTACACCCTTCTCAGAAATCCCCTTTGGGAAGACATTAGTTGAGCTGGAACACCACTTAGGCAAACAGGGATGACCAAGAGACGTTCCACAGATGACAAAGAGAAAAGAGACACTTCTTTGCCTTTCTGGGATGATCTGACTGTGGGATCTTTTGGCATCCTTCCTTTGGGCCACACTACAGATGGCATGCCACAGAATTTCACTTGCTGAATGTCATTCATGCTTTTTCAATCCTTACCTTGCACTCAGCCACTGTGACACCCCCTGAACCCCATATCCTACTTCCCATAGACTTGTGCCAAGCAAGGCTGCTCAGGCTGGAGCTTTCCTCTAATAGCTGGGGACATTGAATTTTTAAAGATACTACAGGAATACTAAGTCTGTCCAGCCCACAAAAAATTCATAGTTTGTCCTCCATATAATCAGGCGTGGAAACAGTTGTGCCTTATATCGCTATCACAAACTCCTCTGGCATAGTGCAATAACTTACCTCAGAATAACTTCATTTTTGCTATGCTCAGCACCCTCCAGGACCTCATAATGCATCTGCCAACACTCTTCCTGAACACCTAAGTTGAATGACTACTTCAGGACATCGGTCGATCTGGGTAGGAGTTACAGGAGTCCTTCTTTTGCTCTAAACATGCCAAAAAGTCCTCCTCTGCTGATGCCTAAGGGCATCTTGCTTTTCCCCTGCCCATATAACAATCCTGCGGCAGGCAGAAAGCCCCTGGGCTGGGAGCACAGCCCCAAAATGCTCTCCCCACCCAGGGGTGTGAGGAGCCCTGAGCAGACCTGCCACCCTCTGCTCTTGTTAGCTCCTTGATGACCAGGGCCCCCAGGTGAATTATTTCTCCAACTCTTAGTTCTTTGACTTCAATTTCACGCAGGGACCTTCCATATATCACATCCCCTTTAGCCAATGAATCTCTCCTGTTCCAACAGTTTAGTGTGCCCCAGGATCAATATATTTTAGCAGCATGCAAGGACACGGTGTTATTGCCAGGTTCCTGGGCTGTACAAAACAAAAGGTATCACTTTCTTAAAGCCACTGAAAAACACTCTGAGTCAAGTGCAATTATTCCTCTACTGTTAAAGAGCTGTATATAGGACTCCAGCTAATCACTTTGTCCTCAGTGGGGATGACTTTTTCTCCTTGTGTTTAAAGAGAAGAGACCCAATCCCATGACCCACCCTCACCCTCCTCGTTTCTCTCCTTGGACATCTCAACCTGCGGTGGCCGGATCTGTTGGACATGTCAGTAAAGCAGTCAGACTTCTCCCAGTTGACCTCACTCTTGACATACGAGAATATAAGGTGCTTTGCAAACTGGGGTTACTTTTGTAGGCAGAACACCTGAACCACGCACCTCAAATCCCCATTCTGCCCACCTTGTCATTTGTGGTACAATCGTGAAATAAGCCACGTGAGCATCGGAGGGTGTCTTGGTTGGGGTGGGATTAGGTGACTTCTCCCCTCTTTGGATTATAGGTGGGGAGGAAGTGAAAAAGCATGGAAACATCTCCTTCCCTGAAGGTATCTGCTCTGCTGAGCTCACCGGCAGCACTGCTGACATCCACCCTGGCCTGTGACCACTGCATTTCTGCAGCTATTTACATTCCTCTGCCTTTGCTGAAGCTCACATCCTTGCCTGCAAGACCCAGGCTGGCCCAAGCTTCCCTGCTCTTCCCCCTTTGCCTGGAAAGCTTTCCGGCCCATCGCCACATGTTGGTGGCCACCCACGAACAGCTTTGATCAGCTCTGATGGGCAGCGCTGTCAGGGGGCTTTGCAGCCTGCCCAGACACTTCCACAGCCGCTGCAGCAGCTGAAGTTTTCTCTTCAAGTCCCGGGCGTCCCCTGGTCGTTTCAGGGCACCTTTCGGATGTTGCTTTCACTCCAGCTCCCGCTTTAGATTCCTTTAGTTTCACCTTGCTTTGGCTAATTTTGCTTTGTGAATGCTGTCTTTGCCCCTTGCAAATTTAATGGGAACCCACGACCACGATTTCTCTCCCTAACTGCACCGATGACCGCAGAGGTCAGACAAAAGCAAGATGTGCCAGGCTACTTTTATTGCATTTGCAGTTGTTTTGGGCAACGCCTTGCTCCAGCTCCATACAATTTCAAACCAAAATGCTTCCTGGGGTGCTGTGCTTTTTCAAGCCCCTTGGTGGACAGTGCTGTGGTCCAGCAGCCCTCCTCTTCCTCTCTGCCTGCTTCACCATCCTCAGGTTAACCACGTCCTTAGCTTTATTGGTCCTCCCGCTCTCCTTCACGGGCCCTTCTTGCAGGCAATGCCAGGGGCCGGAGTTTGGGGTGGAGGCAGCTATTGTTCCAGCTATCTGCAGTGTAATGTTCCTTATGACTGTATTAAATGAAGGGCGGAGGTCACACATCCCTAGTTTAAATTAGATTTAGGCTGACCTTTAACAATATTACACTCCTGGATCCTCTCATAACTCACCGAGTAAACTCCCAGAGGGTTTTACCACCTCCCTCTTTTCTTCCTACTGTAAGGATGCCCGAGGCTTAATGTGCTTCTCACCAATTTCGCTTTGATTTCTAATCCTATCCCCTTCTTCCCCTTCTCCTCCCCCAAATACAGATATATTCACTCCTTTAAAGGTGGGGGGAAAGAACCTGTTCCTTTTCTCTTCTGGGCGACAGATCTTTCTTTTGTGTCTCTTTCTTCCCTTCCCCGCCCCCCTCCTCTTTCTTGACACAATGCACTATTTATTTGCACTGAAGGATAACTAAGAAGCAATTAAAAGATCAAAAGGCACAAACACAAGTAGATCCAGTGGCAACTTGTGGGGTTTATTCTGCTCGCTGCCGCCGCTGAAGCTTCACCAAACTGCTGCCTTGTTTTTCCCCCAGCCCCAGAGACACCTCTCTTACTGGGTCGCCTCTTCCTCCGAGCAGACTTTTTTATGATCGCTATTTTTCACCCTCATTGTTTGCTATTGCAGTTGTTTACTGGAAAATCATTTGTTTTTCTCAGGGAGATTAACCCTCCAAGCTTTCTTTTGTCTACTCTCAGGAGGTCCTTGTGGTGAGCTGGGGGAAGGGAGCTGGGCTCCTTCAGCTATTAACAGTAGCTTACAGCCCCGCTTACCCCCCTGCCAAGGTTGGGTCCTCTCCTTTGATGGGGTTTTGCTTTCGCAGTGCGTAAAGGTGGTTGCTCTTTGTTAAGGAGACCAGCTCTGCTGGGTGGTTTGCGAGGACCCACGACTGGGATTTGCTAAATCCTGGGCGTCTAGGAGAAACTCTTAAAGCCAAAGGTAAGCATCGATGGAGATACTTCTCTTTGGGACAAGTCTGGAGCTCTGACACATACTGGCAGATGCTCAGTCTCTTTGATAGACAGGAGAGTTCTCTACATGCCTAGACATCCATGTAGGGGCCGCGATTTGATGTCTGTGTTTGAGTCTGGTGAGCCTTCTGAGCATCTTGTCTCTCTCCCAGGTGTGCCAATGTTTCAGTTTAAGCCCACAGCTCCCGACGCCAGGTCTGCTGAGTTGGGTATGCAGCAGCACAGTCCAGAGAAGCACAGCCCAGAGCACAACGGAAGGATGCTGGGGAGGGAAGGATGTCCAAAACCGAGTAGAAAAGGACTAGTCCTGCTTACACTGTCTTGGGTGTGTTGAGGGCAATTCCGACTGGTCAGAGTTGCACCAAGCCCCTACCTGTGAAAGAAAAACGTGCAAAGTTGTTAAAAAAAGAGAAGTTTTCTTTATTGCATGTTAGGGTGAGGGCTTCTGCATCCTTGCCCTGTCATGCCACTACCTACGGCAAGAGCTGCCTGAGATGGACCAACCTGCTGCCTGATCTGGGGCAGCTCCACTCCCCTCTGCCCCAAGGTGGGTGTGTGCCCATGGTACAACCTGGGCTGTGCGCTCCTGCGATGGGGCACCCACCCGGGCAGTGGTGGGGGTGTGTACACCTGGGGAGGGGGGGAGGGAGGTGGCCAGGGTTGCTGGGGCAAGGCGAGTGGGTTCCCTTCTCGTGGGGCAGCTGCTTCCCCGGCGGGGCAGACTGGGCGGGCAGGGCTTTGGGGGAAGGCGAGTTTTGCTTAATGCAGCACAACGTAAGTGCCGCGCAGCACCGGCGGAGCAGCGGGAGCGCGGTCAGCCCCCACGCTCCTGTACGCGCCTGAGTAAAGTCCCCGTGGCTTAAAGGCAACTATTCTCGCTTGCAAAAGCCTGCAGGAAGCAGAGGCAACCCAGTGAGCAGGAACCAGTCCGGGAAGGTGCTCTGCAGGGTGCAAAATCCGTGTGCCGCTGCCCTGCGGAGAGGGAGCGTCCATGTTGTCCACACGGGCTTGCACGGGTGGATGCAGGGGCTCGCTTCTGCTGAGGCGGGGGCTTGTCCGCCAGCGCTGGGGCGCGTAAAACAGGGCAGGGCTCTAGGGCAGGCGTGCGAGCCCAGGGGAGGCCATGCGGGTGGCACCCCTGAATGCCCGTGCCTTCACCGGGGAGTCCTTCGGAGCGCTTTGGGGGCAGGCGCGGGGTAAGGCGCACGGCTCCAACACCTGTGCCCTGTGCGCACCTAGAGAGCCCCACAAGCGGGGTGGACAAGGCGGCTTCCCGCTGCCCCCTCTCACCGCACCCACACCCGCTCCCTTCCCCAGGGCTTGGGGCTCGCCATTTGACAGTCAGAGGCGCGCTCAGGGGGTGCCCCCCACCCCAACATTTAGGGCTGGGGGTTGAGGCGAGGACCCCCACCTCCTCCCCTCACCTGCGGGGGCAGCGGGAGATGCGCGCAACCCTCCACTGCCCCCCGAGGCCGGCCGGGTGGGTCAAAGCCCCCACCCGGGAAGAGCCCGGGAAGAAACCGCGAGGCAGAAACTTTCTGTCCCCTCTTCCCTCCCCGAGCTGGACTCCGGAGGGTTACGAGGGAGAAGGAGGGAAGAAAGGAAGGGAGGGAGGGAAGAGAGGGGGTTAGACCGCTCTGCAACATTATTGGCTGCGTGGCCGGGCTGGTGCTCGCTGGGGAAGTCAGAGCATGCCCATTGGGGGGGTATAAAAGGGGGGCAGCCGAAGCGTCCTGCCTGTCTCCTCGCTCGTGGGGCAGCCAGCCGGGAGCAGCGGGCAGTCAGGCAGCCGGCCCCTCCGCCCCGGTCAGAGGGACGCAGTCAGTAAACACAAAAGTGAGAGCCACCCAAGGGGCAGCCAAAGCAGGAGGAGAGAAAGAAGGGGGAGAAAAAAGAAAAAAAGAAAAAGAAAAAAAGGGTGGGAGAGAAAACCAGAAAAAAAAAGGAGAAAAAAAGAGAAAAAAAAAAAGAAAAAAGAAAAGGAAAGGAAAGCGCTCGCTCGCTCTCTAGAATAACAAAATACCTGATCGTAACAAAATAACATCCTTCAGACAAAATCAAGCAGGGACTTGACATACCGAAAAGGCAAGGCGAGGAGAGCGAGCCAGGGCGCGGGGAAGGCGAGCCAAAGCCGCGATCGCTGCCAGGGCAGGAGAGCAGCATGTCAAGCGCCGGGGCACACACGGATGAGCGCTGCCGGCAGCCTGCCTTCCTCCCCGGCCCGCCGCCGCCGCCAGAAGTTGAGAGTAGCAGCGGCAGCGCCAAGGTAAGCGCCGCTCCGCGCCGTTCCGCGGGGCCCCTCCGCGGGCAGAGGCAGGCGGGAGGGCTCCCGCCGCGCCGCGCCGTGCCACGACGGACAGAGCCGTGCCATGCCGCGCCGTGCCATGCCATGCCGGGCCGTGCCGCGCCGGCCCGCTGCCCGCCGTCCCCACGCGTGTCACTAGAGGGACCCCGAGAGCCGGCCCAGCCGCGGGCTGGCGGGGCGGCCCGCCGGTTTGGGGTGCGCGGGGTATCCCCGGGGGGTGCCCCGCGTCCCGGCAGCAGGAGCGGGCCCGCCGTGCTGCCTGCGGCCCCCCCGCCCCCCCCCGCACCTTGCCGGGGGTGAGGATGCCGGCAGCGGGACCGCTTGAGCGCCGTTTGCGCGCCCGGGAGCCGGCGCGGAGCGGGGCGGTCCCGCGTGGGGAGCCGCGGAGGGGCGTGCGGGGCCGGCCGGCGGCAGCGCGCCTGTGCGGGCGGCCGGGGCCGTGCGGGGGCCGGGCTGGCCCGGCGGCGGGGCCGGGGCTATGCGAGGTCACACAGGGCTGCGCGGCCCCGGGCTGCCCGCGGCGCTCCCTCCGCTCGCGGGGTTGTTTTGGGAGCGGAGAGGCGTTCGGAGCGGCGCGGGGAAGGGGCAGGCGGTTCTGCGGCTTCGGAGACCGGGGGGATTATTAAACTCTCTTCCGCAAAACACTGCGGCGTGCTCGGTCTCGGAGGGATAAAAATACGGAGAGGAAAAACAAGAAAGCAAAGCCAAAATGGAGCGAGCACTAATAGCTGGCGTGCAGCCTTCCGCTCCGTCTGATTTGATTTTATTTTTTTTCCCCCTTTCTTCTTCTTCCTTCCCAGTTGCTTTTCCCTATAGTAATTGTTTTAAGAGCACAACTTGGAAAGGCGTTAGCACTCTGTTGAGCGGTAGGGAATTGGGGCACATGAGGAAACTCGGATTTAGCGTAACTGTACCAGCAGATGTGGCTGCCTCGCCTCAGAGCCAGTGGTTCTTGAGGAGGGTGTCTGATACGCCAGGTCTCGCTTAGGCAGCGTGGAGCAGTCAAGTGTAAAAACAAGGTTTGAGTGGGTGGTTTTAAATAGACACCTCGGGAGAACCGCTGCTTTCAAGCCTCGACTTGAGGCTTCCTATCTATGTACCAGGTCCGTAGTTTTCTTTCAAATGTGGGGATGTGCTTGGGAGGTCAAGGCCTGGGGTATTTGTTGTCAGGTTGCGTGTGTGTGTGTGTTTCAGCATGTTCGGCTTTTTTATTCCTCCTCTTGCCTTGATTTAGAGTGGAGTTGAGGAGCCTGGGTCATGGGGTTTTGTCAGGGTGACTTTATGCTAAGGACATCTGGAGGAATAAAACTGACTGACACTTCTGATCTGAGCTTTGCTGAGCTGTTTTGGACCCAACTTGACAATTTTGGTGGGGGTGAATGGGTCAGAGCTGTAAATCTTGCTCCGTGTTGTTGACACCCACACAAGTTCACTCAGCCTTTCAAAGGGGCTATCCCGGCTCCTGTGAAAATTCATTAAGGGATAAAAGATTTGACACTGCGGGTCCCCTCCCACAGTCACATGAAATTTGAGAACTGAAATGTGTCTGCGTGTGTGTCCCAGTGCTTTTTCTGACAGGTGATCCGTTTTGCAGCCCGGCAGGAGGGCTGCTGCTTTGACCAGGCAACCCAGAGGTGTCAGTGCATGTCTTTCCATTGATTCCTATAGTCTTTGGAGTGAGCTTGGCTTGCCTCTGGAGCACCACAGAAAAGCATTTCTGTACTTTTCTTTTTTTAAATAAAGCAAACACAGCAGGTGAGGTCTTATTTTTAGAGGGACTGAGGGGTTGGTGTGTTTCCAGCAGTGCATATGAGCACTGTAAGTGGCCCACCCTCTCCCTGCTCGTGTCCTGGGACTGACCTCTCCGATCCTTCTTCGGGCTGCCTTTGCTTTTAGAGGCTGCTGTGCATCTTAACTGGGCAAAGAGATACCAACCTCCCTCCACATGTTGGCATGAGGGGTCAGGAGATGTGGGGCAGCACCAGGGGATGAAATCTGCCTTGGCGTCACAGCCCGGCTCTGAAATGGTTAAAGCTGCTCTGCCAAGACGTAAAGCAAGTTCAACGTGTTGTGGGAATATCACTTGCCAGTAGACTCCAGTCACCGCAATTTCTGATTTAACAGCTTAACTTGCTGTTAACTTTCCCTGATATACTCCAGGTTTTGGATGGGAATGCAGAAAGGAGAGAGAAACAATAAAGAAAGGAGTTAAGTGAGGCTACTAAAATGGACTTAAATCCCTTCCCTGGGTCCTGCCAGCTGTCTTCAGAAGAGTTAAGCAAGATTGCATTTCCTTTTTTTTATGCAATAAATCAAATGTTTCTGGGCTGCATACCAAAATTTGTGCAATACGTTCTTGCTCCCCAGCGGGGTGAGTAAATGGTACTGAATACCCCATTCACCTTTTTCAGCTTGATTTTTCCACAGCTATGGCAATCCTCGCTGCAGCACTGATAGACGAGGGGTACAGGCAGCGCTCCCCTGCCTGCCCAAGCCCCTGTCCCGCAAGCTGAGGAGGGAGGCATCTCTGCCTGCTTGTGGGATGGGAGGTGGAAAGGTGACCCCCAGCGCAGGGTGGAGTGGGCTGCCGATGGGAACAAGCAGTGAAGACAAAAAAGTGAGGTCTAAAAATAGCAGCGGCCTTGCCAACCTCAGCCATATAAATGTCATGCAAGCCAGGTGCCAAGAATTGGGAGTTTTTTATTTTTCTCCAGCCTGAGCTAAACAGCAAAACCTCTGGTCCTGTGTCGGTTTTGTGTGCCTGACAGCTCGACGGGCGAAAGTTCTGTGTTTTGAAGCTTGAGTCTTCCAACTGGTGGGTTGGCAATCTCATCCTTTCTCTTTCAGATGAAAAGGGCTGCACAGCACACAGCTGTCCTCTGCCTTCGGGTACCCCCAGGGCACCTTGTTCCATTGCCTCTGCTCACCATCAGCCCCAGGGTGGTTTCTGGCTGCCAAGGCAACTTCCTGTCTCCGCCAGCCTCCGTTAGCCCTTTGCTACTTGGCACCTTGGGGCTGTTGTGGCCCAGCGCCCTGCGCGAGGTTGCCCGTGGGCAGGGATGGCACTCGCATGGCACGTGTGAGGTTGGCACACGCCTGTGTCCTGCCCCGTCTCAGAGAGCTGTGCTCAAAACCAGGTCAGCTCCCCGCTCACTGGGGCTGCCCTCTGAGAGGCTCAGCATCTCTCACAGGTAGTTGTCCAAGCAGAGAAGCATCACTCTGCCTGCTTTTTTTTTTTTTTGAGGGATGGAGGGTGATGGAGGCTGATGTGGACAAACTGTTTTCTCCCTCCTGCACACAGCACTGGGTTTGGGCCGATGACTTTTCACCATGATCCCATTTAAATGCTGCACTGCTCCACAAAGCAGCAAGGGTTTGTGTTTTTTTAATTTTTTTTTTTTTATTTTTGCTGTCCAAATCCAAATTTTGCAGACTGGGACATCTGTCAATTCCCTCCTACGTTGTTCTGTTCATATTAAATTGTAATGAAGGCCAGACTGAAGAAGGAATTAGGTCAGACAGGAGGTTTAGTCTCCCTTTTTGGGGAGATGTTTGTTGCCCAAGAGAGGCACCGTGGTTTGGTTGGCTTAGCGCAAGCCTGGATGCAAGAGCTGCCTGAGCTGTCCTCTGAGATTTGGCAACAGGGCCTTGAAGCACATTGTGGCCTCTTGGCCCCTGTCTCCCCAGCAGCTGGACAGAAATCCTTAATCCAACTGATTCTGCAGCAGACCCTGAAAAAATCCTTTAAAGATCTCGGGTAGGAGGGGGGCTCTGCTGCAGACCTGCCCTCAGGCTCGCTCTTGGCATACTGCGGCCACTCTGAGAGGGCTCTCTCTGTTGGCATATCCCTGCTGTCTGAAGGCTGCTGAGAGGTTTTTTTGGGTTCCTGGCCATGGTTGTGGCAGTCTGTGCTGCAAGGGAGGAATGCACAGGAGTCCCAAGGCAGCAGGGAGCATCCAGCACGCATCAGCTTGTGTCCAAGCTGGCTCCAGCAGCATCCTGGCTTCACACAGGGACCTGGGAGCATGAGGGAAAGCAGGAGAGGGACGTGAGGGATGGAGAACAAAGCAGACCCTTGCCAGATGAAGAAAGGCCAGCATCATCTTTTGATAGTTTCTCTGAGTCTCTCCTGCACCGAGAAGGCTGCTCTCAGGTGCGATTCCCAGGATGGTACTAGGGAACCCGTGCAACCAAGAAATTCCTCTTGCATCATCCTCTTGCATGCTGTGGGGGGGTCCGTGCCCTTGTTAAGAGGAATTTATTGCTCAGGTAGTTGGGCACCTGGCACATCTCACACTGCCCATGGTTAAAAATACATCCTGAAGCTTTTGAGCTCTCTGCAGGCACGTGAGGGGGGAATGGCAGCTGGCATGGCTGATTCAGCCTGCTTGGGCAAGAATGAACCTTTTCTGAGGTCAGCCTCTCTCCTAGGGGACACAGAACCTTGTACTTTAGGAAAGCGCCCTGCTTGCCTTTCACTGTTCTATTCCTGCTCCCTCTTGCATAGGCAGGAGGCTTTCTAAAAAACCTGTCAGTATGAATGTTCTCCTGTCCCACAGCTGAAGGTTCTGTCCTAGAGCTTGCAATAGAAACCAGAAGCAGCATTGTCCTGTGTTTCTAGAGGAGAATGAAGGCTCAGAGGGGTTCATAGGGCTTTGACTCGTGATGCAGAGCAGGACTTGGCCATGGCAGCTGAAGCTGCATACATCCTGGGCAGCCAACATGGTACTTGCATCAGGTCATGGGCTACAGGTACCTAGCCATGCTATGCTACTCTTTCTTGGGGAGCAGCACCTGCTCTGGCAGTCGTGGTGGGGTGGGTGTGAACTCTCCTGCATGGGTGTTTCTCATCCCTGCCAAGGAGGAGTGAGAAGCGGGAAGTATTGACTGAAAAGTCATTGGGATGCTCTGCACTGGTGATGGCACCCCTGGAACCTGTCTGGCCTTTGGGTGAAGCCTGGGGGCTTTCCTTCTGCAGGGTTAGCAGGGCCAAAGCAAGAGGGGAGGGCTTATGGGCTTGGGCTGGGTTGCTCCATCAAGCTGGAGAGAAGCTGCAGCACCAGGTAGTAAATAAAGATGCTTTTTTGCTTTGCTGCCGGGTTTCTCGTTACACGCTTGCTGGAGGGAGCAGGGAGGTGCCAAGGTGACAGCGGGGGAAAGGGCTGATGGTTGATGTGTGAGCAAAAGGAGACTTCTCTGCATCCTACACCTCCATGTTAGACCTGGATGACATTGTTGGGGTTATCCCTGTCCTTGTGGCTTTGAGGTGACTTCCTGGCTGGAGTTACGGGCTGTGTGGGCACCCTACCAGAGCTCGCAGTGGAGGCAGGGAGGGCTGCCTGGGGCTGCCTTGTGCTGGCAGTGTGGGCTGTGCAGGGGCAGGTATTTTCGGAGGAGCGCAAGTTTTTTTCCACCGAAGGTATCAGGTCTCCCCAGCATCAGATATCGCCCTGCTGACAAAACCTTACTCTCCCCTTGCTTCAGAGCATCTCAACCCTTTCTTTAGAGTGGATGTGGAGGGAAAATTGCATTTGTCACCCAGGCCACCAAGGAAGCCCCTTCTGGGCAAACAGCTCTGGCCTGGGGGAGGCTGGTGCACTGGCTGCTTGTTAGCCACTGCACTCACAGCCATCAAGAGCCTAACTGGGGACAGGGGGATTACCTGGGTGTCATGAAGTCCCACATCAGTGGCTTTGGCGGTGGCAGTGACTGGCGTACATCTGCTGCCCCGGTGGCAATGAGCTGCTGGTGCTACCTGTGCCCCAGGGACATCAGCAATCAGGAGCTGCATGTGCCAAAAGAGAAGAAAGGGAAAAATGAAAAATAACAATCATTGTTGTCTTGTTGATGGGAGATCCATCTGTTGATGCACCAGGGGCATCACTCGAAGCACAGGTGATGCTGAGGTCATGCTGGGGAGGCCCAGTAAACACTTGATAAAACAAAAAAAAAAATCAAAGTGAAAAGGTGTTGGCAGTGACAAAACACTGTGGCTTGGCAGTGTGGTGCAATCACAGCCTAGTGCCATCCTAGTGTGACACAGACCAAAGCCCGTCTGGTGGGCACAAGGGGCTGGTGATGCTGGAAGAGCTGGTCCTGGTCCCATCACTTGCTGGTTTGAGCCCAGTTTGTTCCCAGGGCTGCTGCCAGCGCAGGCTGAGCAATGCAATGGGCATTGAAGCTCATGGAGAGGGGGTGCCCCCCTCAGCCCACCCAGACCTTGCAGCTTCTTGTTGCTGATCCCTGTCCTTCTGCTGCTCAGAAGGGCTCATGACTTGTAAGCGTAGTGTGTTTCTGGCAGTGATGGTTTGAGCTATGTGTTAGTAAAAAATTGGTAGCAAGGGTGGCAGGACCGTAGCGGGGCCCCGGGGGAGCTGGGCTAATTTCCTGGCTGCGCTGCAGACTTCCCCCGTGACCTTGGGCGAGTCATTTAATCTATCCTGGGCTTCGGCTCCATCTCCAAGCATCCCGGGGGGGTGAGGTAATATTCATTAACTGATATTATTCTCGAGTTGCTCAGATACTATGGTGATGAAGGCTGCATGTGAAACCCAGCATCTTGGCTGAGCATTAGCGGGGAGAGGGGATGCTCCGCTTGAGATTTAGCAGTGCCCCAGGTTGGCTGCTGTTTTGCCACACTTCTCATCATTTTGATCTGACCTGTCTGGCCACCATTGTTATTTGGCTGTATATATACAGTGACACTCATTAGTGAGGGACTCTTAGTGCCTTAGTGAAACATCTACGGATTTTGCTTCATCCAGTGAGGCAATAGCACCTTTGCTTTGCACCTGCAGAAGCCAACATGGAGCTAAAGCTGTTTGCTGGAGCCGAGGCAGGGGAAATCTTTGGGTTAGTTAACAAACATCCAGGGAGTTTCTTTTTTAATCCTCTGCTCTGGCTGATATGCCCTTGTCCCTCCTTGGTGATGCCTCAGGCACATTTCCCGTGGGACTCCTCTCCTCCTGAGGGATGTCTTCTCCGTCCCAGCTCTCATCAGCAAACATGGCTTGTGCAATCATCTCCTCGATTGCCCGAGCCTCAGCTCCCTGGCAAAACCCAACTTTCCTCAAAAGCAGCACTAGGACAAATTGAAACTTCATTTGTCTCTGCTTTGGGGGAATGTGTGTTCAGGTAGGGCACAAAAACACATCACTGGAACTGAAAAAAAAACCCCCAAACCTCTCAATAATAATCAGAATGATTTCCCAGGAAAAAGGAGGAAAAAAATAAAAAATCATGCTGCTGAAAGAGCAAGGGGAATAAAAGCTTTTCAGAGGGAGGCTGAAGTGGGGTTTTCCAATGGAAAACCTCCTTCAATGCAAACCTTGTCTGGCTGGAGTGGCTGACCATGGGGCAAACGCAGGAAGCCAACCTCACACCAGTGGCCAGCTCAGCACCGTCCGTCTTCCTTCCCTGCAGCATCCCGACATATCCGGGCATCACACCCGAGGCTTGGTGTGGGTGGGGGGTGCATTGCCCCAAGGAAAGTGGCAGAGAGGGGTCTCTTGCGCCGTGTTAACACTGTGCCTCTGTCCCCAGGTGCAGAGAATGTGTGCAGCGAGGCGGATGCTGCTGCTGCTGCTGGCTTTCCTGGCCTACGCGCTGGATTCGGCCGCGGCGTACGGCACGGCGGAGACCCTCTGTGGCGGGGAGCTGGTGGACACACTGCAGTTCGTCTGCGGGGACAGGGGCTTCTACTTCAGTAAGTGCTGGGAGGCCTCTGGCAGTGGGCAGGATGCTGCCCCCGCCCAATGCCTTGCTTTGGTGGAGCTGGGCTGGGAGGGAACGGAGGGGTTTCCCGGAGAGGTGCTTTTTGTGATTGCCTTGTACACAGTGGTAGGCCAGGAGAGGAGTGAGAAAAGCCACATGCTCAGAGTGCCATGTACCCATCTTGCGCCAGTTTTGGGGTCTGTCTAGTGCCATGGGGAAACTGGGTCCCACATTTGATGCTTGGGAAGGCCAAATATATATAACTGGGGAGCCATAGGTGATTGGCTCACCAGTGATGCGGGCAAGTCATTAAAGTAACAAGGATGCTTGCAGCCAGCCTCTGCAGCTTAGGCCCTGGCTTTATTTATCAACCTTGCTGCCCAAGTGCTGCATCCTGAGAGCAGGCAGGGAGCTGAGTGCTCCCCCTTTCTGGGCAGGCTTCGCTTGGGTATTGCGGCAGTTCCTAGGCCGCTCACAAAATACACTTTGCATCCTCCTGGCTACCTGCTGGTAAACCTGTGACTGAAGAGTGATGCTTTGCCCTTCTGCAGTGCAGCTAGTGCGAGACAATGCAATGTCGCTGTTGTCTGCGGAGTGCGGGTAGGTTCAGGACAGTTGGCTGGGGTTGGTTTGTCTCTGGGATGCTTTGGACTGTTGGCACTAGTGGTGTACAACACCTTAGCTGGTAAACAGGGAGGAGGATGAGTAAACCAGTAGCAATGGATGCTCAGTAATCTATGGGCAAAGGTGCCTCGAGTGTGACGCCTTGTTCTGGGATTTTGGCCCTGCATTCTGCTTAGGAGAGGGAAGACCTGGTGTCTTCCTGCCCACTGAGGAATGAACCACAGAGTGGCTGACTATAGGAAAGATGCCAAGCCCAGTAGCAAGGGAGGGGATGGAGATAACAGGTGCACACAGTGCCACACATTTGTCAGTCTTGTCTTTGCTGTGGGAAAAGGAATTGAAAAGTCACTTTGAAGTAACAAGGTGTTTTTTGGAGTAGTGGGGTCGAGAGCCAGCCTCCCTTTCATCCCAGTCTGCTTGTGCAGGAAAAGGGGTGCTGCAAAGATAGGAGACAACCCACATGTCCCTTCCCAGCCTGGATGCTCCCACAGACTTGGCTGATGCTGCCTGCTGAGGTTGGGCACGGATCCCACATTCAGCAGCCGCCGGGGTTCAGGTTGTGTGCGGCAGCTGGGCTGCAGGTGGCTTTGCAGCTAGCTGGGGCGATCACCCTGTCTCGTCCCAGCTGAGCAGTGGGATGCTTTTCACAGGCCCCCTGGGTGTTGTGGGCAGGTGTGATTTTGGGATGCTCTGGGCACGCCTCCTTCCTCTCACTGAGCCAAGTGTCAAAGCTGCTCATCACCAGCTGCCCTTCCTCTTCTCATCTCCCCTTCCACCTTTCCTCTGTCAACACACCCTGTGCCACCTCGGCTGAGGTGGCTGGTCCAGAAGTGGCCTTACCAGCATGGTGAGGAGGCAAGCTCCTGTCCCACTCTCACACCTCTTCCTCTTCCTCTGTATAGAGAGGAGCATCTATCTCCCTCCCGTGCTTCATCTTCTCTCCTCCCTCTCTCTGGGGATGAAAGGGAATGGGGCTTTTGTTTTACAGACAAACTGATCTCCTTTCACCTCAAATAACCCAGCTGCCCAGGCCAAAATAAAAACACTTTTGAGGGCAGACAATTTTCTTGGTGCCAAGTGGGCAGGCTGGTGCTTGCAAGGGGGATTCTTCCATATTTTTTTTTGTCTTCTCAATTTCTCCTTTTTTTTGGAATATTTCTTGAAAGCCCAGGTGCCAGGGGATGAAGCAAAGTCCACCCAGTCCATGTTTGAACCCCTTTCACATCTGGCCAGCCCGTGCTGTGCAAGCCTGAACATGTTTGGGTGATGGCTCTGCTTCATGAAGGGTTTGGACATCCTCATCTTCCCTCACTTTTTTCCTTTTACCTCCATCACTTGGCCTCATAAACCCTCATGAGTAGACTATTGTTACCCTATGGCCTTGACAGGGCACGGTTATGTTGTACAGTCATGGCTTTACATCTTAAAACTGGGTTAGGGAGGTTTGTTATGAAGACTTCTCAATGTGGGATGCATAATGTGATGTGCAGCCTATGCTAATGCAGTCACTGGTATGGGAGGTGAATGACTTGGGCAGCCCCATCCCCGCAGGTACAGGTGGATGGGGCTTGTTGCAAGCATCTGACTGGTGATCTTGGGGAAAACCAAAATTAGCATGAAAATCCATTTTTTTTTTTTTTGCTGCAGTGGTGATTTAAGTACTTAAACGATGGTCTGCATTCTTACAAGGAAGCACTGGTAGCGAAGCTACCTCTGAAGTACAGCATGGTTTGCATCCATGCAAGCAGACGCAGGGTACTGACAGTGTTTCTTCCCCCAGCATCCCCAACAGGGAAGTGTGCAACCTAGACAGAGGAGTGTGCACCCCCAGATAGCCAGGATGTCAGTCTCTCTGCTAGTGTGGGGAGTGAGTCCCAGCCCCTAGGTGCCCTTGGAGGAATCATGGCTGGCAGGTGCTTGGAGCTGATGATGTTGAAGCTGCCTGCAAAAGATGGGGCTGCAAAAGAGCTGCAGCAGCAGGGACAGGAGCTGGTAGGTTACCCAGCCATGGGGTGCAGGGTGGGCACAGTGATGAGCATCATGCCAGCCTCATGCCGCATCCTGGGGGTGCTTGAGCAGGTTGCAGCTAGAGCTGCACATGCTTTACTCTCCACCTCTGCCGTGATTCCTGTCCTGTGTGACTTTGAATGCTTTCAGGGCTGGCTTGCAGGTGCAAGAAGGGTGGTGGCATCCCGCTGCAGCTCTGCAACAGGGTTGAGATCCCTTTTCCCCATTCCTTGGCACCTACCTCAATGATGGTGGCATGGCCCATGGAGGGATGCTGAGAGCAGCCCCGAGCTCAAGAGGAAGCCCTAGCCGTGAAGTTGCTGTCATGCAACGCTAGCAGGGAGGGCAGAAGGGGCTGCAGGGGGAGAGGCGTCCGACCTCTCTGTAAACAACAGCTCCTGTTTCCTCCTTTCCAACAGCTGATAAGAATTTAGCTCTTTGCAGCCACTTGTGCTGACGGGGCACATTCTTGCGCTCCTCGAATAATACTAGGAAAAAGCAGGGGGGAAAGAACAGTGCCGGGGTGGGGGAGGGCCAGGCCAGGGGCACTGGGACGGGGCCCGGCACTGCACAAAGGCCCCCTTGTTGCTCCCGACATTCCTGCGACAGGGGCGCGGGGCCTGTTTACACCCAAAGTCCCCTTCCACTTGGCTTGTCATCTGATTGACTGGCGGAGAGGGGACCCAGCCAGGGTGGCACCGGCACCGTGCACCCCTCCCTGGCATCCATCCGGCCTGGTGAGTGTGGACGGCCCAAAGCAGTGGGGTGGTGATGCCAGAGAAGGGACTCTTCTCACAGCCACAGAGGTGCCACCCCTGCCTCTGGACTGGAGGCACGGCTGAGCCGCAGGTACACGGATGGCCTCCCGGGTTCTTGCAGGAGTGGGTTTGGTGTGTCACACCACCACTGGGATGGTATGACCATGTTGGGATACCTGCTGCCAGATGGGGAATACCCCCAGGCAGCTGGAGCGCTCTCATTGCCAGGCTTTGCACAGCAGAGCTGTGGGAGGTCTTGGTGGAGCACAAGTGGAGGAAAAGGAGAGCATAGCCATTCATTGAAGGCCGAGAGGAAGTGCATTTCCTCAGGAGGAGGCGCGTTTCCTCGGGAGGAGGTGGTCATTGCTCCAATGGGAAGTGGCTTGTGCGCCTCGGCAGTGCCGCAGCCTGCTGTCTGTGCAGCTCTGCCTTGTAGGAAGGGATAGAGCTGCAAAATGCTCCCTGGGTTTGGCAGTGCCAGTAAAGTGAGATGCCACCCATGGGCAAAAGCCAGGAAATTCAACCTGTACTCAGCGCATAAACCGAGTTACAGAGCAAAACGCTTTTCCCAATCCGGGTCAGCAGTGATATTGCTGTTAACTAGAAACATCCTGGTGTGTCTTCCATGGGCTGTTGACTCCAGGTACTTTCTTGGGCTAAATCCCTTTTTTGTTTATAATTGTCTATTTTTTTTTTCCCCTAAAGTAACTCTTCCATAGGGGATTGTATTGGCATTTGGCGAGATCCGTATGGACAATTATGTAATAGGAAATGTGCCCTATTGGACTGTCACAACAGAGCTGGCAGCGGCGCCAGCAAGGGGAATGGCATGCAGGGACTTTGTGCAGGAGAGGAGAGGCAGCATGTTGGGGCTGGGGGCTGTGCGTGTGCCCACCATTCAGGCAGGGGCAGCAAGCGGGGAGGAAAGGGCCGTGCTGCCGCGGTGGTCCCTGCTGGGAGCATGCCTTGACAGTGCCACAGTGGGTGTTCACAAATGCAGAGCTGTTCACACCGTGCTCTGCTGTGATCTTACCCTGCGCTCCCATGGCAGGAAGTGCCCTTGATGGCAAGGCCATGAAAATGGTCCTGCTTTGCTTCTTGGTCCCCCCCTTCTTTCCAAACAGACACATAGCTGCAAGAGGGCAACTTCTCTTTTCAAAAGGAGACATGTAACCTTTCAAAACCACAACTTCTCCCTGAACCATGCGTGTTGTCACTTGTGCAACCTTCTGTTCAGCAGGAGTGTGAATGTAGCCCTCTGGGGATGTGCTAGGAAGAGGGGGTGACTTGATTTTTTTCTCTATTCCTTCCAAACTCTGCTTCTGCCTGTGCTCAGGATGCCTTTCTGAAGCAGCCCAATGCTTCAAGAACCTGCCGTGCATGTGGGTGTGGGTGCTGGGGTCGATATGTGCTGAGCAAGGGCTGTATGTGGTGCAGGATGTCAGTAGCAGCACAGGTGTCCCATGGACCTTGCCAGGCATCACATGCCTATAGAAGAATATATATGCACCTGGCCCCAAGCTGGCTCCTCTTCCCTGTCTCCCTCAGGCATTTTAACCTGGTATGCACTTGTGTGGCTGCAGCCATCCAACACACCTGCCCTGCCTTTAAAGGGAGCACCCACTCCACCGTGCTTCTCGGCTGTGTGCATTTCTAGAGAGAAAATTAAAGTCCTACCAGTGCTACCTTTGCTGAGCCTTTATGAAGAGGGAACAGTCCTTGTCACCTTCCTGCAGGATTGGCTAAAGCTTTGAGCTTGAAATCTTTCTGAAGAAAATGAGTATGGTGGCACAGGGGGGAAGAATGTGGAAGATAATGGCCTTTTAAATGGCTTCTGAAGGTGGGCTGCATGGTGTGAGCCAGCTGCCCCATCACCCCGCGTCCCGATGCCATGCTTGCCCTCATGACCTCTGAGTGTGGTGGTGATGCTTCAGCATGGAGCAGAGGGCTACCCTCCAATGGGGGCAGAGCTGCTTTTAACAGAGTGCAGGTACTGGGCTGTCAGGGGCTTCGCTATTGCAGAGCCTGCAGGGTCCAGCATTGCACATGTGGGGCTGCATCACACGTGCAGGGCTGCATTGCACACATGCATGTTTGTATTGCATCATGGGCCTTCGTTTTACACTGGTTTGCACTGTATGCACAGAAAACTCCCCATGCTATGTACTTTGTCCCGAGGCACTTTGGGTGGGCACCCAGATGGGGTACCCCCTGAGGAAATGGGCCAATACCTTGCAAGCCCTGGGCCTTTAAGTCTTAACCAAGGGCAAACAGTGGAGTGCCTGCTTCGTTTGGAGCACCTGGGGGTATCTCAGGTCATGCCTGGGGCCAACATGGACCATGTTGCATGTTCCCACAGGCCTGCTAGGAGGCAGGGGCTTGGCCGAGCATGGCATAGCAAACAGCATTAGGCATCGCGCCTCCACAGTTCACTCTCAGTTCTTCCCACATCCAAATTCTCCTGCCTGGGACATGGTACCAGATCCTGTTTGCAAGCCCTGCTGGTGCTGGCCTCAGCTGCCTTCCCTTGGAGCACCTTGCGCTGGTCAGAGGTGCTCATGGCAGCATGCAGAGCCCCTCCCTGCTGCAAACCCCACAGCAGCAGAAGCACAGAACACGCTGCATGTAAAAGTGTGGAGAAAATCCTTTTGTTTTGGGCTGGTTTACATTTTGGAAGTCGCAATTTCCAAGGAAATTTTTTTTCGCATCAGAAATTCAAATTCCTCCATCTCTTTTTATTTCAAGAGGGGGAGGAAAACCAGTAAAACTGATGTAAGCTTTTCCTCTGGAGCACTTTGGCAGTCATTAAGCGATGACATGAAATGCACTCAGTTGTTGCTGCACCGGACATGGGCTTTTGCATCCTTCTGCAAGCAGAAACAGGAGAGGAACCCTTATTAAAAGATTAAGTTTAATAGCTATTCTTGGCGGGTGCGGGAGCTTGTATTCTTTCTGCAGCTGTCTCAGAGCTGTCCCATCTGGTAGAGTTTAGCCGCCTTGGTTCGCTTCACCTGCCTGAGTGTCGACCCAACGGAGTGGGGTTGGCAGCCGCAGTGCCGTGCTGCTTCTTTGTAATAAAACTCGCTTGCCAGGATCAACATCAGAGATGGTCGCAGCAATCGGCACAGCGCTGGCGGCTGGGCCTGAGCTTCCTCGCTCTAGCTGTGCCCAAAAAGGCTGCCCCTGCCAGAGGTATAGAAAGGGAATAAATCACCGCCATGGAAAGCACCTTTAATGAGCGCTGTGCGTGCCATGTAAAGCACCTTTAATTAATGCTGCATGCATGCAGGGAGCCCTGTTGGCATCAACATTTGTCTGAGAAAGTCTCAATAATAGAAACATAGAATTGTTTGGGTTGGAAAAAACTTTTAAGATCATCAAGTCCAACCAATAACCTAGCACTGCCAAGTCCACCACTAAACCATGTCCCTAAGCACCACATCTACATGGCTTTTAAATACCTCCAGGGATAGTGACTCAACCACTTACCTGGGCAGCCTGTTCTAGTGCTTGATAATCCTTTCAGTGAATAAATTTTTCCTAATAGCCAATCTAAACCTCCTCTGGCACAACCTGAGGTTGTTTCCTCTTGTCCTGTCCACCTCTTACCTGGGAGGAGAGACCTACATCTACCTGTCTACAACCTCCTTTCAGGTAGTTGTAGAGAGCGATACGTCTCCCCTCAGCTTCTTTTTCTCCAACCCCACTTTCCTCAGCCTCTCCTCATAAGATTTGTGCTCTAGACCCTTCAACAGCTTCGTTGCTCTTCTTTGGATGTGCTTCACCACCTCAATGTCCTTGTAGTGAGGGCCCAAAACTGAACACAGTACTTGAGGTGTGGCCTCACCAGTGCCAAGTATGGGGGGGACACAATCACTTCCCTAGTCCTGATGGCCACACTATTCCTGATATAAGCCAGGATACTGTTGGCCTTGGCCACCTAGTACACTGCTGGCTCATGTTCAGGTGGCTGTTGACCAACACACCCAGGTAATTTTTCCATGGGCAGCTTTTCAGCCACTTTTCCCCAAGCCTGTAGTGCTGCATGGGGTCATTGTGACCCAAGTGCAGGACCCAGCACTGAGCTTTGCTGCATTTCATTCAGTTGGCCTCAGCTCATCAATCCAGCCAGTCCAGATCCCTCTGTGGAGTCTTCCTACCCTCCAGCAGATCAACACTCCCACCCAACTTGGTGTCATCTGCACACTTTCTTGAGGGTGCACTTGATATTAAAGAGAAGGGACCCTAGTACTGGTCCCTGTGGAGAAACATGAAACTCAGCTGATTTCTGGGCACGTATTGGCTGGTTTGAGAGAAGTGCTGCTAGTGTTTAAATGTGTGGGACCCACCAGTCTCCGGTGGCTGGTGGAAGAATGCCTGCAAAGGGATGGACGCTGTGGAGTAGGGAAAAGGGTCTGGTCCACATTGGTGGCTAACGCCTGTGATCTGCTGTTGCAGGTAGGCCAGTGGGACGAAATAACCGTCGGATCAACCGAGGGATTGTGGAGGAGTGCTGCTTTCGGAGCTGTGACCTGGCTCTGCTGGAAACCTACTGCGCCAAGTCTGTCAAGTCCGAGCGCGACCTCTCCGCCACCTCCCTGGCAGGCCTGCCGGCCCTCAGCAAGGTAGGAGGATTGTGTCAGGATGATGGCCCTTCTCGGAAATAAATAAAGAAAAGATGGGAAGACCATGGGTGGGAGAGGACAAACCCCAGCTGCAAGGTCTGCTGCTTCTGCAGAGCCTTTTGGAGATGGCCACTGTTGGCCACTCAGGCCAAATACCCTGCAGAAAGTCAACTTTTAATGATATGGGGGACCAGAGGTGGGCTGCATCGTAGAATCATAGAATGCCTTGGGTTGGATGGGACCTTTGGAGGTGATCTGGTCCAACTCCTCTGTAATGAGCAGGGGCATTCTCAACTAGGAGAGGTTGCTCAGAGTCCTGTCCATCACAACCTTGAATGTTCCCATGGGATAGGTGGAGCTCAAAGAGGGGAATCCCCATCTGGAGGGCGGGCAGGTTTGCAGCGAGGCTGACCTTGCTATCTGATCCCTTTGCAGGAGAGCTTCCAGAAGCCCTCGCATGCCAAGTACTCCAAGTATGACGTGTGGCAGAAGAAGAGCTCCCAGCGGCTGCAGCGGGAAGTGCCTGGCATCCTGCGGGCTCGCCAGTACCGGTGGCAGGCGGAGGGGTTGCAAGCGGCCGAGGAAGCCAAGGCACTGCACCGTCCCCTCATCTCCCTGCCCAGCCAGAGGCCCCCAGCAGCGCGAGCCTCCCCAGAAATGGCTGGCCCCCAGAAATGAACCCTGACTGGCCATCTTGATTTTTGATCTCCCGGGGGAGGGCGGGAGGACTGGCGAGACCCGGCCCCTGAGCCCCTCCATCCCCGGGGCTGCCAAGCCGAGGAGCGGGGCGGTGGGGCACCCTCACGCTGCTCTGGCCCCAACCAAACTGACACAGCAAGGAGGGGATGGCGGCGGCGGCGAGCGGCGTCACTCCCGCGGCATTGTCCTTTCAGGGTGGGGGGGAGGGTGGTTTCGTTTCCCAAGCCTGTTTCGTTGCCCCGCGCCCCAAGTATTTCCAAGCCTGTACTTGCAAAGGGACAGTTTGGCACTTGAACTTTTTGCTGCCGGGCGCTGCGTGACATCCCTGGTGCCAACGCTAGAAGACAAAAGAGCGAGCAAGAGGGAAAAAGGATATGAAGTTAAATTTTTTTTTAATCTTTTTTTTTTTTTTCTCGAGAAGAAGAGTCCATTCCGTGTCGTTCGTGACAATAAAGTGAAAAGAAAAATAAAATGGGGAGAAATATTGAGGGATAAATTTTTTTGTTTGCCTCATTCCCGCCCCACTTTTTTCTTCTTTTGGTTTTTCCTTATTTTTAATAACTTTCTTTTGCACCTTTAAAAGAAAAGCGTACCTGAGAAGAAGTTCCGAGGAGCCCCCATCTGCATTTTTGTGTGTGTGCTTCATTACAAGATTCCAAATCGACTTGCACCTTTTTGAAATCATCGATGACATGAGAAAGAGAGGAAAAGGAGAGAGAAAGCGAGAAAGAGAGAAGAAAAAGGAAAGGGGAAAGAAGAAAAAAAAGAAAAAAGTGAGCTGATGCTCACTTTAAATGGAGGAGGCGTCTGCATTGCACATTTGCCACGGATTTAGTTGATTTATATATATAATATATTATATAACTTTTTTGGCAAAAAAGCACTATTTTTATGGGACATTTTGTGTAGTATCTGAAGAGGGATTGTAATGTTTAAAATGTGTTATGGTGCTAAAGTAAGTTGGAAGGGAAAAAACCCAGAAATAGCAAGGGAAGGGCGGGGAGGGAAGGACAAGATAGCGAATACTGAACTTGAAATTTTAGCTTTTCGTTTTAGGAAAAGTGTGATAAATGTGTTTCTTTTCTCTTCTGAAATATAGCTTGGTCATGACCGTATGAGCTAGTTGGCTGTTACTCATGTACACAGATGCACGCACACACAGAAATACATCAACACGCATCCTTTTTTTTTTTTTTTTGTCTTAAAAAAAAAAAAAAAAGAAAACCAGAAAAACCACCACAGTTTAGACTAAAAGGGAACTGTTCTAGAGACAAACTATTTTGAATGGTGAAGGTGTTGCCAGTTACAACTCAAGGCCCTGCTTCTGCACGGACCCCCCGGTGGGGCTTGGCTTCCCGAGCTGCCGGGGACCTACCGCTTCCTCCCCACCCTGACAGCTTGCTCGCACCCCAATGCTCGGGCGAGCGGGTGGGCGGCCAGCTCTCGCCGCCGAGCCCCTGCAGAAGCACCAGCTCCGTGCCCCACCATCTCCTTTTCCTTCTCTTGCCCTTTGCGTCCTTCTCGCCGGACTCCCCCCCACTCCCTGCCCCACACCTCCTTGCCCTCCTCCCCTCACGGCATTCCCCTGGGGATGCAGAGGAGGAGGAGGGAGGAGGAAGACTGCACCAGGCAGCTGCAGGGCTAGGACTGCTGCACGGGACGGGGGAAAAAAAGGCAAGTCTCTGGCTTGAGGCTCGGGACTCGGTGAGTGGATGGGTTTGAGAGGTGGGCAGAGGGCTGTAAAATAGGTTGGTTTTAAAATAATATATATTATCTGTCTAGGAACCGTAAAAAGGGGGAATCAATTACATCTCCCTATGATATACTCTCACTTGCTAATAAAATGGGGACACTCTGTTAACCAGTTCTGTACTTGCTTTGTCTTATATATCCATACATTTAAAACATAAAAAAAAAAAGACTACTTGAATTGTATTCTATTTCGTGGTTTGGAGGGGAGGGCTAGGGGGAGTCTTGAGAGGGGGAGGATTTTAATGTATAATCCTTTTGTTTGTTATTACCTTGCAATGTTGAGCCATGAAGCCTTTGTTTAAAAAAAATGGCACTGCAATACACGACAAAGAAAATCCTTTATTTATTTTATTAAATATATATGGAAAAAAAGAAAATTGGTCCAAATTAAAGGGGGGTGGGGGGAAGGGAGAGGGGAGGCGGGGGGAAGGCAGAATAAAACCAGAGCAATTACAAATAAGTGACATTTTTTTTTCCTTTTCATGTGTCTTTTTCTAAAAGAAACCTAGTTTTTATTTTTTAAAAAGAGAAGTAAAAGCTTTCCTGGATGCTTTGTACCAAAAAAGAAAAAAAAATTAAAAAAAGAAAAAAAAAAGAAAATCTGTTAAGCAAATAAATATCCATCCAGAATATGAAGCCTGACTTTTCTTTTACTTTTTGTTTATTTTTGCTGTTGGGGTGAGTGTTGGGTGGGGAGAAGACCATGCCAGGTGCCGCTCTTTGTGGAGGAAGAGTGTGTTGCAGCTCCTCTTTTGGGTGCTCAATCCTGCAAGAAAGGCTGAGGCTCTGTGATGCCTGTAAACATCCCTAAAACTTCAATCCCAGGGCAGATGCCTCCTGAAACTGCTGAGATAAATACGTGCCCAGTGGTTCTTTGAGAGTTTTGGGGATGTTTCCAGAGGCCATCCAAATTTGCTTAGCTTCAGCATTACCAGTTTGGGCTGTTCCTGGAGAACCAAAAGTTGAACAGGAGCTGAAGATATGCCAAAGGAAAAAAAAATATGAAAAATGTACCTACATGAGGTTTCCTGGTAGACAGTTCCCTGTTTTCTCAGGGTGGATAAGTTTTAAGAGATCCCTTTGTGGGATCACCATTGTGCACCCATGCAAAAGTAAGGTAAAATACTGCATATCAGAAGTAGAGCAATTCCTGGGTGAAACAGTGCCCGAGCATCCCTAATCCTCCAAGTCAGCCAGGCACCACCTGAGCTGCATGGTCCCACTGGCATGGCCAAGACCTCTCTACCTCTGTGGGATAAGGGACTGGAGTAAGAACCTTGCTGAGGACAACCTCCTGCCCCTGATGACTTGGGCCGGAAAAGATTTTCCACATCAAAAGCAGAGTTGCCAATTTAGGCACTTAAAAATTCCTCTTTTAAATTACATTCTTTTTAAGTTTAGCAACAAGCAAAAATTTTATTTTTTTCTTAAAACTTTTCCTCTTGAGCTTTTTGTGTTTGATCAAGAGAGTTTTTGTATAGATGCAGGGCTGGCTGCTTCTGTTGGACACATACTTTATTGTAGGTGGAGAAAGGAAGTGTCTGCCTTCCTGTCCCCATCCAGCCAGGTGCTGCAGTTCTTTGGTGTCCCAATGAAGTGGTGAGGACTGACTTTGTCACAGCTTCTGGTGGCCACTGCTGAAAATTTTGCCTTTAGGAGATTTGGTCCCTTTCTGCTATTTGTGGTATAAAGTGCTATCCTGGGGGACATTTAGAAAGTATTAGAACCTGAGCAATACTTCAGCTAAACCTCTGCCTGTCTTCCCCAGAGAGCAAAGCAGCAGTGCTGGAAACCCTGTAAGGGTGATGATGCTGTTTCCAAGTACGACTGTCTTTAACCTTCCTTTCTGCCTTATCCTGTCCCAGGTCACCATGTGGCCGGAACAGAACAGCTCAATTTTTGGGATACTAGGAAACTGTTTAAAAAATTGCTACCCTGCCTTTTGGCTTGTAAAGGACTCTGTCTGCTTGCAAGGAGAGACCCCAGTGGCCACAGGGACTCCTAAGCCTGGTCCTGGCCAGCTGGTGGGAGGCTTGGTGAAATGGGACCTTTGCTTCATCTCAAGTTTCTTCTGTTGCCTGAAAAGCCTCTTTGCAGATTGGCAGATAAGTCACTGGCTTAGCTTGGAAATCCCACATTGTAGGCTTGAGAACAAACCCAAGGTGCCATGTTTGCTCAGATGGATGGGCAGAATTTACAGATTTTTGATATGATGCCTCTACACACAGACACAGCTCCCAGGACTTAGCTGCTGGATCACAGTAGCGTGGGATGCTGCAGCAGCAGCAACCGGTAGTGCTCTCTGGGGAGGTACATGGACAGGTCTGGGCACTCAACTCACCTCCTCATCCAGCCCTGCTGGTCTAGGGACCTCCACCCACTGCTCTGCTGACATGCAAGAGGGTGGGGAAGCAAATGATAATATCAACAGAGAAGTCCTAAATGCTGCCTAGAGCCTAGGAAGGACTGAGAAATTCACCGTGTTGTTATAGCCCAGCCCCAGCTCCAGCCCTTGGGTCTCAGTATTGTCATGTATAGGATCACAGAATGGTTTGAGTTGGAAGGGACCTCAAAGACCATTTAGTTCCACCCATCCCTGCCATGGGAAAGGACAATGTAGCTCTGCAGGAAGCAAAGGGCAATTTTTTTTTGCATATAGCATCTCTTCAGAGGGTGTTTTTCCAGTGTGGTACACACAGGGATACTGGGAAGGAGGGAGTATGCAACTTGCTGTATGGAAGTGGCCACAGTCTTTGCAAGGTGTGTAAATCGGTGTCTCTGGCTTTTGCTGGATGTGGGGACCGACCAATACATAGTTTTCCCTTCCCCCACCCCCTTTCTATATTATCCAGAAAGCAGCTGAGCTATTCCTTCACTTTCAGTGAGTTGTACTAGTGCCATCGGGATGGGCTGAGCCTCCAAACTGGTTCCTCTATCTCTGTATCTTGTAGCAAGTTCATCCCTTTCGTTCCGCCTGCTCCCGAAACTCAGTCTGCCGGTGATGAACTGTGTTGTTTGGGGTTTTTTTATATATGTCTGATTTCCTTGTTACTTGTATCTACTGCCCACTGGTGTTCTACATGGCTGTGGGGAGGTCTGGGAAACGTGTTGATGTGTTGTGGATTATCTCACTTGCGTGTACTCACCAGTAGGCAAGACTCGGACAGTTTCTGCACCTATTGCATTTCTCATTTGTAATGCAGTATCAATAGAGCAAAACAAAGCAGTTATAACAACCTCCTGGCACCTGATATCTTCCCTGTCCCCCACCGTCCCCCCAATTCATTTTTTAAAGAGCAAGTGAGCAATAAAACACCCCAAAGCTGAAGTAGCACAGCAGTTCCATGGCACCTGGTACAGGCTAAGGGGAACCCCAGTTTGCAAAGACAAACAGACCTCGTGTCCTAGGAGAGGTTCTGGCATCCCCCCCAGGGTGCTGAAGGATGCTCTGGATGTCAGCGGGGAGCATGCAGCGGCAGACATGACTTCAACCTGCTGGAAAGGCATGGGTCCTCGCAGGAATCTTGGCCTCCTTTGCTGCTGTGCTCCCAGCTGTGCGTGTCCCGAGGAATGCACTTGCTCGTTAAAACTGTGTCAGCATTTGCAGAGAACCCTGCAAGAGCCTCCTTCACTGCCTTCTCCTTGTATCTGCCAGTGGTGAACCGAAAACTGAGGTCTGCAACCTGCCAGGCTCTGGCTCAGTGACCAGCAATAGCCTGGAGGCAGAAAAATTCTGAATTAGGGTATTTTGGATTGGCAGCGTGGGAGGTCAAACCTGACACATGAACTGGGACTTTCTGGTCTTAAGCCAGCTGCTCTCAGCTCTCTGTTTGCGTTTCCAGGATAGACACGGCATGCAGCAGTGAAGGGAGGCGATCACCATGGTACAGCCTCCATCTCCATGTGTGTTCCCCTAAGAGACACATGGCAAGCAACACTGGCTGGAAAGCATTAAGGATAGCACAGTTTCAGGTGGAAACCACTCACCTGGCTAATTCACAGGTAGTGGCAGCAGAGGTGAGTGCAGGACTCATGCCCTGTCACAGCAATAAAACATCTGCTTCCCCTTTCAAAGTTCTTAGAGAGAAATTCAGCTTGTACCGACTTTTCTAAGCTCTCATGTATATTTAATGAATGTGTTTGTGCTTCTTTGTTGGCCAGCTTTAGAAAGAGCATAGCTCACAATTTTAGGATAGTGAGATAAAATAATACCAACAATTAGAATGTAAAGCACTGTGTTTATGTGCTTTTCTGTGGGAGAAGTGCTGGGACAGCCTCTTTGTCCCCCCATTCAGTTTGTTTAGATGAAGGTGATGTTCCTTCTGTACAAGACCACATCCTTCAGCTGTGTCAGACTCAAAAGGAACTGATTTAGGAAAGCAGTTAAGACTTAGCAGTCTTGTTGTAAAGCTTGTTATTGCAAACAAACATTATTTAAAAAAAATAAATAGTTTATTAATAGAGAACTTCTCCAGAGCACTCAGGTTTCTTGTCTCACTGCCTCTACTGGCAGACCAGTGGTGTCTAATCAATTCTGGTGGCTAGAAACTATCTCCCAAGGGCCAGACGAAGCCACTTGTGATGATACCTGCTCTGATGACAATCCTGTCTTTTGTCTTCCCTCTCTGGATGGAGGAACCATTTCCCTCATTTCACCAAGGAGCTAATCCAAGTCCTGGCAGCATTTTTGATGAGGTTTCTTTAAGACTCGTGTTAGAATTACTGGGATCACTCTAAGGCTACCCCTCCAACCTCTAGGACAGAGTATGTCCCCATCATTACTCCTCATTAAAAACACAAAAATCATCAAGAACAGGAATTTTTGAGACTTGATTTTCCTGTCTCAAGCCAGAAAGGCACACTGATAATGGTAATCATTGTTTTCTTCACAGCTGGGCCGTAGCTGCAAAGGGAGGGAGGTGATTAAAAGAATATTAAGACTTCATCTTCCAAGAGGTTGTGCTTCTGTTCCTCCTCCCTCTCCCCTCCATTCCCCATGCTTAGCACAGAAAGCGGCAGGAGTATTATTTCTCAAGGCCTAGGCTGACGTCAATACGCGGGGTATTTATTTATGAAATCGAATCTAACAGTGGGGGAGAGAGGAGCAGAGGAAGATGGACGCACAGAGCTAGCAGCTGCCAAGTTATAATTGAGCAGCCACCTCCCAATATTTTTCTACCCTCTTTCTTGGGGGAGGGGTGCAGTGCCCAGAGCTTCGGAGGCCCAGGGAAAGTGAGATAAAAGAGAGAAACAGAAAAGGCAGGCTTAGAATAGAGAGCAGAGGAAAGGTAGGGTAAGGGTTGGACCTAAACAACATAAATAGCCTGTTTCTGGCACTGGGAAACTCAGGTTAAGCCCTTATGTATTGAGGGTAGCACTGCGGACACTTCCTTTCAGACAGGCCCTGACATGGCGGTGTCTAGTAGCCCTTTCCTCTCAACCTCTCTGGTCTTTAAAATCAGAGGGAAATTGCAGCCCCCCAAATAATTTCTCCTTTCGACAGCCCTTTCTACTCCCTCTTTGAGGCTCAGGCAGCAAAAGAGCTGTCTGGAAAGCCCAGCACTGAACGTGAAGATTAAGTTATCCTGTTATCCCGCACACTCAATGAGAAACAGTTTTCCAGAAGTAGAAATTTTGTCCATTGATATTATCATGTGCCGAAGCATAAAGAGGTGAAACTCAGAAAAGGAGAGTAGTTTCTTTTCTTTCCCAAGGAGGATACAAGTCCCTGTGCAGAGCATCCCTGGAGGGGGTGGGAGGAGAAAAGTCCAAGGAGCCTAAGGAGCACAGATGACCATGACAACGTAGTGCCTTCAGCTTCAACTCTGGTAAGTGTTGGTACTAGATGCCTTTGGGCATCCCTCACCAACCTGGAAGGCATGCATGGATACTAAATCTCTTAGGGATGGATGTAGGAGAGGATGGCTTTTGCCTTTCCCAAGTACAGCCAAGGTAGCATAGGTTATGTCTGGATGTGGGGACGAGGGAAAGGAAAACACCCTAGTGAGCATTGAAATCAAATTCTTCCTCTTCAACCCTCTGAGCTCTTCCAGGCTTATTGATGGAGGCATGTAAGTAAATCCTTCACTGAATTGCTCCTCTCCCAGCCTAGGGGAAGCCCACTGCATAGCAGCAGGTGTTCTGCAGATCTCCAGGTTCTGTGTCAGAGCCCCTGCCTTTCCCAGGATTCCCCTGCTGACTCCCCATTGCCTTGCACAAAGAGGAGGCGATGATGCCCTCGATGAATCCCTCCCTGTGAAGGCTCGGTTTGCCCCCTTGAAAACAGCATCAAGGTGTCAGCCAGTCCCAAGCTTATTGTTTCTCCAAAATAAGGGAAGGGAGACGTGTTCCGGAGATCTGTTTACAATTCGGACTATCTCCAGTTATATAATGACACAAGCCTGGCTGCCAGCAAATTGTTGCTCCGAGGCAGGGGAAGACAATTAGATCGCCTCTCAGGGCGGCGAGCATGCACAATGCAGGCTTTGTGCCACCCTGCCACCAGCCCCGGCATGCGTGAGTGAGCCTGCTTCACCCGTCGCCTTTGGAGGAAGAGGTGGTGGAGAGAAAGGAAAAGCCCCTGGCCACAGAGAGGCAGCACCCACACCTTGGTGTCTGTGCTGGGGTGGGAATTACCTCTGAGGGCTGTGGGGCGCCGGGGATGGAGCCCGTCTGCGAGTGCTTTCCTGTCCTGGCAGCAAGGGGATGACGGTAAATTGGTTGTCGCGCCGCAGGGCAGAAACGGCTCTGACCCCTCTGCTGAAAATGGGATGGGAAGTGTCGGTGTTTGGCTTCCTGTGCTTCCTGGTGCGCTGACGGATTTAGGCTCCCCCTGAAAGTCCTGGCGCTGCTTGCAGAGTCAGTGGAAAAAATGTGGTATCTAGAGATGGGAAATACCAAACCCGCTCAGAAATGTGCTCACTTAAAAGGGAAAGGTGGTTTCCGGGTGAACTTGCATTCCTGTCCTCGATGGATGTGGAAAATTCAGAGTCTGGACTGCTGTGACACAACCTGCAAAAAGCATTATCTGGGTCCTACTCAGAAAGGTACCCAGGGCACAACATGCTTCTAGTGGGTTTCTGCTGCCAAAACCACATTCCTAGGCAAAGGGTAGGAGTAGGCACTACTGTACCTTTGGTGTACTGGGCCTGGTGCATGCCATGGTGCTGCACGTGAGGAGTATCTCTCAGCTCTCTTACGTGCAACAGCGGCCCTGGTTTCAGAAGGCAGTGACGCATGGAGAGGAAAAATTGTCAGAAATAAAATACCCGATGTTGTCAAGAGCCACAGATTAATTCAGTGAAATTGCTCGTTCCTGCAAGGAGCTAGTGAAAGAAAAACACTGGGAAGAGAATGCTATCTCTGTGATGAATAAAGGGTATGCGTAGCTGTGTTGCGCAGGGGAAGTGTTGATAAACATTGCTAAGCCCTCATACTTCGGAGGAGCTGAATGCTGATAGCCTTGGGGATAGAGGAGCTTGCTGGCAGCTTGCTAGGATGGCTGCCCACGCTGAGCACTTTTACCTCATCCTATGCAGTGTTACCCCTGGCTTCATGGGAAGCTGACTGTTTAATTTAGTTACTGCTTCAAACTAGTCCAGAGGTTCCTTCTTGCCTGGACAAAAGTGTCTCATAGACTTTTTCTGTTGAGAGCATGGTTGCAAAAGATATGTGTAAATCCACACTGCCGATAAACAGGTGCATCCTCCACTTTCAGAGCTGCCTCAGTGTTAATGAAGCACACTGCATGCCCATAATGCAGCTTACTGGATGCCCAACCGCTCCATGAGGATGTCAGTAAAGCCCTAATGGCAGCCATGTACTTGCCTAAGACACAATGCTACCCTCAGCCCAGCCCAGCAAAAACAGTAAAAACAGTTCCCTCTGGAAGTGAGTCATATTTCTTCATCTTTCGAACCACTTCAAGCAATTTGTCTTGCAGACTTTCTGACTACATTTACATAAAATGCATCCTTCCTTTATTTCTATTCCTGGTTCCATGCATGGGGTTATTTTAGATGGCGTGCTTGGAGGTCACTGTGACACATACACACACACACACGAGAGAGAGAGAGAGCACGATATGACTTTGTTAGGTACTCGGCAACACTTATGCAGGTGGCTGGCTCTTGGTTTCCCTGGGCACTCACAATGGATTTACATGCCAGCACAACAAGAGAAAAGGCTAAGCTGCTGGTTGCTGCCAGAAACTCCATGAGTTTGCCTACAAAGTGCAGCTTGCTGACATGAATAACCTCACAAGACCCCTGGAAGTGAAGCTGGGAGTACTGGCAAAGTTGGGGAGGTGTAAGGGAGGATGGGAGCTTGAAGAGGCTTCCAGGAATGGCTTGTGCACGGGTACGGCATGGTTAGGAACTGTTCCTCCCTGGGATTTGAGTGCAGGCTATTATTTATATCCCCATAGCTTTGCCAATGTGTGACGTTTGCAGCATTAGAGCTGGAACTCAAGCTCTGTGCAAGCTGGAGGCTTTCATTCACAACTGCAAAATGCAACAAGACCCTTTGGAGTCTAAGGGCAAGTGAGGCCGTACATAAAAATAGCCCAAGCCCTTCACAAGTTCCACTTTACAGCTTAATTTCTACACCAATTAAAACAGGTATCTTCAGGTTAGAAAAGAAATGACTGGGAGGTGTATGAGAGGGGTTTCTGAGCTTGTGAGTGCCACGGGAGCAGAGATGAGGCAGGCTTTGCTGTCTCTTCCTGTACAAGAGCAGGCAGCATTACATAAAGTTAGTAGGAGCCAGGCTGAAAAACAAACAGAAGGAGATGGCTCTTCATGCAACAGGTAGCAGATCTATGGATCTTCTTACCAAAGGATGTTGTGGATATGAAAAGTTTACATGGATTCAAGGAGAGTTCACGGAAGAGAAATCCACTGAGAGTTACTAAATACATAGAAACTGTATCTGGCTCAGGAAGTTCCTGAGCTGAAAATAGTTGGAGCCTGGGAGAGCACTGAGGGGAAGTATTGTATACGTTTGCCCTTATTCTTGCTTCTCTCTAGGCTTCCACTCATGGACTCTGTTGGGGTCCGGATGTTAGGTTAGACAGACCTTTGGTCTGACCCAGTGGAGCTGTTTTTATGTCCTTATGTACCTTCAGTTTCATGAGGGACGGCTTTATCCTGTTCTCACATGGTTACTTCTCAAAGGTCACCTTCTTCAAGCATCCTCTCCCCTTCTATGTTCACCACAGCTCAGGCACCACACACACTTTTTTCCAGGTTGCAGTTGACCAAGCAGCTTATGACCCTGACTGCTGGTAGACAGCTTAAGGTTTGTGATGCCTACCTTATAAATCATCCCCAAGTAGGACATTACTCTCAGGGCATGATGTTATCAAGTGTTTGGCAATAATATTGATGTTGGACGCTGCTACCCGTCTTGCCTCGTTGTTGTCCTGTTTGTTCCCATCTCAGCAAACAATGCTGAAGCTGTTGTGAACCCATCTGTTTGCAGTAAATTATGGTTCTGTTCTGGCCACTAGTTTACCCTCTTGGTTCCAAGTTTGGCTACTGACATGGAGTCCTTCTTGGCATCTGTGTTAAAAAATGTTGAAGCTGCCCAAACAGTGCATTTCTCAGACAAACTGCTTTGGGACTTTATTCATCCTACTTGGGATGTGCTTTAAAGGCTTTATTTGTAGTGATACCAGTCAGACCCTTTCTCACTCCTCTCTTGAAAAACAGTATTTTAAAGATGAGCCTCTGAATAACAACTGAACAGCCTTGTTAGCCTTCCTTTCGTATCTTCCCACCTGCTCCTTTGAGGTCTCCTGTCCTGGATCTCTCACTCTGACCTTGACAAAGTGCTGAAAACCAAGAGCTATCAGGATGGCAGTAACCCCTGAAGGGAGAATCAGGAAAAAATGTCAGGGGAAAAAACCAAACCAAACAAAAATAAAACAAAAAAAGCCCTCAACCCACAATAGATGTATACCTGGAGCCCATGGATCCTACTCTGTCTGCCAAACAGAAGGCAAAGCACGAAAGCATGTGCGACTACACCAAGAGCTGTCTTATAAGATAAACACATCAGTTCAAGATTTTGGGGACTTCATAGCAAACCATCTGTTGTGGAAACTAAACACCTAGCCCTGTCGCAGTTCAAAGCTCGTGGGGTTGATGATGCTTGATTGTCAGCATGTTTGCGGTACTGGAGGGATTACTTAATGCAGAACGATTGCCCTAGCTTTGCTATCTCTTCTATCACACCAACTGTGGAGCCCACTGAGGAAGCTTCAAAATTAGACAAGCGCCGCTCGAAGATCTCCAAAAGTGGGCTGCTGTCGCGACGGGTGGAGCGGGATTTTTGCCTCCAGTGAGATTCACATTGTTACTCTTCTTACTTTTTGCTGCTGCTCACATAACGGCAGAAGCTATTCTTAGCCGCAGGGAACCTAATCTTTAAGAAAAGAAAAAAACCCCACCCCTCTGTGAGCCATTTCCACAACAATAACTTGTAGCAGGGAGGAAAGAGGGTAGGCCAAAACATGTAGCCCTCTTCACCAAATAAGGACCCTTGTAAAGGCAGCCAAAGCCGTGGCAAGCTTTAGGAAGAACAGGGCGGGGTTTTGGAGTGGAAGAGTGAATCAGCGGTGCCATCAGGTCACACCCACTTGAATAATACCTCTCTGGCTTCCCTTGAATTGTACGTTGTGATAAAGACCTAGCTGCCTTTTTTGGTATTCCAGCATCTGCCCGGAAGAGTCAGATGTGAAATTAGGTTTCCTGTACCTTAATAGATTAATTTAGTTTGAACTAAAAATGAGGGCATGTGTACTGTCAGGAGCCAAGAAACCTCAAATGACATAAGTCTCTCTTTTTATCCTTTTTTGTGTGCATGTGTGCTTGATGAGTCTAAACATTGATTAAGATGTGTTTGCTCAAACACATCTCAAAAATTTAAAAGTTTACCACTACAAGCAATCCCACTGATTTTTTGATCCATATAGTGCAGCAAGTGCACATGGAACCAAAGGTGATGTCCACATTGCAGACTGCTTGGCTTCTTGGGACACTGTGGAGGCATTTCTGTACCACTGGAGAAATATCAACTCCTTTTGTTGTCCTTGAGGTTTTCTGTCTTAATAGCTGTGCTTGCCCAGAATAAGCTCTCCAGACTTCCTTCTGACCACCTGAAAGAGAACCCCCAGGACCGTGTTATCCTTCCAGTGTGCCTCTTGGCAGGAAAGGTGCAGACTCTACATCTCATTTACTAATGGGCATTACAACAGAGGTGCTGGGTGAGAACAGGCAGATGAAGCCAGGAACAAAATTGTATTCGCAGTAGGGAATTGCAAAATCCTCATGTGGAAATGTTATGTTTTTCTTCAGAGACCCAGAGCATGTTTCCCTCTCACAGAGGGGACACAGATGGGAATTTCTGTGGTGACTGTGAAGACACCACCTTCATCTGAAGGTAACTCAAGACAAACTTTTCCATGGAAAAGTTTTCTATGTGACCTGGTGAAGGCTGCTAAGCATCTAGGACAGTCCCAAGTGAACCTTTTTACACTTTCAAGCTCTGTACTGCCAAAAGAGGCATTTGCAGTTTTACCATGTGATTAGCTCTGTCCCTTTAGTGTTACAAACTCAGGACTGGCAGAAGAATGCTGTACTCAGTTAAAAATGAACACATATTGCTGCTCATGTCACTCACAGGATACCAACTAGAGCTTTTAGGACAAGATATTATAATCAGAAAAAGGTGGAAGAAAGATTGTACCAGTAATAGGGTCACTGAGTGCAGAGTAAGGAGACTGTGTCAAAGTCTTCAGGTCTGGATGATGTATTGCTTTCCCATCTTAAAATCAACCAGTTCTAGAAAAAAATAAGTCGAAATTGGCACCAACTCTGATTCATGGACAAGAATTTGTGGCACGAGGTCTTTCTGGAGTTTCCAGATCTCAAACGATATAGAAGCTGGTATCTGTGATAGTCTGATGATACCAGACTTAAAATACCAGGAGTCATAAGGCTTGTCACCAGTTTTTCTGCCATCTCTTTTTTCACCTGTAAATCCCTGCCACATTCAACAACTCACTGATGTGTTTGGGAGCGGACAGAAGGCTCTTTTTCTGCCAAGCAGAGTCATGTGGTGCTACACATAAAACATAAACCTTGTTTATTCCATCCTCTCTATATTTTGGGAGGTGGCACCAGCTAACCCATTGGGTTTATGGCACAGGTTTTTCTGCACTGGTTCTCTGGTTGCAGTCACAAAAGCTTCCATTAAGCCACCCCTGTTATGATCAGTGCCACCAGTCACCCAGTACTACCTACTCAGGCAAATGGCAGGGCAGTAACTGAGGGTGCATCCCAAGTTTTCTCTCAGGGCCATGTCATGCACTTACATATTGACATAATTTCCTGACACAGAGCTAACTCAAACCTAATTTTTAGTGAAGCATTGTTTCATGCCGTTAAGAAACACACCTTCCCACAGGGGCAAGGTCCCTCCACCTCTGGAAGCCCTGAGCAGACCAAGCCCTGGGGCCACAGCAGGAATACTTGTGTGGTACCACACTCATTGCCACCATCTCCTCCTCCCAGCCAGCTGGAAGGAGCCAAGAGTTTCCAGCTCTCTTGTCCTTCTTTCTTAAAGTGGAATTTCAAGGAACTGTGTCAAGTTAACAGTCTGGGACAAAGACAAAAAAAACCCAACCCAACCATCAGGAACCCTGGAATTTCCTAGTGATTGCTGATAGCAGATGAAAGCACTGAAGAACAGCATCAATGATTATGATGATTAATGTTTCTTTCCATGTGAATACTACTGAAGGAGGAGAGCTTGTGTGCCTGGAGAGAGCAACATTCCTCTGTCTTGCTCATCTGCCCCTCAAACAGACCTTGTTCTGTTTCTAAAATCCAAAAACAGCTCCTAAGAAAATAAGTCCTCCCAGCCTCACAGCTTGTGTCGCTATTCTAAGCCTGTCCTCTGAACGCTGGTCAAAGTTAAACCGACAATATTTCAGGTCTTCCTCCCCTTTATTCCCTCCTCTGCTAAGTGGACCCCATTTTAATTATTATTTAGGAAAAGACAGCTGCTTCCTGTTTGTATCATTAATTTATTTTGTTTCCTGAAGGGAAGCTTCAGTGAAAAGAATCTGTGGATAGCTGGAACGTCTCACAAAGTATCACTGTCTGCACGGGCCAAGGTTAAATACAATAGCTAGGTTTATTTTTAAATGATTATTATTTTTCTAAGTCCATGCCAAAGCAGAGACTAAAATTCTAGCACATGTAACTAAGCTTTTACAGTAAATTCTGCCTTTCCTACATAACTCCCCAGAAGGGACACAGGCATTCTTAGTTCCATCAAAAGCTAAACCACCAATTTCCCTCCAACTATTATGAAAATCAAGGCCAGAGGGGGACAAGGTGTGGTTCCCTTTCTCCTGTTTCTCAAACCTCGCACTCTGGTGATTTGGATATGCTGAAACCATGCCTAGCTATCGATTTCTGCAGTGAGATGTGTGGCTTGGTGGATGAGGGCTGTGCAGTGGATATTATGCTATCTTTAACAAGGTGTTCAACACCATCTTCTATAACATTCTTACAGACAAAAGTGATGAAATACAGATGACATAGATGGACAGTGAGGTGGCTTGAAAGCTAGCTAAAGCACTGGGATCAAAGGGCTGTGATGAGTGTCATGAAGCCTGTCTGGAGGCCAGTCACTAGCGGGGTACCCCAGGAGCTGATACTGGGGCCAGTACTGTTTAACACTTTCATTAATGACCCCTTCATTAATGACCTGGATGATGAGACTGAGGATGCCTGTGGCAAATTTGCAAATACAAAAATGGGAGGAATGGTTGATAGAGCAGAAGGTTGTGGTGGCATTCAGAGGGACTCAGGAGGTCAGAGGTATCACAAAATTTAAAGAGAAATGTGGTGTCCTGAACATGGGGAGGAATAACTTCAGAGACGAATATGAACCAGGGGGTAACCAGCTAGCTGGAAAGCAGCTTTGTGGAAAAGGACTTTAAGGGCCTAGTGGGCAATAAGCTGGCCATGAACCAGCAATGTGCTCTCACAGGAAAGTTGCCAAGAGTATCATGGGCAACATTACGAAGAGCATTGCCAGTAGGTTGAAGGAGGTGAACTGGAGACCTGGGTCTAGTTCTGGGTGCCCCAGAACACAGATGTGCTAGAACAAGTCCTAGAAGGAGCCCCAAAGATGATTAAGGGGTTGCAGCATCTGTCATATGAGGAGGGGTGAGAGAGCTCAGACTGCTCAGCCTGGAGAAGAGGAGGCTCAGGGGGATCTTATCACTATGTATAAATATCTGATTGGGGGGTGTGAGGGTGGCGCAGAATGATGGAACAAGACTCTTCTTAGTGATGCCTAGTGGCAGGATGAGAGGCCATGGGCACACACTGGAAGGAAATTCTGTTTGAACTTTGTTTTCTTTTTTTTTTCCCAGTGAGGGTGGTTGTACAGTGACACAAGTTGCCCAGAGAGTCTCTGTTCTTGGAGATACTCAAAACCCAGCTTGTCAGGGTTTTGGACCTGCTCTAGCTGACTCTGCTTGAATGGGAGACTTTAAGTGTATAGTCTCATGAAGTGCCTGACAGGCTCAGCTACTACTCTGTGATCTTGTGAATCCAAGACTGTGTCAAGAAGATCAGAAGCAAATGAGGTACCAGAGCTTTTCTGGACTGGTGGTGAGACACAAGTCATACTGCTGATGCCATCACTGACTATGTGAGGAGTTGTGAGCTCCATCTCACATGCAGCCTCGTTTGTTACAGCACTTCTGAAAGCTTTTAACACCAGCCATTTCCAAGCCCTCCACTCAGCCTCTGTTCAGCATCCCACTGTTTTGGCAGCCTGGGCCTTTCCATTCATTTCAGATGAGAGGTGACCACCGGCCGTGACAGCCTTGCTGCTGTCCAGTTTCCCGCTGTGAGGAGTTATTGGCACCAGCACTACTGACTTTTTCACGAGATCAAAGATTTTATTTATTGCACATGGAGTAATCCCTCACTTCACACCCCTCCCCCTCTCCCCACCTCAAGGTGTTTTTCCTGGTTTCCTTTCTTGTGGTTCTCTCCTTCACTAGGCGCTTTGACATGCCAGGTTGCTTTGATGGAAACCACTAGTGGAGAAAGAAAAATTATACAACCCTTTCTTCTACCCTCTCTTCGTATACTAAGTAATGAATAATGAACATTTATTTCTTTAGAGGAGTATTTAATGTTACAGAGTCAGCCATGGGAGGTAGGGTATGCTAAAATATACTCCAAACACTGCAGCTGTAAATGCATAACAGCAAAGCAGGCAAGGTTTTAAACATAGGGAAAGCTACACATCATTCCTTGCACATCCAAGGACTAAAATGACTGAAAGTTTGGTGCACCCTTGCCTTGGAGAATGACTTCATATTGAAGCGGACACCAAGTGTGGCAAAGTTAAAGGCTACTGCAAAGCAGCCTTTTAACAAAACCACCAGATAACTCTTCGACTAAGCTAACATTGATGACAGCAACCTTGTGCAGGTTTTTCAGCAGAAAGTGATTGCTGTGTATGGGCTTGTGTAGAGAAAGAAAGGTAGGAAGAACAATATGCTTGAGAAGCATGTCCTCTTACACTACAGGAGCCCTTTGGCTGCACATGATGAGCAGAGTGAATGAATGAATGAGCACTGCAACTTCGGGCAGAAAGAATAACAATTTCTGTGGCATGCCAGGAAACGGTTCTTTCCCCAGGTTTTGCCCCTCCCAGGGCTAACTGCAGCCTGCTGACATGATTTTCAGCATAGTCTGCAGCAAGCCCATGGTTGCAGCTTCTTCCCCACCAGTTAACACATGCAATGCTGCTAAGCCTTTTCCCTACAGCATCCGTGACAAAGGCTGGGCTCCCACTCCACTGCCATGGCTGGGTGAGGTAGAACCCTTCAATTATAAAAGACCTGAACTTCCTTTTTATTCAGGAGGTGGATAGGAGTCTTTTGATGGTACTGTTTCCTGCTGGAGGGACAGAATTGAGAAGAAAAATAAAACTTTAACCTCTTCACTCAACTATGGAGAAGACAGACTTGCCATTGGGCAAGGTTTATTCTGCTGGGAAGTTCAGGCTATTCCCATCCTGGGTATAACACAAGGTCAACAGCAGCAGTCTCCAGGAATATTAATCTTTCACCCCTCAGACTGTGCCATGGGTAATTAATCACTTGATTGCATAACTTCTTGTAAGACAGGAAAAATAAGCTGCCTTTGCCAGCTTTTAGGACAAGCTATTTCACATACATTTGAACTTTCTTCCAGTACTTGTTGGGTTTAGATCACAATGAATGAATTGCATTCAAACCCTTTCCCAGCTGCAGAGGAGCCAGACAGCATTGGGGCAGATGATGTCCTGATGCAACACTGGGGAGTGGGTCACTGCACTGTTTTGGGGGAATCCCTTCAGCCTCCCAACAGGTGGGGGAAGGTACAGCATTTGAAGGAGCAGCTCAGTCCAGAGGGGATTGCAGAGCACCACATTACCCTGCGTTTTACATCTGTATGTAATTGAAAGCAGGATTTGGCCAAGCTGCTGTTGACTCCAGAGAGCTGGAACTTGCTTAAGAGTGGGGAAATCCTGGAGTTTAATCCTAGAAAGAGAAGTTTTGTTGTTCTACGATCACCTGGGATGTACCTCTGGGACAGGCCCAGCTGCAGGAGACCTTCAGGCCCTGGAGCTCATGTAAAGCTGCAAGGGGTGTTGAGCCAAGCGCATTGCTGGAGTGGCTGAGTATCAGCTAACCCCATCTCCCCAGCAGGATGCAGGACTCACTCTTCCTTTCTACAGCTTCATTAACTGGTTGTGAAAAAGCAAAATTTTTCTTTTAAAACATTTTATGTCACATAGGGTACTGAAATGGGAAACAGGATGCACAGACACTACCTTTTCCTCATGCTCAGTTGGACACCAACCAGCTCACTTCCAGCCATGGGCCACTGACTTAATCTGGATGAGAAGGCATGCCGAAGTGACCCAACACTGGTCCACCCTTCAGCAGCCTCGAGCATCTCATCACCCCACTGCTGCCTCCCAAAGCAGCTGTCCTTCAGCTCTTTGGATTGTCCCACCTAAGTATTAGGTGAATAATAATTCACCCTTACTTTTGAGTGGCTCAGACCATTTTCCCCTAAAGTCATTCAGTCTGAGGCTGGTGTTGATGCAAAGGGGCTAAAACATGGAGGAACTAATGAGTTAAGTGTCCTTCTGAGTCCTATTAGGTGATGCACCAAGAAGGAAGCTGAAAAAAAGTTCAGTGACCACAGGAATCAGAACTGGACCAGGCTGATGGATGAAAGTGCTATGCTTTAACAGCTCCTGCAAAAGCAGTCAGGAAGCTTGGTTTGAAAGGATACCTGAAAAGATTAGTTTATCCTTTGGCTCTAGATAGCCCTTTGGTAAAAACTCAAAGAAACATTTCCCACTATTAAGTGTTTTGAGATCCTTGCAGGAAAGATGCTAACAAAGCAGATGTCTTAGCTATTAACAGTTATTGGGGTGTTACAAGTGTTAAGGGTGACACATGGTGAACTGGTATGGTGAAATGCAATTTTCCAAGACCACAATGAGAGGGGACAAGACAGCAGAGTGGAAATACCAGGAACATGCAGGTACAATGCTCCCACTGCTGTGCAGGGTTGTGCTTGCATCTTGTCTGCTTAACCCACTACCTCTCTGTCCCTAAACACCTCTGTAAGGAAGGAGGCAGAGAACAGTTCCCTGTTTGTCCAGGGCATTGAAGACCTCCAACAAATTTCCTACACCTTTTTAGCTGTTAGCTCTGGCTTATTCTTCATGGAGTAAAACCATCTATCAAGCGAGCTGTGATGAGAGCTCTGACGTCTTCCCAGCCGTGCACATTAACATGTGCTCCTCATCGTGCAATGTGTGGCCACAAGTGTCTCATGCTCCATCTGGCCATAGTTAAAGGGCTATCAAGAATAGGTCATCCACATGAATTTCCTCCAAATCTGATATTGCACCAATGTAATGACATGATGCTGCTGAAATACAGGCAAATTAAAACCAAGGCCAGACACAGCTATTCCCCAGGTACTGTTCACATGAATGAACAAAATAAAGCCTGGGAAGAAAAGTGCAGGATATGGTTCTATTTACAGCTTGATCACACATCTTCCAAAAGCAACCGAGCCAGCTGGACAACTTACTATCTTCAACCATTCTCCTGCTGCAGGATGCTGCCCCTCCAGATTGGTTGGCAACGAACTGAAAGTAGCTTAGAAAGCAACCGCCCAGGCAGTTCAGACAGCATATCAAAAAAGATAACTTCCAACAGACGATGGTGAGACGCAGGTAAAGACAGAATAGAGGGGCTGGTGCCTTCAGCCAAGAGGTGAGTAATACAGCAGGCAACTAGATGATTTTGAGGCAGCAGAAGAAGAACCAGTAGAAACCAGTTCACCCAAATATCTCATGGCTCACAGACCATGAAGCATTCCAGTTTCCATCTGTGGAAAACCTTTTGCCAGCTCAGTTTCCTGGAAGGAGAATCTGCTTAAACCAAGGTTTAGCTCCTCCTATGACAGGCAGTCCAGAACCAGTTTGGGTCATAACTTACGAGGCTTAAAGCAACTGTTAAACTTCTCAAGAAATAATACTCGATGTTGACTTGATCAGTGCAAGAAAGCTTTACCTGTCCTCTTCCTTGCTTTCTCTACAACTAGTGGAGGAGAAGGAAAGAGGAACAGCATAGTCTAATCAGTTGGGGGAATCACCTTATCATGAAGTAGCTGCAGAGGCTTTGAGACAATAATACGCCATAGATGGGTGCAAATCAGCTACGTCTACCTTAAAAAGAAAGTAATTTTCAGCAGACTGAATCAGGAGACAGACATTTCAGCTGACACAGTTACAGCACTTGCACTTGGAGCATCCAAGCTGAGCAAGCCAAGGATCCTGTTTTCTTGAGGAAAATTCAAATAGACAGCTGAAGGTGTGGTTGTTGGTCACTGCTGGGTGGCACCCTTATCTCGACTCTTGATCAGTGGTGAACAAAGGTGACTTTCTGCAAGGTGTCCACTAGCACCAGGTCCCTCTGCCTCTCCAAGAGGCTAAATGTCAAAGTCCTGTGATCTGAGTTTGGAGGAATTGCTTTGCTAAAGTCAGGAACTATTATTTTTTTCATGTCTGTTTTGATAAGGTAAAGGTTTAATCACCCTGGATTTTGCACACACTTGTAAGAGCATGTGGACATATGAGTGTAGGCAGGAATTGTTGAGGACAGCATAATTAGGAAAGGTTCAGGTTGCATAATGTCTGGAGTCTGCGAGTTAATACGGGACTGCTGCTGCCTCATGCATTACAAATTTTCCTGAGCAACTCTAAAGAATTGGTGGGGCAGAGGAAGATTTGGCTTTTCCGATTTACAGAACAGTTTAGCCAATGAGGCAACTGAATCAGTGGCTTTGGTGGGATACTTGCTACCCATAGCAGTGTCCCAGAAATAAGATTATCTCTGGAGTCCATTTTGGAAGTGAGAAGAGAGATCTGTGAGTGGTCTGTAATGCTTGCTTGTGGGTGAAGATGATGACAAAATGCTGACTTTACTGATTGGTTTGTTGGGTTGGCTTTTTTTCATTGCCCACTCCCCTCCAAGATGGTTGCAAAGAAATTCCAAAGTCCTTAGGTTCTAAATTCCTGGCAAACATTTGTATTGCTACCTGTTTACTAGGGAATGGAGAAGGAATATCTCAAGATATTGACAACGTGAAGTTGGTTATCCCTTATGGAGAACAGTGTTATGGTTCAGTCTTCAGACTGTACTTATCTTCTACTCTTATTTGTTTGCTTTGTTTGAGCTTCTAACATGAATTTTTCCCATTCTTCCTTGAATTTTGCCATTTACATTAAGGTTTTGACATAGAAACTAGGAAGGATGTGAAGACTTATCAACAACCTGCCAGTACTAGATTGCATGGCATTTTAAGGGTTTTCCTCTCCCATGGTTTACACAGAAGTGAAGGCCCTTACATGGGTCGACAATGAAGGATTTGAGAAAGTGAATGTCCCCATCAAACAAACCTGCACATAAATTAAAAGAGCAAAATAAATAGTTCCTTGAGCAAGACCTTCATGGTCATTACTATGTTAGCAAAGGTGTGTTTGGGTCATGACTGTCATTGCCAGCTTCCTTTCTTCAGGCAAAATTTACAGCTGGTGATGGAGTCCATGAAGGTGGAAGAGGATTTCCAGAAAGACATGCATTTTTCCAGGGATACCCACTAATTATCTTACCTCCTATATTCTAGGACAGAGAGTTGAAAATAATAGAAAACAAACCCTCAACGATCTTTGCTCAAAATGAGCCAGTCACTGTGATGATGTCAATGCACTGGGCTGGATGGATGAGCTGTTAATTTGACTGCAGAAGTTCAACAATAAAGAAGAATCAATATTTTGGCTGGGAAATTTTCAAGTTGCTGGTTTGTTTGGAAACACTAGACATCTAGTTTTTATGCTCGGTGCCATTGACTGTCTCACCTTCCACACCCTGGACCATGCCTATTTGAACTGTAGGCACAGCCTGCAAGTTGGATAGGGCACAGCTATCCAACAGCAAGGTGGGTTGGCCAGGGTGCTAGTTTGGCCATGAGGTCACCATTTGGGTGCTTCATGGTCTAAGTGACTCCACTGGCTTAGAAGGCATGGCTTTCTGCAAAAGAAAATGTAATTATCCCACCAACCTGATCTCTACAGAGCAGCTGCTTCCTGTCTCCACTGCTGGTTGCTCACTAATGGACTCCAAAATGAAGAATAAAAATCCTGTCTCTTGGCTAAGAGCTTTGGGCTAAGACATAGTTGGTCATAAAATTGTTGCAACGGCAATCAAGGGGAGCTTAGGATCTAACCATAACATTGGCACTGTGCTCACACCACTGCTCCAGAGAGTGGTGTCTTTGCTTCCAGCCTTTTGCATGCCAGGAAAAATGGAGACAAAAGGAGTAAAAATAGGCATTAAATGTAGGACAGTTGTTGCCATTGCACGATAGCAACCTTGCATCCCTAGTTCTGCAGAGATTACACATGGAGGAGACTTGGGATGTCCCACAGCCTTTCTTGGATCACTTTGCATATAGATATATTTTCTGTGGGGTGACACATGTTTTTTCAAGGAGAGAGTTTTTGTTTTCCAAAATGCTTCTGGAGCTTGTGCACACCTTCCTGTCAACCCAGGGAGCTCACATAGATGCTCACGTTGCTATTCATACCACCTTACAGTTAACTCAACTCCTGTAGCACCAAGGAGAGCTTCATATGCCAGGCTTTCAAACATGAAACCCATCATGAGCAGTCCATCTGCCAGCAACTCATTTTTGACACAAATGGCCATGGGGTTTGACTATTCATCAGTCATCCATCATTGTCTGGCTATCAGAGCACAATTAGTGTATCTGCAACCACACAAGAAAAAAAAAATCAGCTTTTAATTCTTTTTGGTACCCACAAAGAGCTGAAAAGTGACCAGAGAAGGAAGAAATCTCCACTTAGTCATTAATTTTTTGTTTTCTTTTTGCAAACCATGTGTTTAAAATGCTTTCACACCCAAGGAGACTTCATACAAAGGAAAAGTAAAGCTAAGTTACAACTTCTTAAAAATAGGACATAGCATTTTATAATTCCTTCCCTCCCCTCATTACTGTGCAGAACCACCCCACCCACATGAAACTGCCATCTGACTCACTCCTGTGTCTCGCTTGGAGAAAGGCTTTCCACCAACAGGGGCACCTGGTCAAGAACATGACATTTAGGGTGGTGTTGCCTCTTTACACTTCGAATAATTTTAAATAGCTTTATATCTATGACTACAGGGACCTTTGCATAGGCATTACCAATGGAAGAGACATGTCATATCCTTGCAGCAAGTAAAGAGACCAGATCTTCTGGAAAATTAGTCTTCTTGGGCCAAGCTGACTCAATGGCTTGGACAATAAGACATCTCTTCTGTGTTGGTTCATTTGCAGTGTTACGCTCCTCAGGCAGCAAGTTACCCTCTGCTATTCTGGGAACACACATTTGACCTCTGTTACAGGGGTTTATTGTCAACATGTGTCCACTGGGAGCCTCAGCAACTTCTCCCATTGTCTATTGTCTTATAAACAGGCTTCTAAAAGCACCGCAGGAAAGCCAATAATGCACCAAAGTGGAAATTGCTGGTAACTCAAAAGCTTAACTTTCCACTTCTGTGTCTTGCACTGGTAGGTGAGGCATGGGGGAGGGACATGCCACTTGCATTTCTTGGTGTCCCTATGCCTTCATATGTAGCTATGTTGGGATGCAGAGCTCCTGTGCTTCTATGAGCTTGCTCGATGCGTGGTGAGGAGGAGTTCACTGACACCACAAGCACTGTGTGAACTGGAGTTATTGGTCTCCCATGGCTCCAAGGGGGAAAAAGAAAAAAAAAGAAAAAAAAGAGAGAAAAGCTGGTGGCAAAGAAACTTTGCTGGCTGACCCTAAAGCAAAGTGTAATTTTTTTTTACCAAAACTCCCAGTTTGTGGCTGGCCTATTGTAGTAAGTGCAGAAAAGCTGGGGTTTTTTTACAGTTAACAGCACTGAAGTCACTCAGCTTAATGCATGAATGAAACAAACACTTGGGAGCATGTTCACCCAAGGGAAAGCAGCGTCCTTAAGAAATATCCCAGTGTGACCAGTTTAGTCATCTTCAGTTTTATAACATTCAACCTCCAAACTGTAATGTGCAAAGGCAGAAGCCCCTCTGACTTTTTGAGATGCTCCCACGATTTCCAATTTACTGCTATGGCCAGGAAAACAAAGGATGTTTGCAGGCATCTGAGGGAAAGAGGTGGCAGGGAAGGAGACATTGCACCTCTCAGCAGTCATCAGTAGGTTCCAGAGCTAACCAGACGCTGACTGATATGACATGCTGTGCTACCAACTGGTAATGAGCAACCAGAGCAAGGGCAAGCCATCAGTGTGATCAGGAATACACAAACATTAAAAAAGCAGAATTAAAAAAAATATTTAGAAAAGAGGAAAGCAGAGTAGAAACTCTAGTGAGACAGACAAGCTGCTGCCTCTCTTCCCACATGCCACCAAGGATGGTGAGGTCAAGGAAGAGTTTTGTATATTTAATGCACCTAGTGCTCCCCTGTTCTTTGTGAAACCATTGCCACTTTCTGACTGCTGTCCATGCCAACACACCATCCAGTGCTGCAGTAACACCCATGCAGGGTGTGCCCCTAAACTGAGCTCAGTGATGCCATTGTTTGGGATAGTAGGACTGGGGTGCAGCCATTGGCAGCCCTCCCACCTGCACTGGTGCCATCTCCACTGTCCTTGCACTGTTTACTGCCCATGGTCATGCCTTTTTCACCAGGAAATCAAAAGCTTCCATCCCAACAGAGACCATTTAAAAGTTGCTCAAGAGCCTGCAAAGGTTACATTGCCTTGCTTTCTGAAGGCAAAGCAGTTTTAGCTGGAAAAGAGAGAAAAACACCCAACAGCAGCAGCAACAACAACTGAAGACCAACCCATGGTGTTTGTTTACAAGAGCACATTCATTAGTGTCTGAAGGCTTGTCTCAGTCTGAAATAAAAAGGAGTGGCACCAGGCAAGTTGTGCTGATAAACAAGTCCACTTCCCACTGTGGGGTGGTCTGAGAGCTGGCTTTCCTTGCCTCACCAGGCAGCCCCATTCTGCCCCCTCAATAGACCCTTCCCACCCGTGAAACCTTGGGGAAGTGTGGCTTTGGGGTACTGATGGGCAAGTAGCTGCCACCCTCCACTGTGAAGCCCCTGTGACATGAAAAAGTGTCTTGGCATGAGAAGCTGGGGATGGTGTCTGCTTGGGCATCCCCATGAATGAAACACAGGGGCTCACAACCCTGCCTGCTTTACTCAGCAGGGCTGTGCCCCTCCTTGGTGCCTCACATGCCTGACTGCATGAAGGAGACCTAAGCTAAGCTTGCTTGGCAGAGAGCAGAGCAGAAACCCAGACCTCAGCCAGACCTCATCCAAGTCTGTTGGCAGACGTTTCACCAACCACAACGGTGCAAAGAAGACAGAAAGCTTGTGCTTCAGCTGCTCCTCATACGTAAGGCAACATCTTCACGTAATTCACACTGATTAAAGGGACAGAGAAAGACCAGCAGCACACGTGCCAAGATGAGTACAGCATATATTTAAGGAAGGGTAAATAAAAGCATTTGGGACTCCGTAAGTCTCAGAAATAGCATCCATGATTGACTGTCCACCCCAACATACAGTTGTACTCAAGTACAGCTCACCCAGCAGATGTACAATTACTTCTACACTCAAAACACCTCCACAAGATTAATACCCAGGCACTTTATAAAAAGTGCCTCTCAGCTGCGATTAATACCTGAATTTTGTAGTTACTGGTGACCCATTCTTTACCAATCAGAACATTTCTCCAAAGTGGGATCATCTTCCTTAAATTGGGCAAATGCAGATTTGCCCCAAGCAGTGAAAAGAAACACTTTCAGAGTTGCAATATTGCATAAAAAATAATCCAATAAAAGGATCGACTCTCTAGAGCCAGCAGTATCTTCACACCTTGCTGAAGGTGCAAATTTTCTCTCCAGGCAGTGGGAATGTACCTTGTTGATACGAATTCCTTGAGAAAAATGTCTTCTTCACATCCAGCCGGACAGAAACTGTGCCCTACACAGGTAGGAGAAGGGGCACAGGTTTTTGGAGGGGAGATATTGCCTGTCTTCAGGACTACTCCCATCTTTATGACTTCCACATTGCTGTCTGGTAAGTGGGTATCCAGCTGTGGTCCTACATCTGCATTATCCAGCTGATCCTCTCTGAGCTCTGATTTTCCTTCTCCTTAAAACTGCTTTGCTATTAAACCATGCAAGCAAAGCAGCCGTTTGGACCCTAATACTTAAAAACCTCAAGAGTCACAAATCTTCCATTTATGCCTTTCTTATGTGGTCCAGACACATATTTCAGGCTTGTAGCATCGTCTGAACCCTGTTTTCCTTTATTTTCCCCCTGAAATTGGCACTGAAGTCTGTTCGCACTATGTAATCAAAAGGTATATATGTTGCCGCAGCACTACATCTCACATGGAAAATGGTCTCTCTCATTTCTTCCCCCTGTAATTCTTGGAGTGGCTTGGCACTGTTAGGGACAGGTGCTTAAGAAATGCTGATACATGGCAATTTTTCATTATTTCACCAAGCTAAAACTTGTTTGCAATACTGATATAACAGAGGACTACTACTGTACTTCAACTAAACCTTGGATTTATTAACAGCATGCAGGCTGGGAACGTGAATGGCTGGCAAACCTGCATCTGTAGAATGACATTATGAATTAAAAAAAAAAAAGAACCCTATTCCATTAAGAAATGATTTCAGAAATCCAGAGCACAAGTGGCAAGCCCTGGTTGGCTATCAGTGACGTCAGGCGCATGTCAATAATATTACTTAATGGGTTTTCCTTGTCTTTATTCATAAGTTCCATTTCATGCAGCCCTTGCCCCGAAGGGTAATTATTACACTTTTTGGGTGGTTTTGCTCTTTTGGCCTTTGGCATCGTTCCTCAGAAAACCACCCAGGGTATCCAATCTCATAGGAAGGCTTTGTGGCTAGTTGTGCTTTCTGGAGTAAGTACTTTTTTTCCCCCCTTTTTTTTTTTTTCTTCTTCCTCCCCCCCCCCCCCCGCTTAAATAAGCAATGTAAATGTTTCAAAATATCCTTGGTTTCCATCGGTCCTATGACGTCATTGCCCACCCCAATGGAGAGCTACGCCCCACGTCGCTGGCCAGCTGAGGCAATCAGTGCTGGTACGATGCTCATTTTTCTTGGAGGGGAATTACAGATGCGAGAGCGTGTTTTATGCGAGAGGACGTTTTGGAGCAACTGTTTTACTTAACATTGCATATTTGCACAGTCTTCAAACATATGACGCAGTTTGCAACCTTGGAACTGGTATTTACCTGTTTTAATACACCTTGGTATACGTTTGGGGATTTTTCTGAAGCTGAATGACAAGACTCTTTGCTCACACACTTTCAGTTTGCCTCAGATTTGAAGTTGATTTTTATACCATATTATAACCATATTTATTTAGGTTCCCACATTCTGTCAAAGTCTGTTTACACAAAGAACATTTGTTTTCACTACTGCTTGCGAGGAATGAATATAATAAGTGCCAAGGGATTTTAAGAAGTTGAGAGAATTAGTATTTGGAAACAATACATTCGGCTATTTCTTAGGGGAAGATTCATGGAGCACAGACACATTCTCCACTAAATCTATCAGGATGAAGCAGTTCTCATGGAGACAAAGCATATCCAGTCTCTTCTCGAGTTTCAAACATTTTATAAAATCAAGAGAGTTTCTGGAAAAAACAACGTCTTTTTTTTTTCTTTTTTTTTTTTCTTCCCCAGAGAAAAATGGATAAAGTAGGTTAAGAAATTGAAATAAAAATCTGAAATCTGGCACTGAAAACTAGTATCTGTCACTGCCCAACAGCATCCCTTTCCACTTGCACTGCTTTGTCCTGATGTGTGCTGAAATAAGAGTTATGACTAAATTATTTGTCAGAGGATGTTTGTCGTAGCTTTAATGCAGCACTGTAAATTTCAATATGTACCAGACTGGGTAATTTGGATTTTAAGACTACCATAAAGAAAATTTTAGCTCATTGAATACTGCTCTCAGCTCTGAATGGGGATTTGCTTCAACATTGCTGTGTCTCAGAGGCGGATGTTACAAAACACCAGGGGTAATCAAAGCTTTGTTTTGCAAATAAGGAAAGGTAAGAAAAAAGGATCTATTGATGTCTTATTTTGTGTTATGATTTAGAAAACAGAGCAACTACTTAGAAGGCAATCCTCATCTCATTTTATATTGAGGTACTGATTGACTAGTGGCTCCCCAAAAATCAGTATTAGCATTACCAGTTGCAAGTGCTGACACATCATCAAAATTCATGTCATTTGATTTTAGATATTATAATACCCTTTACATTTCAAGTATTCCTAGGAGATTTACCCTGCTAATGAAGTACGTAATGGGTTATTCCCTTCTTGACTGTGTCCTAACAAGCTAGAAGTATGGGGGTATTTCCACTGAAGCATTGCCAAAAAAAAAAAGGGAAACAGAAAAAAAAAAAAGAGATAAGCCCTTTTTACCAAGCTTTCAATTGTAGAATTGCAAATGTACAGTTGAAATGATGTATTTAAGCTATGTGAGAATACCAGAGAACACTCCCATATCCTGTGCTCTAGATGAATATCTTTAAACATGACTGTATTATGCTGTGGTACATTTGCATGCCTTCTCCAGGGGACACCTCAGTTATTTTGTCTTTTAAAGTCTCCAAGCACCAACCAACCAAAAGCTGTTTCTGGAGGTTTGTTGTTAGCAGCCAGGCTATATATTTATGACCCATCTTGCTTCCCTGCCTCCTTTAACTTGTCCATCCATCAGAAGGATGAAGAAAAAGCCTTGTGGCAATTACAGCTTTCTTTACTGATAGAGAGCAAATGTTTTATCTACTTACCCCAAGTCCCATAGCCCTCTCCTCTCCTGTGGTACAATAATTCCTACCACCCTGTCTGGTGCCAGAGTCTTCACTAAAAATGCTTTTAACTTGAGTTGCATTGACAGTAAAACACAAGAGGTTGCAGAAGACAGGCAACGCCTCCCAGTGAAAGCCCTTGCAGAAGACTAAATGATTATCTTTTATCCACGGCCTTTATTGGTCGGAAAAGAAATGGGACTTGTCTCTTGCTTTTCCCAGAACAGCCCCCAAAAAAATGCAATTAGTGCCAGTCTTTACCCATGGACAAAGTCAAAAGTCTTCCCCACTGGATAGCCTTCAGGAACATAGGTGTCACAAAGGATGCTCACAACAAGAGACCTCAGTGGCACAGAGAAAGTCACCAGAGGGCAAAATCTCTAAATGTTCCCATTTGAGGTGTGCTGTGATGGTCAGCATCATATTAGCTATTCTGTGATCATTTCTATTGCTAGAGGACAGCTTCTCTCTGCACTCAATACTTGGCCTCTCTCCTAACCAAATTTACTAAGGCAATAAATTAGTGACAGTGCACGAGTCTTGTATTTTTAATGGATAAAGAACCTATATATTTAAAGGGTTTCCTCCTCGAGTTGCAGGAGGAGAAGCCAGTCAGGTCCTGCCTTGGCCAGACAGCCTTGGCCAGGGTGTCTTATGAAGCCTGGAGACGAGCTCACTGCGCTGCAGCTCTGTTTATGGCCTTCTTGTCCCAGCTCTTGGTTTGCAGCTAATTTACTCTTCATTTCTGGAAAATGGCTTTTAAGAGGCTGGTACAGGTATCTCTGATGTTTTCCACCATGTATGCAGCACGAGACCCATGAGGCAGGAAGCCTTTCCAGACTGCAGATGGTGTACAGAAAATAATGCAAGCTTCCTGAAGTGTCAACTGAATTGAAACCTGCTGAGTCCTGGTCCCTAGCTGGAAAGTGCTCACCACCACTCAAAAGCCAGCAGAGAGCCCCGTCATTCAAGCCAAGTCACACAACATACTTGTCTCATGACTGGATTGACACGAGCCCAATTCAGGGATGTTTTTTTTCCAGGCCACGAGCTGGTGCAAAGCAAATTTAATTGTTCTATGAACAGTCTCCTGCATTTGTTTAAAGTTTGTCATTTCCACAGGCCTCTCGTTAATAAACGAGTATGCAGGAATATTCGTGTAATGTTAATAGCCAGAGGGCATTTGCTGGAAGATTTGGACTTGACTGGCCACAGAAAAATCATTTGAAGTCTTTCCATGGGTTAAGCAATGAGCCTGCTGCCTACATGCAACTGCTCCAGTTTGCTTGGCTGTTGTGCAGGTTTGCAGAGAGGTTGCACCACCTAGCAGCACCTTGCGCTTGAAAATGATGGCTGCACTCAACCATGACAACCTGACAGAGCCTGCATTGCTTCCCCATGGCCCTGGCTCCAGGGACTGGACTCTGAAGGTTGCATTAGGAAAGTACCTCATGCCACACAAGGCTTCTGCCACCATCTCCCAGCCCTGTGTCAGCTTCCCCCTGCCCTCCCTGACAGCCGGAGTCCCCTCCCATCTGCTGTTTATTTACCCCAGCTACAGAGTAAAAGCTATAGGATAAATAGCCTGGGTGGGGGCAAAAGGAAGCACCAAGCTAAAATAAGAAAACTAGTCACAACAAGAAGGGGTGGGAGGCTGGCTCCTGCAAATAATAATTCTCAGCATGGCCTAGAATGAGCTAAATCAGAACTGCAGTAGGGAAGCATCCCCAAGGGTCTGCACTGGCCCTCCAGGCGTGAAGAGAGGCGGGAGAAGCAGCCGGAGAGCTTGTCTAGCTGGGCAGATCCCATCCATCACTTTGTTAAAGGGCAAAACCCTTCTTTGTCTGAGGTTCTGCATTAAAAGAGGGAAAGAGATTTGGAAAATCCTCTGGTGGTGTGAGCTCAAACCCTCTGGCATTTGCTTTACTATGGTATGTGCTTTGGGGCCTCTGGCAAGCCGAAACAAGGCAGCCACAGCAGAGGTGTGTATTTTCCCAGGCTCAGAATCCCCACTGCTACCTGCCACCTTCTGGGAGCTGCAGCCCTCTCCCCTGAGATGTCTGTCTCTGCAGGGGCCGATGCCAGTTGCAATCCCTTGGGTTTTTCAGGTAGCGAGTGGAAACAGGATAAGAGTGGTGGAGGTGGCCAGGAAGATGCCGAGGAGAAAGCATGCTGAGACTGGAGACGCTAGTGACACTGATGTTCCTCGAAACTAGAGGCAGCCACACCTCTTCCCACACGTGGCTGGACCCCAGAGCAGACAGCGTGCTGCTTCCTGTTATTAGAAAACCTCGGGACACTCTTGGAATAGATGAGCTTATTGGTGAACAAGTCAGGATGAAAGAAAAAAGCATTGCCCCATGATGCTCCAATGACAGGGCAGTGTGCCGAGACCACCTAACTCATCTCACTTGTGGGCTCATGCCCAGGGAGCAGGGGGGGAAGAGAGGGTGCGGGTGGATACTGGAATCACTGTGACTAAGAGTAGTGAATATCTAGCTGCATGAATCCATCCAAAATTCCCAAGAATAACAGGAAATCCAGCCGCTAATTTTCCATCTCACTTGCTTTGGGGCAGGCACGCACCCCGCAAGGCCTGGAGCCGGGAAGCTGTGCAGAGCCTCGGGGCGAGGGACACGCAGATGCGATAAGCATACACTCCTGAGCCGCAAAGAGAAGAAAATAAGAATGATATTCAAAAAAAAAAGAGAAGTGACTGCCCCAGAAGACAATAGCAGCCAATATGAGCACCCACACAGCTGCTGTGGGCAGGGAGGACTGCGGCACCCATCCCCCTCCCCGGACGGGACTGGGGATGCAGCAAGCACCTTGGCTGCTGTTGTGCTCGCTTGTGCCCGCTTGTCCCTGTGGCCGCGCATTATCATCATTTATTCATTCCATGACCTTGAAATCCCTCTCCTTTACCAGAAAAACAACGAAGCCCCGGCAGAGAAGTGGGCTCTACAAAAGAGAGGGGAAAAAAAAAAACCCTAAAAAAAAATAATCACGCAACCTCCCATGTTGCTTGTATTAGGTCAGATGGGAGAACTTATTTAATTAGTGACTTTTATAGGGCTTTATTTTTCGATGCCCAGTGGAGTAGTTAAGATTGGTAATAAGAAAGAAGCCTGGTGCTGTGCCAGCCCTCCTAAGACAATGGTGTGGGGAGGAAAGAGCTGAGGAATATATTTGAATGTTTTCAATGCCTCGGGTTTTCGGATTTTTTTAAACTTTATTTTTCAGTGCTGTATTAAAAACCATTTCAAGGGTGTACATGGAGGGGAGGGGAAGGAAATTGTTCAGGGCAGCCCAAAGGGAGGATAACAATGAATAATGGAACAAACCAGGGAAACTACTTCTCACTCTGGTTTCTCCATGGCAGGGGAAATTTCCCCCAAACAAGACCTGCTTCAGCACAGAAAGGATGGGTAGCCAAGCCCTGGATTGTCAGTGTAGGTGGAGGTGGATGGGTCAGATGTATAATGACCAGCTGGAGTGCGTGGAGCTCCATGTGGGGATGGATGAGGAGCTGACCAGGAGCTTATTGGTCAGGATTAAAGAGAGCACAGGGACAGAGGACACTGTAGTGGGGGTCTGCTACAGGCCACCTGACCAGGGAGACTGAGTGCATGATGGCCTCTATAGACAGATTGGAACAGCTTTGCTTTCACAGGCCCTGGTCCTCATGAGAGACTTCAGCCACTGTGATACCTGCTGGAGAGAAAACACATCCGACTACAAGCAATCCAGAAAGCTCCTGGAATGCATTGATGACAACTTCCTTCTACAAATGATAGAGGAATGTGAAACTCAAGGGCAGCCTTGGTTGCAGTGACCATGATACGGTAGAGTTCAAGATCCTCAGGGCAGTGAGGAGGGCACACAGCTAACTTGCTACTCTGGACTTCAGGAGAGCAGATTTTAGCCTCTTCAGGGACCTTCTTGGTAGAGTACCATGGGACAAAGCCCTGCAGGAAAGAGTGGCCCAAGAAAGCCAGTTAATATTAAAGGATCACCTCCTCCAAGACCAGGAGCGATGCATCCCAACAAAGAGGAAGTCAGGCATTAACACCCGGAGGCCAGCATGGATGAACAAGGAGCTCCTGGGCCAATTCAAACACAAAAAGGAAGTCTATGGAGGGTAGAAGCAGGAGCAGGTAGCTTGGCAGGAATACAGAGAAGCTGTCAAAGCAGCCAGGGTTCCGGTTAGGAAAGCTAAAACCCTGACAGAATTAATCTGGCCAGGGACATCAACAACAACATGAAAAGTTTCTATTGGTATGTCTGCAATAACAGGAAGATGAGGGAAAATGTGAAAGCCTCCAGAACAAAACAGGAGACCTGGTTACCCAGGATATGGAGAAGACTGAGGTACTTGATATTTTTTTGCCTCAGTCTTCGCTAGCAAGGACTCTAGTTACACTGCCCAGGACACAGAAGGCTAAGGAAAGGACTGGGAGAATGAATGTGGAGGAAGATCAGGTTCGAGATCATCTAAAGAACCTGAAGGTCCACAAGTCCGTGTGACCTGATGAGATGCATCCTGAGGGAACTGGGTGATGAAGTGGCCAAGACACTCTCCACTATGTTTTGGAAGTCATGGTAGTCCAGTAAAGTTCCCACTGACTGGAAAAGGGGAAACAATAACCCCCATTATTAAAACAGGAAGTAAGGAATTCCCAGGGAACTACAGGATGGTCAGTCTCACCTCTGTGCCTGGCAAGATCATGAAGATCCTCCTGGAAACTATGCTCAGGCACATGGAAAATATGAAGGTGATTGGTGACAGCCAACATGGCTTCACTAAGGGCAAACCATGCCTGACAAATCTGGCGGCCTTCTATGATGAAGTAGCAGAGATGGTGAACAAGGGAAGGATGACAGACATCATCTACCTGTACTTGTGCAAAGCATTTGGCAGTGTCCTGCACCTTATCCTTATCTCTATATTGGAGAGACATTGATTTGCTGTGGACATCTCAATGGATAAGGAATTGGCTGGATGGTTGCACTCCAGTGACGAGTCAAAGCCAGTAATGAATGGCATTCCACAGGGGCCGGTACTGGAACCCGTGCTGTTTAATATCTTTGCTGTAGACATGGGCAGTGAGATCAAGCGCACCCTCAGTAAGACTGATGACAACACCCAGCTGTGTGGTGTGGCTGACATGCTGGAGGGAAGTGATTCCGCACCTCTGCTCTGCTCCAGTGAGATCCCCACCTGGAGTACTGTGTCCAGCTCTGGGGGCAGAAAGATACTGCAATACTGAAGAAAGTCCAGAGCAAGGTGATGAAGGTGATCAGAGGACAGGCTGAGAGAATTGGGCTTATTCAGTCTGGAGAAGAGAAGGCTCTGGGGAGACCTTATAGCAGCCTTCTGGTACTTGAAGGGGACCTACAGGGAAAATGAAGAGGGTTGTTTGTGAGGGAGTATAGTGATAGGACAAGGGGTAATGGGTTTAAACTAAAAGAGGGTAGATTTAGATTAGGCATTAAGAAGAAATTGTTCACTATGAGAGTGGTGAGACATAGGAACAGGTTGACTGGAGAAGTTGTGAATGCCCCTTCCTGGAAGAAACACTGTACACATAGAGTATAAACCAAACCAGATGCTGCATTAGAGATTTTACAGCAGTGGGGTTTTTCTCTCTTCAGGCCCAATAGCTGTGCTGTCTGCTCTTCACCCATTGATAGGGGAACTTCTAGAGGCTGACAGCAAAGCTCTTCTACGCCAAGCGTTTGAAGGATATTCACAGACCACCATCTAAGACAGTAGCCTTGCCAGTGGCCAAAAAGCCCCATGCAGCCTGGTTGCTCAGTAGCCAAACTTTGCTACTTGGGAGGGGAGTCAGACTGTTTCCTGACAGCAAGAAGAATAATCTAACAGTGTTCAATAAATTCCTAGCACACAGAACCAAAAAAAAAAAAAAAAATCCAGAAAAAAAAAGCCCTGTTGAGCTTTGTCCTTTGCAAAATGAAAAATATGGTTGTTTTGCTCCACAGGAGGAACAGCGAATCAGTTTCAAAATTGACAGCAGATTTGGCCAGATGCCACAGCCCTTTTGGCTTCAACTTCCTTCCAATAGTCATCTCTCTGCCAATTTGGAGTGCACAGGACACAGCTACACACCTGATGATACGCTGAGTAATGGCCTTGGCTTGCAGCTATCTGGTCCATGCAGGAGGGAAGTGGGAGGGTGGCCGTTTATCAAAGGTATTCATGTGAGCGGTCATGGCTTCTCTGAGGCTGCAGCTTGCTGGTGTGGAGGCCAGTTCTGCATCATGTGGGAAGGGATGTAACTGGAGGTACCCAAAGGATGTGCAGTGGTCCCCAGGGTTCAGCAGGTGATGGGTTGCAGAGACACAAACTCACAAATCACCAATGGATCTACCAGCATCTCACAACTTCAAAGGAAAGCAAAACACGCATCTTGGCTTTAAAAGCTAGGTGGGTTTGTTCTGTAGGGGTGGTGTTTGGAGGACATGCAGAAGTTCATCCATCTTCTGGACCTGTCCTTGGTGTAGATGCTTGCATCACTACGAGTTCCTCAGCTGCTCGCTGGGATATGCTGACATCATGCTGTTAATGGGTTTTTCCCCCTGCTGTGTTAGGAATCCTGCTGCAATATTGTGTGGTTTAGGCTTTCCCCACTGAAGTGCGTGCAGAAAGGGGTTTGATTCAGCCCAAGCACTGCATGGTGTTTGCACTCCGCTCCCAACACCCGGCCTGCCTCTTGCCAGTGCTTTGCAAACCCTTGTCTTCTCCTACTTGCTTCTACCTCCATCCTCACTAACCGTGACACTGTTGCACAGTAGCACCACCAACACTCTTCTTCAGTCCCCAGGAGAAGGGTTTGCCTGGGAGAGACATGGGAAAGTCAAGAGCCCCGCACTGCCGCAGCAGCTGGGAAGCCAGAGGGGCCCTTGAGCAATGACAGAAACTTTAGGAGCACATCCTGGTATCTATATGGTTATTTGTGTCAAGAGTGCTGACAAGAAGGAGCTTTCAGCACCGCAGCTTGGGTGACAGTATTTCTTTCCTCACTACTCCTGCCTTGACATCAGTGAGAGAGTCGGGCCTCTGCAAGGGCGTCGTAAGATAGAAAAGACAATTAGAAGAACTTAGAAATGGGAGAGAACATGTCATAAAAGTCATTATCAAGCCTTCCCTTCATTCCCTCCACATTTTTCATGGGGAAAAATATGTTCCCTCTGCAAAAAGAAATTTGGAAAATTTCCACCTATTCTACTGGCTGCACCCATGAGAGTATTTCTGCCTCTGGCAATAGCTTCTGCTTGAGTCTTGCTGTGCTGATGAGACATACGGCTCCAACGTATGGCTCCAGTATCTTTCTTGAGCAAGGGCTGGTGTGAGCAATACAGCAGGAGGTGCTACAAATAGGCAGAAAGTTTTGCAAAAACACGGAGTGGGAAGAGTGTGCTGTTGCAGCTGAAACCTGTGCTTGCTACATCTAACGCAAACAGTCCTCTGCTTCCAAAACTGCAGAAAGCCAGCAGCTAAAATAACTGCTTCTTGACCTTTTTATCTTCTCCCATCTCTCTGAGCCTTGCCATTCTCCTTTTGCCTGCCCCAGCCACCTGCCTTTGTCATTAGCAATAATCAGCAGCAATAAATAGGTGACATTTCATTGCTGTGGAAAGCAGCCTGAGATATTTCGGGCCAAGCCAGCCGGGCTGGGGCTCTGCAAGCCCGCTGGCCGGCGAGAAAAGGCGCCGCTAAAGTCACCTTGCCACACGTTCTGGAGTTACAAGATCTGCTGAGAGCAACATGCCTGTGCGCCTGCGGCTGCATTGGGGGTGTCCCAGCTGGAAGCCAGGCGGGCTGGAGAGAAGTTACCACCCGTCAGTGGCTTCTGGATCAGCAAAGAAAGACAGAGAAAAAAACAGAGGCACCGTGGCTGGGAGCAAAACCCAAGAATGAGGCGGCTCTGGTGGGACTGGTGGAAGGAAGCAGGAGGTCTCTGCTGAGGGAAAGGGCACTTGACAGTGGTCTGCACAGGTCTCTGTGGGACTTCCAGAGGAGGCAATTTGTTGGGTGTCAGGGGCTGCACTGAGGTGACCAAGAGGGGATGGGACCCTTGACTGGTTGGAAGGATGGCTCACCAGGGCGGTGGGATAATGGTGCTTAGCTCTTTAGGTGCCCACCTCCACAGGAGCTGTCTGAAGAGGTACCTTTAAGGCTCTGGGCCTTGTGTGCTTCAGTCACATTTTAAAAATAGGACAGGAGGCTTCTACATCACTTAGGTATTTTGGAAAATTTTACTCAGCCATTCTGCAGCTCCTGTCAATCCTTCTCAGCATGGTGCCGCGACGCATACATGGCACGTACACAAATAGCATGCTCCCCTGGCCTCTTTCAGCTGTGGCCAGGGACACTCTGATGGACTTCCCTGGCCTCCTCCACATCTCAGCAAGAAGGGTTTGTTTCTGGCTCTCCTGGCAGCAGTGCCCCCATGTCCCTGTGGGTATATAACAGGACACCAAAAAATCCCTGCAGCACCAGGGTGAAGGGTGTTGCAGCAAGGAGATGCTCTTACCTCCAGGTGGAGGCGATGCTGAGGGTGCATGTGCCTCCAGGTGTCCAGGGACACCATGTCAGGGGCTGACCCAATGTGGAGCCTCTGACGTCTCTGCTGCAACCCAGCAGAAAGGTGATGGCACATGATGGTCTGTGGGTCCCTTCACCTGCCCTGCACTCCGTGCTGGACAAGAGTATCAACATGTGATCGTAGCAAAGATGATCCGGGCATGAGCACTGCCTGGTACACTGCCAACCAGAGGGAGTTAGCAGTGGGGAAGGATGTTTCCTATTTGGGCTTTTTCAGATCAGAAAACTCTGCAAAGTTCAGCTCAGACAGTCCTATCCAGATTGTAGGGACTGTTTGTTCCCAGTTTTGGCAGGGTCGTGAATGATGCATGAATAACAGCATCCCTTAATTAGTGTAATATGCTGTACCAGGTTAGAAAGCACTCTGGTTTTGTTTTTCCTCTGTGTGTGTGTGTGTGTGTATTTCTCTTTAAAGGAGAAGGGAATGAACAGAAAACATTGCAGTTGTGTTTTTGTTGGTTGGGGCATGGATGAGCCCTGTTCCGATTGGGCTGGTTATGAATCACTGGAGAGCCATATCCACACCAAAGAGTGCTGCAGCCAACCTGATGTCTGCTTGGCAGTTGTACTGAGCAAAAGCTCCTCAGTTATTGTTTTTGCTGCCTAAATCTTAGTGGAATAAAGAGAAAAAAGCCTCAACAGAATCCTACCTTGAATTTATGAGGCTGGGTGCGTAGGAGGGTGTGCATGCGTGTGCACCTGTGTGTGTACTCACACATGCACAGGTTGCTTTGACTCTTGGGATTAATGAGAAAGCTCCATCATCAGTTTTATTTTCCTTTGTCTGTCTGACTCCCTTTCTTCCCTCCCCTAGCTGTTTCTGTTTGGGGTGTTTGCAATGTGCCCATCACATCGCAGCCATCAGGAACGATGTTTTCCTTACTGTGACCACAAAGGACATCACCTGCCCTCCCACCCTTCCTCCCAGGGTGCATTTCCCCAATGCTGCTGTGCCCAGAAGCTACTCTGCCAGCCCTCAGCCATTGCCTCAGCCCTTCGCCCATGTGCCACCGGCACCTGTCCTCTGCCCAGAGCATCCCTCCTTCTCCCGCGCCAAGAGGAGCGCTGCCGCCTGCCCTGAAAACGCAGACTTATCCCCTTCTCCTCTGACTCATGCTTTTTCCAGGAAGGGATGCCTCAAAATCTCCCTCCTTTTCCTCCTTCCCTCCAGAGCTTGTCAGAGCCACCAGAAAGGTGCTGCTGGACGATGCCAAGCCTCAGCTCATGTTGGCACCACCACCGCTCTTTCCCATGGGACCTCCTCAGCCTCTGCTTGTGTAGGGACTGTGGCAGCAGGGGAAAATCACCAGCACTGAAGGCTGCGGAGCAGAGCAGCACCGGGGTCTCGGACTGGTGCGGAAAGAGAAAGCTCTCTCCCACTGGGTAACCCGGCAGCAACTGCTATTTCAGTAAACATATCATTTTGTGCTCAGTAAACACGCATTCCAGAGGAATGCTCTCATTGTTTTTTTGCTCTGTAATGCATTAATGAAGAAATAAAGTTTAGGTTGTGTAATGGTGACAGCTTGAAGTCATTTTGCCTAGTGTTATTTCTCAGCGAAGGCTGAGCTCTCCCTGGAACGGGAGGGAAAAAAGAAGACCAGATTTCGCTTCAAACTCACCAACATGTGCAAAAAAAATCAAAACACGACAGCAATTAACTCCTCTCCACATGCCCCAATAAAACTACCTCTCTCGCTCACTCCGAGCTTTGTCACGTATGGGGCTGTTTATGGAGGAGACAATACAAAGTGGGTTTATACAAGGCTCTTGTTTTAATTTTTGTTTTATATCCACTGGAACCCTCAAGTAGTGAATTCATTTCCTGATATAGTAAACATTTCTGATGGCCAGGATTCTTTCTCTTTTCCCAAATGAACACAAACCCCTGGTCTAACTCACCAGCACTGCAGTCTGTGCAAACAGACCCATCGGCTACATTTTAAGAATGTATCTTAAAAGCAGGCAGTGAGGAAAATAAACAGCAGGCGACACCTTCACGAGAGCCCAGTGGACTCTGTCGTAAGCAGGAAGCTTTCCTCCCCAAAATTTGCTGGAGCCCTCAACTGCGCGTGGAAAAACTATCCGCTTTTCCCCATGTTCCAGGAAACAATCTTGCTCTTGCAGTTGCACACCGATGGCTGCTGCTCACTGCTGAATGATCTACGCAGTCCCTCTGATTTGTGACCCTATTTGCACTATGCAAATGTCTTCTGACAGCTCTCTTTTCCTGTCATTAAAACAAACAATGGCCTCTGTAACCAAAAAGGAAATCAGTAACAGGCGAAAGCTGTTCTCTCTTTTTCTTTTCTTTCCTTTTTTTTTCCTCTCTTCTTTTTTTTTTTTTTTCTTTTCTGGTTCTGGGACTAACTGTTAGTAATTACCCTGAAATATTCATAAACTTCTTCCTCTCCCAAACTGTTTTACTCATCCTCATGGCCGACCTAACATATCTAATACATTTATTTGCTCTTCTAAAAGACCTAAAAATGAAAAAAACCGCACAATGATGAACCAGGTGAAAACCATCTCCCTTTTTTTTTTTAATATACATATTTCTTTATCCATACATGTACAGATAAAAAAAAACCCAAAAACATATGGACTGAATTGAGGAGCTTTTAAAATAGCTTCTAGTCTGACAGGAATAGGAAATATACTGTTCTGAAAATGGAGAAACATGAACTAATAATAAATAAGGTGGCATTGTGGCTGTGGGGGTGATGAGCACAGGGAAGAAGACATACCTCTCCAGCCTCCAAAGCACCTATCCTGTCCTAAATGTTACATCCAGATCAAAAAAGTGCCTTGCTGGTGGCCATGCCTTCCCAGCGGCAGGTAGGCAACAGCCCTTCCCAGCACATGGATAGTCTGCCTTTGATTTCAGTGGGAAAAGGGCTGCAGTCAGAGACTCCGGGGTACTTAAACACTCCTGGGATTCACTTCTTTGTCTTTTAAATAATACGGTATACATAATCCTAAACCGGGCCAGTTTTTCACCCATCACACAAGCTGTGTGCCTGTAGGGCCCAGCTGAAGTCAATGGTGTTAATGTTGACATATAATAAGACCATAATGACCAAGTGGGAAATTAGTCCTGTAACACTTGATTGTCTTTTGCAAAAATTTTCTAAATGGCCCTAATGGGTTTGTTTGTGGTACGTGTTGCTCACTCCTGATTGTACTTCTGCCAAGTTGTATTTTTAACTGTAAACACTGGCCTCTCAGAAAATTTCAAGTAAAGCAAACCAGAAAAGATGTTCAAACTAACGTTACAACCTAATTTAATTTATCCCTTGGTAATTGCATTTGTAGGAAATGAACAAGGCAAACAAAACACAACCCAAGTCTTTCCAGCCATCACAATTGCTTTCACATGCCGATGCCGCGGTTACAGCCAGCACATGGTTAAGTCTTGGACAGTGTCAGGAGAAGTGTGAAGGGGTGTTTGGAAGCTGCAGGTGTGAGGTGACACCTGTCTTGGGTCCCTGTTCACAGGTGCCACCTATTGAATGTCTGCCCATCCAGTCTGCCCACCTCGATGAGCCAGCCTGGCACACTTTCCCACCACTCTTCCTTTTCCTGCAATTCCCATCTTTAATTTTTCCCATAGTATCCGATCCATGCATTGATCCCAGGGGAAGTATAGCTGGACTACTACTCACCAAAATCCAGTAACCCCACAACTGTAGTCCCTTCTCCTGGTCCTGTTCCAGTAAGATATTTACATGCCTAATTTTAATCAGATGAACCGCTCTGACTAAATCCAGTTGAACTTGGGCCTGTGTTTGCAAATGCTGCGGCAACTTCACAGATGTGTTTGACGCGCCATCATTACGCGAATGATTTCTCTGGCCACTTCTCAGCCTCTGGGCCGCTCGCAAACGACGCAGCCTGACTGCAGTTCAAGTATTTGTTATTTGCCTCTTTTCGCTCTTCTCGGCAAGTTCATGCGTGTGTCAGTGTTTACCTCTAACACATGGCAGAGCTTCTCTGCTTTGACTACAGGAGTCCCAAGCCCACAGGCAGCTCCCAAAGTCAGTTACAAAGAACCCCCGCTGCACAGACCCGTGTGAACATGGATTTGCACAAGTGTCTGTCTGCTGGTTCGTATTTACACAAGTATCTGCAACATGTCCCCATACCGTGAAGGTTTCGGCAAGGGCTGTTGTACCTGCCTGATCACCGGCCAGAAGCAATCACCAGGAGAATAACTGTCATTGCCAAAATAAACTCATGGTTTTTATTTGAGGGAAGGCTTGTAAATAGTATTTTTCTAGCATTCACCCAATTCTGAGTGGAACTCCCTATGTGATGAATGCTGTTTACAGTGCAGTTCTGTTTGTTGTGAAACAGGGCAGGGGAGTCGGGGGGGGAAAACAGTTTCTTGCACTTGCCGGCAGCACGCCAGTGCGGTAGAGGGAAGTACATCCCCTCCTGCTGTCACTCTTGCATGGAAAGCCGATGCCCTGCTCTTGCTCTGCTTCACACTGAAAGCCCACATGGATATGCAGGATCTTCATGCTCTTGGAGTGGCAAACCGTAAGAAAGATGAATGGGGAAAGCCCTAAACTGAGTAGAGGAATGTTGACATTTTCTCTGTAAGTCTTGCGATGGCTCCAGTGTTTAAAGGGCCGTTAATGGAAAGACACGATACACCCTGCACGGGATGATCCAGCTGCACACACTAGTACATTCAAAAGCAGCGAGATCTTGCCGCCGAATTTCAAGTAAAGCAAACCAGAAAAATGTTCAAATTAAAGTTACGACCTAATTTAATTTATCCCTTGGTAGTTGCATTTGTAGGAAATGAACAGCACAAACAAAACACAACCCAAGTCTTTCCAGCCAATGCAGGCAAAATGCAGGTAGCAGATGAATGAGGGTTGCAGGAAAAAATGCAGGTATCAGGTGACTTTCTGAAAGTCAGCCTGTCCTGGGCTGGCAGAGACACAAGGAGCTTGGGAGTGGGGCAGGACCTGGTGCAGAGCAGGCGGAGCAGAGAGCCAGAAACCCACTCCACTGCTTCATCTGGCCAGGTAGCTGTGGCTTCTCCTACACACCCCAGGAAACCCACGCATCACAGTGACGAAATTGCACTTTTCTCCCACAAGGGAGAAGGGAGTATTTTTCTTTCTGCTTTTTCCTGTTTTCACTGTGTGCAGAGTGAAAGGGAACTCTCTTTGCAGACGGAGCATAGGAACAGGAGTGTTGTGGTGTCTCTGTAAATGCCACGTAGTCCTTCCGAAACCTCGCATCTTCAGCCACTCAAGACCTGATGTTTTCCTCTCGGTACCATCCTCAGGGAGGAAGAAGAAACATCTGAAGGCTGCTGGTGGCTCCAGGGTTGTTTAGAAAGCTGAAGGGTGTGGAGGATTATACAGGAACACTAACTCAATTAAGACCAACATGGTTAGAAATTGAGAGAAACTTGCAGCACAAATGGCATCACTCCAGATTTCTGAGACCTGGAGCCACTTTGCTCCAATGTTTGATCACTGCCCCCCCATCAATGCTCATATCTTAAATGAGAGCTGCATGCAAGCTCCTACTGCTCCGGATTGTCCTTTTCTTCCCAGGCTGGAAAGTAGTTGCCAGCTTTACAGACACGTTAGCCCTCTTTTTCCATTTGAGGTGTGTCCTCTCTTCACCTTCATTTTTTTGCCTTTTTTTTTTTTTTAAATTCCCATATTCAAAGCTGATTCCTTTGCCTGCTGCATTAGCCATTCACCTGTTCCTAAGACTGAGGAATGGCTTAAACACTCTTTTGACACAGTCCCTTGGAAGTGGGTTGCTCTGCTGCGGTCAGTGAACATAGCGTGGGAAAAATGCATTAATACTTTCACTGGTGACACTGAGGATGGCTATAAATAAACCCTTCATTACAGTATTTATATATTATTACATCATATAGCCACTTAAAACAGAGAGCAATTGGAAGTGTTGAATAATGTAGGGATAATCGCTTCTACATTAGTTCCACTGTCATTGGCATTATGTATTGCTTGGTGATATTGCCGTGCTCGTTGCTTCGCCCAGTGTTGCGTGACATTAGCGGTGACGTTAGAGTGTCCACGGTCCCTCCACAAATGACATACAGCACTTTGCACAGCACATGTAGCTCGGTATTATATAACAAGGGTGCTTCACCGAGAATTTTGGCAGCAGATCCTTTTTTCCTGACCGTTTCATTCAAACGAGGTGCCTGTTTCTTGAAGGAAGCTTGCTCTAAAGCAGCCATCTAAACACACCCATCAAACAAGGCTCCAGCACCCTCATGCATGGAGAAGGGAGGTTTGCATCACAGTGGATGACTGTTCATCTTAGGCATCATCTCTTGCTGTGCTGATGAGACACGCTGGGTGCCGGGTGGATCCTGCCACCTCAATGACTTCTCCAGCCAGATACATAGCTGAGAGATGGTGAGGGCAGGAAACCCAGTTGTTCAGAGCTTGGCCAGAAGGCATTTCAGTGGTGAGACTCAAACTCATGTAGCCCGAATCCAGTTCTGTGGCATACGGAGGACTTCCTTCCAAAATAAATAAGATGATTACTTAAAAGGGCTGTTAAATGATACAAAAGTATCACAATTCTTTTGGGGTTTTGTTGTTGTTGCTGCTCTTCTTCCTTTTTTCAGAGGAGGGGAGTGAGCAGATGCATGCTTGGCGTGACCATGCTTAGACCATGGCTGAGTAGCTTTCCTGCTGACTATGGATTTCAGTTTCCTCAGTTTTGACAAGCTTCCCTTTAAGGAAGGCCAACTAAAAAAAAATTTTAAAAAATCTTTTCTCTTGACTTGAATGTCTCATTGCTGGTTTTCATGGCAGGGGTGCCCATCTCAATTACACTGTGGTCAACGGCGTTCAGTGCCTCATTGATCGTCACTTGTTAAACGAGCTCCTGTGTGGCCTTGAGCACCAAGTTCAGAGGAGGATCTCCACCGCAGTGCTTGGAAGGGGCTGCTCCAAAAATCAGTCGTTTCAGATGTTGAGAAATCACTTCTCTGAACCTTGTCCTCACATGACATATGACCAATTTCTGCACAAAGATGTGGAGTTGACTTTTATTACAGCTCCGATTTAGCTGCTGCTTTGATTTATCACAACAATGCACATTCAATATCTTTCTTCTGATCTGGGGGCCAGAAATATAACTCTACTCATATGTTTGTATTCTTAGGACTTGGGATTTCACAGATTCAGAACTCATTCATAGATTCACAGGGTTTAAGGCCAGAAGGAACCATGAGAACATCTGGTATGACTTCCTATATTTCAAAGCCATTCAGTTGCAGCCAATTAGCCCAGTACCGAGCCCAGTAGCTTTGCTGCATCTTCCAGAAAAACATCCAACTCCGGACATACCAAGATACAGAATTGTAAGGGTTGGAAGGGACCACAAGAGATCATCACGTCCAAATACGGGAATGTGAACATATCAGAAGTTGGATACTCACCACCTTTTTATTTTGAAGCTCACATTAATTTAAAAATGTGCCTCGTTTCTAATGCGTTTTTGTTTGGCTCCGCATCAGTTTTGCAATCAGTTTTGCACCTTTCTCCACTTTTTAACAGAGCAGCATTCCCTGGCAGTCTGTATTTTTCAAACTTTGGAGTTTTGGGGTATTTTTAGCCTGACATCTGGACAATAGGCTGATGTATCACAAGTATTTCTGAGTCAATTTTATTGCAGTTTTGGATATTTAAGAAGTTTTCGCACTGCTGCTTACATTATTATTTGTTCTTAAATAATACAGAGAAAATTCATTCTGAATAAGGGGACAGAAATTTGCCTTTCAGAAAATGCTGGTGTGAGAACTTTGGACATTTAAAAAATATTTTTCAAAATGCTTTAGAAAAATGAACCAAAATCTAACTTGTGGATGCAAAACACGAACTGACATGTCTTGGGGAAACAAGGGCTGTGACCAGTCTTGCCAATGGGCTTCCGAACGCCTCACTCATTTTGCTGCACAGATGTGTTGCACATTCCCTTTTGATGTGGAGGTGGAGGTAAAGCTGTCTCTCATACCATCAAGTCATATTTGGAATTAGCTGTGCAAGCTATTTCTGCCTCTTTTCTACTTTTCAGTAGCTATACCATTCGCTGGGTCTCCTGATCCGGAAGGGCCTGATCATTGCCGGCATTTGCCCTGGCTTTTTGTCAAGGACACACTTTTCTCACTGTTGCAAATTTACATCAGAAGCTTTTAGTTTTGGGTTTGGATTTTTTTTATTTTTCAGTATTATCCTTCCTCCTTCTTTCCAAGTTGGCAGAAATTTTAATGCTACGTGAATGGCCTTCTGAAAGAGGCTCATTTAAATTTCATTTTCTGAACTCTATGACTTTCTCCCCTCTATCCAAATGTCATTGGTTTTCATTATTTCTAGTGTACTTAATAAATAGCAGTGGAAGAGCTGGGGAAAATTGGATGCTTGTCTCACACGTATCTCTCTCCATCTTTTGCAGTATAAGAAATCCAAGAAACGAAGCTGCTCTTTGGGCTGTGGAATGCAATAGTTGCACACTGGCAGACAGAAATGCTGGTGACGTTAGTGGCAGGAATGTGAGTACCACCTAGCCACTGTGTTGCTAATACTTCCAGCTTTTACCTCTGGGCCTGAAGAACCACGTCATCCATCTAGCTGGAAGTCATGCTCTGAACTTGTTTTGGAGAGCTAGTTGTAAGCGCTTATAACTAAAGGAATGTGGTGCGTCTCACACAGTGCTGTATAAAAACATCCAGACTGGGGCAGGAGGGACCACTGACCTCCCAGGAACCCCAGAGTGTGGATGGGGAAGGAAATCATTAATATTAATAACTCCAGTCTTGGAGGAGCACCCTGGGGCTCTGTCAGCGAGTGTGACCCCAGCATGTAAGATGCAGAGCAAACAAGAACACAGTCTCCTGGCTTGAGGATGGTCATGAGACAAATGTATCTGAACACTGCAAGTGTGACCAGCCACTGCATATTCATAGGCTTCCAGAAATGAGCTATCACTGGGCACTTCTGTGGGCTCATGTCATCAACTGAAGGTGTCCAAACACAGGGCTGTGTAAAGTCTTTGCCCGAGACCTCATTTTTGCTGGTAGAAGGTGAGCATTTGGACAGAGGCAGCCTGCCTCCTTTAAGGAAAAGAAAAAAAAAAAAAAAAAAGGATGTAAAGTCTGTGGCAAAGCCTGTCATTTCTGGAAAATTCTGACTTCCTTCTTGCTGGGTATTTCTACAGATGATCACTTACGAAACAGTTGCACATCCCATGCTGCTAATATATGATCCCCACATGGCTCCTAGCAGTTTTATAGGCAGGGAGCTGAGGTACAAAAGAAAACAGGAAGACTTGAAGGACTGAGCCACAGGGGAAGCCCCTGGTGAAGGAAGGAGTTAGCCTACTTGCCCTTGGCCATACTTACTCTCTCTTCCAGTCTTACAACAGTCATGGTGAAAGGAAAAGCCAAGCCAAGCAGAGCTGTGACCCGCTCCTGTGGATCTAGGCTCAGAGGTCTCGGAATGGTGAAAGCATTTTGGTGTGGGTGTGCAGGCTCAATCTCTTCTTCATTAAAAAAAAAAGAAAAGAAAAGAAAAAAGAAAATAACTGTTGTGAGGGAGCCAAAAGAGATTTGTCTCTTTTTTCTTGGCCCTCTTGTTACTTCTGTGGGAACCCAGCAGTATTGTTTCCAGAAGGCTCAGTCTCTGTCACCCAAGTCTTTGGCGTGTTTGGGGACACCCTTACTACTTCCCTTTCCTTCCCTGCAGAAAAGTCCAACGCAGCTTTGACCGCAAAGCCCAGGAGGACTTGGAGTTTGTCTGAAACAAAAGAAAAAGATTGCGAAAGGCAGTGGTGTCAAATAATGCTTCCATTTAGTAGGAATTTTGCTCCCCTTGCATTCCCAGGCAGCACCTGCTGTGTGAGGCTCTTGGCCAGCTCCTCTGAGCCTCTGTGCTAAAACAAACAAAAACAGCAGGGAAAAAAATTCCTCTTTATAACGCCTGTTATCCTCAGGCTACCTTCCAACACTGCCTCGCCTCCCCATGTCGACGATACTCTCCAGGGAAACAGGATACTACAGGGCCAGAAAGCCTTGTGCAAATGGGCAGTTGAGCAACGGAAGAGACCCTGTCTTATTGAAAACAAGCCTGTTTTCCTTCTCTTCCTTCATGTCTAAATGCAGAAGGGTCCTTATTGATGTCCCAGCCAAAAAAAAAAAAAAATAAAAAGAGAGAAGGCATATTGTTACTTCCATGGTAAAAGCAATTAGGAATTATTCTGCATTAGGGGAAAATACGGTTGGGAAGGAAAGGGATGGGCAGTCTGTCTGGAGGGGCTGAGGGATGTGGTCTTGAGAAATGTTTATAACCCTCTGCTTAACCCTTGTTATCCACTGCTCATTCTCAGGTGCCTTACTTATTTCAGGGTAGTTTCAAAGTAATTTTTTTGTTTCTGAGCATGGTTGAACGTCTGTGCTAAAGGTTGTTCATGTTTATCTGAAATCTAGGCCAAACAGTCCACCTGCTGTTTACCTGCTCAGCCCTCCGCACTGTCACACCACCAGCGATGCTGGTGAGGACTTGTGTAGCACTCAGGAAATGGCTAATCTCTCACAGGGGTTTAACATCTCTCTCTTACCTCACACCTTTCCCTATGGCCCCTGCCTACTGCACATGTGCTCAATCAAGGAAGAAAAAGACTCTGAGGACCTTGTTTTTGATCCTACCTCCAGGCAACGCCTTCTAGATAGCCAAACAGGCTGCTGTGATCATCTGGCCTGACCTTCATACCACAGGCTATTGAATAACTGCTGGCATCCAAAGCAGATACAAGGAGCCCATATCCAATGTGCATGTCCTTATTTTCAAATGTGCTTGTGGTGGGTTGACCCTGGCTGGAGGCCAGGTACCCACCAAAGCCTCTCTGCCACTCCCCTCTTCAGCTGGACAGGGGAGAGAAAAAAATAACGAAAGGCCCGTGGGTTGAGATAAGGGTGGGGAGATTACTCAGCAATTACTATCACAGGAAAAACTGACACAATTTGGGAAAAATAATTAATCACCAATAAAATTGGAATTGAGTTATGACAAATAAACCCAAATCTTCAAACACCTTTTCTCTTACCACTCTCTTCTTCCCAGGCTTAACCTTAGTCCCTATTTCTCTAACTGCCCTGCCCCAGCAGCACAGTGATACTGAGAATGGACACTGGGGTCAGTTCATCACACATTGTCTCTGCCGCTCCTTCCTCCTCAGATGGGTATCTGTTCCACCATCAACATCCATGGGCTGCAGGGGGATAGCCTGTGGCACCATGGTCTTCATCTTGGCTCTGGCACTGACCTTGGTGTCTGTAGAGTTGTTCCTCTCAGGTATTGCCACTCCCTTCTCTAGCTACAATTTCTCTGGGTGTTACACAGTGTTTTTTGGGGTTTTCTTTCTTCTTAACCATATTATCCCAGAGGTGTTACTGCTGTCACCGATTGGTTCATCCTTGACCAGCAGCGGGTCTGTCTTGGAGTTGCTGGCATTGGCTCTGTTAGACCTAGGGGAAGCTTCTAGCAGCTTCTCAGAGAAGCCAGCCCTGTAGCCCCCCCCCCCACCCCCCCACCAAAACCTTGCCACACAAACCCAATACAGAGCTACTAAAACCATCAGAGAAGAAATTCAGGTGCCACCCAGAGATTCTTCATGGTCCAAGAGTGATGTCTCCTTTATTGTCTGGAAGACTACCTCAGAAGATAGTTTCTGTCTCTGAACACAGTCCCTTGTATGTACAACACGCAACATCAGTTGTGTATTGGCCAAATCTAGCAGTGGTGATGACAGAGCTGCAGCTTCTTCAGCACAGTTATTCTCCATGAAGTTATCAGACAGTTCCTCCAACCAGGTGTAGGTGTCCACTTTTGGATGATATGAATCACTGCAGACTTCTCAGTGTTGACTAGACCACTCATGACTGTAGTGGCCATGTAAAGACCCTAATGAGATTATGCCTCACATTGGGTCTCTCCCTTCTGGACTGAAATCATAATGAAAATTAATTAAAAACCAGTGCTGAACTGCAGCCCATAAGTTTTACCCTTGATAAGGACTTCAGTAAGTGATGGCGAGCCGGCTGTGTGAGTCTAAACAGGTCCGTTTGCCTCAAGCAGTCTGATCGTTATTCCCATTAATCTTTTGCTGGCAGGATTTGCTCAGGTCCTCTTGAAACTCTCCTACCTTGTTAACACAACGCTAGCAATGCCGGTGCATCTTGCACTGCTGACTTAGGAGTTCTATCCATCGCTTCACTTTCTGCAGCATTAACACCAGCATTAACACCGGAGTTACTGCGGGTGCCACTCCTGAAGGAGGTCCCACGCCGCCTGCCACAGCCCACTGCTCGTGCTCACAGAAGCAAACATCCCACCCCAGCGTGTGTCCTCCAGCACAGGGATCTTCGCTAGAACAGCTACCACTTGCTTGCGACTCCTTCTCCTGACCCCCTTCCTCCCCCTGCACCCCTAAAACCAGCCGCATCGCACTGGCTTTGCTCGGCGGCTTTGCAATTACAGGCGACAGTTAGCATTTAACTAGTCAGAGTGGTGCAAGGAGCCCGTATAATTACTGCTGGGATTGCGCAGCGTAGGCCCCGTGTAACGAATTCGCCTCAAATAACCCAGCTTGAATGTCAGAGCCCGCGCTGTATTGTGTTTCACATTCTGGCTGTGGGAGCGCTTCCCCAGCAGGAGTCAGGGTAACAAATCCCTTGCTCTCGCAGGAGGGCCCCATAAAATGAATGATGCTGGATCTCACGCTCCTGAGGAGGTCCCGGTTACTCCAGCAGTTGCCGCTCGTAGCGGGAGCAACCGTAGGGGACAGAGGGAGGGAAGGGTGGTTTGGCAGGCTTTTGCCGTATCATCACCCCTGTGTTAGAGCAGAAAGGAGCATTGGGACCTTGCTCTCCCCTCCAATCTATACTTTTGCATAGGTGCTAAATTTAAAAGAAACAAAAAAACAGGGGGAGAGGGTAAACCCCAAGGCTGAGATTGAATCAAATGCATCGGCTTGAAATCCTGCATGACCACCGGTGACTGGAGGCTACGGATTCCTCCCAGCTCAGACTTTCCTGTGAGCAGCACCAGTGTTGGTACATTTATGGGGTGGCAGAACCCGAGACAGTTCCCCCTGTGTTCCACGTGCACTGGGGCCAAAAAGCTCCACTCCCTCCTGGAGCAGCTGGCAGCATCCCCTCCACCAAGTCCTGCTGCTCAGCAGCAAGCACGGCCACCCCTCCATCCATGTCAGAAACCTGAACTCCCCCACTTCTCCTTCGGAGAGGGAGGTTGTTCCCTGAACTATCTCCTGTCTCTTGTTATCTTGCTTTCCTTGTCAGCCAGTGAACTGTGAAGCAGCAGCCGGGAGAAAAATGAACTCTGACCTCATTTTTTCCCCCTACAATTAGCCAGAACTGTGCCTTTTATTTTTTTTTTCCTCCCCACTTTTTAAATGATTAATAAGACAATTTGGTCCTTAGCTTCTGCAGTGAGGCGAGTGTGCTGACAAAGCACTGCGATGCCTCTTCCAGGTCACCCGGCAGCAGGCCATGTCTTTATGAAAACATAAAAATTGGAGGGACTTATTTGAGGAATTTGGAGACTGAGACACAGGAATTTCGCCCTTCAGACCCTGGCAATGTCTGCAGTGGTCTCGGAGGCACAGCGACTGCCATGGAAAGGAGTAGCTGCTTCACAGCAACCTGCAAGCTCTGAAAAACAGATTAAATTTTTTTCTTCTTCTTTTGTTTTGTTTCTTTTAAATATGCAGCTGCTGCCCTTTGCCTGCTTTATGCGTTGATGGCCTCAGGGTGTGCAGCAAGCTGGATCCAGTGGCAAAACACAGATCTGAAAACAGCCTCTCTCGAAATGCGCGGGGGGATCCTCACTCCTGCTTGCCCTGCACCTGAGCATCGCTTTTCCACATCTGTCCATCCCTCTTCCGAGTTTCCTGAGCTCCTGTGGAGATGAGAAGGGAGTTAAGGCCAGGTGGAGACTCTTCTCTTAGACTGCCCCTCCTATGCCTGCACTTACTTCATGCCACCTGATGCATTTGTAGACAAAAGCCCCGTGCAGCTCCAGGCTTTGCTGGGCAGGAAGGACTTGCATCACAGGGATGCTCCTGAAGTGGCCAGCCAGAGGTGGGCAGGCAGGGAAAGGACCTTCACCGGGGCAGCTGTAAATGGGCAGAGCACCGGAGAACAGCACCGGTGGGAGCAGTTCTGCATCGGCCTCAGTCTAACTGTCTCCCCGAAGGGCTGGCAGCACCTGCCCTCTGGTCCTGTCCATGAGAAAGCATGGCTTCTGGAGCTGCTTTTCACGTGGTTCCTGGCAGACCCCTCCACATCGCTGGGACTTGAGGAAGCGAATGCCAGGCCAACACATGTAGTACTTTGAAGACGTTTTTAAAAGTGGATGAGTGTGTAAGTGGAGTTTGCCAAGCTGCCAACTGCTGCCAGAAGGGTAGTGGGATTTTTGCCTTTTTGAAAACATCCTCGGCATGTTAGAGACACAAACTGCTCTTAGCTATTGTTTTGTGGGGTGGCCTGTAGAGTAAATGATGTTGTTCATAACATATTGTGATGTCCTCATGTGCCAGCTGTGGGTCACTCAGCAGGAGGAGGAGGGCATGCTCTTGGCTGAGGGACAGCAGTGGCACTGGCAGGGGGACATGCTAAGTGGAGGAGAAGCCTCCAGAACCATGAAAGCAAAGGCAAACCTTTTATTACACTTCTTGATACCATCCATATGGTTAAATAGATATCAAGTCTGCAGCACTTGCCTAAAAGAGGTGTATTCTGAGATGAAGGCTCTCAGAATTTCCACCAAACACGATCTTCCTGTAGGCTTTTGGTAGCCTTTGTTTCATCCGTTCCATCCCCAGCCTTTAGGTGACAGGGTAGAGTTCGCCCCCTCAGCCTCTCTCAGCCTTTCCGTCCATTGTGCTGACCAATTCCAAAGCAGATCATTTCCCTGCCCTTTCCAGACTCTTTCAGGCCTCCCTGACTCTTTCAATCTTTCTCAGAAGAGTTGTTATCTGTCCAGATGTTCATGAGGGGGAGGACTTTGAAAAGAGCCTTCTTCATTACCTCCAACAAACTCTCCCTTTTCTCCAGCAGATGTTTCCCACTCCTCCCACTGTGCAGCTGAGACAGGGAGAAGGACATGTCAAAATTCATGGGGCTGATAGATATGGCCTTCAGTGTGGGCACAGAAAAGGAGAGGAACAGCAGTTGCTGGACAAGTGTTCTGAAGTGCCAGAGACGTCCCGCTAATTCATGTATGCCACTTAATAATTAAAAACTCTCATACAATTGTTTAGCAAATGCTAGTTTTTAGTCATCATTATGAATTTTTTACTGTAGTACCTCCCAGGAGCAAGTCCGATTGGGCTCCCCATCATGCTATGCAATGTGCAAGCAGCCAGGGAGGCTGAATTCCTTTCTCTAGGAGTTGACAGTCCAAATAAACAAGGCAGACAAAGGAGAGGAGGGGAAACAGAAGCTCAGGGGAGGTGAAGTGAGTTGTCCAAGGTCGTGCAGCAGGTCAGTGCCAAAGCTGGGAGCAGAACCCATGCTGCCAGCTCCTGCTCTCATGCCCTGTCTCCCCAGGGAAGACTGGGCCAAAATAATTTATGAGACAAAGAACCTCTATCACATTCTTCCTGGCACCATGAAGTTCTTCAGCTTGTGCAAATAAAGCACAGCCAGATAAAGAGGCAACTGGGCACTAGTTATATTTTGGTTTGCTAGGTCTTTGTTTCTTCACATTAGTAATGTTAGAAAAATTCTTTACCAGCTTGAAACCGTCTTCTGGACAGATGTATCAGGGTCAAGGAAGAGTATTGCTTTGGGTCACTGATCTGGAGATCTGGATGGTGGGGTTTGAGATTGGGTGGTATCTTCTGGAAGAAAGCCTATGGCCTCCAGACCATAAAGCAGCTTGGGTTGGAGATGAGATCCCCTCCTGCTGCACACTGGCAGCAGTGGAAGTGCCGACAAGTAGCCTAGACAGCTGCAGAGAGAGAGGGGAGAAAGAGCAGTGAGTTGAGATGAAGTAAGGAGCCAGTCATGCTCCATCATGATTTCCCTCTGGAGGGAGATGAAGAAGCTGATGAGGCCCCAACGAGGCATCTTCTGTGAGTTCAACCAGGCAATGTAGCATACCAGTCTGCTTTCAGAGCATGGTGAAGGTGATGTGGCTGCTGCTTGCAAGGAGGTGATAATCTCGAGATTTACCCTATCTCCCCTAAGAAGTAGGAAAAGCTAGCAAGGAAGCACAGCAGCATCCCTAGGAGGTCACCTGTTCTTTGCCTGGGGCAGAGCCACTGAATCTGGTGCTCTCTCCATCCCACTGGAGGTATCACGCTTTCATGCTCCACAATTCATCTTTCAGCTGTCTTTCAGTCAACAGAGGGTCTTTCTGTAACACAGTATCTGTCCAGGTGCACACACCTCAGTATCCAAATGCTATCAAACAGCTGTCTCTTTATTCCTTTGCGTATATATATATATTCCTTTATTGTCACGTAAAGGAATATATCTGTGTGTGTGTATATATTGTGTGTATATATATATGTGTATATATATATATGTATATGTATATATATTTACTGTCATATACTAAACTCTGCTTGGTTTGTTATTATATTGTGGTGGGAAGGGAGGACCAGAAGCTTGACTAGGACATCTGAAGTGCATGTGAGGGGCCATCAGGTTCAGGACTCAAGTCTCCTCTGTGCTATGATGCAATAACTTTCCCGAATCTAAACTGCCCTCCCTTCCCAGCAGCATCATCCTTTAGGGAGAACACTTCTAAGAAGAGCTGCAGCATCATAGAACACATGTTTGGGAAGCTGGAGAAGTGACTATTCTTGTTTTTGCAGTTGATTAAATGATCTTTTGTTAACAGATGTTAAACACAAGAACTTCCACCTCCACATCCCTCTTCCCCCCAATTAATTTTCTCCCAGTGCAAGGAGGGCCTGATCTCCATATCAGGGCTAGGCAGGTGGAAGCTGCTCAAGCCATCCTGGCTGGCTGAAATGTCGCTCACTGATGTTGTTAATCACCTGCAAAAAGTTTGTTGTCTCCTGCATAATGTTTTGTTGCTCAGCTGCTTGACTGCTTTACAGATATACGCCACCCACATCCTGGGCGACCCTGATGCCCTCAGACCTTCCTCAGTTCATTCAAGGCTCAGGAGATTCTCAGGGCAAGACAAGGACTGCATCAGCATCTGCAGGAGCATATGGTAGTAAATCAGGGTTGGAAGAGAAAACACAGCCCAAGAGACCCCATTTAAGCCATATGAGATGTCTTTGTGTGGAAGAGCTCTTATATCAGCCTGCCTTCCCAGTCTACTGTCCTGTGAATCAGCCTGCCTGCCTGATAGAAAGAAGGAGAAAAAAAATCCCAAAACCAAAGCATAAAGTAGCATGGCAATTTATCAGTGGACTCCCAGTCTCAGTGTTGTCCCTGAGGTCAGGTTATCAAGTGCCACATCTGACTGAGCAGCTGCCACAGCTCATTGCAACACCTCTACCAGCTGCCAAACACAGACAGTGAAAACTGGCAGGATCTGCTCATTCCATCCTACATCAGCCGTTGAAATGGTGACGTCAGTGTGGACAAACAATGAAAACTGCTGGACCCAAACCTTCTGTTGGTGTAACTTTGATGTTGGTGCCACTGGACTCAGTAGAGAGATTTTTGACTGATCACCTGTGAATGAGAGCACTCAAAACTGCTGACCTGGATGTCCACTTCAACCTTGCCCAAATGTTTTTTTGGTCTGGAAATGGTAAGAGGTTCCTATAATCAGAAAGACTGGTTCCTGCAGGGTCAGAAATTACTGCTAGATGGCATTCCCCAGGGCATTTTGGTGCCTCTATCTCCAGTCAAACCCCAAAGAGGGCAGAGGAATGTGAAAGTTGAAAAAAATGTTGACTGAACTTTTCAAACTAAAGAGCCAAGGTCAAGTGTAGTTCAGTTCAGTCTCAGGTGGAAGCCAGGTATGGGTTTTCATCTACTAGAGAAGGTTCACACATACCTGGTTCAAACATAACCTCATGGCCGTTGGGCAGGAGGGACAGTGAAGCTGTGGACTCAGCTCAGTCCTAGTTGACCATCTGATTGCAACAGGCAAAATAGGTGGTTTAGCAAATCTGTCACTCTCAGCAGTTTCAATTCTGTAAAGTGCTGAGACCTCAGCGGTTGAGCAGGGGCACGAGTTACCTGCCTGTAGCAGCGCGGCCCAGCAAAGGCCCTGTGACTCCAACCACACCATGCATGGATGCCTATGGGGCACACAGCCCCATGAGGACACGAGGCCAGCATGGATTCATCTGCCTCCATGCAAGAATAAGAGCAGGTGCCCAAAGCCAAAAGGCTGCTGTGAGATTCAGGGTGTGCTAGAAGGACTTCATGGTGACCGCCCCGCCATGCTGGCAAATCCTTGACTCAAGTCCTTTGTGCTACCAGTTTTTTGTGTGACTTCAGGCAAGTCAATAAGAAGACTATGGAGATAAATAAGCAGAAAACTAAGTCTCTGAGATAGAGTAGAGATGAGAGAAAGATGCCATCCATGTAAATGCAAGGGATGTGAGTTATGTAGAAATACCCATTCACCCATTTTGAAACAAGGCTAAGGGCCCTGTTCATTCATGCACTTCTGAATTCACATAAATATCCCCTAACAGGAAAACAAATGCCACTTACAGGTAATCTGAGGAGCTGTTTAAATGGGTGTGTTGAGAACTACAAGCCAGTCTTTGGGGTTCTTTTCATTATTCACTCTCCCTCCTACTTGAAAGTCTTTGAATTGGCCAGAAACAGCAAGTGATGACACAGAGAGAGAGTTTAACTATTAATAAGGGCATACAATGGTTAGGGAGGTTGCTAGGTCCCCTTGTTATACCTAACCAGCTGGCTTCTTGTCTCTGTGCCCTTTTTTTGGGTTTGTTTGCGGGCTTTTTGAAAGCTGGCCCTGGCTAAACTCTTTTCAAGAGCTAGAGAGCCAGAGGAGAATCATCTTCCCCATGGGCACATTATGAGCCTATGGTTCTTGCAAGTTTTCTTGGCTACAACGTGCAGGGGCAGTGCTTTAGTTGGGGTTGTAAATGCTGGCTCTGCCAAAGGGCTGCATGGCTTGGACGAAGTCCATCTCTCCTCTCAGCAGGGCATCAGGGAAGAGGTTGCCTTCGATCTAGGCCAAGCCAACTGTTGTTTGGGCAAAAGTAATGTCTAACTCAAGGTAACATGAGCTTCAGGTGTCATCAGAAAGAGACATTTCAGGGCTGATATAGTGTACATTCAGCTGCCATGACTGAACTCATTTGAGGGCTGTTGGAGGCATAGGCACATTGTAGCCTCTCCTCTCATCCTTTGCCTTCATCTGAATCAGTCCCTCACCAGGAAAGGACTCGGAGTCCCCGTGGCACACAAATGGCTTCCTGGTTGACTGCACAGGAAGCAGGATAGTCCGCAGAGCTGCTCACAGAAAAGCCACCCCTGGGACTCCCCTCATTGCTCAAAGAAACACATTTGGAAAGATCCCAGGATCCACACACTAACATTCGTGAGCACTAAAACTTGGATTTCTTCTTCAGCTGTCTGTTTAGGATCCTGTCAATAAAAAGAACAAAAACGGTGCTCTGATGTGCACCTGATGGATTGTGTCTGAGTTGATAGTTGCTGTATGACAAGTAGAGACAGAGCATCAGATTCACTGATCTGGGAAAAAAAAAAAAAGAAAAAGTCACAATATCTAATGTTTGTCAAAAAGCAGGAATAGGGGTGGGAAGAAGAAACTGAGCAGCTCTTTTGGGGTTGGCACTAGAAATTAGCATTTTGGGGAGGAATCAGAGTTTGCAGTCAAAGTGACTTTAACCACTTCGGGTCTATTGTCTTTCTGTCTCTTGAGTAATATGCAAGCAGCTTTAAACACTGACAAAAACAAGTTTTCACTAAAGTCAGCACTCTCAAGCTCGTGCAAAGCTAAAAGAGGGAACTGCAGGCCAGTTTTTGCTTCTCACACCAGCAAGGCCACCAGCTGAATCCTGACCTCAGCATGTTTTTTGGTAGGTGGCAGCTTGAAAGCAGGAAGGGCAAGCACAGGAATATGAACACAGCAAGAGCCATCTGAATCTTCCTCTCAGATGTGAACTGAAACCCATAATCAACCGTTTCAGAAGTTCCAGCAAAGTTCAGAGTTCTGACATGGTCCATATAGTCTGGAAACATTTAGATAAACATCCTGACGTCTGAATTGCATAGAAGACTGGAAGCAACCTTACTTCTTGCTCAGATACCATGTGAGACTTGCAGCGTTGCCAGGTAGGGGAAAAAAACCACCTTGGTTTAACTTATAAATGTGAAACTTGGTAAAGGCAGGAGTCATTCAAAGGAAATATATCTGGGATGTAAAGCAGGTTTGCTGAGGTTCTCTTCATTGACTCTGATCTGTCATGAAGGGATGCTTCAGGTTACTGGCCAAAACCAGTTGTGAACAGAATCACTTTCCAAATTTTTTAAAACCTTGTTCCCAGATTTTGCATGGGCCATGGATCTGCTCATATTCTTGCTGGTGTTGCCGGACATGGTTGCGTCCTAATGAAGCAATGGAACTTGGGAAGTTGTGCTTTAAATGCAATGGGTTTGTTAGGAACAATCCCAAGTGGGGGCTCAGAAAGAAGAAAGTGAGCAAGCCACGCTTAACTGGTATGCTGGTGGTCTCCCTTTCTCAGGGCCTCGTATAAGGCACTTAAGATCCCTGCAAAACCTAGGAAAGGAACACTCGGGATTTATTAACACAGAAAGGAGTCTCAATCTCTTCCCCTCACTACCCCAAAATACCACTGTATTTTAAAAACACTTAGCAGCACGGAGACAATCTCCATGCCTTGTGTAAAATCTAGCATTTCCCAAGTGGCATCTGAAAACATGCCCTATTTTTATCACACAGGTCTCAGCCTGCTTAGCAGCTGGATATGAAGACGACAAGAGTTGTAGCTCTGATCCAGTACGTGCGTGTATTGCTACAAAGCACAGCATGAGGGCAAAGAGCCTTGCTGCCTGGTGAATAATCAATAGGCTAAGTGGGAAACTGTTTCCCAATCCTGTGAAAGTTTCCAAAGTATCAAGATTATATTTTTTTTCCTCTTTCCTGAATCAGGATGAAGCCAGAACTTGGAAAACTTTATCAAAGCCTGAGTTACAATGAATATGTCCAGAGAACATCAAGGGCAACAAAACATTTCAGCATTGACCTTTCCCAACTTTTTTACTCCACTTTTACTGTATTGGTAAACTGTTACTGAACCTAAAATATTTTCAGGGCTGAAACCACTGACGAGTATTTTCATTCCCTGATATCAAAACTCACCTACTTTTTTCCCCCCACAGATAGTTTTGCTTTAGAGTAAGTAGAATTTTCAGGTTAAAAGACTGAAACTCTTTCAAAGGAAAACTCCTGACTGCATTGAAGAATGAGATCAAACCAGGGCCCTGTAGCTTGCACACCGACTTAGCCTGCAAAGGTTTGTTTCAACATACTCCCCTGGGCAGGAGTAGCTGAGAGGGGCTTTAGAGGAGCTGGCTTGCCGCGCCTCATAATCATCCTTGTGACATACTCAAAACCCCTGTGGAAAGACTTCAGGGAACTGGGAACCATTTCTTTGCCAGAGCAGACAGGTTTTGTGCTGCAGAGGGGGGAGCACATGCAAAACAAAAGGCATATGACAGCTTCTTTGGACTTGGCTTTGTGTGTACCTGGCTGGGCTGTGGCCATTGCTTTGGGATGTGCGGGATCCGCCCCTCCAACACCCGCCAGCTTCCGAGCAAGTCACTGTGGGTGGCTCCATCTCCTACACCAGCGTGCCCAGGGAGACTTTCACTTGCCACCTCTCCCTTCACTAGCTGCACTTTGCACCAGGGAGAAGAAGCTGGGGAATGTGCTGGAATACCTCTTTGCCCAAGCTGCAGTGCTTGCTGCCACTGTTTGGTCCTATTTGACAAAACAAAACACAAACAGAGAAACTTGCTCCGCTTGCTTCCTCCCTCTGACCGGGGAATGAGCTCAGCACGTCGCGCCGTCTCAGCCAAATCCCGCAGGGGTAATTTAATCGCATTCCTGCTCCGTCTGCCTCAGTTACCCCACTTGGACGTGTTATGTCTCCGCGCTTCCTGTTGTGGCATCCTCGGCATTCCCCACCACACTCCCAGCCGCATTGCTCCTCCACGTACGTCACTGCCCAGGACTCTCTGCCGGTGCACATGCAAGCTGTCAGAGGCAGTGGGATACATTCCTGGGATACATAGGTAAAAGCTTACTCAGATCTATTCAACACAGGACTGCTCAGCCATGGCAGACTGGGGGGCATGAATGTGGTTTTTTGTCTTATCACCATATTCAGAGAAGGGGGACAGGAGAGGTGTTTAGATTTAGGATTATTTTTAGGGGCTTGATAGTCCCTACCAAGCAGGTGATTCCCTCCTTGTGAAGTTTGCTGTTGGAAGTTTAATGAGAATTTTAGAGCACAAAACTCACGAGTGCTGAAAGCCACTGTAAAAACACCTCCTAATGAGCAAATTAACAGCAGATTCCCAGACCTCATCAGCTAGGGTTCTGCACGTGACCCTAAATGATGGAAAAATCTATTTTAAGAATGTTCAGGGAACTTGTCAGAATGAGATTATATATATATATTTTGGTACATTAAATATAATATTTTGTGCACTGCTGCAAGTACAACTTCTGCTTGGTACCCAGAGTCCAGATATGCATGGTGCTGAAAGACAGTGGGTTGGAGTCTCTTTGGGAAGTGTAAGAGATGAGACTTCCTTTGGAAGAATCCACTTTCAGCCAGTATCAAGTGTCTTGCCTCATTGGTAGAAATACATTAAACTGAAAGTCTTGATTTTCAAGGTCCAACTGATCTGTATTCTTGTCTGTTTAAATATGCAGGTGAACAAGCGAGCAGTTCATGAGTGATTGGAATAAGAGATGGGAGATGGTGAGAATAAGGGCATGAGATCATCAATTATGGTATTCTCTGCCTGTCTTGCTGAAAAATTTGCATAGGCAAAATACATTATTATTGTTACTACTACTATTACTACTATACTACTACTATTATTTACTTTCAAACTCACAAATGTTTTTTCCAAATCTCTTCAAATCTGTTCACAAAATCTTCATCATTTGCCAGCTTCTTGATATTGTGGATGCATCTGGTCCTGAAGCTGCATCCGGCAGACAAGGCTGGGCTGGTGAGCAGGCTGTCTCCTCATCTCATCCCCACCGAGCACTATGGTCCCTTTTTCATGCTGCATGGATGCTGGGAGGTGTAACAACATTGATATAGCTTGAAAACGTGCAGGAGTGTGGTGCGTTGCAGGCCATGACAAAGCTCTTTGGGCTGTCTTCCATCACAGCAAACATAGTAAATGGATTTAAAAATGGGGGAAACAGTCAAAGGGAATAGATAGAGGAGGTCCAACTTAAACAAAGGAGGTGTGGCTCAGCCCTAGTTACCATGCACATCACTGGAAACAGCCAGGGTGGCCACGTGAAGACCACAAAAAACATTGGGCAGCAAGAGGGACGATCCCACTCTTTGCTCTTCTTCCCTGTCTCCTGGTCCTGTTTGTACAGTCCCCATAATGACACACCTACGCTGGCCTGCTGAACTTTGGACTCATGTGTGTGTTTTGGGCACTGAGTTCAGAGCCCAAAATTAGAAAGAGGATGAAAAGAAAACAATTTTCTGACAGAGGTTAGCTGAAGCAAAAGTTCCTCTGCTACCCAGCCCGACACCCTGGCGGGAGGGAGCACCCACCAGATCACAGCCCCCCTGCCCAAGCACACCCCCTGCCTGCCCTGCGAGCATGGAAGTACAAAGGCCCAGGGAAACCCTCACTGCCAAGACTATCTGCTTCCCAACACCCCTGTACCAAACCCATGGTTGAGACTGCACCCTTGTCAATGTGGCTGTATCATTCTGTGGTGTGCAGCTTTCTCCAGCTCTGCTGCTTACTTCCTGGCTGGTGCTGCTCACGGATGGCACAGGCACTCCTCACTAAGGAGAACAATTAATTATCACCTCTGTGACAGAGCAGGGGCTCAGGCCTGCTGTGTGCACCAGGAGAAGCAGATCCCAGCACTGCTGCTGGCCGCTCAGAGCGAGTGAAAAACAAAAAAGGAAGGTAGAGGTAGGAAGGAAAGCTAGATGTAGACTGAATAACCTGTTCCCAAAACCACTGTGAGATGCTCAGCCTCAGAAAAGTGCCAACTTTGACAGTCCCAGAGCTTTAAAGCACAGGATGGGAATGACTTACCGGCAATGTGAGTTCACCAGCTGCTGCAGTGCTGTCCAAGCAAAGACCTGCTAGTGGGGAGGAGCTGGCTGCAGGTGAGGGGGATGTTTTGGAGGACTGGGAGACCTGGGAGATATATTACCTCATTTTCCAACGAGCTGTCAGAGCTGCAGGAGTCATTCCTGAGAACTTAATTCATACCTTGAAAGTGTTCTGGCGTCTGAGCTGAGCATCAGCCAGCAAGAAGTTATGACGAAAACCGAGACAGAAAAGGAGATTTCTGTGCAGAGGAAGAATCAAAGTTGAGTCTGTCCATCTATCCCATCTACCTCTTCTAAATGAGCTGGCTAATAGGCAGCTGAGGTACTCACTGAAACCTTCCAAGAACTGGCCACCCCAGGCAACCACCAGCATTTCTGTTCCCAGCCCTGAGCACACCAGTTTCGTTTTTTCTGTGGCAACTTCTTAGCAGACGTTCAGTGCTCAGAGTTGATTGCCCTTGGATGGAAGGGCTGATTTTGATTTATCAAACCCAACACTAAATGTCTTTTACTTGTGCAAGCCAAGCTCCCTGGGGCTGCACATGCCATTCAGTGCTCCAGATCATGCCAGTTTTGGCAATTCCTTGCTAAGAACATACCCTCAGTCTCTGACGTCAAGCAGCTGGCTCATTTGGGAGTGGGGAAGGCTTTCCATTACTGAAGTCCTTCTTGTACCAAAGGGAAAGGACTGCTTTCTCCAGGCAGCATGTGAATAATCCCAGGCAAGCAGAGCCTGGGCTTGGTGGCATGACCTCTGAGGCAGTATCTCCACAAAAGCAAAGGTGAAGGTCTCCTCTAGCCCCATTATGCAGAACAGAGATAGTGGGATGGGTCATTTGTAAGCCCTTGAGGGAGCATCCTTGCTGTGACCTTTCAACCTGGTCAGTTTGGCAGCTGAGGGAATAGCTACAGTACTGCAGGACTGGAAACAGAGAGCAGACATGGGAGCAGGCAGCATGCATGAGGCTTCATTTTTGCAATGGTGGCAGAAGCTCTGTGAATGCAGAAGGGAATGAAGATGCCTGGGTTGCTGCATCGCTCCCCACAGTGGAGGTGAGAAGTTTTTGAAGGGCTCAGCAGAAGTGAGGACTTTGCTGAGGACTTCACTCTAGACCCAGCAGCGTGATGAGGAAGAGACCATCCTCACTTCTCAGCTCAACCTGCAAATTCCCAGCAATCGTCTGGGTCTGAGGACATGTGCAGATGGAGAAAGCCATAAGAATGGTGTGGACTTTCCTGACCTGGGCTCCAGCAGGCCCATCATGTTAAATCTCTAGAAGAGAAAACACATTTGTATTTCCCGAGTTGCACTGGAGCAGTCTGTGTGGAGTTATGCACAAGGGGAGGGAGGTGTCAATCAGTGCAGCTTAGTCTGAGATTTGTTTGATATGCTCAGCTATCATAAATCTTGAAAGCTGCGTTCAATGGCCAAATTAGACTTACCACACCAGGTTTTGAAAATAATAGGCAGCTCAGAGGTGATACCAGCTTTACTTTAAACATAAACATATAGTGAATATCTATAGTATAAACAGGAGCACCAGGATACTGAGCAGGCAATGTCAAGCTGTCACAGGTTAGGGAATTAGAGAATTGAGATGTGTGTGGCATACCCCTCATTTCAAGTTTCCAAGTGCAAGATCAGACATGCAGAGGTTGTCAGACTTTGCGACAGGACCCGGGGCCAGCCAAAACTACACTGAAGATGCATAAAGTGCTACGAAAAAGCTAATCAGGAAAACTGACATTTATATGACTCATGCTAGGTATCAAAATGAGGTATTTTGCTGATACCTCTTGGTACCTCATTTTCCCCACTATGAAATCAGGGTGATAGCTTATTCTTATCTCACAGGTAGGCCACAAAGATATATTCATTAAAGTCTGGGTAATATTTGTAAAGAATGCAGACACTAGGGTGAGACCGCCACAGAAACACCCAGAAACTAAAGCCTAAGTTAAGACAATATTTTCTAAGTGGGAGACATCGATCTTGTGACAATGTTTAGTTACAATGACTTTTATCTCTGCCATGCCAGTCGAGTCACTTAATCATTGCATTTGATGGATGCTGGGGCAGCACGGCCGCAATTGCTCATTGTCAGGCTGATACAGAGGTCACAGGCTTTGCTAAGCTTTGGATCAAAATCCAAAACAGCCCCTGTCACGTCTGTCAGGTTTAAAAGAATAATAAATTTACTAATTTAGCTTTGGTGTTGGGTAGTAGCTGGTGCCACCTTTATCTATTTCTCCTGAGAAAATAAACCCAGCACCACCATCCCCATCGCAGCATGGTGATGCTGCAACATGCTGTTAATCTTCACATGAGATGAAGGTTTGGGAGGAGGTGAGGGAGGGCATGAATTTGTGGGATGACTCAAAGGCTCTGCAGCACCTCCCCTGTGAGACTAGAGACCGCTTTGTGGAAGTGGCCGGGTGCCTCTCAGCTTTGTGAGGAGTGGTGGTGCTGGTGGACCAGAGCCGGGATGCTTGCTGGAGCGTGCCACAGCTGTGGCTCAGTGGCAAGCTCACTGCTATTGTGATGGTAGAACAAAAGGGATCACCATACTGTGGCTCACCCTCAATCCTTTAAAAGCTAGCACGTGGTCTCCCACATTGACTAACCCAGATAATTCAAGAAAGGTGCAAGAAGGAGGCACAGATTTACCAGCTCCGGTCCTAGCTGTTAATATAAAAATATATCTTTTTTGTCCCCAACATTCATTAATATTTGCTATGGGGAACTTGTCGGCACCACTGTTTCCTACATACACATGCGTTCTCTTTTGAATCTAGCTGTATTCCTGGAGGGTCCCAAGGTGACTGGGGAACTGCACCATGGGTCCAAACCAGAGGTGGACAGAGAGGCATGAGGATGAAGCTGTAGGAGGAGCAGATGGGATAGGAGAGATGAGAGGCTGGGTCCGATGAGAAGCTATGAATGTGGCAGAGATGGAGGGAGCACCATGGACTTTATTCCCTGGCTGCAGGAACATCAACATAGAAATCTCTGCTTGGATCTGGATTTGTTGACACAAAATCCACTGCCTGAACATTGAGGGGGTTGGAAGCAGTTTACCTGTTACATTCCCAGTGATATATCAGGAACATAACTCCATGGGCTGGAGCAGTTGTAGTATATCTGCTTGTCTCTTATCTAATGTGTAACCTCCTGGACTGAAAACATAATGTACTGTCTATCCTTTCTGTGATAAAAATAAAGCATATAAAAACACACACACACACACAATCTCAGGCCAAAAATTCCCTTAGGGGAACATACTGTGACTAGATAAGAAGGTACTAGCTGGCACGTAGTTACCTCTTCGCTTCCTAACTGGGACACTCAGGGAAAGGGTGGGGTTGGGACTGCTGGGGAGGCCACAGGAGAAGAGGGAGAGAGAGATGTCATGGAAAGAATGTGCTGCAGAGAACAACTCAAGGGAAAAGAAGTCAAAAGCAGAATGGACTTATTCAAGGCTTTCACAGCCCAGCCAGCCTTAAAGTTTGAGATCTTTTGGACCGTGGGCAGCAAACCCTGCTAGCACTGCCCTGGGAGACCAAACAGAGGCCCTTGAGCGCTCAGAGCATCAACTGCCACACAAATAGAAAAAGCTCTTGGAAAGCTCCTGGAGGGCTGGCATGTGTGGCACGTGTCACACCACACACTCTTCCTGGTCCTCTACCCGCTTCAGCCCCCGAAGGTCAATCTTCCTTGTGGGAGCAATCTAGTCTCTTTCTGAGGGTTGATTTTTCCGTCTCTCCTTTGCCACTGATTCCCTTCAGTGGTCCTGAGCAAATTTCCTCATTGCCCTATTGCAACATCATCTGCTGAATGACGGGGTGTGACTTGCATCACCTCCTGGGCACAGGAGGAAGCTCTGCCAACAGGTCCTGTCAGCTGTGTCCGACACGTCAGAGGCTGGTGGGACTCGGGAAATGCTGAAGAGACCTTTGGGAGAAAGCGGCGGTGAAAGAGAAAGGGAACCAGAGGCTCATTACCTCTACGAACTGAGCCTTGCTGAAGCCCCCAAGCCCAGGTTACAATCCAGGGTCACCAAACACAAATCCACAGCTCAGTTTTTCACTCACTTCAGGTTCTCTTTGCATATCCAAAGCAATATAATGGGTGATGCAGAATTACAATTGCATTCAATACTAATAACTGGTGTTTACCAAGGAGCTCAAAAATAGTCAGAACCATGTCAGTGCTTCCCATCAACACCTTCTGCTGGCCCCATGGCTTGCAACAGGCAAGGCAACAGCAGTCCCCATGCCATGCTCTTGTACCAAGTGCCCCCCGATTCTTCACTACTTCAACTCTTCTTGCCCTTGAGCCTCTTCACAAAGTGCAGTTCTTAGAAGTCTAGCAGCTTGATTAAATTTTCCCTCTATCTTGCTTTTGGAAACAAAGCAATAACCTGGGTTGCAGGCTGCCTCCACCTTGATGCTCCCTGTGTGGGGAAGCCAACGGTGCCGGTAATCTGCCAAGGATGCATTTTACAGGCATATGCACAGCTCAGCTGGCAGGAGACTGCCGACAGCCCAAAAGATCACCAACCACGGGCATGGCTCTTTGGAAAAATTTTCATAACTACCTGGCTTGGCTGATGGGGTAAAAGACGCATCTCATTTTCTCTTTGATGCATGAGCTGAAGTCTCAAGTCATGTTAAAAATTTAAAATCTGTGGAAAGCCCAAGTACTTTAGAAGAACTTAAAACTTCTTTTTCCTACAGTCTCTTTGTAGTATTTTTATGAAAAAAGTTAATTCAAATTTTAAGAACTGTGCTAGGATGAAGTAGCAAAACATTTGGTTCTGAAAATGTCAATATTACATATTTGGACATTTTCAGTATTTGGGTTTTTTTAAACAAACAAAACAAAACATTGAAATTTATACTGGCTTTGCCAAAAATGTCAGTTCCATCAAAATGACATTTTGCAATGAGAAGCTGTTCTATGCTTTTTTGCGTCCCTCTTTTGCTGTCTCTTGCACTGAACTCTTCAGAAAAAGTGGCTGCCCACCCATATTGCACTGGAAACAAGCACTCTGTGCACATGCAGGGGTGTCTGCACCTTTGGTTAGTGGTGCCTGCGTGGGAACCAGTGCGTCACTAAATTGCAGTCCCTGCTCAGGGAGCCTTTGCCTGCAACTTGCTCTGGTTGAATGAAGAAGCCAGCTTGGGAGATAAACTGAAGCATCCTCTGCCTCAGCCATGTGGACCAGTCTTCCTGAGAGGGACATGCAGCCATTTAAGCTTGTGCTGCTGGGTCCAATGCTGGTGCCAGCCAGACCCTGCTGATGCACTGTAATAAAGCCACTGGGTTGGTGGACCCTTGGGCAGGGCCAAATCTGCACTTGCCCCGGGTGTTGTGAGAAAGGACAGCTTGGGGGCAATCATTAACACAGGTCGCACTGCAAACACCAGTTTTCAGACCATTTGAGTCAGTGAAGCGTACTTCCCATGGGAACTCTTAGTCCTGGCTAACTTGAGGCAGGACCAATTAGAGCGGGCAATAAATACACTTAGCATGCTCAGGAAAATACATCTAAAGCTGTTTATACACATTCCTTTGGACCAGTCAGCAACAAAAATGTCTTTACAGCTGCTCCCTCCTTCTCTTCTTCCCTCTCTCTCTGCGCAGCTTCAAAAATAAAACTTGCTGGCCTCACCTAACCCTTGCTGGGTTTACTCCTCTCCACTCCCAAGCTCATCAGGTCTCATGTCCCACCAGCCCATGTTTCTTCTGGCTCCCTGAGGCTTTAGCAATGCATTAAGTGCCAAGAGGAAAAAAGCTTGCATGTTTTCTTGTCCTTAAGGAGCTGATACCTGGTACCAAGTCACCTTCATCAACTCTGGCCACCTTCGTCATCAGACTGGGGCTTTGCGTAGATGGTGCACTTAATCAGTACTAATGGCACGTTGACAGCCATTGCCAATGCATTAATAGCTGTGGGGCACGGCTATCTAACACGGATGATCTCAGGTGATGGGGTTGTGGCCATAGGGACAGTCTGCAGAGAACAGAGAACTCAGATCTCATGTCCCAGACAGCTGCCCTACCCGCAGGGTTGTTCCTTTTCCTCACCAATATCACACTTGATTTGAGCTGCATGTTGCATGATCGGTCACACCGGCTGCGCAGCACTTTTACCATTCCCCAGGCGGGGGACTGAGCCTTTTGTAAAGAGTTCTCCAACTGAGCAGCACAGTTATGCAGCACCAACAGGGGCTGATCCTAAAGCAAAATCTTCTCACTAAGTTCCATGGTGGGACAAAACTTTGTTTCACCAAAAACATGATTCTGTTTCACCAAAAAGTGATTTAGATCAGAAGAATTTTCTCTTCAAAGCCAGAATAAAACCTGAATATGACAAAAATCTCTGCGGGGGAAAAAAAAACAACAAACATTTTTGTTTTCAAATCTGGTCAAGATTGATTCAACTTATTTCCTTTGTATTTTATGTTACCTAATGCTCCACATTTTTAAAAGTTATTTTAGGATTAAAAAAATAGCACTTTTCATCCTAAATCTGTTTCAAGACACTTGGAGTTTTAACAGAACTATAATCTCCAAAGAAAAAACCTGCTCTTTCTGTGTTTCCCGTAGCAGCTCTTTGGTGGTTGCATACACGGCACAACGGAGATGTTGGAATGAAGCACCAACCTCACCAAGGTTCACACTAACCAAAACCAACTGATGTGTCCCCCTCCCAGTGGCAGCCACAGCGACACAGACACATGCGACTGGAAAATGTTGTAGGAATGTGAAGACCTGCTGTCTACTACTGGCATATTCGGTTGTCATTATCTGGCTTATGACCCCATAGCTCTTCTCCCTGTTGGTACGGTGTGATGTGGGGAGTCTGTAGCATCATGGCCCCCCCAGTACGTGAGTCTGTAGCTCACCATCCGTCTCCCTCTACCTGTGCTGAATCCTGAAATTAGCATCTAGAACAGAGAGAAGAGAGTGATCAGGCACAAAGGGACATGATGAGATATGTCCCTCTTCCAGACCTTTTGCTCCTTCAGCTCGTACTCTGCATCCCCCTGCTTCCCATTGTAAGAGCAATTTGTAAGGGGCTAAGGTATAGCAAGCATGGAGCAGGAGAGGCACCTACACTCTTCCTCTCCTACCAGCTTTGCAATGATCAGCCTCTTGGAGTCAAGCTACTTCAGAGGTTCTGGAGGCCAGAAGAGAGCTGATGGACATGCCCTCTAGGGGCAGCAAGAAGTCCTATGGCCAACAGGCCACACAGCACATTCAACCAAGGAGCAGTAGCTATTTTGTTCCTGGAGGCTTACACCTCCAAAGTGGGGCAGGCAAGAGGGAGATGCATCATGCAGGCAGTGCTCTTCAGTTTCCAAAGCTTTCTCCTACCATTGCAGCTGCTTCCAGAGTGGACACATGGTTAAATGACTGGCTGATATCTGCCAACCAAGCTGGAGACCAGCTCAGAGGAAACCACTAGGTGCTGAAGCCGCAGGTCCAAATTTCTGAAGAGAGTCCTCTGCCAAGCTCAAGGAGGCTGAGCCAGAGCATCTGGCTAAAACACACACGCACGCACACACACACACACACACACACACGCACACACACACACAAAGGCAATTCTCAGAACCGGGCTAGGACAATATTTGCTCAGAATATTTTACAGCTTAATTCCAGTTATCCCAGTGGCTTTGTGAACACGTCTCACTAATGGAGCAGTTCCAGGTTTTATCTGATCAACCTTCTCCACCTTCCCTCACGCTTGTACAGCAGAACACAGCCTAATGAGCTTGATGTGATGCAATGCCTCACTTTATGGTCGATAAAGTAAGAAGCCCATGGCCTGGATAAAATCAAGGATATGCTTCTGTGTGTGTGTTCATGGTTGGAAGGGTAATAGTGGACAAGGATTTGGTGGAAGGGGAAGGCAGGACCAGATGTGCTCAGATGAGCAAGAAAGGCCAATTTTGTGGTTCAAAATGCAAGACTAGACACCCGTCTTAACTACTTGGTTTCGTCTCAGATATCTGCACATCTCAAGAGCAGGAGAAATGAAATGCCCTGTCTCAGGTCCAAAGTGGCTAGGAGGGTTACCTGTTGTGGTAGTTTGATCCTGGCTGGAGGCTAGATGCACACTAAAGTTGCTTTATCACTCCCCTTTTCAGCTGGACAGGGGAGAAATATATTGAGAGGCTTAGGAGTCAAGGACCAGGAGAGATCATTCAACAATTAGCATCACGGACAAAACAGACTCAACATGGAATAAAAAAAAAGAAACATCTAATTTATTACACACACAAACACGCATACCCTGAAACCAGAGTTGGATAATGAGAAGTACAACCAGATCTTAAACACACCTGCCCCCACCTCTCCCTTCTTTGTGGTATCAACTTTATTAGTAATTTCTCTCCTTTCCTCCCCATCTCAGGTGGCACAGGGGGAGACAGGGAATGGGGGTGTTAGTCAGTTCCTCATGAGTTGTTTGCCTTCCTAGAGGAGGGGAAGCATCAGTCCTCATTTTTCCCCTGCTCCAGTGTGGGGTCCCACCCATGGGAGAGAGTCCTCCATGAACTTCTCCAATGTAAGTTCTTACCCATGGGGCTTCAGCTCTTCAACAACTGCCCAGTGTGGGTCACTTCTATGGGGTGCTGCCATAGGATCATAGAATGTCTCTCAGTTTCTCAGGCCCAGACTGCTCCAGTCTTGTCCCCCACAGAGTCACAACTCCCCCCAGTAGACCTGCTGTGGTGTGGGTGTCTCACTCCATGAGTGCAGGTCCTGCCAGGAGCTTGCTCCAACACAGGTCACAGTGTCTTCCACATTTCCCCACCTGTTCCAGCATGGGGCCTCTCCATGGACTGCAGGTGGGATCTCTGCTCCCCATCATCTTCCATGTGCTGCAGAGGTTCAGCCTGCTCCACCATGGTCTTCTCCACAGGCTGCAGGGGAATCTCTCTCTCTGGCACCTGGAAGGCCTCCTCCCCTCCCCTTCTTCACTGGCTCTGGTGTCTGCAGTTTCTTACATCTTCTCACTCCTTTCTCTGGTGGCACAAAGCTGCTTGCACTTTTTTTCCTTCTTCAATATGATTCACAGATGTGCTACTCTGTTGCTGATTGGCTTGGTCTTGGTCAGCGGCGGGTTCATCCCTAAGCCCAGATGGTATTTACTCTGTCAGACCTAGGGGAAGGTTCTAGCAGCTTGTTGCAGAAGCCACCCCTGCAGCCCCCCCTTCTTCACCAGAACTTTGCCACTCAAAGCCACAACACTGTCCATTCAGAGATTGTCTCTCAAACACAATGGAGTGAAGACTGGTTATGGCTTACATGACTGCAGCTAGTCCACATGTAAGAAGGAAGTAGCAATTAGATCAAGGTCTTTGCTAAGAAGAATTTAAGCCACACAATTCCACCTGTCCTCTAAACAAATAATGCCCTTTCTGAAACAATGCTTGAAGGCCATCCAGATGATCAGATAGCCAGGAGAATCCATCAAGAAGTGAGGTCTTTTTCATATGTGTCAAGTCAAACAGCAGTATAGGACAATGATGTGTCAAGAGGTAACCAACACTGTCCAGAAAAGGCAATGTACGTCACAGCAAGCCTTATAGTCATCCTGCAGGAGCACCTTTGTGACAGGAAAGACATTCAGTCACTACTGACTGCAAGCAAAGAACAGTCTTGCTGGAAAGGTGAGCATTCAGTGAAATCCATGTATTCACAGTGTTCAGTGCCTTTCCTTGAAAATTTTCAATTATTTTTTCTTCTATTGGAATCTGAAAAGCCTTTAAGTGAAAGCTCTTCATCGGCTAAAAACATATATTTCATTTTCCAATGGAACCTGTAAATTTCCATGGAATAGGTCAACGAAAACAAACATTTTGTTACTCACATCAACATTTTCCAGGGAGGAGGGAGAGGAGAAGGGGAAACATTATTTTTGACAAGGTCTACTGATTGGCAAAGCTCTTTAATAAATAGATCAGGCCAGAGTGCAGAACTCCAGTCCACATGGCAGAACTGCTGGTCCTTGAAAGGCTGATAGAGATCTTGTTGGCTGAGCTTCCCCCTGCGGTTGACAGAGCATTAGCTAAAGACAGGATACAGGCAACCAGTCCTGCTGAGAATGACTGGATGCCAAACCAATAGCTGGCAAGATCTCTAAAGGCTTAATGACAGAACGCAAATGCTCACATAGAGACCTGACCAGCAGAGAATTTGCTAGCTGGGGAGCTGCAGGCTAGCCACATACTGTAACACTAGTTTGCTCTCAAGGAGTGAGGAAAAAAAAAAGAAAACCCATTAAAAAAATAAGAAAGAGAATAGTTCTGCTCTGCAAATATTTCCAAGATGGCTATAACCTTCCTCCAAAGAGGCGAATCCAACATTAAACATCAGGAGAATAAATCAGCTGCAGGGACTGGCAAAAGGCTGAGAATTTAAATTACAGCAAGGTCAAGAGGAAGCGGGGGGCTGCTCAGAGGGAGCCAGAGTGAGAAATTCAGCACATCTGGTAGGTACAAAGCAATGCCCTTCGGGCAAACTCAGCCCCCAGCCCACCCCTACACAGTGCCTAGAGTTCGGCAGAGGGAACCAACACACGCAGAGACAGCTGCAGGGAGGTCCTGTCCGAGGGAAATCCGGCTGTGAGAGAATGGATGGGGGGAAACAACACCACCACCAGCAGCAAGCAGGTGAATAAATGAGAAACAGCAGCATTAAGGCGGTGCAGCGCATGCAGCTGCCTGAGCTGCCGCCTCGGGGGATGTCTCCCACACCAGAGCTGCTCAGGGCACCTTTCCTCCTCAGGGCTGCATGTGCACCACCAGCACGGCCAGCTCCGCTGCCGACCTCGCGTGAGAACACCAGGGCAGTCATGCGCGGCCTTGCCGTGAGGCACCACTCGCTTCGCCAGCCTTCTGCTACCCAGGGCTCTCTGGGATCTAAAAATCAATGCAGGACATCCTTAAAGCTCCCTAAATGTCCATGCAGATCAGACAGGTCTGAGGAGGAGGGATTCCAAGCAGATCTCCAGAGGAGAAAATAAGAGTAGTGCGCAGTCAGTTCTCCTGTTGCTTTGGAGAGGCCTGCCGATCAAGTGTCCTCTGGATGTGTGATGAGCAGATTGCAGCCAAAAAACATATTTACAAAAAAAATCCATACAAAGACTTTCAGCCTTGAATATACATGTAGAGGCACAGCATGGAAAGTGAGCAGAAAGCTGGGGCAAGGAGCGGGAAAAATAAGAACAGGTTTTGTTGGAGGCAAAAGTAGGTCAGGGACCAATGGTGTTTTGATGGGGTAGTATGGAGACACAATAAGCTGGCATTGCAAGCCTGAGCCTTCCCAGGCTGCAGGGCCACCAGAAGTTCTGTTCCAGAAGGTCGGGCTCCCCTGAAAGCATCACCGCTGTCTGCATGCTGGCTGGGAAGGTCTGTTTTGCTGGAGTTCAGTCAGGCAACCTCACAGGAAGGCTTCCCAGCACTGCAGCACTTTGCTTTGCTCTTCAGTTTGAATGGTCCCAGACCAATCCTGTGACCTCTGCCTGGGTTTAGACTTGAGTTTATCACGGCATAAAATAAAGATAAATTCAAACCTTGATCCCAAAGATTGGGGAAATGTTGTTGACACTTAGAACAACTGCATTAACATCTGAATACTTCACAGTGTAAGTTCCTCTTAACAGTGCATTTACCATTTCTTGGTTGCATTAATTTTGCTGTTACTCATCACTTAGTAACGTATCTAAAGAGGCAGCCATTTGTAAGAGTGCAGGAAGGGAAATACGTTTTGAGGCAGTAATGGATGGGACAGAAAAGAAGGGAACAGTAATATATATTCAAGCTGCATCAAATCCAGAGTTCTGCTTAATACAGAAGTTTGTAACTGATAGCAACATGGAAGGTGCAGGAAACATGTCGGGTGGCAGCTCCCCTATGACCTAACCCTGTTGAAGGCCTTTTCCTAGGTCCCAAGAGAAATGTGTGATGTTTTGTGTCCCTCCCACCACTCCCAAATGCAGGTGTTGGTACTGTGACAAGTCTCTATCAACCGTGAGTGTGTCACCCAGCATGGACCAACACCAGGAATGGAGCATTTCTCCCCAGCTCTTCAGCACAGGTTTGAACTAGTTATTCTCACTGAGATGAAAACAATATGTATATTTAAATATATAGAAACATATAGGGATAGCTGTATAATATTTAAGTATGAATATATAGATAGATTGATTACCTTTCCGTTCAGCTGCAGCTCATGCTGCTGACCTCCGTAGTGACTTACTGAAACAGCGACTCAGGTGATCGCTTCACTCAAAGGTTTGGAGGAAGAAAGGAGCTGCCGCTGCCTGCCCCTCCCCCCCGCCTCCCCCTCCCTGAGCCCCTTCTCACAGGGAAGGGGGAGCAAGGAGGGAGGCTGAGGCGCTCAGTGCTGCCGGGATGAAGCCAGTCAGGGTCAGAGTCCAGCTCAAGAAGTTTATAAAGAAGCATTTATAAGTTCTCCAGAGTGGATTTAAAGCTGGCTGTGGATGCAGTGACTAAGGCTGTGATCCTCAAAGGTATTTAGGCATTTGATTCCCCAGTCTAGCCAAACCTTTGAGGATCTGGGCTGCAGTGCAAGGGCTGTCTACCTAGACAAGCATGAATAATAGTTTGGGCAAAAGCGGCGGCCACGTGGCGTTCAGGCAGAGCCCCCAATGGACTGGTCCTAACTAATGGCTTAGATGCTCCAGGCAGGTGGGTCCTAATCCCCCAAAACGTTTCTGAACTGTGTGGGTTTCCCACATGTCCTGACATTTGCTTGTCTCTGCCTTTGGCAACCCGTCCGTTCCCTCGACCTTAGGCTTTGCAGCAGGAAAAAGGCAGGGAACCTTACTGGGAAGATGGAAAGATAAAGGGAAATGTGGAGACTGAGGAAAGACTGGCTTGGTTAAGGGACTCGAGCAAAGAGCTGCTTTAAGGCAGGATAGTAGGTGTATCTTGGGGAGGTGAAAAGCTATTATGGTACATGGGCGATGGAAACATTTTAATCAGAAGTCGTGACCACCTCATCTAGTCAAATACACCATTTGGCTACATTTGACACAACTCTGTGGAGTATTTCAGCTTCAACCAGTTTTATCAGGAAGCTTTTTTTTGGGGAAAAGGAGGGGGAGACAGACTGACTGATGCTGTTTAGTTGGTGTTTGGGACATTGGCCATGCTTCAAATCCCTGTTCTGCCCGATTCAGAATGATCTCAAAAACTCCGTGAGCAGAAAATAATGAGGTTGGGAGGTGATGGTTTAAAAATGCTGCATTGGAATGTTTGAAATATGTCAAATCTTTTCTTTCTTTTTCTATTTCTTTTTTTTTTAATGGGAAATTCATCAAACCTGACACTTCCCATGAAGAGTTCTGGCTCAAATGAATCGGTGTATTTGGACACCCCTGAGCCCCCCTGTCCACCACCATTTCAGCCAAATATTCTTGGCTGGTTCTAATTATACAGCCATATATTTTTATACACACATACACCCAGTGTGTACACGTGAAGGCTCAGTAATCATGGCTCAGAAGGGAAGGGAAGGTTGATAAGACCTTAGCTGCTTCACAACACGCAAAGAAGTCAGAACTGCCTTCCCCCTGACACCCTCTCTTGACCTCACTCTCCCAGGAAAAGCCCAGCACCACAAGCCGGGGAATCTGCAGATGGCAGCCACATGCACTGGCTGGCCAAGCCCCTGTCTCAGTATTTCTGCACTTCTCTGTGCCCTCCTCAGGTTTTGCAGAAGTTCACCTTCCTCCAGATGTGAGGCCACATCTGTCCCCCCTCTGTGGCCCCTGCTGTCCCACTGCCAGGTGTCCAGCACCCTTGTGGGAGGGTGCAAACTGGTCCTTTCTGCACCCAGCGGGAAGCCAGGGAACCCAGGAAGGTGATGTCCTCAACAGCGAAGCTCTTTGGGGTGCATGCACAACCCTGGAAAAGGGTCTCTGCCTCGAGTCCTGGGATAGGCAGCGAGAGCCGATGTCACTCAGCACCCAAGAGAACATGCCTAGCATCTCTCAGGATCAACCCATGGGTTCAGGGCTGCCAACAAGGCTGGTAGGAGGCATTACCTGAGCCCCAAGCTGTGGATAAGGTTTCAGCGGGGCTTCCTACACCATATGCACTGAGACAGAGCCTCTTGAGGAAGGAGAGTAGGGGAAAGGGTTTTCTCTGCAGATGATGAAATGGTTAAAGTCGAGAGCAAACAGGCCACCCAGCTCTCCCTTTAACCCTACCGCATCAGGAGAGACCTGAGGGCCAGCCAAATCTACCAGTTCTAGGAAATTATTTTTAAAAAAACAGACACACACATTGCAGGGGGGGGAAGACCAATCTATTTTCACAAGAATCTGTCCTTGATTAGAGCAGAAACATGGCAGTGGGGAAAGAACCGATTATTCAGCAGTGAGTTCAGAAGAACAAATAAAAAAGAAAAAAAAAAAGGCATATTTGTTCAGGGTGTGATAGAGAGACTTGCAAAGCGCATGGAGACAATTGGAAATTATGCCTATTGAAGCAGAGGCATTTGCTGCTCAGGGTGAGGAATCAAAGGGCAAGTCCCGGAGAGGCATGAGGGTGGGGTGGCCACCCCCGGGTGGCCAGTGACAGGCAGGCTTGAGTGTGTGACCTCTCATAAAATCCTTCCAGGGGGCTTTCGCATATTGTGTGGAGCATAAGCTGATTTCCACACAGGGAGGCTCCTAATGAAGATGTCCTTCAGGAGGCGAGGGGAGGAGACAGCGTAATGAAATCAGCCTGTTTGCCAAGCAGACGCTTCCCCTCCTCTCCCCGCTACTCCCCCCCCCCCCCCCCTCACCCCCCAAGGTGGCACAGAGGTATAATGGGAAATGTGAAGGGATGGGAAAAAAAATGCTGTTGACTGCAATGCCATAAAATAAAATAAAAGGACTCCATATGCATTACATTCAAACAACCCAAACACCAGGGACTTGGGGGAAGGTCAAGGATCAATATGTCCCTGGTTTCTTATTGCAGACTAGACCTGGCTAGTTCGCTGGAGTGCCTCTGGTTAAGAAGCAGATATCATCTGCCTCAGAGTGACCTGGCCAGAGTTTGAACCAGTCTGAACAGAGATTTATTAACCCTCGCAGTCAGAGATCAATAAATAGCTTCCTCTAGAGCGGGCAAACTGCCTGGAGTACAAAAACATGAAACAAGCCCACCACCAATCTGCTCTCCCCTTGTCCAATAAAAGGATGCTCTAATTCCCCAACAGACAGCAATTTCTAATGTCTATAGCATTTCAAAGCCAACTGTAATATTCACATCTAATTACAGGACCCTGGATTGCTGCCATGTAGAGTATGGCTGTTAACAACGTGATTTCTACACTTCTCTGGGGTCATTTGGAAACTATCCGTACTTACACCCTCCCCACCTCCTCTGCTGAGTGTATGCTGGTCATTCAGTCTTACCACATTGTAAAGGGCAAGGTACATCAATGAGATTTATGTGTGGGAGAAGAAAGAGCAGATTATATTCTTCAGGGACAAAGCCACGCTGCATTTCATCTCTCCAATCACTTACTCTGTTAGGGAGAGGGTAGAAAGAAGGTTGAAAGTGAGGTGAAATAAATTATTAAAAACCACAGTTCAAGTTTGTTTTGTTTTTTTTTAATTGAAACTTCTGTGAAAGAGAGGGTGAAGGTTTACTTTAAAAATTATTTTTTTAATCGAAGGTCAAAAACACAAGGCTGGCATGCCTGGTCTAGAAGGCAAACTGTGGATAAGTGCCACAAACAAGGTGCGACAGGATCTTCTTTAGGCCCAGTGAACAGTTCCACTTTACTTCCAAAAAGTCACAAATACGAGCTTTTTGTCTGCATTTTGAGATTGCCTAGCCATGCCTTTAAAAAAAAAAAAAAAAAAGCTGAAGCTCCTGGCTCCAGAAGTCCCTGAGCTGCAAGCTTCTCAAGGCTGAAGTCTCCACTGGAAACCCGCTTGTCCTCGACTTCGAAGCTCCCCCCATGCATTTGATGTCAGCCGCAAGCAACCGCTGGGTGCGGACCTTCGCACCGAGTCATCTCTAACGTCTTATTTCCCAACCCTTTCCTACATGTCATCATTCCTACTCACCGGCTCCCGCCTCGTGTAGTTCTGTTTACAGGTCCTTCTGGCTGACTTCAAGCTCCTCAATGCATATCCCTCTCCACCATATGATATATTCTATTCTAGAGAAGTTTAAGAGCTTACGCAGGTGGAAACTGTCAGAACTAGCTCCCTGTTATTCACTCTTCAGAGGTGTGTGACAACATAAGAAAGCCCTCCCCACTAAATCAGATCACAGCTTTTGACCGTCAGTGTTTTAAGATGCGTTCAAGCCACAGCTAGAGCTTGGTGGGGAAGACTTTCCCTTTCTCAAAAATGCTTTTGAAATGTCAATTGATATTCCCCTCCCCATCAGAAAGCAAGCTGGAAGCCAATATCAAAAATGTTCACAGACCACCTGGCAAAAGCCAAAACCAAATAATAATTTAAAAAATTCATACAGATTTAAAAATAAAAAGTTGTTTCGCCTTGTTTAATCTCTTTTCTAGTAAAAATTAAGCTAAATTTTCAAATTAAATATTATTTCAGTGTAAAAAAACCTCCAAAAGCACAACCAAAAACCCAAACCACTAATCATTAAAAAAAAAAAAAAAAAGGAAAATGGCTTTAGAAGACTTGCAACCTTTTTATAAGCTGGAAAATCTGTTAAAACCATCCCCTTTCCACAAAGAATTTTAGTTTGAATATATTTGCCTTTTGTGGCAGAAAAAATAAAAATCATGTAAAAATGAATTTTCCAACCACCTCTAGCAATGACTTCATGGTTTTTTCTGACAGTTTTCCAGGTGAGAGATGCATCAAAATAAAATTCCGACCTTGTCCAGCTCCTGAAACAGGTTGAATCTGAAGGGGGCAGTTACCACAAAAGAAACTAGTGGGCCCAGGATTGTTGATGAGGGAATGAGAAAAGGTTGGACCTGAACCTGTGCCAGCAAGAGAGGATTACCCCTTCTTTCTTGAAGCTGGCTGGTCTCGCTGCACAACATGTCCATCAACAAGGGGGTGTATCACAGAGCCAGAAAACCAAAGTGGACATTTGACCATGAGCAAGCATCAAATTCAGTAGGGGCTCTGAGGATGTCAGGGGAGCCAGAAGACGTGGGACTTCCCCTGACACTGGCTGCAGTGTACTTTTACAGTGGATAAATAATGCTGCTTTCTAGCAATTTCCACCAGCTTTCCAGAGGTTTGTTTTGTTTTTCTTCTGCATCCATGTTCAGTTCTCAGCAGGACAGCTGACACTTCGCAAATTCAAAAAATTGATCCGTTTGGGGCATAGAAGCTGAGGAGAAGAAAATGGTCGACAGATAGCATGCAAGCCAGCTGCAGTGTTGATGTAAGGAGGAGGTTGCCAAATAGCTGCTGAGGGATGGGACAGTGCTGTGGCAGTCATTTCTCCTTCAGCAGAGCTGGCAAATGGAGATAGAATATATCCAGACTTGCACTTCAGGCCTTCCAGGATTCATTGGCCCTGACATCTTCTGCCAGAAATAGAGGGGGACATTCTGGAAACCACATCCCTGTCAAAAGGCCATTGCTGTACCATCTCAGTTCTGCTGTATGCCTTTCCTCCTTTCCACTGCTCTCTCCCCTGCCAGAGACTTATGCCCACCTCCTGGTCATGTTGAAAAGATATACATGTGCCTACTGCAACACAACCAAAAATGGCTGGGGCCAAACTGACAAGTACCAGAACAAATTCTGAGGCCTGTTTTACATGGAAGATCAGATTCTGTTATCGTAGCGGTTCCTTTTGGCCATTAAAAATAATCAGGATTTCAGGATCTGACATACTTCACTTCAACAGCTCTTATTTACGCTAGTGGGACTTGTAGTTCTATCATGAACGCATAACATACACCTAGTAAAGACTTTCAGAGTGGGTGCTAGAGAGCTCAGTCAACTGCTGAACCCACTGGAGGCAGGCCTGCTTGGAAGAGAAAGCATTTAAGAGAGATATTTGGCAAAACCACTGAATTTGCTGGGGTCATTTTGCATGTTGCCTGCTCAGTGTCGACCACAATGAAAAACAGGAAAGCTCCCAAACCTCATATGAACATAAAGGCCACATTACATAAGACCAAATGTCCAAGCAGTGTAGTATGTTGGGTCTGACAGTAGCTAGTGATGGGGGTGTAGGGAAGGATGCAAAGAACAGGGCATGAACAGATATTTGGTTTCTAGGAAATAGCAGTATAGAGACCAAGCAGAAATGGGAACCTGTGTCCCTTAGAGATATCAGGGCATGTTAGGGAACCTCCTCCTACCCTTAAAAAAAAAAAACCAAAAAGGTCACCCACGGAACTGTGCCCAGTGGCAGAAAAGAAAACATTATAAATTTATAAATGACTTGGAGCCTGGATCCAGCTAACCACAGGGCAAGACACTTTGTGTAGCCTGTGCCTCAGTTCCCACCATGAGATAGAGATGTTGCATCACCATGGGATAGAGACAATAAAACCATGTCATGAGGTGCAAAGGATGAGGACCAGATGGCACAGCTCTGGATGGGTAGGCTGTACGGGTGTCCCCTTTCAGTCACTTTCTCTTCGGCGTCTGGATTTTAGCCCCAGTGATGTGGAAGCACTGCAAAGACATTGTTCATTACACAAATAACTCGCAATTGCCATCCATTGTACATTATTTCCTCTTGCTATTTTTTCTTTTTAAGAAAGATAAAAACTGCTGCCCTCATCCAGGCAAGAGAAGGACACAAGATTTTCAACATCCAGTCAACATGAGTGAATCATGTTTGCACTCAAGCTGCTATTAATCTGCAGCTGAAACTCATCCGGAGGAATGATTTGAATGAGTGCTGCACAGTGGATAGATTTAGGAAGTTCCTCAAAGCACCTGAGCACATAAAGGGAAAAGGACATCTAATAAATGGCTCCCCATAAACATTTCACCCAGCTGTACCAAACGTGATTAAGTAACACAAGAGCCTGAGCTCTTCCTACCCAGCTTATTGCTTAGTGGGTAACAAGAATTAGGTGGGAAAGGAGGATTTTTCATCCTCCCAGCCCTGACTCAATAAAACCAGGCAATGGGCCTTATACCAGCATAATACCCAGGTCATATGGAATGAGCACCAAACCTTGCCCAAATCTCTTGCAAGCTGAATAAGTAAGAGAGGCAATGGGAGCACAGCCAAGTGCAGAGCTGAGGCACTCATAGGTGTTCAGCACTTTGAGCAAACGCCAAGGGAGATTTAGGAGTCCTACACCCAGTCCCCTACAAATGCAATGGGATCACTGACCACAAGTGCCCTGTCAGTCATCTGGTGCCCCGCAGCCATCTACCAAGAACATCTCTGGGGGTGCTGCTGGATCTACATACCCCTGCTAGCCGTTTATCTCTGTGGGAACCCATCATGACTAAGTAAATATATTGATTTGCTCTTGGTGAGGGAAGTTGACATGTAAACACCTTGCTGATAGATGGGGAGGGATCATGAGACCTGAAGAGCCAAACTTTTCTCTAAACTGTGACAAATTTATATCAACCGCTAGATCCTTTTTCCCCAAAGTAAAAAGGGTACTAGATTAAATTTATTCAGGTATTAGAGGAATCTTGGTTCTGCTATAGATAAAACCAAGCATCGCTTTCTGGTTTTAGGTGGACTATTCTAAGTATTAAACCAGTATGCCTCGCCTCAGCATCCCAAAATGTATCCTCTCTCCTGAGCATGCCAAGGTTAGCAAGCCAACTTTGTGGTGACTGTGCAGGGGAGGAGTAGAGCCCCTGAAAACAACCAGACAATAGTTTCTCTGTCTGAAACTACTGTACTTGAGATCTGAACTTGTGCCTTTGTTGAAGATGCTGTGGAAAATCTCAGTGTAATTTGGCTTAGTACAGATGAATTAGAAGAACTCTGGATAGGTATAGATAAGTTCAGACAGCCTAGTGAAGTCTTCCTGGCTTTAAAGCAGGTATGAAAAAAACTTCAGAGAACACACTGCTTCCTGTTCCTTCTCCCTTGATGGGATATGCTCAGACAGCAACAATATTAGTCTGTCCTGGATGCTTTCTTGCCCCTTGTTTCTTGAATTCTCCCTGAAACTCAGTCTCTATGAGCGCATATAGCAGCAGTTCTCAAAGAGGGTACAGTTAAGGTTATTGTGACAGTGTAGCATAAACCTTTGTATTTCCTACTTTTCAGAAGTTTAAATTCACATTGATTTTTTATATCCTGCTGAGGATTAATCCTCTATGCATTCTGGAACAATACGAGACACCATCAGGCAACATTAACTTTGTGCTGAAGTTTTTGGCATAAGACTCTGTATTCTCTAATCTATTTGCAAATCAAAAGCCAATGCTCTGCACACTTCAGTGAAAAGCCAGAGGCAGCCTGCCCCACTAGAAAGGTCACCAGATTAGGACTCAAGGGAACTCTTCGAAGTTCTGCCACTGATTTACTGCTCAGTCTTGGCCAAGTCATCTCTTTTCTTTGTGCCTCTAGTTTTCCTTCCATTCGTTATGTTTTCTGTTCAGGCTGCAAGCTCTTCAGGACAGGAGCAGCCCTCTCGTTATGTGCTGGTCCAGTGCCTTGCACAGCAGGCCCCCTGCTCCTAGCTGGAGTGCGGCTACCAGATGCTACTCCAACACAGAGAATTCAGAGCCTGAACAGCTTAAAAGAGTTTGGCTTTTGCTCCCAGGTTCTTCAGTCTCTCTCTCTCTTTCTCTCTTGCACCCTTAAAGATTTTCAGAAGTGGTACTAGCCACCAACTAAGTTCCCACTCAAAGGGTTAAAATAACCAACCTCATTAGATAAAGAGAAGAAAGGTGTAAGAGGAACTCAGATCATATGGCAAAATAGGTACTAGTTAATCAATAGTACTCAAAGGTGAAGGCCATATGGAGGAGCCAGGAATCATTGCACAAGTTAAGCAAAGTTTAGTGAACAGCCATCCGACAAAGCAAAGCTTTAACTATTTTCTGTGAAAAGTTCCACCTTTCCTCTAACCTGGCTCTGGAACAGGGACCACATGCACTGATCTTCTCTGTGACTGACTCATGCCCTAAAAGGTTCAGTGGAAGTTTTGAGATCAACCCGTGGACAATACCTCTTTATTGCCCTGACAGTTCATATACTACATGTTATGTATAATTCTCCTATTCACTGGACTCTTGATCCAAACTCTTCTGGTAAAAGGGCTTGTGGGCAGTTTACTTTCTGTCCAATGACTTCATTGCAAAGGATTTTTCTCCTCTGTTGAGCTTGCCATGTGCAAGCTTTCCTTCCTCTTATTTCCCTCCTCTTGTTTCCCAGTTTCTGGAAATAATTTGTGGTTTGGAAATGCCCTCATAGGCTTCAAAGAGCTTAAAGCCTGCCATAGCAGATCAGTTCATTGGAACTGGATCCATTTAATCTGCTCTCCTCTTTCCAGCCATGACCAATACCTGGTATTTCAGAAGACAACACAAAATAGTGTCAATGGAACACTTCAGCTTTAAGGAGAGTTCCTTCCCTGAATGGATGAGTAGCTGCTACAGCATCTTTCACACTTCCACACTGAACAGCCCCAGATTTTCTGGGAGGTTTCCTCAAGGAATCAGCTAAAAGGCAGAGACCCCCCATATGGATAAAGAGACTTAAGGGGGACAAAGTACATTGACACATATCAAAAGAGGGCTTCCCAAAACATAGCACAGCAAACACAGCTCAACCCCTTCCAGGACTGGCTTGGCTCACTTCCCCCTGTTCAAAGAAGTTGGCAAGCAAATCTTTATTGTAAGAGACAGAACAGAAGCCGTAGGGGAGGTACTGAAATCTGGGGATAATTCACAAAATCCTGGCCTGTGGTGTAGAAGGAAGCTTGCATTATGCATCTATCATTTGTACTTCTTTATTTTTTTTATTGCTAGATTTAAACAGATATAAGCAACCTATTGATGATCACATCTCGTTTTCAGCTAACATCTTTCCTGCCTGCTTTTCAATTAATGAGAAGCAGGTATAAGCTAGAAGAGACATTTTTTGACTTGTTCATTCACGTCAAGGTGGTCTTGTGCTTCACAGATATCCTACATACTACAATAGGTTTATTTTTCAATAAATTACAATTTAATATTACAAAGATACCAGATCTGGTCTCTTAAAAGTCTGCTGTTTTCCTCAAAGAGCACCACCATCATTCTAGAGGCCTGGTGACACCATATGCTCATGCCTCATCTTTTCCCCATGGCCAACCAGGAATGGCAAAGCCATGTATTTGGACTTTGCTGTCTCTCTGGAAGCCTGTCAGAGAACCATCAGGCACACCACCTGCATTCACCTCCATCTGAGACAGGCTTGCATTTCTGCCTGCAATGGGTGCACATAACCAAGGGCACCACTCTTGAGGTGAGGGAAACTTCAACCAGAGGACATCTGCCAGAGGAGATGGTGGAATGTGTGGTGTTACATTGCCACCTTGTGGAGAGCTTCCACTGGAGATGAATGAAGAAAGATGGCTGACTAAGGAGCAGGCCCATTGCGTGCCGCAAGAACATCTCCTGCTGTTGTATGCCCATGGCTGGCTACACACTTGTGCCCTTGCTGTGACTGAATGGGTCACCACACATTGCTGGTATTTCTCCTCCAAGTGGGGGAGCATGGGAGCTCCATGCAAGGCGGGGAGGTCCTATGCATGAGCGACATCAACCCATTGCTGTAGCGCCTGGACTTGCAGACTTGGTGTTAAATTTGAGTATAGATGCAGCCAATGTGAAACAAGAGTATGGTCCTTGTTCAGCCTTCAGGAAGTAGGAGTCTGTGTTATCACAGTTGCCATTAGCTCTCGCAGTGCTGCTATCCACAAAAGAAGAACAGCATCACTAAGCTCTTTGAATCCAGGCCTATACAAGCTCACGGGGAGAACGAAGGAAAATGTATTTCCATTCATTAAGTGCAGAAGAAGCCTCTGGTGGCAATGCTTTTTATATTAGTGGTGTCCCCAGAGAGGTTCAAATATACAAACCCACAGCATGCTCCTCCTGTTCGTGTGATGGAGTGCTGTGTTGACAGACTGGAAGAGAATTACTGACAAGTGCTACCATGTGGACTCTTACAGTGATGCCATGTATTGATTTCCATCTGGTGATGATGTGCACTTTTGCGATTGCATTGACACGATTCTCTCTCTTAAGAATCTGCAGACTGAGTTTTTGGAGTGAAAAGGATTAGCATTGTTTATTATTTATTCAGTGCTAGAGGAGGTCTGTGATTTTATGGGCCTTTACAGTTACAATGAGAGAAAAAGGGCAAAAGAGAAGTCATAGGTCCCTGCCCCAAGGCCCTTAGCAAGAAAAATTAAACATGACAGAACAAGGCAGAAAAACCCTGAGAAGTTGGGAAGATGGGTTCCAAGAGCAACAACGTATGAAAAATGTGACACACAGATAACTGTTTATTGCCTGTACGTCATGTTAGGAAGCGGCAAAGGCTTGGGAGGAGGTAAAATACTGTCAGCACTGATCAGAGGGAGCAAGCTGTCCTCCCAGGTTGTCCACTGCCAACTGAGTCCTCCACTGAATATCTGGAAGTAAATAAGGGAATTCCTCAGATTTGGGGAATGCAGCAGATCACACTTACATGTATTTGAAATGTGGGCTGAAGCTTTCAAGACCTTGAGAGAGGAACAGTCTTTGATTTCAAGGAAATCTGAAACCTCCTCAAAGAAGGGATCATGGTCTTTGAAATGTAAGATATGGAAAACTATGGAGAAGCTGGCCAACAACAACAGGACATGAGTGCCAACATCACCTGATGGGAATAAAGGCAGTACATTTGAGCTCCAGAGGTTTGTGATGGGACTTTTGCCAGTAAATTCAACTTCTCTTAGAAGCAGACCTATGTGTAATTACCCCAGTACTCAGGAGAAGCCCAGACTGTCACTTTTGATAAAGGTTTATCTTGATAAAGGCAATGGCACTAGGGTATATAATTTGATATCTGATGAGATCTTAGTTTAGAAACAGATACTTTGCACTGTGTGCAAACAGTGAGGCATGTATTAGACTCACCAACAGGTGTTTCAATGACTACTTTCAACACGTAGTTATGAATGGGAAGGCATGATAATGAACAGGACTTTTATTAGTAAGACGCTTTAGAAAACTGCTAGTTTGACAAAGTTTAGCATTTTCAGCAATAATCTAGATAAAACAAAACCTGAGATAGTGGCATTTTCAGATAGCGTATAAATTACCAAATTAATAAAGAAGAAAGAGGTCAGGCTGGACTAGGGAGGTACAAGAATTACCTGCTTAACTTATCACAATTCAGTATGTGAATTTTACTAAAGGCAAGTGAAACATATCATATCTGGCAATAAAGGCTGAGGTTCAACCCCCTAGTTGGTCAAGGCTTCCTCTACAGCCAATGAATAATATAAAAAATAATCACCTCAATATGAGATTTCAGTGAAGTGTTTGGTGACTAATACAATACTCAGGCGTACCAAAAAAGGGATTACTGAGTAGAAGCAAGGAAGTGGTTTTGTTCCCGAGTTGGCTGCTATTAAAATCATTATAAGAATGATATCTTCAGTCTTGGTGTTCCCAATTCAGGAAGCATACAGACATCTTGGAGATCAAACTAAAGCCACAAAAGTGATCTTGCAAGAGAAAACTCTTGAAATGTGATGAGTACCTTTAATCTACTGAGATTAGTCAAAATGTAACTTGATATTTTTAGGTAGGTACTTTTGCATGGAAAATATGCCTTGCAGACCTTTCAAATCTTTCAGCCAGAGAAAATTCAGGCTGATATTAGACAAATACAACTGTGAAGGAGGATATTTCCTCGCTGTGCAGGTTGTTTGATATTAGAGAGGTACTGAAATCACAAACTGTTCGGAGCTTTTCAGAGGCAAAGGGACAATTTAGGACTTGGACACATATGAATACATGGGAGTACTTAGGTTTAAGAACATGTCCTTGGGCAGTTATTGCAGAGAACCTGATGCACAGAAACTCATCATTATAAGGTAACCTGTTCTTGGATCAATATACCTCATATAGTATTCACTCCCTAGCAGCTCCTACAAAAAAATTCTTCAGTGTGATTATACCTGAGGAGAAAAATACAGAGGCTCACCACAATCTACGCTTGCCTAGAGATCAAAGAAAAAGAAACCTACATTAGAATTAATGGGATAGTAGGGAAAGGGGAAAAAAAACAAACCTCAAACAAAACAATAAGCTGCATATCTTTCTATCAAAGCTGTAAGTCACTTAAGGAGGGCAAGGGTGGACAGCTCCGTTACTCAAGGCTTAGTCTTCTGCAACTCAGGAGCTCCATGCTCTCCTGAAAAACCCTCCTGGGTTGCCAAACTTTGATTTGTGATCTTAGATACCCTCATAAACACTGTCTGCCTAAAGAAGCAGCTCTGAGGGATGGAAACTCTCCTTTGTTTGAACCAATGGTTTGGCAAAACTTAAAGGCATTCATTTCAACAGCAGTTGGTGCATCCTTACAACTACCCCAGCAACAAATGCCAGTTTTACACGCTTCTCTCTGTTCTTAGCCTGCTTCTTAAGCCTCCCAAGCTCTATGAGTCCTTCCTATTCTCTTCCTCCATGGCTGAGCCTCCAGTTTTTTCCAGATAATCTCTACAAAACAGTTCCACATTCACTACAAACAAATCCGTGCAACTCTTAAAGTTGATCATGCAGGGGCAGCATAAATGGATCAAATACCAAGACAACACAGATGAGATTGTACTTGACTGTATTATTCATTTCCATATTTAATTCATTACATCTCTCCTCCTCTTTTTCTTTTTTTTCCTACCCACCCTCCCCCCAGCCCTGGTCAATTTATATGGAGCTGCAACACATTTTCCAGCCTGCTGTGCTGGAACGCTGCAGCGTCAAGGGACTTTGTGGTTAAATATAAGACCTTGTTGTCGTATTGTGCACTGGGCCTTTGTCCTCAGGAAACCGAGAGCTCCAAGTTAGATAACAACTGGTAAATCATCATCTTTGCTAAGTGTTTGCAAAGGCAGGTAGGGGGGCCGGAAGGGGGTTTCTTTAGGGCAGGAAAAGAAAGAAATCTCTTTCCTAAGGGATTAAGAACGACTCTGACCACCCATCTTTGAAGTGTCCTCTTAAATCTTTGTCTTTCCTGATACTGCTATTTCTTGACCTGCTTTCCGAGTTGGCTATCTGGCTAGGGGCTCTCAGCAGGGTGTGAAATGACAGGGGAGACATGGACCAGAGAGAGAAAAAGGTGCCTTTTCTGGTAAGGGGAAAAAAAAAAAGTAATTAAAAAATCCAGAAGTCAATCTTATTTTGTACTTCAGCAATGATCATTTATTATTCTCTAAGGGTTAAACTTGCCTGGAAAGCCCACGGGAGAAAGCCTACACTAGTTGGTTGCAGGGACCAGATAAGATGACTTAATACAACATGTTTTCTTTTCTAGCTCCAATTCCCGTGATTTTGTAATAAGCCAATCTCAAATCAGCTAATGAAATTTCCCTTCCCTACTCTCTAATTCTTCTCTAACATCACCCTTGCCCCGCTGGAATGACCCAAAGTTTTGCACCCTCCCCCAACAAGCAGAGAAAGCTGTTGACTGCTCCCTTGTGCCTATGAGTCAGTGCTGTGTTCCTTGCACCTCTACTTCAGCCTTGGGCAGTTTCTACCTCAACCCAGCTGAGGTTCCACTTAAGCACTGGTAACTATTTTCTTCTTATTTTTGTTCATCTGTGTATGAAGTAATACCGTCCCATGGTGGCATGTTGATGCATGTAGAAGAGAAAAACAAAATACTTAATCCTAGCCAGATGAAAGAAAGAAAAATAAAAAAAAAAAAACCCCAACCTGAGTTCCTCCACACTCTTGCTTGGTAATTTTTTCTTCCGAAGCCAGCTGTTTGACAGATGGCTTTAAAAGTGAAGTTGTGTTCACTGATCTAGACAGGCCAAGGGGCTCATCCTGTTTGTTCTTTTTTGGTTCAGAAAACTGCAGTGATGACCTGATAGGAGTCTCTGCTCTCTGCATTCACAACTTCACTGTACAGCAAAAAAACCCCACTGTGATGACATAGGTTGTACTCAGGATCCAGCAGTCTGTGTCTGGAAGTAGATTAGGATTGGGAGGAGAGGCAAATCTGAACAGGGCTTTTCAATTGCATTTCCTGCTCTTGAAATGTTTACAGGTTTGACTTTCAGATGGTAGGGGTTCAGTAAGAACAGAAATTTGTGTCACCTTAAAAAATGTAAACTGCTGAGATCAGTGGGTTGGGGTTTTTTTCCCTGTTATTTTTCAGTGAAGAAGAGAGAATTTCTAAATTATTGAACGTTTTGCAAGGGAGTAAATTTTAGTTACATCAGTTGCAATACTTTAATTCAGTGATTCCTGTATGTTCTGCTTTGTTCTTGGGACTTAAGGGTCCCAGACATCACCAGTCTCTGTTTTCTACCTCTTCCATTACTTCCACGCACTTGGTCAGGCTCCGCACCCTCTTCATAGCCTCCTCCCACTCCATTTCTTGTGGAAACTCCAAACAGCCATCTCTCTGTCTCCACACCTTCACTTGGCCACCTCCTCCTCAACAGATTCCCACAAATTTGATTCAAGGAACCATTAACCCTAACCATTCATAACACCACTAACAGCTACCTGCTCTTTTGTGCTCTTGGAGGCTGTCCTGCTCCCCAACCCACCTCTGTGGTCCCCATGATTAGATCACCTGCTACTCAAAGCAAGGATGTCAGATTCTTATGTATGCTCCACACACCAAAAGATCAAGGGTAAGAAGCCATTAGATTCATATTTCTACCAAGCACAGTAAGGTGAACCTTTACTTGGGTAATAGTAAAACAAGGGGACTGAGAAGAGAGAAGGATGAAGCAATTTGGCCCTGTGATAAGGGGAGAAGGTGACAGTATTACTTGTTTTGGCTTCTCCCTTTGTTCAACCTGCTATTCAGTCCTGAAACACCTTTCTGAATCAGATGCACCTTCTCCACCTTTCAGGGAGAGGGCTTCTCTCATCTTTCAGGGCAAGGGTTGCCTATTATTTTGTGCTTGCACATCATCTGACAGTTCTGGTACGGTAAATATCAATGCAGTTCTACCACTCATCATGGAGACAGGAGGGACAGACAGCAGGACAGGGAATAACACACAGATAACGTGTCTGTGGAATGAAGAACGGACAAGAGTGGAGACAAGAGAAAAAAAAACAGAACAGAACAGTGATGGTGGAAAACTCAGTTTCGTACAGTGTCATGCAGGGACAGATAAGAGACACTCTATGGCCAGCCAACAGCAATTGTTATCCACCAAGGAAAGATGACACCTGGTATGATGGAAGAATATGGATCTTGGGCTATTTCTGCTCACAAGGGGTTTTTAAAATGCAAGATACATCTTATTTATTGGCCATGGGAATCAAGATGACCATAAAGTGAGCCATTCCACACCCACACATTTTCATTATATTTCTTCACTCTATTTCCAAAACTCACTCATAACTATGTAAAAAGATGCTACAAATCACTTTGAGAATATAAAACGATGGTGAAAGAGTTACAACACAAGATGTGTTTCTAAACAGTATTTATCACACTTCTAAACTCAACCTCAGTACTAATAAACAACCTCTCTTCTTGCTTGCATGCTCTTACAAAGCAAACCTGATCAGTGAATCATGTTTATCCTTTAATTGACCCACGTACAGTTCACTGGATGAAAGTCTATCACAGAGCAATGCAAACGTTACATGGGATCAGCTGTGCTTAAAAGCTTTGCGAAAGAAGTGTATTTTGCAGGAAGTACTTGAAAGATGAGATAAAGGTTGTTTAGCGTGCAAAGGATTTGCTCGAAAGCCCACTGAAGCTAGTGGAATGACTTCAGTTGATTCCAATGGTCTTTGGATCAGAACCAAGGAGGGAAGAACTAACACCAGACGTAGAGGGCAACATAAAAGGCAGGGGGGGAAAAATCAAATTAAAAATTACATACAGTGAGAGAAGTCCTAGTCATACTGCAAGTAGTTAAAAGTTAGTGCTATGGATCTATTTTTCTAATGGCCCGCAGCGGTGAAAGGCCCTAGATCCAAACCTTTTGTCACCACAATTCATACACCAACACTGCAAGTCATAGCACACGTTCTTCAACCAGGAGATAAGGAACCATGCCACAAAAGAAGAAAAACCAGAAAAACCATCTCTTGCGCCTATGAGATGGTGTCACTGTTGAGATAGCCAGTGTGTGCCAGCTGTTGTGTTTTTCATCTGTCCCACTACACTGACATATATACTTATTCAACACAGGCCACGGCCATCAGATGCCAACAGCTGTAGCTGATCAGCCTACGGTTGTTTCTAATGAAATGCTTTTCAGATCGGAATATGTCAGTCCATCAAGCTCAAGACTTTTGATAGGGGGAGAGAGTTCAACCCATTCCTCTTTTGTTTTTTTAAAATTGAACCATTGATAATAAAAGAGTAACACACAAAGAAGTCTTCAATATTGAAATCAAATGTTTTAGCTGATGCTAGAGAAGGAAAATTCAGAACCTGAGTTTTCATTTACAAAAATTTCTGAAATTCTGGCTGTTGGCCCAAGTTTTAAACCCAGGTTCAGTTAAAAACAAAAAAAATTGTGAAAATGTTCACAGGATAGGAAAGCCGTTTCCTGCCAACTCTATATTGGCTTACACTTCTGACGCATGCAAACTGGATTTGAATTAGCAGATTAGGCCCAAATCCAAAAAGGGACCTAGGCACTTAAAGAGGGACTGAAGTATGCGAGTCCCAGACAAAGGTCCTCAGTCCCTGGAAACGACTGAGTTTTCAAAATTAATAATTCTGCTTCGGAGAATGCCCCACAGCACCTCAGCCTTGACAAGCAGCTCTATGCCCACCTCCCCTCTTTGCCTCCTGCTAGACGTTCTCAGGCTCCCCTGAGCATGCCCACCAGTGCCAGAACCCATTGAACAGGCAACAGCAACTCCATTTTCTCTCAAAACACAAACAGAGGAAGAGGTGGTACCACCTTATCATACAATAGCTTGGTGCTTGGAGCACACACCCAGGCAAAGCTGGTTTTCCTCTACTGCGTGACTGTGCAGGCTCAACACCATGCTACAGAGGGTGCCCCAGACAGAGCCCTCTCTTCTCCTTCCCCCTGCACTTCAGTCCCATGCAAAAAAGACAGATATTCTTGGCCCTGGTTTCCCCTGTTGAAATTTTGTTTAAATACCTGATCTCATTATTTTCAACATGTGAATATACAAAACACAGTTGGAGGGAATACAGAACCAAAAGCCATATGCTTTCTCTTCAGGAGAAGCTTTTGGATTTAAGACATCCCTTTTCCCTCAGCATTGTTTCTTGTCTGTCTCAGCCATCTACATGATCAGCATTGGCCTTTCTGTTTCCTATCTTTCCCCATGTTTTAAGAGGGGCTCAGTCCCCCAGCTCCGTGGGTTGGGATGAGGCACTTCAGGTCTCAACCCTTGTGCCCTACAACAGATGCCGGGTTGGTTCAGCTTTCCATCACTTTTCCTGGGAAGAAGACGCAGCCTGCTGCCAGGCCTTGGAGGCGTGCAGCCCCACTGTGCTGTTATTCTTGCCTGTGCATATACGGAGCGGGGAATTAGGCTTCCTTGTTTACATCTCCTCTTTTCTTTTTATCTTCCCTACCCCCTCCTTCCTACCCCCTCCCCCTTCTTAATAAAGAATGTTTTTAAAAACAAGTGCCTGCTTTTAAGCTGTTGCAAACTCTAGTTTCCTTGGAGAAATGTTTGTGCTTTTTAACTTAAAGAATTTCCAAAACATATAGAAAAGGAATTTCATAAACTGCTCATTGAAAAACATTCCATACATTCCCCGCTCATCCAGAGACACCCGTGTGTGGTCTCCGACAAGGTCAGGTTTGGGGCTACGTAACGGGGACAAAGATTCCAGCGTTCAGAAAACAACAGATACCACAGACCATGGGACGGGGGGGAAAAGACCTCGTGACTCCTGTTGCTGGAGGCTGGGAGACCACCGGAAAGGCAACAGACAGTAAACACTGTGCGTTATCCCAGGGAGGAAAATCCCAGCAAGAGCCTCCTGCATATCTCTGTTGAGAGAGTGACATCAGGCTTTGCAGGGCTAGGGAATGGAGAAGGATTGGGGAGGGGAGGAGGGTGGGGGGGGGGGGGGCAGTGTGTGTGTATGTGTGTGTAAAAAAAAGGAGATAAATAAAAAGAAAAAAGAAAAAGAGAGGAAATCAGGAGTACCTACTTATTATTTGATCTAGGAAAGGTAAAGACATTGAAGAAGGTCCTTTAGAGGCAGACTGGATGCCTGCTGCAAGAGGTGGGCGGCCAGATAGGGATAGGTTTATGGACAGATGCTGTGGTGGGAAGAGCACCCTAGTTTTATGTCGCCTCCTCTCTGTTCTGAAATCAGGGAGGCGCATTTGCCAGCCCTGCCATCCCTTGGGGCACTCTGAAGCTCTAGGAATGAGTGCTCTGCACATCTTCAGTTTACACTGTTTGCAGAAACCATAACGTTATTTCCAAACCAAGTTTTCTGAAACATGCCAAAGGCACCATTCCTAATCCACTACGATGGACATGACTCACGGCAGGTCTTAAAACAAAATCATCTGAAGTGAGGGGGAAAAAATAAAAGCATCAGGGAAATAGGCTCTTGGAGAAAGTCCTTCCCTACTACCTGATGAAATGTCACAAGACATATTTTATTACAAAGTTTTCCACTGAAGTCTACATGCTAGTATTGATTTCTGAGTTTAGATCAGCTGAAGACATGTCAACTTGCAGGATGGGTTCTGAGAAAGTCATGTATAAAAATGAGCCTGAACTGGAAACTTGCTTTTTTGTGGAAACTGGAAAGCAAGTCCACACCAGGACCATCAGTCACATTGCCCTGCTCATCCTGTACCACAATGTACATTAGCATGGACTATATACAACCAGTGGCACTGTGAAGTGCAACAGTTTCAATTTGGTGGGGTATTGCCATTTTCTTAGAGTTCATTAATGACCGCATCAACTGCGGGGATCACTCAATGCAATTAGGATCCAAACCTTTTCACCTGCTCCTCACATCACTCACGTAATTAAGGAAATTTTCATGCTCTGCAGTCATCAGTGCATTAGAGAGACTTGAGACCTGTGTTCTTGGTTGGACTGAGCTCCATTCAGATACGGGGGCGGGGTGGGGAGGGGGAAGCTTTGGCTGGAGACGTCAGATCTTTAGTCACCCTTGCAAAACTATCGCATTGCCATAAGCTGGCCACAAACAACAGCCTCTCTTGACTGCTGTAGCAAAACACGAGGAACGAAAAATGGCTGACAACAAATACACACTCATTATATTACAGTTGCCAAACCCTTTAAATCTGGGCTCCTGAGTCAGGGGAAAAGAAGTGCAAGGAATAATTACAAATATCCAACTTCAGCTTGTGCATCATCCTGAATGGATTGAACAGCCAGCACGAGTAAAGCTCTGCTAGCAAAGCACAATGGATTGCCCTCGCTGCTGCTGCTGCTGCTGAAGGTTGTCTCTGCTCTCCTGTTTGTTCTCTCCTAGCTCTTTATAAATTCAATCCAGCTATTAACAATATCCATTAGCTTCTCCAGAAGATTATCTCAGCTTTAGAGACTGGAATGCGAGGATTAGAAAAAAAAACATTCGGTTTTGTTTTTAATAAAAGTATATGTTGATTTAAACTGATGGCTTTTAACATCTGTTGTGCAAGTCTTTGTGGTAATAACCCTCAGAGATTGTTGGAGAGAGAGATCATTTAGTAGGTAATAAACATCAGTGATTTCATTAATAAAATATTCTAGCGTAGACATCACAAACGGGAAGAAACGAGGTTTCCACCTGCTTAATGAGTGCATTGCTGAGGCTGAAAGTCTGTCTGCTGCTGGCAGGGCAGGAGATGCCCTCATAGCTTTTACCCCAACTGCAGGCATGGCTACATCAAGGCACATGCAGTGGAAGAAGAGCTGCATCCTGAGCCCATCAGGAAGCTTCTGACTATCACCATATGAGGCACCGATTTCGAAATGCCTTACCAATAAGGGGTTGTCCTTAGTTCCTGACATTGCTGTAACCCAGCTGACAATACTTTCTTTGAGCACTGGATTCCTGTTAGCTGGAAAACGGTGACAAGAATTGACCAGGGAGTATGGGAGGCTGTTTTGCTGTCTGATGTGCCACTCAAGCGGGTCCAAATAACCACAGTTCCTGGCAGAAGAGTTGAAAACTTTCTGTAGCAATCTTTTTGTCTTCCTCCATGGTGAGAGGGTTTTAATGCAATTTCTTGGCAAAACCCAATTTCTTCTTGAAGTCTTTTTATTGATCATCTGTGTGAATGTGGAGGGGGGAACCCCTGAGACGCAATCTTTTCAAACAACGAAGTTGAAACCTTCAAAGGCGAAGCGATAATGTGGGAGGGGAGAGAAGTTATTTCCTAGATGGGGCTATTTTGCAGCCCTTCAAAGAGACAGAGACTGAGTGATGAGGAAATGCCCCAGACCACACAAGGGTCCAGGTCCCCCAGTCACCCTGGACACATTCTGGTGCCCATTCACACTGGGATTCCTTTCCCTGCAGCACCAAGGGGTTGAGGGAAGAGTGCTGTGCATTTGGATCCCAACCCATCATAGGACCTGGAATTCATCAGTGTGGGTACAGCCAAAGAGGAGCAGTAGGTTTTCATCTTGTTCTCCCTTTTGTTATCTGGCCAGCAGGAACAAAAGAGCTGGCCAACCTTCTCCTGTCCTAACCCAAGCCATCCAAGGGACTGCTCAGTCCGTCTTTTGTACCCTGCTCTCTCCTCAGCAAGAAGGAAGGGTGCTTTGGTGTGCCTTTCTCCAGCGTGGGCACTGCCACAGAGCTCAGCCCTGCACACGTGGTGGTAGGGCAAGCTCCACACGCCAGGGAGAGGCACTGAGCTCCATGATCCCCTAGAAAAAGCAGATGAAGGGAGCGTGGTTTGGGTCAGAGCATGCTGAATCAAAAGCATCTGAAAGGTTGTCCTCCCCTGTGGCTTTGTGGCGAGCGTAAACATAACAGCTCGGGAAACCCTTTCTGAGCTGTGCTGAAGGATCCCTTTGAGGCTTCCCACAGCCTTTTCCTCCCCCAGCAGCTGGCTGAGCAAAGCCTGCTGATGCTGGCTCCTCCCCAAGACATCGATGGCCTTCTCCTATTTGGGGGTAGGGGCTCCCCCCTGTTTCTCAGGGGCCAGGACGTGACCCAGGCTCCCCTACAAACCTACGGCTGGGCAGAGAACCTGCTCAGGTCTGCAGGGAGAAGAATCACCTGCATGCCTGCACCTGTGGTCTCTCTGACTGTGATCTCCAGCCAGAAGGACAGAAGTCACTGATCTTTGCAAGGGAAAAAAAAAAAGAAAAAGAAAAAGACCATTACCTAAGATTAATGAAAATAAGTTAGCGTGGGTGAGACCAAGTAAATGCCTTGGGAAGACAGGACCGCTTACACACATTCAGATAAGCTAACAGGCCAGCCCTAAGACAGAGTTTTCTTGATCTGGAAAGTTAGGCAAAAAATACAATTTCTGTGAATTCCTTGGAATTACAGTTCTTGTTTGTTTTTACCTGTTACTTAGCACAAGTTCAGCATGTACCATCCCATTTTCCCTCAGTGAAGGCAAAGCCAGCTCTCACCATCAAGGCTACAGCTAGGGAGGGGATGAGAAAGAAAGAGAAAGGCAGATCACTCATTTTCTTTGTTTAATAAGACCTGACAAACTGTCAGTTGCCCCAGCCATTAAGGAAACTGTTACCCAACATGTTTCATGCACTGGGTCTGTGACCTTTTTGTCACACAGTGTTCAGAAAGAACATGCTGTCCCTTGACTCAGAGATGGGTGTACTGAGGCTGTATCTAAAGTGCATGGCAGGCTCATGCCATGATGTAGCCTGAGGTCATGGTGATCACAAACATCTAGGACAGAGAACATGCCTGGTGCAGGTCCAGGCCACATACACAAGGTTTCCTGTGCACATTCACTTGGATCTGTGGGGGAGAACATAGGCATACCCCGGCCCAAATTCAGGGAGCCAAGGTGCAGTCCCAAATCCATGACCTAGAACAGATCATATCTGGATACATCATTTACATGCAGCAACGTCTCAAGGACCATTTACGATCTTACCTCCCTGCCTGTCTAAGCCAAGCTCTGGGCATTCCAAGTAGTCCCACAGGGAGACTGTGGCCCTGTTGTGATGTCTTCCGCTTTTCACGAATAGGCAGATTTAACAGACACAGGCTAGCAGAAATACTCTTTATCCATCAAAGCTGGACCCATATGACAAGAGACTTAGTGTTATTCATAAAGCTGTCAAGAATTTTTCACAGGTTTTATCCTGTTTTCTGAGCTGGAAGAACCACTCTTGAAGGTTTTGGGGAATGAGACAGGGAGGGGAAATCAGCGTCTTTCCCTCTGACTATAGGGAGTTTTCACATCAAGATGTGGGGAAAAACAATCAGTGTTGGTTAAAAGATACGGTTCTTGTTTGTTGGTTTGGAAGATGGCTTTGATTCTCTAAACAATTATTTAGGCATCTAGACCATAAATAAAATGTTGGTAAATACACAAGAGATGACATCATTTGCAACTACTACTTCCAGTAGCTATCTGCAGGGTCAGCTTTTGCCATGGGTGCTTTTGCCACCCAGGTCCCCAGTTGCCCCTGCAAGCCTCTGCACTCGGAAGCAAGGATACGAAATCCAGAGTGATTTTCCATTTTAATATGCCATTGAGAGGGATCACTGGAATGCAGCATTTCATTCCCTGAATATCCAACTTGCAACAAAGCTGCTGATTTTCTTTTTTGATACCTATAGCTTAGCAATTGTTGCATTGTTCCTGTTCCCACAGGAATGTCCCTGAACAAGGGACAGTTGCAGAGACCCCAAGCAAAGGATGCTGCAGAGAGAACACCCATTATCCCAGCTGCCCAACATCTTGGCCTTCATGCAAGGAATTTACATCTTGGAAATGCATTTGCTGTTTAACCCATCAAAAAGCGCAGAGAGAAGGGTGCCAGAACAACGAGGTGAAATGGTGAAAAAGCAGTCACTCACAACAGGAGATGCACAGAAAAGCCCTTTGCTCTTCCACAGGGACTGGCCAAAGCCGTTTGATCCCATCATGGCTGTAATGAGAAGGATGTGTCAGCTGTCCCCAAGCACACAACACTGCTGATGCTGGTGGATGAAGATACCCAGGGACCCAGGCCACAAAAGAGAGAAGGAACCTCAGCAAATAGCAGTTGAGGAGGACATACAGTTTTGCTGCTTCTTTTATCTCTTCTTAACAGCCTAATTGGAGTGTAATGAATTTAGGGTTGGTGTTCCCTGCCAGACTTGCTTCTTTGATGTGTTTTTGGCCTCCGCACTACAAAAATGTGATGGAAACCAAAACCAAGATATTACACCTCCATAAAGTGTCTCTGGGTTTACCATAAGATTCCACCGTTTGTGCCAAGTGGCCAAAGCCACTAACAGGCCCCTGCTCGCCAAGATGTTTGGGTAATGAATAAGAAGCAGAGAGAGATGCCACTGTGAATCAGAGTGAGGAATGTGTGCTAATGGCAACAGAGGCGAATCCCAGGCTGCAGTGTGGAACAGATGAGCACTGTGGTCATGTTCCTCCCTGGCTGCAGCCAGCAGGAGCTGCTGGTGATATCTGACAGTCTGCAACAGGCGAGGAGGATTTCAGGAGGTAGGTAGAGTACCAACAGGGCAGGGACACACCAATACAGCACCATGAGCTTGTCACACTGCCAACAGCCAGGTCACTCTTGGGGCCAAGAGTCTTTCACCCATGCTGTGTTAACCATTCCTGCCTCAGCTCTTTGCAGCCCAGTCTCACAAGTGAGCTTACAGTGCCTCTCTTGGCCTTCGCAGGGCAATCCCACCGGCAGATATTAGCTACTATAAGATACACATGCCTCCCACACATGAACTGCCCTGATTTGAACAGTGCATGCTCAAGATGCAGTCACTGCCTGCTGCCTACCATACCCTGCCATCCAGGTCACCATTCTCTGACAGGAGAAGGCAGTCAGCAGGACATGGATGCAAGTAGCCTTTCAGAGCCTTGCTTGCTTTCTCATGTGAGGGGTCCCCCACCACCTCACTTAGACTCCACAGCTCTATGACAATCTGCCCTTGGGCACACCTGAAAAAATTGGTGATGCTTGAAGATCAAAATATCCAAGGGCCCCATGTGCAATTTGCTCTTGGGGAGAAACAGATAAATTATGGAAGTCTGGTTCTGAAAAGGTTCCAATAAGTACAGATGTTTACCTGTTTCTCTTCAAGTACTGACTAAACAAGATCATGTTAGATGAGCCAATATACCTACCTTAAAAGTTACAGCCCGTAGCAAAATCCAACTGCTTATCTGTTCCCCTGTCTGCACTGATCTTGTTCATGATAAAATATTATGTGTCTACTTGGAAAAATCCTGACCATTGATGGTTCACGTACTTGCAGAACATCCAGGACTAAATTCCCACCCTATTTAAATCAATACAGATACATCCATTTTAGGTAAGCTACCCCAATTGACAGATGCTGGGAACCTGGCCCTGAGTCTGCCTCTTACTAAAGCAGCCCTTACCCTGTGACTCCATGTTTGAGACACGGGCTGCTGATAAGATACACTTCTAGCTAAACCAAGCCCTCTGTCAGCATGATTCACATTTAAGAGCAGTCAACTAGTACAGCTGTTCTGGACACAAGCCCACCCTCTGCAAGGAAAGCACTTTCTGGAATAGGTGTACATGTGCTGCTTTGCTGGTAAGCAAATTATATGCCCAAATACCAAGAACTGTGCTCCTGAAACCTGACGCTAGAGGCAGGGACAAGATTTCTTTCTGCCTTGCAGTGACCACTGTCACTTAAGCTCTATCAAACCCAAGCGCGGAGCTACTTTCCACCTTGCTCATTACTCAGGTGGGAGTCAAGGCAGAAAGCAGAGAGGCCATAACTGAGGCTCTCCAAGCTCCGGATGCCTTAGGTATCCATACCCACTGGGTGGGTAGCATTTAGTGGGCTAGTGGCAAATTAGCATCCCCTGGGATTAGCAAGGCAGCTGTTGTGACTGAGAGTTGTGTCCAAATCACAGAATTTTTGGGACAGAGGTATTCTAAGGGCTTTCCCTGCCCTACCAGTTTGGACTGAAGCTTTGGGTCTGGTTTCTGTGATCAGAAAGCATCTTCATCCTCTCGGTGATAAAAGGCTGTGTTGAAGCAAAGTCTCACAGGGGACTTGGTGCCCTGTTCCCTGCTCCTGGGGAACGGGGACCAGTGCTTGTCTAGTGCCATGAGCTCGCTGGACCATGGATGTGCAGGCAGACATACACAGCTGAAGGGTTGGAATGGCTCCTTCTACTGAACATCTGGACTTACACATGTAAACTACTCAACACTCTCGTCCAGAATTACAGAGTCTTTCTTATCTTATCTCTCAAAAGCCACTTATCAACCCACGGCTTTCAGACTGCAGTCTCTCCTGTCTGCCAAAGTGGAACCCAGCCATGTAAAAACATGAGTAACAGCAGCCCCTCTCTCCTCTCCCACGCTGATGGCTGCAGCTCCTCTGATGGGGGCTTGAACTTCAGGGGCAGTGGGAACAGCTCCATCTACCCTGCTGCTGCAGACTCACAGAGTAAGTATAACGGAGTTTAACCATGGGGCAGTATCTCTCTGGAGCATGAACATCTCGCATCCCAAACTGAGGAAGGCAACAAGCTAAACATACGTCTTTATGCTCTGCGTTGTGATGACAGACAATAAGGAAGTATTTGTAAGCTAACATTGATGCTCATCACCCACACTGCTACAGCACTCAGATGCTTCAGGCATGCCCTAGAGCCTCCCTGCCCTAAATACTGTTCAAACATGGGCAAAAAACCCAAACCAAAACAAAAAACCCCAACAGGATTGTTCCCATAAATGAACATTTAATAATGGGAACTAGTCTATTTTTTGTTAAAGACTTCATTGTAATGAAATATTACCATGCCCCACGCCCCCTTTATTTTTTTTTAAAGCTTTAACAAAATGCTCAAGACAAAGTTTCATTTATGAGCTAACCCTTGTCCAGGAGGGGGGAAGAATACTCTTTTTTGTCCTCTTCTATTTTTCATCTCTGTTTTCCATTTCAAGAAAAGAAAGATGCAGAGGAGGAAGTGCAGGAAGGGTTTTTCTGCTTGTGAGCCATGAAAATACTTCGGGTTTCAGACTCGTTTGGCATCAAAACTGCCCCCTACTCCCTAAACTTTTCAAATCTTTCTGCAAAAATTCTGAAACGAAATGGAAATTTCTTCCTCTGAGCCGTAAGAGATGATGTCATTAGACTGCAGCGTGGTGCTTAGAACGCATGCATACCATGGCACAAAATACCCGTCGAGACACCGCAGCAACAAGAACTGAAGCAGACTAAGCGGCTTTCAGTGAGCTGGTGCCATGTCAGGCAGGAGGTGGAAAGAGGCAGGGCTGGGAGGAGGAAGGCAGCGCGTAATGTTACGGAGGAGGAAAGCTTAACATAAAACAGGATCATTGCTAGCTGAGGACAAGCTTAGCTAATGTTGTGTTTCTCAGCTGTATGGACTGCACATGGGACATACAAGTTTTTGTTCAGTCCAAAAGAGGTCTGTCGCAAGAACAACCCTATCTGCTTGTGTTATGAAACCAAAGTTCAGGCACAAATCTCAGACAATGGGTCTTGTTCCAGCGGCCAGTGATACAACCCAGGGAATAAATACAGTCATCAGGCACTGACTGGGAAACAGTAGGAATAGGATACCTAATAGCAGTGGCAGAAAGAGAGGGTACAGGTGCCTTCCCTTGCCTTCTGCTCCCCGAGCATCACCCAAGCCCACATGCACTTTGGCTCTCATCAGCCAGTCCTCCTCTGGCTAAAAAACATGCTTTCAGATGCTGCTGCCAAACCTCAGAAATGTATATTGCTGTTCTGGCTACGTTCAGGAGGAAGGGGAAGGGAAAGCAGTGTGCAATTTTCAACAGTTTCTCCTCGGAGAGGGGCCCCCTAATTTTGTGAAAGGGGCCATGGAGGAGGGGGGAGAAAAAGAGAGAGGCCCTGTCCCATTTTAATCCCTTTTCCCAAATTAGTTATACATGGGGAATTCACGATGGAGTTTCCCCTTTGGGCTTTGAGCTTCAAAACATTTCATAACTCGCAGAGCCCTTCTGAAACCTTTTGATCACGTCACTTTCTGAGGTTGCCATGCTTGCGCACAGCTATGCACGCAGGCAGATGTGAAAGACGGGGAGCAGAGGCATCTCACACTCATGACACCAGATGTGGGGCTTGCAGGACAACACTGCGAAGGAAAAAACCCAACAAAAAAAATAAAATAATAAAACCCAGAACAAAACAACTGCGGGACAATGACCACTGATGCTACTGTGAGAACTCAGCAACATCAGCTACAAATCTTCTGTGCCACTGTCAGGACAGAACTACCTGGAAACTTGCTGAAAAAGGTTTGACACCAAGCAAGCATCGTTAAGCCCTGAGCATCTATGCATGGAGATGATTTCTGCAAGTCCACAAGAGATGGGAGAGTTCAGGGTTATGGAGCATCTCTCTGCCCTGTGTGTTTTGGTCATGGTACTCCATAGCCTTGAAATCTAAAAGGTAACATAAATTGCTATCAGGCTTAAGTCATTTAGGAACCCGCAGTTCAACAAGAGGAGCAGAAATCTCCCCTCAGATCAATAGGAATGAGGTCAGCAAGCCAGGATCCTCAAAGGCACTAGATCCTCCTTGAAATCAGTGGTGCTAGAGGTTTTAATGAGTGTCTTCAAGGATCCGGACCAGAACATCATTATATCAAAGGTCTGGGAAAGTTTACAAAGGTGTCTGGGAGACTCTGCATTTCTGGGAGTCTAATCGGGGCTATCGGCGATTTGGCAAATTTTAGTCACTGCTGGTTATTAAACCAGAGCTCAACTGGTTTAATTAAAACTCACAGCAAATTGATTTACTTCTTCCAGTGCCAGTGCTCTGTACAGAGACACATTCAGAGGCATTTACTTCCATTTAGCTAAACTTGGTAATTGACTCTTTTAAATGTTTCCACATGGTGCCTTGGATTTTTTTTTTTTTTTGTGAACTAAATCAATTTTAAACCAATTTTCGTTACATTGGTGGTTTTGCAAGTCCACAAGGCCTGCAGGCCTCTTGGATTTGAAAACTTGGCGTGAATGTCAGCCCGAAACGCCAAGTGCTGAAACCCAATGGAAATGAAGCTGCTGCAATCTATAGGGGAAGCGGCCTGCCACTCAGCCCTGCCCGCGACACCGGCCAGGCCCAGAACACCTTCCCCAGGGCACCAGTCCCGCACGGGACCAGCAGCTAGGCATGGATGGAACTTACGTCCAGACACTGCCATTGCTCTGTCACGAGCAGGTTTGGGCTCTGGCAGCTGCAAGCTCAAATCCTGGCTGGTAGAACTTGCCCAAAGCAAAGCTGGTGGGAAGATCAAAATCCTGATCGGGAGCCTCTTTAAAACTGTGGCTTCAAAGCTAACTGGAAACCTGGCCCAGGGCTTCTTCCAAACCTGGCCCAGGGCTTTCCTGCAACTCAGCCTGGGTTTACAAACTTGGCTAGCATTAGGTTTATTGCACCTAGTTTGGGGCTTTGCTGTGAACATTTTGTGGAGATTCAGCTCTAGAAATTAAATGGGCTCTGTTGTTCAGACCCTGAACCAGTGTCCGTAACATCTATAAACTCCACGCTGATCTATTTATCTTGGGGTAGAAACTAACTGAGGGTTAGACTCTTTATTTTCAAGGGAGAGGTCATTGCTGTATATCATCAGTAAGTCAAATCATTAAAAACAAATGTACAAATGGATAAGGACCACTTACTGCTGCGTACTGAAGGGCTTTGACTTATCAAAGCAACCTTTTAAACTAGTGAGGAGCCAGGTTTGTTACAGCACTGTCTCTCCACTGTGGTGCCTATAGTGAGCAGACCTCACAAGTCTTGTAGAAGCATTCAGCACTTGGGATGCTTCAAAGCAGAGGCAGCAGCTTCAGAAGAGACATTTCTCTTGAAAGACAACATTAGAGATGAAGATTTTCTGCCTCCTCGTAAGCTTGGGGCAATGAAGAAAACCAAGAATACTTTTGGTTTCTCAACACTACTGCTTTTAGTACCTCTAGAACTAGAAAAGAATTGGTTTATTTACTGTTGAACCACTATTCTTTCCCCCCCCCAAAAAAATAACCCTCAAAAATGGTGACCATTCAGAGCAGAGCCAAGCCAGTTCTTGGCAAAGTTTCAGCGTGGCTCTTATTACTGAGGGGAATGTGGTCATGTTGCTAAGGTAGTGGCCTGGGAGTCAGGCCACTGTTCTTGGCTACCCTGCCACCCCACCGTGTAACCTTGGAAAGTCACGTCTCCCCTCTGCGGCTCCACATTCCTTGCCATCTTGCGCCTCTCGGCTATTTAGGCTGCCAGCTTTATGGTCCAAGGTCTGTCTCTTGCTATTCTAGTTACCACCATAATTACGAGAATTTGATACGCGCTGCTTTCCAGCACCCCTTCCCACAGAACTTCGTTAGAGCAGCTCTGCCTTTATGAGCAGCAGGGCAGAGATGGGAGTTCAGGCATTTTCTCCATGGAGGTTTCTCACTCCCATCTTGACATATCCCCCAACTTGTGCCACATCCAAGGACATCATTATCCTGCCACCTTTCTCATTCCCACCCATTAGCCCTCTGAGTCATTCGCACTACCTGTGTTCATATGGTTTTCTCCTTATTCACACGTGTGCCCTATTGGGACACCATACCAGCTTCTGACATCCCTTCCTGGAACATATATGTGCTCTAAGGGACAACCTGGCTCCATCACCCACCAGAAGCACCCCAATATCCAGTACCAAAGGGACTATAACCGGAAAAGTTCTGTATAGCAGGGACATCAGTGCAGATTTATACACCTGAAGCAGAAGCAGCCTGAGACTTGTGCCCCAAGGTGCACCTCTACCCCAGCATGCGTTTGTCATGATGCTTGTGTAAGGCAAGGATTCATATCTGACCTTGGAGGACTGCTGAACGTGCTGGCAGTCCCTTAGACCCTGCAGCTTGACATGCTTTCACCTTTTTGCAAGGAGTACTGTATTGCATGCATTCACAGGGCCTTTCTTGGCTGATCAGCATAGCCCAAAGCACCAAGAGAAAGTCTGGGCATGACGCTAATGTGTCTTTTTACTGGGGCTAAAACATTGCTGTGCCAGAGGCAGGACTTTTGCAACAAAGCAGTGCAAATCTACTGTTTCTTCACTGTTTTACACTAAGAATTCTTAACTCCAAGACCCACACCACCGCTAAGAGACTGGGTCCTCCTCCTGCCCCAAAACCTCTTTGGAGGCAGTTCTGAGGACATCTTAAAGCAGCAGCATGCTCAGTAGCCACTAATTCTCACCTCTGGTATTACCAAAGCCCCAGCTGGGGTCAATGTCACCCATACTGGGCAGTGTATATGCAAACATGAAGGGACAGTCCCTGCGCAAAGACCTTTCAGTATCAAAAGAGGAGTGAGACAGAGGGAAAGAAGTTTAATGGCACTGTTGAGATCACCCTGCAGGGAGTTGGTGGTGCTGGTATTAAAACTTCGAGAGCACCAGCTATCTGCCCTGCACACCAGGGAACTGTTGTCACCCCTTTACATGGCACTTCCACGCATGTACTTCAATATACATCAGTGTGCATTTATAGAATGTTTGTGCAGTTTTTATATACATGTATCTGTAGAAAGACTATCTAAGCACACAGACATGCATACATCCCAGACTGCTGAAACACGCATACATATGCACATCACCACTGCAAGCAGCATGCTGTGATTTGCACTGTGCTACCTGTCCAACGCTCACAGCCCTTCATGGAGTGTCCCTTCTCAGCTCACCTAGCAGGAACTGTGCACCATTTCAACTCCTCCAGGTTAAGCTAGCACAACAAGCTGGGATTTCTGAAGCTGCAGGTGTGACATGCAGATGATCTCACTGAGATACTGTCAGAGTTTGGTATTGTATGTTTTATCAACAAATAACATGTCTTTACTACTGCCAGCCCTGCTGAACCACTGTAGCTGCAGACAAACAAGCTGTGTTTGCTTCTCTTTCATTTGTCATCAACACAATGGCCAGCCAAGTTCTCATTCCAGCATCTTATTTGTTGGTAACAACAAACACAGTCAGAAACAAAAAAGCTGAATTTTAGCTGGCTGCAGGAATGAAGAAGGGTCTGGACAGGTAAAGCAAAAATGCCACAATATGAAAGTCACCGGGGAAGAAGCAGCAGAAGAAATCAAGAGTTTAAACCCCCAAAAAGCAGGCTGTTTCAGGTTCCCAGACTCCACTCTTTTTGCTGTTTGGGATGGATGCTCTTCCTTAACCAACACATAGCCAAGTCACTTCCTCCCTTAGCAAGGCGAGGAAAGGCAGTGACAGCTGTCAAAGCTGGTCAGGCATGAGCAGGAAAGGGCAGTTGAATACACACTCCTCTGTTCCCCTCATCCCACTTTACTAGCACCCAAACAGGCACGATCACGAAACCAGAGTAGGCACCACGCACTGATCTTTGGTGAAAAGCTGATGAACTAGGGAGCTCTGGACCTTGGCAAGAGACAAGACAAAGGAGTCCCTGAGAAAATGAAATAAATTTTTCTATACAGTGCCTCTAGACAGGAGGGGTCTCCCAGCCCAAAATACAAAAAAACAAAAGAGAACAAAACCCAGACAGAACCTCTCTCCCTCCCTGGGGTAGCTGTTCTTTTCCAGGTGCTTTACCAGGCACAGAAAAGAAAAAGGGCAGATGTACAGATTGCTACCAACACAAAAGGGAGAGCCCAAACAGCATGCCACAGACACAATCATGCTTAATGTGCTTATCAAGTATTTTGGGGCCAGTGCAAGAATAGCATATACAGTACAGCATGAAAGTAGAAAAGGAGCTCAGATTTAGGTGACAACTGAACTTGGTCGAAACGAGATCAAGAAACTCTCTGTAAGCCATTCACTTCCTAAGGCCTGTGCTCAGGGGCCATTCCAGGTCTGGATCACAGTCCCACTGTTTACACGGCACGGAGCGCAGGGGAGACTGATTAGGGAAAAACACAGGGAAGGACCACAGCAGACATCACCAACTCTGGAGCATCAGTAGGTTGCTGGTTGGGAGGAACAGTCTTGAAACATGAGTACAGAGATAAAAATCTATTCTAAGGTGAGGATGAGCTAAATGTGTCAGAGGCCTTTCAGCACAATCTGGGCACACATAAAACCATCTAAACAAACAGCACATCTATTACTATTGGCCTCTTAATTTATTTATGGAGCCCCATCACCTCACAGTCTCCATCATCTGCTTTGCACAGGAGTCACCTCAGCACTGGGGGAGTAGTGCAGGAGCTCTGCTCTGCCCAGACCCTGCTACCTGTTTTTGGAGATAAGCACAAAATAGCAGAGCACAATAAGGCCCATGCTTCAAGATGGTCAACTGAAAATACCCATTTTCCAACTCAAGGCCTTTTCACAAACTTAGTGCTTCAGAGCACCTCAAGCAGAGGAAGGAAGAGGAAATACAACTACAGAAGCAAACAGAATCAACCTCAGAGCTGGGGAATCCCTCCTCACCTGCATACACGCACATACATATATATATATATATATCCATGTTAGTCAGTGCTATGGCAACTAAGACAACAAAGATATCCTTTTAAAGGCCCTGTGGTTAGGAGGAAAAATATTTTGCTATATATATCGTCGCCTATTGACGTCACAAAATAATTTGAAATAAACTAACCTTTAAGTTTGGATCACGATGGTCCTTGTTTCTCCTCTGTAGGTATTGAAATAACGCTCACGTCACAATGAGCATCTGTTGCCTTTCATGGAAAAAGTAACCAAAGAGAGCTTAGCTAGAAAGTTTTATATCTAGCCCTCTCCCACACCCACCCTGAAGCAATACAAAGAACCCATCCTTTACTAAAACCTATAAGAGCTGTATCCTTGGGCTCTCAGTTAGTCATTCCCCAGGCAAAGCCCATGCTGACATTAGAGGGAAATTGCCAATTTTGTTAATTAGTGAAAATTAAGAACCTGAGGTCAGCAATGAAAATTTAATTCAGCTGAGCATCTAAAGAGTTTGCTGGAAAGAAGCAGGCTGACAGAGCTGAATCTGGGCTGGACTGTAAAAATAAAACATTCCATATGAAAGGGATTTTAGGAAGTTTGTTTCCACAGCCAAGAGCTTGCAGATCAGTGTGTCCCCACCTCTTGTGAATGCATATGTAACACCCTGAACCGTGGGACTTTGTCATGACTTGTGCTCTTTGTGCTAATGTCATCAGTGCAATTATTTTATTAGCAATGCTAGTAAATTAGCTGCTGCTATACGTCAAAGAAACACAGGTAAATGAATATAAGAGACAGAAGAGAAGTTCAGGACCTAGTTTTCACTGGGATGTATCAATATACCCCTACTGAAGTCAAATCCCAAAGTCATCAAGCGCAAACAATACAGTGGGGCGTCATCCCCTCGTGGGAACAGGCTGGACATTGGTGATGTGTTTCACATGTGTGAGGCACAGGCACACCTTTGGCATGGGATAGCTCTAGATACAGTTACTTCCCCAGTGCCCAGAATCAACAAATGCAGCACCTCCTATCCCCTGGCTAGCAGGAGAATGTGAGAAATATGCTTCAACTTGCTATGCTCCTACTCAAAACCATCTACTTAGCTCCCGTTGGGAAGATCCACGGGAGCTCTCTCAAGTTATTTTTGGCTCAGTGAGTTTTTTAGCTGGCTTGAAAGATCTTCCTGCATGTCCTACCAGAGCCCTGCAGAGTGGTTAAGATGTTCTCAGAGCATGAGATAAGCCATACTTCTCTCAAAGGCGATGTGGGTATTTCAAAGTCATAGAATTTCCTGAAGTACATTGCCTAGAGGTTGCCTTCTGTGGTTTAGCCTTCAGGCCTTCACCTTGCAGGCTTTCATAAAAGACACAATGGAAGAGCCCCTACTTCTTTGTAATTCTATACACCATGGAGTATCACTACATATTTTCTCTCATGATAGAGGAAGACAAACAGGCATCTTTCTGAAGATCTCATCTCTACCTTTCTCTCATCTGCCTATGCCAGTTTAGGAAGAAAACATAGTAATATTTCAACTAACTATAGTCTTCTTCAGCCCTGATTTTTAGAAGCTCTCAGAGAAGCACCTCTGTCATGTCCTTTTCCCAGAGAATACCTTCATCTGCTTACTTTGTTTACTCCCATTCCTAACTCCCTCCTTCATAGGACGTCATGCACGCATCCAAAGCCCCTTCTTGCTGCTTCTTGCTCCTTTTATTAATGCCAGGTACCACCCTTCCCCACCCTCCTAATCAGGCCCAGGTGAGATGTGCCAGGCTCTCAAAGTGCCCCTGAACCTACCTCTTCAAAGGCGGGGTGGAAGTCTTCCTTGTTAAGGACTGTTGTTAGTGTTGGAAGGAGTTGTAGCTGCAACAGGCTTACCCAAAGGCTATGCAAGCACTAGGTGGTTTCTGTAGACCAGAATAAGAAAAAAAAAGCTCTAGTTGGTGGCTGAACAAAATAGTTGGATGTTTTACCAAGGCTGAAGTACTAAAAATATGGGAAGCTTTTATAGTACTCCATGCTGTACCTAGAAAGCGCTAGGATCACTGTGGGACGAGTCAGACAGGCAGCCTTATGTCTGACAGCTGCTAGTCCTGAGGTGCTTGATCTACTTGGCAGGGAGAAAAGCTAGCTCTGATACTACAGGCCAGAAATCAGAGGAATGCCTTTTCCTCTACCCACAAAGAAGAAACATATAAGTAGTAGGCTGTAAAGCACAAAAATGACTGGCCACAGAATAGCTTAGAACTGATCTCAAGCTGAAGACTGAAACAGGTTGCTTTGAAGATGTCACTCAAAGCTCCTGGTTGCAGCCCAAATTGTGGTTAAGATCCAAGAGAAACAGAGAGGGAATATGGGGAGCCCTAGGTTGAACAGAGCCATTTGTCATGAGAATTAAAGTAGAAAGGCAATGTGGAGTTCAAAGGCAGTGTCTAGGAGAAAAAAAAAAAGGAAAAACAAAAAAGAGGTATGTATACCTACAAACATGGACAAAACAAGCCATACAGTGACTTTTTGGGAAAAGGCTACAGGACAACCCCTGCCGCATATTGACAGCAGCTTCCTTACCCCACTGAGTTCTTGCAGCGGAGCTTCCTTCCCAGTGGAAAGTAGCACTGGGGGAGACAGGAGGGCTTGGGTGGGATGGCGTCAAGGAGCTGACTGTGCACTCAGTTCATGTACGTGGTTTGATACTCTCTTGATCTTGCAAAAATGCAAAATGGGTGGATAGAGGTAGGTTCTCCTCTTTGGGTAAACCTCTTTAGGATGTACCTCAGCTTGGCTGTGGACACTTCTGAGGGTTGGCATGCTCTTGGTTTCTTAGCCCACCATCAGTACTTTCCCTTGTCTTTCTAATTCCCAGCATTACAGCAGAGCCCTGTCTCGCTCATCTAAAAGAAATGGGGTTTGTGTTACCTGAAGTTGGAAAGACTGACCTGAAGTTGGAAGGACTGCTAGCTTAGACACTGGCATCCAGTAAACAGTGGCTTATGCTGGTAAGGGTACTTATTTTAAAGCTATATACAGACTAAATGCATGTGTAAGCATGAACTCTAGCTGTACCGAGGAAGGGAGTGCTCACTGAAGGACTGGATGGTTGTCATGTTCTGGATGCAGGAGCATCAAGGAAATTGAGCAAGTAGTTGAGACTTACCTTCAGTAGATAAGATAGCCCTAAACATGGATGGGTGAGCCCTGAAGGTGCCACAAACAGCACACTTAGGAAAGCTCCCCTTGCCTGGAGGAAGAAAGGATGGGAATTGGGTAGGAATAGGAAGACTAACTAGCTTCTTGTAAAACAGAAAAGGATGGACCCCTCTGCGTCTGCATGCTAAAGCATTAAATATATTACAGGAGGATTATCCCAGAACCCTTTCAGGATACAGCGTATGCTGATTCTTCTTTCTTTTATCATTCCTTTTTTATGCTGGATATGTCACCAAGGACTTGGCAGGTTGTGGGGAAAAAAAACATGGTGTCTATAGGATTTCAAGTTTGCCACAGAGCAGTAACCTTAGTCCCGGTCTGTTACAGTCATTGAGAAATGACCCCATCTCTTCTTTCATTTTAGTGATTCCACTAGTTTCATGCATTTAGTTGCTTTTTTTTCCTTTTTGTCTTTGTCTTACAAAACAAAAGACCACTACGAAGACCGGACCTTCTCAGTGGAGCACTGCCAGGTATGTCATGAAGTTACCATGCAACAACATGATGCTGAGGACCTGACATAAAGGTGAGGCACTTTAATCAGTTTTGTTTATAAGGTACAGGTAAAACTCTGCAAAACCAGCTCCTCCTGGGTGGGTGTCAGTTGAGTTGGCCAGATCGTCAGTGAATATAAATTGTCATAGTTCCATGCAAATCATCTGGAAAATGATACCACAGTTGGCAAGCTGCTAAGGTAACAAGTATACCACAGGGCAATGCCAACTAATGCTGGCTGTGGATCTGGTCCATTAGCTGTACTGGTAGTATCAGCTTATGTGAACATATTTGCGGCTCTGGTAAACCTGGAAAAAATGACATTTCCATGGGTTTGATGAGAAGTGAAACATTTGATGCTTTGGTCTCAAATTTTCTGCTGTCTTCCACAAGAAACAAAGGGCAATGTTTCACAAATGGCCTTCTCTTTTTTCCCCCTTTTGGGGCAAATGTAGGAAAATGTGTTATCTGTGGAATTTCAGAACTTGTTCTTTAATGCAAAACACCAAAACCACCAGAAATAACATTCTCCTGGAAAATGTAAGATTTAACTTTGCCCTAAGCCAAAATTGCATACTGATTGCTATTCATCATTCTGCTCCCTTCCTATGTACTCTATACATCTCCAAAAGCCTTACCCACGGCAGGCAAGGTTCAAGGAGTAGCTGGATGAATTCACTCTTTCTGAAGCAGGTATTCCCCATGTCTGTGTTAAGAAACATCCTTCCCCAGAAGAGACTGTACAGCTGTTCTTTGTTGATATCCAGTCTCCCAGGACCTTCAGCAAACACATTCAGGAACCTGGATGCAGACTAGGATAACATTTCCTGCCAGACTTGTCAGGATATGACAGTTTTTTTCCAAGTTACCAGTGCATGTATGCAACCTGAAGTCCAAAGCACAACTCCATAGCCCTTGTGCTGTTTGTTGACCCTGCAATTCACCATATGTATGTTACTACAAGAGATCCACCAAAGGATGCTGGTCTAGAATTGGATGTTGGGGAAATCCAGATTGTGATCAGATACTTTTCCTCATCCTGGCAGTAGGAAAATTTAAAGTGCAGGTGTGTATTACAGCTTTCTCCACCAGCTTCTAGTAGTGGTTTTCTTTGTTCCTCCCTCCACTTCAACATTTTAAGAAATGAGAACAAGAGTATCTCCCTCCTTTCAAGGAGAATAGATTAATTAGTGCTCTCCTCCCATCTCTGAAGTCTTATTCACTCCTGTGAAAGCATTCCTACAGGTGTCTATATATATGGAGCCTCAAGGAAGGGCCGTGCACAGCTTTACATGCATGCCCTATATCCTCAATATCAGTGGTCCTTGCTCAAGGCCTGGTTGCAATAAATAGTGTGGGTACATGTGCTCTGAATAACAGGACCCTGCAAAGGTCTTCCAAGGTCCAGCTAATCCAGAGTATAGTATCTCACCTAGCACTGCCCACTGTACCTCTACCGTCTGGGCCTAAACACATTCCTGGGGGACTGGAGACCTTCTGCATCACAACAGGCTCAGTTGTCCTTTTGGTGCTCAGCAACAACTGAGGGCAGATTTATGCATCACTTTGCTCTCTTCTTCCTGTGTTTATTCCTAAGCCAACCAAAACACTCTTCATGCTGGAGCGCGAGTCACTTGTGACATGGGACCCTTAATTTTTGAGCTAGAGGTGAACTGAAAATATGAGTGCCAAATCATCTGTAGAACATGCTGGTGGCAGATGGTATATAAACATGTGTTTTCTTATTACTCAAGAAGGGAAAACGGTTGGGAAAGCAAAAGTTTCTTCATTTTTTGCAAAAATTTAAGTTAATGAATGGAAAAAAATCAACAAACTTCTGAAATTCTTTTTTGATAAACAGGATTTTTGTCTTGAAAAAAAAAAGAGGGACTTGGCAGGGCCAAAGGCTGCTACTTTTCATTAGGACAAGATGATGGTATGGCAGGAATGCAGGACAGAGGGGTGCAGATGTGTGAAAGCATTTAGGAAAAGACACCCAGGGATTAGAGAAGTGCCTGTTCCCAAAAATGGGTTGATTTGAGGTAAAGGAAACCTTTGGGATAGGAAGATAGTAAACCTCCCCCCCTCCCCCCTCCCCCCCCCCAGCTTTTATAGTGGATATAAACAGTTTCACGGTATTTCCACCAAACAGAAGAAGAAGAAGAAGAAAAAAAAGAAGACTAAAAAGGTTTCTGCAAGACACACATGTTCCCCATTAATTAGGAGGACTGCTGTTAACAACACGTTGCGCCAGAGCTGCCAAGAACTGTCAGACGAAGGACAGGGAAGCCCACGGCAGAGGCTCTGCTGCCTCCCGGGGTGGGGGCGGCTGCCCGGCCAGCAACCCAGTCCCAGCTCTCCGGCCGTGTCAGCCCCCCACCACGGCAGTGGGCAGCCCAGCTAGGGGCAAGGCAAAATGCCCTGCTTGAATTCCTCTCCCCTGCCCCACTCCAGCTACAGACATTTTCCACAGAAATCCTGGCTATGTTGGCTTTCGGTTGAGACTTTGGGACTATTTTTGGCTTTTTTAAAACATGTTTAGAGGAGGCGCCTTCTGCTTTTATTCGCATAAAGGATCTTTATTTTTATATATTAAGAGACATAAGAAGAGGAGGGGAGGCAGGGTGAGGGGAGACCTGCCTTATGCTTTGATTCAACTGTAACAACACAAATCTACATCCAAGCTGCCTTTCCCCTTAGCAGTCTCCAAAAATGCACTTTTCTGCTGTGGCAGAGACCACCCCAGCATCCAGGTTTTCTCCAGCCATCTCTGGGACAGAGCACTGAGCTCTCTCTTAAGCATCTCTCACCTTTGCTCCTCCTTGCAGCCACTTCAAGAGCTTGGACCAGCTTTGTCCTTCTCCAGCAGATCCCCTTCTCTTGGCTGTCTCAGGAACTACACCTTTCCTTCATGCACTGTGAGTGCTGATTTGAAATCCTTGCTGGACAAGATCAAGGTTGCACACTGTTACATAGGCACAGGACTGACTCACATCATTATGAAAGTGGGGTCCTAATTTTAAATTTTTTCCTTCCTTTTTAGACCATTGTAGATAATAATGTTGCAACAATGCAACAAAGCTCATCATAGGACCTTGGAAGAAGGGGAGAAAAATCATCGTTTTATTTTAAAATAAGAGTGGTTTCCCTCACACTTGCATACTCACAGGCAGCAAGACATGTCCAAGCAACCAGTCCATCAGCAGGCACAGAGACATAGAGACATTCGTCTCCAAGTGGCCAGCCCAAGATCCCTTGCAAGGATGCCAAAGATGAGAGACGCCAGCTATCAGGGTAGCCTCATGTCTCCTGGACTCTTTGGAGGTTGGTGATGATGTGCTTGTTTTGGATCTGCCTTTTTCTACTCTTTAGGAGCTGACAGGGATTAGCCTCTCCATCCTGTTCCACCTCTGTGAGTCATCTGCATTTACTCACCGTCCTTTGTCTCCAGATCAGGGCATCCTGAGAAGTTGCACGTAGATGTACTGAGATTTTGATCACCTGTTAATCAAGGGGCTTTGTTGCAATACTTCTGCTGCTGCCTGCACATCAGACATCCCCTTCAGCCTCTGTCAGACGAAGGAGCACCTATACTACAAGTCTTCACAGATGGAGCAGTCGGAGAGGAGAAAGCTGAAGACCACTGTCTTTTCCAGTGGGACAACTGCCCCACAGATGTCCACAAGCTGGTGGCATTTCTGTACAAACTCCAGCCCTTTCCGTGCTGAGATGAAGGGTTCTATGGTTGCATACCTATGTTACACAACTGAGCCAAGCAAAACATTTAAAGCACAACACTCATCTGTGGTGAAAAGTTTGGGATACCAGGACATTTTGCCATTCTCAGCCTTCCTCCCGAATCCCTAAAATGTTGTTGTTGAGAACTGCAGCCCTGCAGTTTTGTGGGGCTTTATAGTTGCAGTGATGCAGTGATGCACGTGGTTTTATGCCAAAACAGCACTGCCGTTAACTAAACACATTCAACATCATGTCTACGAGTATGATGAGAAAATCCTCACAGCTGTTGTCGGAAGCATTGCTGACTTGTTCTTTGAAGTCCAGTCCTTTCCGACTTACAGGAAAACACCCCGGTCTGGATTTTCAAGAGTGCACAGTGATATGAGCAGGTTCCCTCTTGCACACCCTAGGTAAGGACATCTGAAGGACTTTATTTTCAGATTATGCTATGAGTACCTGTCTGCAAACAGCTCTCCTAGGCATCTTGAACTAAGAGTGGAAAAAGCCACTGGAAGTGTAAGGACTCCTGAAGAACTACAGAAGGCTGGACTTTTTTTTCAAGGGCACAGGTCAAGAGGAGCCATTTGTCAGTGTGAATAAAGGACTGCTGGGTCTTCTTGGTGCATACTGGGAGAGCTCCCTGGACCCGCTTCTGATCCATGTGAGATGAGGGGAATGAATGTTCCAACTGAACTCCAAAAGGGCACCACAGTGCTGTTTCACAGAACTTACACTAAGGGTTAAAATATTTCAATTTTGAAGTATCATTTGGAAAATGTGAGTAATTTCTGTAGAAAGCTGACAATTTTTCTCTTTTATACACCTAACCCTTTTATTAAAAGGGTTGTGGGGTCGGTTGGGGGTTTTTTTTGCAGTGAGGAAAAAGGAGCCTATGTGAAAACTTTCAAACATGTCTTCAAATACCCCTTCCAATGACATTTGAAAATCTAATTTACCAGTTGGGACACGTTGCAAGAATTGACGATAGTAACAGTTTGACGTCTGTCTTGTTTCTATCCTGCGGGGGGGGGGGGGAGGGAGGTTTGGCAGAAAGCACTATTGTCATGTGGGAGTCTCAGAAATGAGTTGTCTCCTGGCTAATATTCTTCCACTGCAATGGTAAGTCAAATAGGCTAGTAGCCACGGCAACAGCCCTGAATCCTTGACTATCACTATGGTTATTTCACATCACTTTGGGGCTACCCCAGTTCATACTGCTATCGCTCAAGACATTATTTCATAGTGATTTCATTAAACGAGTGCAATTTGATATAGGAATAACACCCACATTCATTTTAACATGGATCATGTTAACTGCACTTCTGCCTGAAAATGTAGGGAAGTCGAGCTAAAAAAATGTAAGTTTTAAAATAAGTATACAGAACAGGCAATAGTCCATAGGTGCAGAACAGCCAGGTGACTTCTCTGTCTCACCTACAGTACACGTCCTCCTAAAGAAGGTATCAGGAAGCAAGTGGGGGCTACAGCCTCCTTAGCCCCACACCTCTTGCATAACCTGCAAGGAGGGCTGCCCTGGGTGAGGGCATGGCGTGTGAATGGTCAGCCTGAGAAAATAGGAGCAGCAGGGATCTGCGGCTCCTCCATCAGCCCTGCCACCACCTTTTAAAAACTAGCAGTTTCTTAACTCAGGTATGTAATTTGAAGAAGTCACGAACTACTACCAGACCTGAACAAACACTTAGTTTAGGAACCCTTCCTGGTGGCAAAATGCAAATAAAGGACAGAGGTAATGATAGCTGATGTGATGGAGTAGGCAGACCGTGGACAGACAAGAGACAAGGACCAAAACAGCAAAAACAGCCCAAGTTTCCAGGCCACCATACTGCTGTGTCTCAGCATTGATTTGCTGGAGGCCTAGTATGGTCTCCTACATTGCAGCAAGAAACAAATCCAGTAGGCTTCCACATGGCACTTCTTGGTGGCGTTTCCAACCAGAGTTTCCTTTCCTGTCTGACAGCACTACCGCCCAAGAAAGCCACAACGCTCCTAAGCTGGTGTTTTGTGCCAGCCCTGCACAGCTGTTTTGTCTCCTATGGCCATTTGTAGTGCCACTCTTTAGTCTTTAGAAATGTAGTCTCAGGTTCCCAAAGCAAACCTTTGGGGGACCAGGTGTCCCCTTCCACTGCCAAATTACATAATTTGACTGTAAGATCTGGGCCTTCTCTAAGCAAGAAATAGCAAGAAAACTCCAATCAACCAACCGACCAACCAACACTGTAACAATAGACAATAGCAAGTTCAAAAGAGAAGGAACCAGACCCATGTTTCAAAAAAATCGCATAATGACGTATTCTGCAAAGTCAAACCCTTTAAAGTGTTTCTGGTTTCAGAAATATTTTTAAAAACCCCAGTGTTCCTGGTGCTTTCCAGAGTTATCTGAATTCCTTCAAAAGCCCACTCAAGGTTAAAGAAGAAAAACAATGTTATTCTAATTGAACAAAACATTACATTCTTTGTATGATAAGTCTGGAAATGCAGTTGTAAAAAGAAGTGCTAGAAAAACCAGAAAGACTCAAGTATAGAGTTTATCTTGTGTTAATCTCCTGCTCTTGTGTCACTTGGGATTCTTTTCTGAGGTGTTTCTCCTCCAGAAAGTTGCTTCCAAAGCAGTTCCCACCCCCACCCCACCCGCTTAGTTTCTTTACTTCTTTGTAAACCCTCTACCTTACTTAGGGGACCCCATTTTGTGCTGCTTGAGAATGTGCAGGCCGATGACTTGCCTAAGCTCACCGTTTCTTTTAGAAAATCACAGAAAATGCAGCTAGCAGCTCGCATTATAAATATGCTAATTGCATGACTTAGGATCATTTCTGTGTACAAACAATTTCAGTTCAGTTTCAGCTACTGCAATTTCCCCGATAACAATTTCCCATGTTTACATCCATCTGAAACGTTAAAGCTCACTGTGTGGGTTCCTGTTTATTTATCTGTTTGATCGACCTGAACAACCTACCCGAGATATTTTCAAAAGGCTGACTCCTTGGCAGCTTTAACGCTGGGGTTTTCGGTATTGCTCGTCCTTCTTTCTGCGGCTGCCTGATCTCCCTGCCCGCTCCTTAGTGAAGATGTTAATTCAGAGCAGAGCTGGCAGCAGTCCCCCTGCCACCCCAGGGGGTTCCTCCTAGCAGTATGCAGGCAGTCATTAGTCTCTGACTATAGTCTGTCAGCCAGTCCAAGTCGCTGGTCCTTCGTCCAAGCCAAACGGGGATGTCGCATCGTGCCAAGTCATGCCATAAAATAACAGTAGAAATAACTTAACGTTTTAAATCCCCAAGGGCAGCTACCACGTCAGGCTGGCCGATTAGAAAACAGGCACTGAAGCATAAGGAGTGATAGTGGGGTCTCTTGCTTTCACAGGGGTGAAATGGCGTAAAACAATGACAAGACAAGAAGTGCTTCAGCAAGGTTCAGCCTAAGCCATTTAGGGTCCTAACTGATCTGCCTAAGGACCTCATTTAAGTAGAATAATATGCTTCCTCGACAAGACGGCTACAGCGAAGAGTCACCTGGATCTTGGGGGGGGATGTGTGTGTGTGTGTGTGTGTGTGTGTGTGTGTGTGAACGACTTTCTAAGAGCACCATCTATTTTCAGTGACTATAAGGATCTTTGGGTGTTTTGTGGCATGCAGCACAAATCCAGGGTGAATGTATATTACTTTGGGCGTTTTAATATTAGGGAAAATAATTTGCAGTTATCACAAGGACATGCCCATAACCTTTAACATACTACTGCTGTGAGCAGCACCCCGTGGAAAGACATACCCATTGTAAAAGGAATACATGACAGAAGAAAAAGAAGAAAGAAATGTAAGTTAGAACAACCACAAACAACAAAAAATCCAATAAAACAGTATTTTTTCCCTCAAATTGAAATATCTTTTCTTTTTTTTTAATGGGAAGTTTTTCCAAAGTCTATAGGGTTTCAAAAGAAAACAGGGTACTCTTGAAAAGGGATTTTCTGGTAGCAAACCATTTCTGTAAAAGTGCATACATAGGTCTCCCAGGGATCAGTATGATCCAGTGCTGTTGGAAATGTTTAGTAGTTATCTCTAGTGAGATGGCAATGTTTGGGTTATTTAGACTTCTTACGAATATGGATCATTACAAATAGCTCATTATGCAGCATATAAAATGAGGCGGTAACTGGAAAACTTGACAACAAATTATTTGCACTACTCACAAGTGCAAGACAATCTATACTGGAAAATGATACATTAAACTATTCATGTGCCCTAAATTCACTGTAATATTGCTAAAGGGGGGGGTGTGTGGAAATCTAGGTTAAATAATGGGCAACTAAACAAAGACATATGTTCAATGTGCCTCACAAATCAGAAAGGCATTGAGACGCTGGAAATCCAGCAACAATAGCTTTTCTTCAAGCTGGAGCTGCCATCTGAAACTGAGAAAGACAGACAGGTCTTTCTCTCTGATAAATCCTCTGAGAGATACACCTCTCCTTCCACTCCACTTCACCGAGCTGCTCGGGCCACAGGCACCAGAGGAAGCGTCACTTTGATTTCCCTACTGCTGTGTCCTTCATTGGCAGCTCACCCCATTCTGCGCACCCCATGCCATCACTCCAGCCCTCTGTCTGAGGCGGCTCTGCGAACTGCCAGGTACACATGGGTGAGAAGGCAGGTGTCTCACCACCTCTGCCGAAATCACTTGGGTCTCTGGTGCACGCTACTCACCTTTGTAAGGAAAGGGTGCACAGCTGCCCCTCGGAGAAAGTACTGTGGAGGCAGTACTGAATGCTGATGCTAGAGGCAGATGCCGTCCAGATTGCTAGGGGAGCAACGGGAGAGGTGGCTCCTCTGAAAAACAAACCGAACTAATGGAAAACTTCCCAATTTTTTATCTCCACGTCTTCTTGCAGGGTGCAGCTCCAGGTTACCTCTCCGGATGGATAGAGGGCTCCAGAGGGTAGCAGCGTGGGCAGAGGCAGCTGCCCAAGGGGCAGGCTGGGCAGCGGGGGCACAGGGCGAGCCGGCCCCAAGATGCATGCGTGGCTCTGGCCCGGTGCTTTGTCTGTGCAGGAGGGGGGCCGGCGGCGGCGGGTGAGCCAAGTCAGAGCATAGCCAAGCGAGAATGTTCTGGCAGCCCTTCCTGGCGGCCCAAGCAAAGTTATTTATCACTTTGTGCATTTTCCTTCTCATCTGTGTACAGCCGGCTCCAATGGCTCAGCTTGCGTTTTGCCTTCCAGAGCCAAGCCAGTCCCTTGGCTGTGCTCGGTCTTGGCTGTCCATTCACGCCTTCTGTCTCCTCCAGCTCTGCGTGGAGCAGCACAGGATCCCAAATTAGGGGTAGGTCTCTATAGCCAAGGAAGAGATCGAAGCATCAGCAACCTACACGAAAGGCAAAGAGCACATCTCTCCCCAGAACAGGAGTGCACTGCGCTGCCATTTACTCTGGCCAAGGAGTTGCACACGGCTGTTTCTGCTGCTCCCAGGCAGCCCCTGCTAGGGAGCTCTAGAGCCTCCCAACACCTACAAGGCATTTTCTTTCATTTATTTTAGGGATTGCGCTTTCACACTGACTTTTTCCAAATCAGTAAATGAATCAACAGTGAATCTACAGTAAATTTTTCCAGTTCTATAGACTCTTTTTCATACTGCTGTTGTATTTTGCAAAAGTGTCTAACATGGGCATCTAAAATGGGCTTGAAAATAGTACCAGGTGCATTCAGATATTATAAGGCCCACATTTGCTTTTGGTAAGGGCATACCACATGCTTCTGAACACCGAGCATTGCAGAAGCAGGTCAATACTAACTGTATTGAGTCTCACATCAGCAAAGGTCCAGGCTATAGTCTGCCCTAGGCTCTAAGACCTTGTCTGAAATTGGCATCCCTGAATTCAGCTGTCATTCCTCTCCTTTTCCCTGAGTCGCCTATGCAGTTTTCTCTAGGGCTAATAGGTCCAGCAGTAATGCCCTCTGAGGAGACAGCAAGACTACATTTGACCTTGCCAAGCTTTGGGCAACGTACTTAACATTTTACAGTTTTCTACTGGATGTTGCAGTCGAGAAGTTGGTAGGTATTTCCACATAGGCAAGGCCAGATCACAGTTATCTTCTAGCCAACTTGCTCCCAACAGGGGCAAAACACCCCATTGTTTTGATCAGACATTTTTTCTGATGGAAGGATATGAGTCCAAACACAGTGGGGCTGAAGGAGGCACCTGGTCTGCAGCAGATTCCCAGAAGCACACATGACAACAAAGTGTGTTGAACAGCAGCTTCCCATCATGAGCCCCTAATTTGCGCATCCTGAGAACTTTCCAAAATTGGGCTGCAATTTCTCAGATTTGGTCTCTGCCTGAAGGTAGAAGAGGAAGTTGAGTAAAATCCCTTCGGACTTTCTGAAATGAGGAGAGAATGAAAAATTACATTTTCTTATTGTAATAGAAACTCTAACAATTTTTTTTGCTCTGTAAAAGGCCACATCAAACTGCTTGAAATTTGAAGCTTGGCGTGGGTATAGCTCTTGTTACAGGCCAGATCCAAAGGAAGCTGAAGTCAACAACGGTGCCTCCCTTGATTTTGCCCACCTCTGAAGAAGACCTGACAGGTAGGGCAAACAAATCGTAGAGAAAATGGTTTGGAACAGTTGTGCCTATTTTCTACTTGGGAGTTGCCTGGGAACAGGCTCAGATTGTTTGCAATGTGTCTAGGGTTTGGATGTATTCACCAAAGCCCAGCTTTGCTCCATCCTCCTCAATTTTTATTTTAGAACCTTGCTCCATGAATAATCTCCTCAAAGAAAATATCCACCAGCAGAGGAAAGGACATCTTTAGGTAAAGAATTTGTAACTAAATCATTTTTACACTTTTTATTTTTTTTAATAGCTAGGTCACAAGTGGATGATTTGTCAGTATTATGCATCCTTTGTGCATGCCCGAGCGTACGTGAGGTCCTGAAAGCTGTTAACCTTTCAGTGCCCTGCCAGGTAGAGTACTCCTTTGCGGAGAGGTGAGATGCAGCACTCCTGACTTCCCACCCAGCAAAGCCTGTGGTGGGACAAGAGGACTAGCCTCCACATCGCCAACCTCTGGGCCATCCTTTCGGTTGGCATTGGACCTCCAAGTTATTTCTTGGTTAAATTCTACTTAAAGTGGTTTAATTCTGTCTTCTTGCCGGGGGAGGATGTAGAAAAACAAACAAAACATCTTACCAATGTGATTATTCACAATTAATGACAAAACTCTAAAACAGGAAGGTCATTTCTTGGGGAGGGAGACTGGTATTATTTTGAATGAAGGAAAGAGTGCAAAGATCTTGCAATATTTGCTGTAAATGGGTTGTTATGGTGAACATTCCTGTCAACAAGTTCATTAGCTCAGAGATCCACGAGTGAACAGAGACCAAAAAAATGTTTAAAAATTCAAGAACAGATTAATGGGCAATCTTTTGCAATCTTTGCCTAGCTCTGCTTCTCACTGAGAATTAGTAACTTTACTCCAGGCCAGATTCAAATAGTCTTACTCATACAGAGCAGCACCATGTTTTATGAGTAACCCTAGTGATATTTAGGGCTGTTTTTTGGAATAAGATTGGAATCAAAGAAAGACAGTGGGACGTATGAGCTGAATCACCTTGATTAATAAGTGTAAGAGTGTCAGTTTTATATGTGTCTATAAAAATAAACATAAGAATAAGGAGGGATGTCTGGATTGACAGGCATGTGAGGGAATTTGTAAACATCTTTTGGCAGCATACAGCAGCCTCCTCTTAACAGCAGAGGACAACACCCAAAAGTTACTTAACATCAGGAAAAGAGGAATTCACACCTTCAGAAACAATAGAAGCTCGGGCCATTTTGTGAGTTTTACTCTCAACAGTTCCGGCTGCCGCCTCTGATATTATGTAAGGTCTATGCGGCTCTTCATAGAAGTGATGGATGAAGTTTTCAGAGCTGCCCAAACGCCTTGAAAGCATATGGTCCATTTTCCAAAATAATAGGGTCCCTGGGATTCTAAATCCCACTGAATTTCAACACTTCTGGGAATGGTCTCATTAGCTTCTAAATCAGTGTGCATTTTCCAGTTTGTTATGCTCCCCGTTTCATTTTATCACAGGACTCCAGCCATCACCATACATCAATAACAAGATCATCAAAATGCAGTATTAAAAATCAAAAGCACAGTTGTGCCTGACTGCTCTGCTCTGTCAAAATGCCTTCAAGACCCATCGCAGACTCCTGACGTTACCAGTGAGGGAGCAAAGAACCGATTCAAAGCTTGCTGATGTAAAGGAAAGTCCACTCATTTCTATGGACTTCAATGGGGCTTGGATCAGGCCCTGGAAGAATAAGGATGACATAAAAATAACATGACGTCTGCCAGATTCACCAATATGCTCTGATGTTTTGCCCGGCCCAATGATGCAAAGCAGATGGAGCATACTGACAATCCTGGCCCACTTCAATCACTTATTCTGTCTCTCGGATTAGTTTTCATCAGGCATTTTATTCATGGCATAAATACATTTATCTCATTAGTGCTTCTGCTATGCTATTTCAGAAGAAAGATCACCACTTTTTCAGCTATACCAGAGGAAAAGTTTCCATATTTTATCACTTGGTGACTACCGATTTTCAATGAGGTTTCTAAGATGCTTATTAGCAAGTCTCTGAGTTGTGCTGCACTTAATGTGTGGCGTGTGATTAATTTGGTTTAGCTGTCTTTGCCGTACTACTTTGGCCCAGGCAGATTGCACAATTCAGCAGTTTCACAGTTGCAGCCTCAACTAAGGCATTAGGACACAATTATTCTGCAAGATACAAAGCTTATCTTTTAGTTTAAGCATGTGCTTAAGCCACATTAAAGCTATTTATCTGTATGTTTTGTTGAACTGGTGCCAGAAGATGCATTTAAAAGCAACTAGCCCACCAAGGAAATTACCCTGCTCTGTCACTACCCTCTCTTGCCTATGTACTACACAAAAGGGGCTAAAAACCCCACAGGGGAACACTTACACCTGAGGAGTTTGCACACTCAGTCTCCCAGAAAACAGAAGGGGCATTGCCCTGTCTAGTCCTAAATGCCAGTAACAAGCAAGAAAGATGTAATACAGGTTGTTTTTTTAGTATGTGCTATTATAATAAACACAGGCATTAATACACATTAAAACTCAGTGAATGACAGAGAACTTAAGTAGACTGGATGATGTCCCTCAAAATGAAATAATCTATATTTGGCTGGTAATTCATTTCTTCCGAGATGTTTTCTGCTTGACTCTGCACATATTCCTCATTCCTCATTCCTCATTCCTTGGGCGATTGCTGCCTGACTCTAACCTCAAGCCAGCTAACCCTGGAGCAAGCGTTAGTGCTGAAAGGCCAGATCTGAGTTTCCATATCCCCACCAGACGCATCTCCACAAAAATGTCCCAAACTACCTGGATTAGCAGCTGCATCACTCAGAGCTTGCTGCCGGGCACAGGGACCTGACCACACTCTCACCACACAAGGGTTGACTTGGCCCCCATGGGAAAGCCATGTTGCACGCGCTTGCACCCACATTTCACCGGCGTTTCAAGCGCGCGTCCCGCTCACCAGAGCTGAGCGGCTTGTTGTGTCCTCCCTGGAGGGACAAGCTGCTGCCAGCTACAGCACAGATGATCCACAGGTTCTGGTCTGCACTGTCACGCACTCAACCACACTTGAGCACACAAAGGGACGAGGGACAACGTAGAAATGCAAGGGATCGCACATAACACACAGGAGCCTGGGTTCTCTCTAAAATGATTACTTACTTACTACATTTTAGAGGTGAAAACCAGACTGCCTGTGGAAGGGTGAGTAAGGCACTGAGACTGGCCGTGCCACACACACCTTGACCAAATGGCTCATAGTAAAACTCTAGTTCCAGCTCCAGCACTGGTCCTACTGATTTATAAGTGCAAAATTTTAACCCTTTGTATCCCAATTCTCCCTCTGAAAATAAAAGTTACAATACTTGACACTTCCCACTTGTCATCTCTCCAGACTGTAAATGGATCAGAGGCAGGAACTGTCTCTCTGGTCATAGCCCCACCATGGTCAAGTTCTAGCTATGGCTGAAGTGTTACACATCATAACTCTTCTTCCTTCAGACTGAATTGCAATTGTGCCACATCTAATTTTGTACTACTGCTCCTAACGTTATAGTACTTGGCCATACTTCCTCTCCCCTCTATTCTGTTTATTTGTAGAAGGGAAGAAATGCCACAGGATAATGATTTCGTGCTGCTACATAAAGGCTGAGTCAAGATATTGGTGGAAAACAAATAGTGAGACAAAGCTGAGATGTTTATTTTCCTGTCCATGACAGTGATGCTGAGATCATGTCTTACCGCAGTGCATTTTAACTCTGCTGCACCAGTACCACCACCAAGACCAAATCAAAAGGCAGAAGTCCAGTTCCTCAAACTTTTGGGCAGATTTCAAAGGCCTTGGCAGATTTCAAAGTCTTGGGTACTTCACACAAGATGCAACATAGGTGCATCAAATAAATGGTTGAAATACAATGGAACTGTCCCAGATAGACCAGCAGAGTCCTTTTACTATGTGACTGAGCAGACCATTAGCAAGGGACCAGAATACATTACTTTCATGTAAGCTAACATCGTTGTTACTACATCTAGGAACTCACCAGTTCTGAGGGAACTCAGCTGGGAGAGTGATTTCCCACCTGATATGCTACAGAAATCTCTCTTCTGGCTTCCACTATGCTTGATCCCACTCCTAGGCACTATGGTGAAAAAGGAAAAGCTTCAGGAAGACACCTCTATGCAACAGCTAAACTGTGGTCTCTGATGAGCTTGAAAGCAATTCCTCAGCCCCAGATGCTTCAATGACTCCTGCTTCACACCCTGGCCAAGTCATATTTATATGTTTATTTTTGGAGCCAGAATATATTTTACGTGTTTTTCATGACCCTGGGTGAAGCAGCCTCATCCAAGGTTACCCCATCCAGACAGGACTATAAAACAACTGTTCCTGTTTTCCATGAAGACTCTGCCCAGCAGCAAAAAGCACTATCAAGAGATTATTCAAAAGCTCTCAGAAACAGCCACTGGGGTAGATTTAACAGGCAGCAATGTCGAGACTGTAAAACATGTTTGATGGAGCATTTTACACTGCTTTAAATTTGGAATTCTTTAGAGAGTATCTGAGGGTTTTTCAAGAAACAAACTTAACCCTCATCCCCCATGCAAACACATGTACACACAAAAAGCTCCTTCATTGCATGGGGAGCCAGCATCCTGAGGCTCTGACCTCAGCTTACTCTTCAACTTTATCAATCATGTTATATAATCAGTGCAGACTGAACAGCATTTAGAAAGTGGGCTGGGTTGGGGTTTTTTCTTTCTTTTTGTTCTCCCCCCCATCAAGGGTATTCGAGGAAGAAAGTCTGTAGCTTGGATGTGGCTTTGGAAGGACCTAATGAAAGCTTTTAGCTTGCTAAAATGAGGTGCTGTGGCAGTATCTTAATTGGAGGTTTGGAGATTTATTTCCCCTGGGGTAGATTCTCAGAATATTTTGAGGTTGTCTCTTTGGAAATGTATAATGAAGAGGTAGTCTTGCCGCTTCACAGATTCTTTGCATCCTTGCCTCTCAGTAATCAAGTGAGAGCTAAAACCACCAGGCAGGATGAAACCCAGAGGGGCGGTCCAAGTTACAAGCTGCTCCATGTCAGCACATCAGGGCAACACCCCAGCAGGCACAACCATCCCTCCCAGCAGCTGGGAGGAGCGAGCTCCATCACCTCTACTTTCACCTCTGGCTCGGCAGCATTACCAAACTTCTACACTTGCTGGACGACCCAGCAGCCAAACATCCTTTCTCTGTCCCCGCAACATTTTTTACAGAGAAACTGAAATAAACTGGCTGAAGAAGAGAGATGTTTTGACTAATTTTTGCAGCTCACCCTCATTTTGTCCTTCTGCTCATCCATTCACAGCCACTCCAGAGCCTTCCCCTAGTCCCATCATTCAACTCTCCTGGCTCTCCATGCTCACGCTACGGTACAAAACTTTTCCCACACGTTGTCCCTGCAATTTGAAAACACATTTTGCTTAAAGTCCATGCTCAAGCCTTGTCAACAGCAAAGAGATGGCAACTCAGCATTCAGTACTTTATGAGCTACTTTCCCAAATCAGGGATCCCCTTTGCTGTGAGCCAAGTGCTCACTGTTTTACTCTGGTGGCAGCTGCCTCAAATTATGTACCTCTATTTCAAACAACTGCACCATTGCCTTTGCTGCTCAGCTCAATTCACTACCCATGAACCCACAAATTAACAACCAACACTTAAAACATGCCTGCTCCATAAAGCCACCACTACTACTGTCAGTGCGGGCAGCAGGAGCGATGCTCACTGCAGAACGATGCAGACCTCTAGCAATCCTGCTTGTATCTTGTAGCTTATTGTACAGTTAGAGATATGTGACTACTGCAGACAAAACAAAATCAGAGCCAAAACTTCACTTAAAATCTCCAAAAAATCTAGATCTTTATTATGAGTCAAAGAAGTTTGACTAATTCCATTGATTTTAAACACATTCTTTGTTACTTCCTCTCAACTGGAAGCAGATACACAGAGGGAAAAACCCTTCTGATATACTTCTCAGCCTGACCTAAGTTGTTATTACAAGATTTCCAATTTCTGTTCTGCATCAGACATGTATTATCCACAAGCTATCAGCAGGGATGGAACCCAAGGCTTCAAGCAATAAAAACCACAGGGTTTTTTTTTTTTGCTAGTGGAGTTAAAAGGGCTAAAAAACAGGGTAAATCTTTACAGTTTCCTCTAGGTGCTAGTAACGAAAACCTTAACAACTACAGATATCAATAACTATAGGGAAACATGACATTTGACCAATAGATTTGCTCAGTATATTACATCAGTTATCCTTATTACAAAGGGGCTTTTCACTCAGGTGACTGGGAGTGGTCCAAGATTGTGTATATGTATAAAATTGGACACTTAAACCACGCGTAAGCCCTGTGAGGTCACACTACTGTCTCCATAGTTTTAGATACTTCTCTGGAAGAAGATGAAATTGTCACCCTTTCAGCTGAGTTTACTGTCACAAAAACCCAACGATGTTTGGTATTTCTTTGTCTTTGCACACTCTGCCGCTTCCCAGAAGCACCATCTTCACCCCCCAGTACGGCACCCACCATGCAGCAGCTCTGCCTATGCTGCATCTCCAAGTCCCCCTGCTGCCAGCTGGGAGGTGATAAGTGGTCACCCAGATGAGAACCTGCTCGGAGTCAGAGGGACCTGAGCACGTATCTTGGGTCTGCTGCTTCTTTCTCCTGAGTGATCACCAACAGGACCTCTCTGCTTTGGCTGTATGGACCAGACAGCCCTTCCTTTCTCCCAATTTTTGCATCATCCATCTAGATGACAAACTCTTCTCTTCTCTGCTTTTGTACAGCAGTGGATGAAATGAAATGTTAATGTCAGCTGGCGCTATTAATAAAAACAACGATAATAACAAGGGAGGTTTGCAAATTAGCAACCCTTGCTACAAACAGAGATACACCCAATTTAGCACAAATCATCCCAGGCTCTTGCCTGCTTAGTGGCTATTTTAATCACTGGTGACTAATGCCTGTGAGGGCTATTCCAGGGTTTGACGTGCCTCAAACACAAGAAAAAAGGGAAATCTTGTGGGGAGAGTGGGGAGAGGAAGAGGGTGAGAGAAAGAATTGGCTGAAGCCAAACGTTCATCACCAAAAGCGTTCAGCTCATACCACCCATTTTGCTGCCATTGCTACTGCATTTTCTGGGGTCACTGGCTAATTTCTCCTCTGAATAACAGCATCATTTCTCCTCTTTTGGTGTGAATCTAAGAAAAACAGTCATGCTCTGGAACACAAACAAAGGCTACCTGTCCCCTCCTTGGTTATGGAAATGGGGGTCAGCCTTTTTATTTTCGTAGGGGGCAGAGTAAAGGAGCTGGAATGCTGCTTGGCACACCACCAGAAAGGAAATCTCTGCTTAAATATTTGACGGGAAGAGGAAAAAAAAAGAGAGGAGAGGAAACAATGCAAAGGGGGAGGTGGGGGAGAGGGAACTTTTGTTTCAAAAGGGCTGCACGGCGAATGAAGCCGCGGCTCACCTCTGCACCAGCCAGTGCTGCGCTTTGCCTTCATGGAGCCCGCTCCTTTCTGTCAGACCAGTCCACTTCTTTTTTTTCATCCTAGCTTTCTAATGACTACAGGAATTTTCCTAGTTGAGTAAAGCTGTACAAAGAGCCACAGAACACCAAGTCTCTCAGATGAGGAACATGCCTTTTCCTAAGCCACACTGATCTTTTTTCCTGGAGTAGGTTAAGGCTTTGGAGCACTTGCGCCCACCTTACAACATCCAGATTGCATCAAGTGGCACTTTGACGCAAAGTTTCTGAAAAAGTTTCAGAAAGAACCCACACTGAATTAAAAAAAGAAAAAGCAGGGGAAAAAGTAGACGTTCTTTTGGAGCTAAAGGGTAAGACAATGTTTGATAACTTGAATAACCCAAGTATGATTTGGCCTACATCATCCCACCATCAGAACAGGAGACCAGGAGTTTTGCTATCTCTGGAGTACTGTATCTGACCAGCCAGCAGTATAAAAGCCCTTTACTTAGGACACGCCTGGGTAGAAAGCCCCCCTGAATACCCACCACCACTTCCTTCAGCAGGTGCTGATTTCATGACAGCTGAGGAACCCTGTGAACTCTCCAGGGCTAATGTGGTAGAGGTGCAGCAAAGTAAAAAGCCTGGCAGGCAAATATTGCAAATGGTAGGACAAGAGTTCAAAGAAGCGCAGTGTACCATTCCTGTCCTTTGAGGCCTCATGCACAGCACAGCTTTTAAACGAAAAAAGGAAAACATGGGGAAACTAGTTTAAGTACTCCAGTTGGCTTCTCCTCTCTACTACAGCACTGCAAATACACATATACCTTGTGGCCCTGTAAAATCTTTACATTCACTCAGGTCACTGCACGTTTAGTTTTACAATGTTGGAGGCTCCAAACAGGACTGATCATAAACAGCTGCTTCTGGATTTTACTAAGGGGGAAATCTTTTGGGTTTATTGCTCTTGTGGCTACTGAGTACTAGCACTGGAAAGCTAGTCATCTAAGTTGCCTTGGACCTATTTCTCAAAGTCTTTTTTTTTCTTTTCACTACATATTTGTTTACCAGTGTGGTTCCAGATTGTTGGCTAAGATTTGTAGACCCCTGGTGTAGCTACAGGAAATGTTTCTAAAGCATTCCTTTTCTGAGAAGTCTGCAGTTTAAATAACCATCTCTTTCCATAAGGCTTCTGCATCAGTTTAGTTGCACTACCAGTGCTTTCTTTTGCCTTTCCCTCCTCTCCACCACTCTGTCCTCCTAAGCCGTATTTTGGAGGTAGTGAAGGTATCTTCTCTGTAGATGTTCGTAGCTTGGAGCTGTCCCCACCCATGATGTAAGTCCAACTTTGACTCTTGCAATTCTTGAGCTGTTTCACTTGGCTCTTCCAGTTGCTACTCCCTGTGTATTTTTCCTCCAACAGTAGAGATGACAGGCTGCCTGCATGTACTTGTACTCCACAGATCAGACATGAATCTCTTAATGAGAAAAGAGGAGGAACTGGAAGTTCTGTGGGTGGCCATGGTTGAGAAAATTCACATGTTCAATGACAATCTCTTCAGGGAAATGTAGCCTCAACTTGCCAGGTATTCCCGAGTACAGCATCTTCTGTGGTCACTTCATCCTTGGCCAGATTTTCAGGAGAAATCATTGCACTGAGATGCAGTGTTTGTAGTTTCATGAAATGACCCTTTGGAAACCTGGCCTGTATTTGGGTGCAAAGAGAGTCTCTTGGAAATCCAGTCCTAGCAATCATGGACAATATTAGAAAAAATACTTTTGCTTCTTTTGACATGAAGTATGACTTCTGCAGGTGCTGCAAGCTCTGATTATGCTGCTTCATTGTGACCTGTGCTCTGCAAGGTGACGACAAATTCCACCACCCCACCCCCCCTTTTTTTTTTTTTTCCATCCAGAAATGCAGGGGTTCCATGTACAGAACTGTATTAAAACTTGGAGGTTCCAGCCCTAACTCAGCTGAACTTTTGAAGCTGCTTGGAAACCTCATTCACATTAAACTTTATGGGAACTAGACATCCAAATTCCCTAGGTGGCTTTGCAAAACACAGCTGTAACTAATTGCTGTGCAGAAAGGTTTGGGGAAAAGATTTTGATCTAGAAAAGGAAAGAGACATTTCAAAGCCAAAAAAGCTTTTGCAACAGATCCTCACATGGTATCCACAGAGCTGATTCTGGGCTACCTCTTCAATGAAGTAAATGGAGCCATTTTACAACAGCTAATCCCCTTCTCGGTAACTCTTCATGTGCCTGCAAATGTTACAAACTAAGTGGAAGAAAGAATTTCTTTTGCAGAGTTTCTAGTAATCCCTGCCACTGCAAACTGTGGGGCTGAAAGGTTGAATAAATCAAAACGACTGATGAACAATTCACGCCCAACTCATTCCCATTGAAGAAATTGTCACATTCCATCAGTGAGGCTGGTAGAATCTGTGACCATCTCAACCCTTATCAAGCCTTAATTTCTTCTTCCTGTTTTGGCAATAATTTAACTTTAAAGGTCACAGAGCAAAATGCTCAGAGTCAGGAAGCAGAGGAATTCTGATTTGATAACAACATTATTTAGCCCCACGAAGCCCCACTTGGTATTTTCTCCTCCTTTGTTCCTTTTCAAGACCACGATCCATCTTCCACTGAAGACAATGGGAGTGTTTCCACTGAATTTAATGAGACTTGGATCAGGCCCTAAATGTCAGTATTACTCTATTAATATTTATGCTGCTGGAAGTATGTCAGAAAATATACAGGATGTGCAGGGTGGCTGAGTGAGCTATGAAAATCATAAATTTTCCTTAGTCGTTTCTTCACAAATCCTTAACATTTCTAATCTAACCATGGCAATAATAAAATAGCACGATTCTAACCTTCTCCTCTTACTGTACAAACCTTTCTCCACTCTAATCTGTCTGAGTTGGCTCCAGAGCTGAAAAATCATCTACATTACAACTCCCTATCTACTTCAAATCTAGTCTCTCTCTCTCTCTGACACACGTATAAAAAAAATAGAACCGTTACTTTAGAAGTTGCATGTTAAGTGGTCAAAATTAAAAGTCTCTCAAAATGAGGAAATTGTATGATTTACAGTCTTTAAAGATCTTCAGCTTCACAGCCTTCAAAGGAGGGAAAGCTGAAGAACTAAACCTGTTATTATCACAAGGCCCCCACAAACATGACAAGTGGCAACTGCTCTGAGAAGGCTTCCCCAGGCTGTTTTCCTTGGGGTTTCCTCTCAATGCGAGGAAAGGGCCAAGTAGCGTGGCAACAAGGAGAGCCTGGTTGCTTGCCATGGGAATGCTTGTCACTGCAGAGTGTGTGGCGACTGCAGAAGTCAGACTCTTTTTGCACAGCTGCTCCAACCTCCCCATCACTGAAGAAGTGATGGGCAAAACAGTCCCAAAGGCCTGGAATTTCTGTTTCCCTTGAATAAGTCCCCAGACAGTTGGATTCCTCCCTGCCTCACCGCCCCTTCTCAGCGGGCAGTGCTTGCCTGAGTGGGTGGAGGAATGCGGGCAAGCTCGCAGCATAATAGTCAACTGACCACCAGAGCTGTAGAGTAAGGTCACTGGGGAAAAACAGTCATTGAAGAATGTGGCTGAGCTATGCCCAAGCTATGCAGGAGGAGGCTTTGTCTCCTTTGGCATGCTGAGCCTGGCCACGGCCGCAGACAGGATGGCAAGGGGCTGGGAGGCACTGAGAAATTGGCAGGATCTGCTCCAAAGAGATGACCTGGAAGGGGTGGTTGCCAGATATATTTGCAGGGCGTCACCTCCTAACCCTGCTTAGCTACCTACAAGTCAGGTCTAGAACGAGGCATAGTGTGAAAGCACATGGAAATTATGCACAAATGAACTAGGTGTAATGCCAAAAGATTAATGCAAAGTAATTCTAAGGTACCATTGGAGATAGGGTGCTTTCAGGATCTAGATTAACTCATTGCAGACTTGTAAATATCTTCTGAGTTGAGGCTGGATCACACCATGGTTGTGGTGGAAAGGGACCTCTTGAGCTCATCTTGCTCAGCCTGCCCTGCTCAAGCAGAGTCACCAAGAGCAGGTTGCCCAGAACAGTGTAATGAACGTAACAGAAAGCTGATCAATCTGCCCAACTGTCTCAAACCGCCCCCCCCAAAAAACCCACATAGGAGAATTTCAACAGCCACAAGACACTTGAGCAGTGTCTAGCAGTCACCACAGGAAAACAGGGACACTGCCACACATTTGGAGAACACAGAAGTTGAAATGCAAAAAAAGTACTTCATAACTCCCTCTCAAGGGTACCAGAAAGGGAACACGAGAACATTTCTATACCTCAGCTTCATATTTCCACCACCTTTATCATCTCTTGAGCTCCCTCACTTTTTTCCTCTCCAATCTCCAAAGCACAATGTGAAGAACACACCAGGAGAAGAATGTGGGCTAGGCTGGGAAGAGTAGCAACGTGGGAAAAATCAACCAGCAAATGTACCTTTGCAGATTACTCCATTCATACCTTGCTGATTAAAATTCACCCCTCAAATCAGCATCCTTACTTTCAAGATTACCAGAGCTCACCATCAGGATAGCCAGTTTCCTTCCCTTCAGCAGCTTAATGGGCAGATGTCTCCTTATGTGAGCTGAAACATGTACACCAAGCTGTTTTTCCCAGGCTCAGCATTATTCGTTGTTTAACTTGCCCTAAGAGTGCCTTAGTTTATGAAGTGAGGCGAGGTTTGAAGGCAAAGGTAGTATTTCTTTATTGGACCAACAGATACCACTGACCTCGATTCAAACCTCTTCTTGCTTACAAACATAGACAATCACAGCTACCATGACACTTCTAGGACAAGTTGACTTATCGAGGCAGTCCTGCAGCGAACAGAAACATCACACAAACCAACTTCTCCTTTTGGACACAAAAAAGAGGTCTATCTACAGAGCCCTGGATTTAAGGAAACAAAACCAACCAAACTGGAGAAAAACTGTGCTCTTTCTCTAATCCAATATTCTACCTCCAACAGTGACCAAGATCAGATGCTCCAAAAATGTCAGAAAATACACATCTGGGTGGATTTTCTTTTGTATCTGGGTGGTGATCTGTTCCTAGGGGCAGTTTCCTCTGCTCCCATGAAGCCAGCAGTCCAGTTTCTCAGCTTGAGCCTATCAATCCAAAACCTCAAATCTGAAGGATCCATTCCTTGAGGGACATTTTTGTCAGTGACATGACAGTCCCAGAACATTTCTCATGTTGCTAAACAGCAGTCCATGCAAAACCAAAATCTAAGCAGTGAGGCTGGGATTTTCATTGAAGCATAAAAAATTTCAGACACCAAAACTCTCAAGATGCTGGGCAGCTCACATCAATACAGTCACCCTGAAATTCCCACAAAACCGGCTTTTTGCAACATTACTTTTAATTTCTGAAAATACAGCAGAGCAAAAAGTTCCACAAAACCTTCAGATGGGTGTTTTATCATTCTGTTGATGGGTGAAAGGGCAGGAAGCAGAGTGACAGGATGGAATTTGGAGCATGACCCAAGTCCTGCCAGGAGACAGGGGAGGGACGCTTTCCGAAAAAAGAGAAGCTTTGCCATGGGGGAAGTGGGCTGCCTTGCCTCCATATCCTGTGGATCCAAACTTCCCCCTGAGTGTGACATCTCTTATGAAAATATGCATGCAGACTTCTCCAAACTGCTTCCCACTCCAGTCCAGCAGAAGGGCCACTTCATCACAGCCCGAGTTTTTAGCAAAAATAAGTGTGCCCCTGCCACTCAGACCATGTTAGTGCAATGAAAACAAGGGAGGAATCATGCTTAATATTATGGTTTGGCTGGAGATTTCCTGTGGAAATCTTTGAAGGGATGAAAATAAAGTATTTGATCAGATGCATCACAGAAAGCATCGACTCTCTTGACTGCTTGAAACCAACAATTCAAATAACAGCAAAACCCCCACAATGGTTCATATCATCTGGGTGCTAAGTTTTTCCTTCTTTCTTAGGCGTAGTCAACATATCCTTTAGGAGAAGGATCCCTGACCATTCCTCCTCACTGTGTATCTCTTAAAAGATACTGGTCCTTCACAACAACAGTCTTTGGTCTTTTTCTTCTCTTCTCCCCCCCCCCCACCTTTTTCATGGAAAGTTGTAGTTTTATTTATTGATCTCACTTTGGAGCATCTTAGAAGAGCTTGGCTCAAAAAGCATTAAAAACCCTTCAGAAGTCACAGCTAAAGCTAAATCAAATTTTGAGAAGTTCCTATGTGACTTGGGTTAGTATTTCAGCTCCTACAACAGTTTACTACTAATGAAAAATACCATTCTCCTTGAAGTGTTCTATTTCACTAAAACTGCTGTTTTCAGCAAAACCAGTTTGGAATTGGTCATTGTAGCACTGAAGGCCAGGCTATTAAGTCAGTCACTAATTTCTTAGTTGTTTTGGAACTCACCCTCTCTAGCCATTCACTAAGTACTCAGTTAACCTCCCTGAAGTACCCTATCAGGTCTGAAATTATAAAAAAGCTTTAAATTTGAGGAAGTTTTGCCCAGTTTTCAAACTTGTGTTGAGATGAACTCAACATTTACAGTCACTCTGGGCCACCAGTAGTTCTTTCAAGCACTTTTTTTTGTTAGAAAACATAATGCGCTAGGAATTTAAACAAAGGTGATGTATCAGCAAATGACCCTCAGACAGTGTGATCTCATATCCCAGCCACTCAACATTTGGGAACAGGAATGAAGTTTGTTGCCCTTTAGCAACAGACCAGCAAAGCAAATAATAGTTAAAATAGCCATACCATTCAAAACACAAATGTATCTTCTCAAATCTGCCACCTCCCTTCCTGTCCCATTCCACAGAAGATAGAAACAGACTATTTGGCATCTAATAAAACTTCCGTGAAGCAAGAGGAGGGACATGGGCAATCATTCTTGGTTTAGACTTGGAGGCAAACAGCAGCTAAATTTTCAAGCATTAACTGAGGGAGAGTACCAGCAGCATCATAACAAACTCAGTTACAATCTGGGCAAACCGTTGGGGAGTTCTTAGAAGGGCAGCTGGAACCATGTGGCCGAGCCCTTGGGAGAAAGCAAGTTCAAAGCCCTCAGGCCTGGATGTAAACCTGGCCTGTGAGCTGGTGACGCAGTTTTGCTCCTCAGCCTGAATTTGATGTTTTAAGCACTTCAGACCAGAGACTGTCTATTATTGTGTATGAGGTGGAAAGCAATGAAGAGATTGGGATCCTGATCTCTAAGCATCTCAGATCTATTATAATGCAAGTCAAAAAAATGAATGTTTTCCTGCTGGTTCTGAGACTGCTTCCATCTGGGCCTAGAACCTGGATAACTGAGAGTCCAGAGAAAAAAAAAAAACAAACACAAATAGTAAAAAAACAAGCAGAACAAATGAAACTTAGTATCTGACATACTTGCTAGGCCCAGGAAGCTTTTCCTAAAGCTGAGGTTCTTTGTAATATTTTCTCCCTGTGTGATTTTTTTCATGTCTGCCTAAGTGCTGAGATTCATGTCCATTAATGGGACATATCTCCTCACCAGTTCTAAATTTTGTTGTATTTATAGAAACTAGGCTATCCCTGAGATCTCTACCCACTGCCAAAATTAGGTTGAAACCAGCTTAAGAGTCCTGAGGAAGGAGATGGAGGAACAAGCAGGAGCACAAGTTCATAACACAGAATACATGTGGATAAACCTTACTTCCTTAGGAAATTGGCTAGAAAAACATGCAAAACACTTCCTCAGCTCTAGGATGCTGGAATTACATCTGGCTTGGTTTGCCTACATCCACCAGCCAAAGCAGCAGGGTGATGAACCCACCCACTAACACACACACACACCACAAGAAGTTGTGCCTTGTTATTGCCTTCAGGTAGGGGATCAAGCCCTGAAAGTTCATCTAATTTGGTATCTTGTCTCTAGCACTGGCCATAACAGACTCCCAAAGAAGAATAATGTTCTGCTGGCATATTTGCTACTTTCTTCTTATCTCCTCTTTACCTCCAACCATTCTTGCTTAACAGCTTCTTGAGAAGAATGTAATTATTATGCACTTTGCAATTTCTGTGGTCTTCTTTTCAAGAAAATTCTTCCCTTGAACTTAGATAAAATCATAATTCAGAGAAGTTTGTTGGGATATGAAGGTTCTGAAATGAGGCTCTTCAGCTTGCTTGCTCCTGAAGACTTGGCAAGGAAGCAATGGCTACCATGCCACATCCCAAATCACTCCTGTTCTGCAGCACACCAGGGGGGAACAACTCACAGGCAGCCTAGTGTACAGCAGTGTTAACAAACCTTGAGCTGGACCAGGCTAGGAAGAATTAAACCTACAAAGTCTTTCAGACACTCAACGATTTATACAGAGAAGAAAACGTCTTGCCCTTTTGCATGTAAGCTGTCTCCCTGGATTAGGTAAATTAAACCAGTTAAAGCATTCTCATCCCAGTTTGGGCTGCACCTACAAAGGGTTTTCCTGGCACAGGCAAGCTGGTCAAGCACTGTGACTCCCTGCCGTACTTGAACTCACATAACCAAGCCAGTAAGCTTCTGGAGTGGAGACCTGGCTCTGATTCAGCCAAAAAAGTAGGCATGAGCTCTGAGCAGGTGACTGAGAACCTACGTTTGCTTTCTGCTTGTTTTCCACAAGCCTTTCCCCAGACAGCACTCTGACCCAATTCCCACTGAAGTCCACAAAGGCGGCTGACTGGCTTTCAGAGCTGGATGGCACCCAGCACCTGGCTGAGTGAAATGCTATCCTCTGTCCCGCAGCTCTGGGCCTCCTGCCCCCACAGCTCAAAGCCACCAGGACTTCTACATTCCCCCCCAGCTTAGTAGGATGACCAGCACCAGCCCTGGCATAAACACAGCTGCTCAAATCTGATGTCAACAGTCACGCAGAGTATGATTGCCACCATCCCCTGGCACCCTGACCTCTCCCTCTCAGCCAGCCACAAGAGCATGCCACATCTTGTGCCCACAATTTCTTTCCTAAGAAAGCCCCGAGGGGCTGCTTTGGCAGGTCTCGCATTGCTGGTGAACAGCTCCCTTTGGCTTCCATGTTTACATCCTTGTGGTTGTTAATTTGAGAGAAGCCTTTTATTTTAGACACACACACACACCCCAACTCCCTCTGCAGGGGGGGAAAAATGTGACCTTTAAGATTGTTTATACCAATCAACAAGAAGCCCTCGCGCTGCCGGATTCCAAGAAACACGAGACCATCTTGGAGCTTGGAAGAGGGAGGGAAGCACGGGCGAGGAGTGGGAGCAATCAAGGTCAGGAGTTCACAGACAGGATAAAGCAGAAGGGAAGGCAATCAAGCAGGGTGGCAGGGCATGCCCTCTCCATTCAGACAGGCAAGGCAGCAGCTCCATCAATGATGTGGAGCAGACCAGCCTCACTGTGCGGGGAGACAACATCCCAAGGCGACGCAAGGAGTGAGCTGGTTGTGGTGACCGTGGAGAATGAGGGTGGTCATTTCTTCCTCACAAATCCATCGTGGGTCTTCTCCCAGCCTTGCAGCATTTCACTGAAGACCAAGAGAGGTTCAGGACAAGGATGAATTATTACAGTCCAGTTTTACACTCTGGTGCCCGCTGTGATGAATAAAGTGGTTTGACAAGACAAGGAGGGAGATGAAAATATTTTCCCACTGTTGAACGCAAAAGTAAATAAATAAGTAAACAGACAAGCATTCAAATCCAGGAATTTCCTTTCATTGCCAGCATCAGCCTTCAAGGGAGTAGCACCACAAATTTTTTCCTACCATTGTACTGAGCCAATAAGCAAAGGTTGTGGCTTTTGGGATCCAAACTTCAAGTGTCCTAATAGGCAGAGGAAACACTGGCAGCTCAAGACTGGCACGAAACCTAGGGGTGCTTTGTGCGCAAAATACCAGTACCGACAGCTGGGAGGACTCTCTTCAAAGGTGGCAATGCCACCATCTCAGCGGGTTCAAGTCCAAGGCATTGAGAGGAGGAAGAAAAAGGGTGAAGGATCAATGAAAACCACGGGAGGACAAAGTGGTGGGACGGACAGAGATGCTGTGATAGAGCACACCACTTTTGGGCAGCTGTCCAAGTTCAAGGCAGGGGTTTTCAGGACAGAGGTATGTTTCTTCTTTTGAGTCCTCTCCCTAACCAATGTATTACAGAGGATGTCAAATTCACCCCCAAGGTATCTGGCATGCAGTCAGGAGTGTGACAACTTCAGTCACTTTTTTGTGGTCAAAGCTCTCTATGAATCTATATATTTACAATTACAGGACTGTGTCTTGTTCTCATTTACATTTATCTTCTCCATTGGGTGACACAATGTAACCAGAGGTGGTATTTGGCCTATGCATCGCTTTTATTTTTTATGTTGTTTGCCTTTATGTATTATTTATATCCCATTAGATACATTTGTTTGTTAACTAATAAACCTCAGAAATTTTTTTTAATGAAAGACTGTATTTTTTGAAACAATCATGTCGCTGCTCCTCTATTAGCACTCGAGGATTAAATAAGACTGTGAGTAGTTGTTAACTAACAATTGGTTACTGAAACACATGGACTGAGGTTTTTGTCTTCCCATTACTGAGGCTAAAGAAACAACGCTTCTACAACCACACTGAAGCTGCCCGGCTGAGTTCTCATTTCAAGACACATGCTGAATTCTAAACCACCACATGGATTTCTCGCCCATACCTTCAGCAGCATTGCACATGCTGTGAAGGAGAAAAGCAGATGGATATCACAGCTGGCTGTGCAGACATCAAAAGTAATTCTCTTTTTAAAGACAATTAGTTAGTTGTTCTTGTTCGGGTTTTTTTTTTTGTTGTTGTTGTTGTCTTGGAGTTTTGGTGGCGTTTTCTAAATTATCATCATTATTCTTTCTTTTTTTATTAACTAGTGCTACCGCTACAGTTTTTCTGCTGGGTAATGCAGGGCTTTGACAGCATCCAGGATTTGCATGCTGGTGCAAGTCTTGCTAGTGCACCTTGTGCAAGCCCTGCACAACTGCACTTCTGGTGGAGAGATGATTATACTCCCTTTCCTTGCTTGACCAGACTGCCAGAAGTTCACTTATGAATACGAGCCTGGAGTAATGTTTGTAGGCTAAGGTCAGGCATGTAATAATCTCTGATACTTATGTCCATTCATCTGCCAACATGCTGTCTGCAATCTGAAATGTGTTTCTGTTTTATGCCTACATTGTCTCAGTGATGAAAGAAATTTCCAGGAGAGTACGAGCTGGCCTACAGAGCCAGCAGTTACTTGTTCTTCCCTGGGTCCTGTTTTCAATATAAGTCCTTGGTTTAGGTTATTGTTTCTCCTTTTTCCTCTTCATTCATTCTAGCATTCCATCTTGCCATGCAATTGGAGCTATTCAACTCAAAGATTAAAAGGATTCATGAAAACGCTCAAAGACGAAGCTGGGTTGCTCACTGACGCGGACTCTGTGTCCTGTTTTATATGAATTAGGGAATAGTAGTTCCTCTGAGAAATTATTCTCCATTCAGATCCTCAGGAAATGTACCCTGATTGGATACAAATGAGAGAAATGAAATGCAGATGATTCCTTTTTAGCTATAGCTCCAAGGAGGCCCATGAAGCACGGATTTCTTTGGTCATCTACCTTCTGGTAGATCTTCCAGGGTTGTTCCTACCTGCTCATGTTTGCAAGCATCACACAGGTTTTCTCTGACTACACCAACAAGACAGACAGTGAAAGAAAGCAGGCATCTCTGTCTTTCTGGTTTTCAAGGTCTAATTCTGCCAAAAACTTTCGAAAGTCACAGTAACTCAGTTCCAGAAGTCAGCACATCCTTACAAATAAAAATGCAGATTCAGCCTGCCTACATATTGCCAAACTCCATGTATGCAATGTTTCCTCTTTGCTGGCACCATCTCTTTGGAAGTGCCTGTGCTGTAAGAAATACCAGGCACAGAAGTTTAGCTGGAAATCAGCAGTGATCTTGTGAACTGCCACTTGTGCTTCTCTTGCTATTTTGACTTCTCTCGCTGCATTAGAAAGTCAAAAGGAAACAACGTAAAAAGAAAAAAAGAACACTCAAAAAACCACAGACATTGACACAGCAAAAATCAGGTTCCTCCTTGCTTCCCAAGATACTAAGATATCGGTCTCAAAAGCGTAGTCCTGCTATGTCAAGACAAACATTTAGTGGAAAATCTTTATTCCATTCTTTAGCCATATCACGGGACAACGTGTGCTCTCATCAGAGGAAAAATTACAACAGAAGGGCAAACACTGTCTTTTCTTTCACATGTTACCCGATCCGATTGGCCCCTCTGATTTGGTAATAAGGAAGAAACACCAGAAAACCTTTATTGCTGAATGAATATTTTTGTTGCAAGAACAAGGATGCTCTACTCATACTACCCTTCATACAAAAAATACCAGGCAATCTTAAAGAGGCTTCTTGAAATAAACTACTCTAAATAGAATACAATTAAATCATTAAAACAATCCCCAAAACCAAAATAAACCAACAAAAACCCCCACTCATCCCTCATATGTTGATAATATGACTATCTCCAAACTAGAGTTCTAGTTCCCCAAAACCAAGACCAGACAAGGGATTCAATGTACTCCAACGTGAAGTTCACCCCACTGTTGAGTTGGAAAGTGTTTCACACAACGTAAAGATGGATGGTAGTATAAAACTAATGTAAGAGTAGACAGATCAGCAGTTTGGTCCATGGCCAAAGTCTGTTTCCACCCCTGGAAACCCAAAATCGCAAAGGACTAATGTAAAAAAATATAATGACAGATCAAAGCTACCTGATACCTCCCAAGTTCTCTAGCTCAATGATCTCTACAGCCATCGAAGGTGCTCAGAGCTGTACTTTCTTTGTGGCCATATTCTTAAACGTCCGGTTTAGGTAAAACAGTTTATCATTCCCAGGCAATGATGGATATCCTAGCTGCAACCACAGCTGTAAAGACAGTGTCGGGATTATTTTGAGCATCCATCACCTACCAGGCTTGAGCCTTGTGTCTCATCTGTCACCTAAGTAGGGGGTGCAAATCTCATTATAGCCACCAGAGTGAGTCATGTGTTACAACTTCTGTGCACGTCCATTACAGTCAAGAATAGCCTCCCAGTTCCTCCAGACAGGATGGCAGAGATGGATGGAAATCTCTCTTTGATCCGGGGAGTTCTTGCTCTACCTCCAGTTTGTCTCCAGTTGCCTCCAAGGTCATGCTGTCAGGACAGGGATGGCACACCACCCCCCATCACCCCCCCCTTGCATATGAATCTCATCTCCCCTCCTCCAAAACCACAGTCTACACATGTTTGCTGTTACTTCCAGATGTGTCCACAACTTGAAAGCAGTGATTTGAGAGGAAAAAAAAAACCCTAAAACATTTTGAGTTAGCAGAGACGAGTCCCCCTTCCCCTCCCTTTCCTTCAGCATCTGTCCAGATCGTCTACATATGCATGTAACAGTTCTAGGGGTCTTCATAACACACCACAGAAATGTCTGCATGTGGACAGATGAGAGAGACAACGCAATTCTGATTCTTGTTATACTTATAGGCTCACTCTCTGCTCAGAATTCACTCCTAGAGATCTTTGGCTAAAGCCCTGCTAGCAGATATCTAACAAGAGGCCAGTCTGGTGTCCTTCCCTATTCTGGAATGAAACAGATTCCTGCAAAACAATGGAAGTGATGGCACTGACTTGGACTTGATTGCCTCAATAGATGCAACAGCACGTACAACACTAATATATCTTAATCCTACTGTCCTCACTCATGCAATTCGGGCAAAAGACTCTGTCCTGCAGACATTTCCAGCCCTGGGTCTTTCTTCAGTAGCCAGACTGGGGGTCCCTTTTGGTGGCTGGTAATGTGGATTGTGGTGGGCAGGCATACAATGTCATTTGTGTGGTGCTGCAGACTTTGAAATTTCCCTTGAAGAGGACAGAAGGCGGAGAGAGAAGGGAGACAGCCTGACTCACACCAACACCTGAAGCATTTTCTCCATGCTGACATGGAGAGCGTTCACCCCAGTTGTGGGAGTTGTTCTCAGAGCAGCTCTCTTCCCCCATCAGCTGGTGACAGCCTACCCCCTCCACGCCCTGTGCTGTGCTGTGTGGGAAGTTAATTTAGAAGCCAGCTTCACCATCTGTGGACTACCCCATGCTGGGATAACCCTCAGCTGGGGAGATCTGTTGTCTTTCCAGAGTGGCGCAAAGAAATGGGAGCGTGGGAGAGAACACGGATCTGAGAATCCCTCTACGTCCTTAGCGAGTTTCTCCATGCATCCCTCAGACTCCACCTCTTCCACCCAAAGTACCTAAATGTGTCCCTATAGTGATGTCTGCTGTTGACATCAGAGCAGACTTGCAGCAGCAGGAGTGCTGCTGCCCTCAGCTGAGTCATGCCTCATGAACAAAGGGGATTTTGACCAGTGTTATTTTATTATTTTCATTATTTCATTCATCATCTTAATTTCCCTCTCTCACTCCTGGCCAAAAGAGAAAGACATACACACACATACACAAATAAAAAGGGTGGGGAGTGTGGGGGGGAACTGCCAACATGGTCCACATCTGGAAACTGATTTCCCAACCCCAGAACAAAGAGCTCTGAAACTGTGGCTTCAAGTCTCCTGTTTGTGTTCTCCTATTATGTAAAAAGTCCTATAATAAAATCTAATGGAGAAGCCCAAGAGTCAGCAAGAGTTATTTGGAATTTATTAGCGGGTGAGATCTATTCAAGTTCTTGTAGAACTGTACATTGGACTTACAGAGCTATTAAGCTCAAAAAAGCTGCAGGAGCATGACAGCTTTTGGTTCCAGAAAACTTCTCCCTATAGATCAGGCTTGGCTTAAATCACCTCTTTAATCCCAGCTAAACTACTGTGCCATTTCTGTAACTTTCCAGGTTCAGAAATATCACTCTTACCAAAATTAAGTGTTGTGCAAGGATGGGAAAAAATTATGGAAACACAAAGAGAATCCTAAGGGGAGAAAAGGAAAGAAAACAGAATTAGAATTCATCATTTTTCTGCAAGGGAAATGGGGACACATACTTCCTAAGAAAGCTTAGAACATGGGTCATTTTTAACAATGGGAAGTTTCTTGGAATGGGTTAAAAATCTACTCCTGACACTTCTAACAGAAAAGGATTTTGCAAGTCAACAGAAATGTTCATGTGTGGGGGGGAGAATTTCAAAAACATTCAGTTTTTAATTTGAAAAACTGTAACCCCATAGCATTTCAATGGGAAAAAAAATGCATGCATTGTTGAGAAATGGCACAGTGTACCCCACTGGGACAGAGAGAAAAGCATTATTAGTTGAGAATTGTTGAGGGGAGAACAATTATTTGAGGGCTTCAGAAGAAGATGCTACTCTGACCTGCTTGACCACATACAGATACGCCCAAGAGCCACATATACGTCAGCCAGCGCTTCCATCTCAGGTCTCCCGAACGGCAGCCCAACACACTGGCACTACGCTGAACGTCAGGGCTCACGTACAGCATGGATTTATCCTTTAGCGCTGAGCCAAAGCGATCTAGGAAGAGACATCACAACTGGATGCATATGAAGGAAGACACACTGTCCAACAGTCTTTTGGTCATAAACCCTAGCCTCCACCCACTCCCCACCCCCCTTCTTTGATGTTATTTAGCTGTGCTTATGTTCAGTGTTGAATCACTGGACCTAGACTTTCATCTAGACTCTTGGGATGTGTTACAGGGATGGAAAGAGAAAGGCACAGCTTAATAACACTTTCCAAGTACAAGGGAGAGGAGATTCTTGGAAAATCAGGTTAAGATCGTCCAAAAACCTTCTTCGAAGAAATGTGGCAAACTGTATATAGCTAACCATTTATGGTGGAGATGGAAGTTAGACTGCCCTTGAAGGCAAGCGGCTGCTGTCCAGACAGAGGTCTTAATCATCATTCCAGTTAGTCACTGAAAACTAAACACATCATAAGTAGGTGGGGGAAGAGGGCTATTCCAAATAAATAGCCTCATTATTCCACAGGAACTGTTCTAGCTCATATATGTTTACCTACATTTGTATTAAAAAAAAAAAGGCATTGAGCCAAACCATGGATCCAGAACTTGAATTCTGAAACCAGTCTTCTTTCTCCATGACTGGAATTGTTCAAACAAGAACAGAATTGGTCAAACATTGATTTTTTTAAATGAACAGTGGTTTTTCTTCAAAAGAAAATTAACTTATGAGCAGTTTCTTATCCTCTCCCTCAATTTTTTTCTAGTTTTTCAGTAAAAAACAGAAAACAAGAAACTGTTTTTCAGCCTTGTCTTCATTCTTCTTCTGTTGCCTGCCTTTCTATGGCAAAACAGTAACAGCTGATGAGAAGGTGAGAGGGAAAACAAAACACATTTGAACTAACAAATTATTTTCATTTATACCTTTTAAAGCTGGAAGTTCTCGGAGCTGTTTTCTGCTGTTTTTCTGAGATGGCTTCCAATTTTTGCCTTGCTTGCATTTTTTCTGTCAACAAAAAATGCTACTAGGAGCCTATTTGTATTGCTCTGGCCTCTCTTAACATATCCTATGAAGCATTCCTGCTATCTCTGGATATGCCCAGCACTCAAACACAGCCTAGATGTGGTCCAGTGACTTAACACACCATTCACCACATGCTACCTCTGTTTTTCTGTGAAGCACTAGATCTTAGAGGCGCTCTTGGTCTCTAACACACAATGCAACCTTTCATTACCAGACCTACCTCTGTCACACCCTGCCCAGAGCAACGCAACTTTAGCACATGCTCAGCCTCAGGCCTTCACACCCTGCAGCTTCCCCTCTAAAACAATCTTTTCTCTCACTTACAAGCAGCAGAAGCACATATTCAGCCAGCTGGTTTCCAGCCCAGAGACCCAAGTTAACCAGCTGAAGACAAGGTCTTGCATTCCCCCCCCACTCCCCACACTTCCTCATGCTACTTGTGTCCCTCCCAGGGTGTCAGCTCACTTCAGCATATGGCACTCCATGTTGCAACAGTTAATCCATTTCTTATATGTCAGGTGTTTCAGTCCACAAAATGTATGATTTTTATTAATAAAAATGGTTTCTAGACTCTGTGCTTGTGTAGGAAAACTTGGATATGATGCTTGAATGTAGATCCAGGCTCACAAACCAGACAGCAGCAGTAGAGAAGTAGATATGTATTTCAGCCTTATGATTTTTCATCCAGCATCACAGTCTGTCAAGACTTGACTCATGAGTTTTGAATGCTGGCAAGGCTGGTAATACTAATTGTGAGCTTTGTAAGGTTTCAGCTCAAGCTTGTGATGCTGATATCTTTTTCAGCAAGTCAAGTCTGTTGAGCATCTCCGCAGAGCATCGGAGACAGCACGCACAAGTCCCTCATCACCCATTCTTGTCCAAGCCAGCCCCCTCCCTTAAGGACATGTGCAGGATAGAGCAATCCTCCATGGCTGCAAGAGCAAGACCCAGTCCTGCTTCTCACAGGAATCCATGAGAATTTTTGCCTTTAGCACATTCATGGAGACAGGGTCTTGCCCAAAGCACATACCAAGGGAATGAATCTTCCAGAAATATGAATTCTCTTTGCCTCATACCAAAACATTCGTAGTAAGATCAGGCAGCACTCCACAGCAAAACATTGGCAAGAGGAAACACTAATAAAAACTAAGACACTAAAAAACAGCAAGAAAAGCCTCCCAGAAGAAACAAACATAAGAAGAATATGCTGCCCATTCAGTGAAAAAATGCTAACAAATTAATGCTGTCTCATGATGATATTGAAATATTTACAGGAAGAGAGCACAGAATTTTGGCTAGCAAACACAAAGAGTATCTATCACAACTATTTTCTCTGCAGAAATAAAAAAGAGAGATAAAACAGAGGACGAAAAGTAGGGGAGTTAGAGGCGGGTGAAAGAAAGGAAACAGAAAAGCAGGGGAATATGGATTAAGAAACTGATTTAAAGGAAGCAAAAGGGAAGGGTGAGATGGAGAGTGAATAGATTTCACAGCAAGTAGTGCTACTCCCTATTTATCTGCTGGTAGCCAGGTTAATTGGCATCTCCCTCACATGACAGAGGCTTGTCCCCTTTGCCCACAAAAGCAGCTGATTACCAACAGAGGCTGCCAACAGCACGCACAAAATGTATGATGCCTGATGGGACAACTGAATGGAAAGAGTTTGTCAGTTAATTTGTTCTGTAGTCATGTCATTGTAGATAATTACATGAGTTGGTTCCACAGCCTGAGCTTTCCTTAGCCAGTAATCCCCATAATTCATGACTGACAGTTGCATAACGTAGCTGTCTATGACTTCATCGTGTTGCACGGAAAATGTTCTTTAGATATGTACGTGCACAATGACTCACTTTTACACCTTGGGTTGACATTGGCAACCTCAGACAAGCCTATTGGAAAGACAAAGACAGTTCTTGTGAGGTTTCCATGTTGTAAGGGTAGGCACTGAACAACGGAGGATGCAGGAGAAGGCAGGAAAAGGTAGCCCTCAAGGATTCAGTTCATGTTTGCAATGGTAGAGTGCATTGGCACAACGAAGCACTCCAAACAGCAGCTCTTCTTCACCAACAACCAATGACTAAAAAGTCCAAGGCAGATAGTTCATTTTGATGCCATAAGTGAGGAAAACAGAAGTACTTTGTATAGGACTTGAAGACCACAAGGAGGAACATGCCAGGAAGTTCTCAAGAACAAAGACAAGCTTTTCCATTTAGAGAGATGGCATTTCAGAATCAAGAGTCAGCAGAGACAGCAAAGTGCTGTGGAACAGCCTGAATCAGAAGAGGAAACATTATGTAAATAAGCACTCAGACTCATTTGGGAGGAATAAACAAAATATACTGTAAATACAGGCACAGAGGACATGGGATCTTCCAACCAGGGCCAGACAACAGAGCAGTTCTCTCAAGACATCTCTACTCTGGAGGCACACTAGAAATGTGAGCTGTAAACAGAAGATTAAACAGATGCTTTCTCCTCTCCACTGGAGAAATTGTGACTAAGAAGGTGTTGATCAGTTTTTCCCAATTCCTTCTGTAATCCGATAAGTCTTTAAGAAAAATAAAAGGAGGATTTCAGAAGCATGGTGGAACATAAGCCCACTCATGCATCCTGCATGAAGAAAGGATGATGCCCAAAGAGAGGACTAATGGAAATGTTTCAGAGAAATGTTTTCCCTGACCAATGGTCTATACAGTGGATAAAAATAATTATCACAGTCCTACTAATTTTGGTAACTTGGTTCTTTACAGAAAATAAAGATGAACAGGTAAAAAGAAAAAAATCAAGCCATTTTATTTTACTGAAGAAAACCTGAATTTCCTGTTTAGAATTCTATTTCATCTTGATATATATATGTTTTCTCTGTGTGTAAAGTCTTTACTTCACAGACTTGAGTGCTTCATTCAATATTGGGGGGGGTGGGGGGTGGGGGGGGGAGTAATCCTTGTAGACTTTACTTCTGTAAGGAAGCCAGAAGAAAACAAAAGTTCCTACATTCTTTATGTCTTCCTTGCCATTTCAGTCATCCACCCAAAACAACCTCAGTCATTTCTAAAAAGGATGCACCCACTTCACAGGCAACCTGGAACAGATGCACCCACAGGAGTCTCTCAACCACATGACAAAACTTCTGGCAACTGTGTAAGAGGTTGCAAGTAGCACCAAGACCTCCAAGAAACCCAGAGTTAGTGCTAAAAAGATGGGAACAAGCAAGGTCCGTTGTAGCTGGTTGTATCTCCACAGATGCAATGAAGGGAAGACAAGGTGATAGAGGACATGTATCTCCTAAATGAGTGTATACAAGGATCCTGCAGCTGATATTGGTAGCAGCTGGACTTGCAGTTGTCCTCACCTCATCATGGCATAGCTATGGAGAAATTTTTTTTCCATCTGACCTTGAACCTTTCCAAGTTGGCCTTGACCTCATGGGAGAGAAATCGCAGCTGCTGATCATGGCACCTATTTGTTCATATTTTGCCAAACTAAAGGTGAGCCAAGAGCAATACACAGCCACTTCAAGGAGTCTTAAAGGTCACTTCAAGGCTCTACACCTTCACGAAGGCTTAATAGAGAGATCACCCTGCTGTACCCCAGGGAATACTCACCACAGCTGTGCCCACTTCTTCCCACATCCCTCTGGCCCTGCTGCAATAAGTAACACCCATTCATGTGCCTGACAAGCCATGCTGCTGCTCCCCTGACTGGAGCTACTGATTACCTTAGATCAGTATAAAAAAAACCCCCACCACTCTCCCTTGGGTATCACACAGTGCATTCCAGCTCCTTCCCAGTCAGTGTTTGTGCCGTGGTTTAAATATGTGAAGCGTTATATAAATGCTAACTATTATTATAATGTTCCCCTCCTTCCAGTCAACTCCCCCCACAGACACATTCCCCACCTCCCATTTTAGCACGTTCATGGCATCAGAAATTACCCTGTTTTCATTTACCCTGCCCTTTGCCATTTGATCCCAGCCCTCAGAAGCTTTAAATAGTCTGCATTATTATGAAGGCTTGTTAGAACTTGTCCCTAATCACTCCAGGAATAATCCTTGATAGCTTGTTTCAGACTGCATGCGAATGTCTGTGCAACAACAGGGCTCTAGCTTGCTTAGGTCCTTCCTAGAAGGGGAGTTAAAGCTCTATGCCCAATACACAATTAACGGCACATCCCGGGGACCATACACAGCCCTGAACCCACTGTTGTGTCTGTGTATGCTAAAGCTCTTCTCAGGGAAGATCTGAAATGAAAAACTACTACATCCTGGAAAAAGAACAGGATGACTGTATTATTCATTGATAGATGATGAGCAACAGAAATCAACCTACCTTTTAAATACAGGGACACCAAAAATGGTGCAGTCCACACTTCCCAGAACCATGCTCTTTAGAGCTGATCATAGGGCTTAACACCCTTTGTCTGGTGCACAAGAATTCCATCATTCAACTCCGAAATACAAGCTCTCCCCTCTCTCTCTACTGGATTTACAGCCCCTGTTGTCTACCTTTTGACTGAGAAAAGAAAGGGAGAAACCCGGTGCTGAATAAAACTGTTTCTTGAAGGTTGGCAATTGTTATTTCAGTATCATCCATGTGAAAAAATCCCAGGGAAGCTAAATCTACTTTTCTGGCTTGGGTTCCAGCTATAAACTTAGAGGAAAACAAATCACACAATAGCATGATGGTGCTGAGATTCATGCCATGTAGTGTCTACCTTGAAGGTGAAGTATCTCAGGAAGGGCAAACAGATTACCAGACCTTGTTTACCTGGGGTCACATTAGCCCACCAAGATAAAGCTTCTGGTTTTTGGAGATTTTGTATTTATACACTGACAATATCATCTCACCCATTACATTCTCATGACACCATATGTACCAAAATGATAAGCAAGAAGCAGCTGAGAAAGACATGCTAAAATAATATCATGACAAAATGCCTTTGGACCATAGCTCAGCATCTGGTTTCCCCCACCATGCGGCCTTCATGTTTTTGGATGATCTTGGAACATTTTGCTGGGCATCTCACCATCTCTAGGGCACTAAAGGCAGTATCTAAAGGAACTAAGGTGCTTGTCTTTCATCTCCCAAACACTTCACAAGTATCAAGGAAGACAAAGACCATGCAGAGTATTTTGGAATCCAGATATTTTAGCTGAGATCAATATCCAGTAGCTTAGTGCCTGGGCAAATCATTTGCAGCACTTCTATTTATTATTTGGAATACCATGATGAAATCAGCACTTAACAAAAAGGGAATAAGGGAAGCTGACTAAATGCCTGAGTGGAAAAAGGGCAGCAAATTGAAGTAAGTATTTTGTATAGCCGCATGAAGCTATATGAACTGGAACTGAGATAGGAGTTAAGCCCTAAGACACCGGGCACCAGAGGTGCCCATGGCATGGGACTATTGAAGAGATCACAGGATGTTTGGAAAAGTTTTCAACCTTGCTGGACAAAGTCCATTTTCTTGATGTGAATTTAGCCCATTGGCTTCCAATATGGCCACAGCAGTCAAAACTATGAAATAATATTGCAAAAACTCTTTTAAGGGAAAGATCTTTACGTTGCTGTAGTCCACAGAAGATTTCACAAAGGAAGTTTCATTGTTCAGCACTGCAGACATCCACACAGAGACAGGCAGAGGTGAATTTATCATATTAATGAGCACAGAGTGACAGAGCCAAGCATGAAGGAACTCTGATATTCTGGCCACGGAGCAAAATGCAGCTATTCAGTGTCATTTCATGCCTTGCATCCCAGGCTGCAAACCTGGGGTCACAGGAGGGGGAAAACTCAGGTGCTTTCGGAAATCAGAAAATTGTGCCCTAAAACAAAGACAGTCTCAAAACAAGTTACTGCAGAAGACCAACACGGCTTCCTGATGGGCAGAACCATACGAGGACCAGCACTATCTGCCTTCCTTCAGTAAAGGTGCTGACAAGCAGGGAAGGAACTCAAGCATGCTCAACACTGAAGCACAAGACATGTTTCACCAACACACAAAATCAAGTTTTGCACAAGGATAAATTCAGAGCAGAGCAGCACAGCCTGAGGCTGTGTCTCCCCAGAGATAATGGCTCCTTGCAATACTGTGAGTGAGCAGTTACAGAAACCATGGCAGTGACACACTTAAGGAAACAATGTTTTTCAACATACACAAGGAAAAACCAGCCTGAAGAGGAGAGGAAAAGAGCTATTCAAAACCTACCTACCTAAATGTGTGAAAGCGGGTCCTACTTCAAAGTTGGCCCTTGAGATAAAAATACAATAACAAGCAGTCATTCCTAGAGAAGGTCCCCTCAAAGAAGAGCCTGAGGACACTGGGAGCACAGCCTCGCTCTAACGGATGTTCAAGTAAACACACAGGGGGGTCCTCAACTATTTCACCATGTGGACCTCACTGAGATGTCCAAATTAGAAACTGAGACTCCCTGCAAACTCCACAGAAAGAGGCAGACATTTTTTCAATGTGATTCAGAGCCCAGAGGGCAGAAACCTAGCTCCTGTTCCACTTATGTGGTCCATGCCACCCCCAGAGGTGCCTTCCCCTCCTCTCAGCCTACACTCAGAGCACAAACAGCTTGACTTAAGCTCCTATGTTAAACGGCAAATATAACTCAACAACAGCAAACCACTGAACTCTCTACATGGCAAGCATGGTATAAGCACAAAGGGAAGTGATGGATAATCTGAGATTGGGAACCTAATGCTGCCTCACAGGCTGGAATGGTGGAGCTGTGGCAAACACTATTCTTTATTTTTAGGATTTTGACAAAGTCTGGCACATACTAAAGATGGAAGGAGAATCAACTTCATCCATCAGTAGGCATGCATATGAAACAGATTCCTGTTCTCAATGGGAGAGTAAGAGCTCAGCTAGTCCAGATGATAAAATTGGATCTTCTATAGAGGTGCTATGGGGAGAGTGTACAATAACTGGAAACAAGAAACAGGAGACTATACTGAGCTTAAAGACTAAAAGGTGCTGATTATACCTGCATGAACAGTTGTTGTGGTCATGGCTGAACTGGAATTTTAAAAAGTAGTTTCATCTCTAGAGGCATTCAGCATCAGTTGCCACTGCCACGCAGCACATGAATTATTTAGCCATAGTTAATTATCGTGCTTTTGACAGGTTATCAGCCAGGAAAGCCACATTCTCTTCAAGCATAAAAATATAAATAAAGAGGAACAGCAGAGGTAAAACTGCTGAACAGAATTTTGTACATTGGACATTGTAACACCTTATCAGGCCCCAGACGCATGAGATCAGAAATGCCAGCTGGAACCCACGGGGCTTATCTGGGCACTCAGAGGCATAGGAAGAACAAGACCCAGAGGAGTTTTATTCTATATGAATCCCTGAATGCTGCCACTGTAGATAAGGAGCAAAGTCCCAGGTTCCACTAAGTCAATGACAAATCTCTGTTTGACTTCATTTGGGCTGGGATTTCCTGACCAGCATCCAAGAGTAAAATCCATGCTAAGCACAGGAAAAAAGGAGCAGAAATGACTGAAGCTGTGAACAACTCCTTGCTGAATTTATTTTGAGGTCAGCATGAACCTATCTGTGTTAGATGGGTTTTCTGGGGGGAGGGGTGTGTTTCTCAGTGGGTTTTGTTTTAATTTGCTGGGATGGGTTTGGGTTGGTTTTATTTTTTTGGTATATGATGATGTTTCCCTGTGCATAAAGTCAAAAAGTTTAACAGCACACTTGCTGTAAGAGGAGGTTCTTGGCTCCTGGGACAGGAGCCCCATGTGATGAGAGTTACAGAAGCATCAAATCACAGTGATATGCCAAGAGAAAAGAATCCACTGGACCACTAACAAACAAGAAAATAAAACCAGCAAGCAGTGTTCTATGAAAGTAACAGCTATCCTGCCATCTTACACAAGACACTGATTTGCTGGAAGGAAGGCTGGGGCCCACAGCAAGCTGTCCCAGACTGTTTCCTGCAGGTGGAGGCTCACTGCGTCACCCATGGGCTGGGGTTTGGCCACGGACATCCCTTCATCCAGCAGGAAACGGGGGAGGCATTCACACAGAAATAAGGAGACCTCCCTCCCTACCCTTTGAGGGCATCCAAAATGTGCAGGGCTATGCTTGCCTGTGATAAGACATAGACTTCAGACACATGAGAAAAAAAACAGGGACCACTCTTAAGCATTAGGGTAAAACCCCCACCTCTCATCACCTGTGACACGCTACCTGCTCGGGGGGCCTTTCCTACTGCCATATCAGACTACATGTAACAAACTTCAACCTGCTGCTGGCTTTGGGGCTGCTTTCGAAAATAGTCCAAATTTCAAGGGAAGGAGAAGTAAGCACTTTCCCAGTTTCTTCTGCTTGTTTTTTCATGGAGTAGCAGACTGTGACTGCCCTGTTGTGGCTGTGACAGCAGAAGGAACAGGGGAAGGAGGGACTTTCACAAGGGTGCTATGTGCCCTGCCCATGAGTTGTGCCAGCAGAAGCCATGCTGAGACCAGCATGGGGGAACATCTTACCTCTTCCCAGCCACCACAGCGACCATTCCGTCTGCCTCAGCCACTTCAGCCCAACACCTACAGAAAGGGGGTCTCCCCCAGCTACATCACAGCTGCCCAGAGAGATACAGAGCATGCCAGTGCCACCAGGAGAGATGGGTAAGGGTTGGTTTTGTTCTTCATTGGTGCCCCCTCTCCCTCACACTGGGTGTGTGGGCTTTTTACAGTGCCAGTTAAGTGCACACTGGGGCTGGGGTGGAGGTGCAGCACACCAAACCCCCGTCTTGCTGCCTCCATACTGTCACCTTCCATTAAGCAGCTGGTGGCTGGGAGAAGGGGAGGGAAAAGCCAGCAGCATGTTTAGTTTGCTGTTTTTGTGGGCACTTTACAACTTCAAAGGCTTCCCTCTGGTTCACAGGGGGCAAGGGGCAGAGGTCAGTAGGCACAGTTTGACCTCCCTTTCACCTCCTCCCCAAAAAGGGAGAGAGAGACACACACACACACACAGAGGAAGGAAAGGAAGATGAGATCCTGGCAAACACTTTTATCCTCTAATCTTTCTTCGCCTTAGCGCTGTGGAGGCTTTGTCCAGACGACAAAGTGCCCTTCAGAGTCTGACACTTCCAACCTGGACTCTTCTTCCTCCATCTCCTCTCCCAGGAGGAAATAAAGCAAAGCAGCAGCAGCACAAAACAGAAGAAACCAACCAAACAGCCCTCACAAAAAAAAAAAAAAAAAAAAAAAAAAAAAAAAAAAAAAAAAAGAAAGAAAAAAAAAGAGTAGCCCTGCTCTTTGGGTTTTCTCATTTTTTTGATTTTGGGTTGTTTTGGTTTTTTCTTCCCGACAGCTAGATATCCATCTATCTATATAGAAGTCCCGCTATTGCTCATAAGGGAGGGAGAAAACAGGCATGATTGTTCAAGATCCAGCCTGGGATGTGAAAAATGCATTTTCTTGTCTTTAAAGACAGCATTGTTGTATTTATTTATTTATTTGTAATGGCGAGGTCGCTAGCCCTGGGGCACTGAGGAATAAGTTCGAGTTTCAGAAAGCTCTCCACAGCTGGTGATTATATCCCTTGCAGTGTGTACAAAGACATTGAGAAAGCAGCAGAGAAAGTAAACAGTATCACTTCTGGGGATGAAGGGGGAGAGAAGGAGGGGGGCAGAGGAGGAGGAGAAGAGAGGCAGATGAAATTTAAACTGGCGACCAGCCCAGCCACCAACTTAAAACAATACAGCGAGAGGAAGCCAAAAAGGAAAGAAAAACAGAGAGGAGTGTGTGTGGAGACACTCTCTATGTGTATGTGTACACATGTTCATGTGTGTGACAGAGCGCGTGAAGCAAAGCAAGAGCAAAGGAAGGGATGAGGTTGCAGGCTGAGGTTTCAGAAGCCATCTCTGGGGGTCCATCATGAAGCAGAACAGCTTGCAGGGAGAAATTCTGGGGGCACAGTCATCATCCCCAGTGTACATAAATCTACAAGCATTTCTAATCAAACTGGCAAAGCATAGCTGTTCACCTCTCCCAGAACAAGAAGAGGAAAACCACAGGGTCTGGAATCAGCAGTCCCAACCTTGTGTCACCTCTTGGTGAAAACCCAAAAGGGACAAGAAAATAGCAGGCAGATCAAGACCAAGATCTAATGATTGATGCTCTCTGTGTTGGTGCAATGCAGACTTGAGCTATGCTTGTCTTTCAGCTAGCCCTGGGAATCACGCTCTTACTCAGCTCGAGGCAGTTTCATAGTAAGCTAGTGCCTTTCTCAAGCATTTTCGCTTGACACTATGGGAGAGAAAGCAGAGTCATAACCAGGTGGTGCTCTAGAGCTCCAGATGTTTTCTGTGTTTACAGCACAGGGTACAAACTAGATGCAGTTTTGTCCAAGCCTATGCAAGCTATCCTCACACAGACTGGTCCTGGATGCTGGCTGAGGCTCAATCCTCACCTTCAAATAGGTCTGGCTGTGTTAGATCTTCTCTGGTCATGTTGACCGTGATCTCACTGGAATGAGGTTAGTCATCTTAGCATAGGGGAAGGGAGAGGCAAGTTTTTTTGGATCATTTGCATGGGAAAGGCTAACAAACCCTCTTTTATAGATGTCTATATGTGGACCTCAGCAGAAACGTAGGTGGAAAGACACTGTACCTTAAAAGGACCAGGCCAGCGTATCCTTCAGAGTGCCCATCCAGCTTTCTGCTGCCTTTCACACCAGGAGACAACTAACATCCTGCAGGTTGATTTGTCCTCCAAAGTACTCCAGCAATCATCCTCTGCTCCAAGAAACAGCACAAATCTTAAAGCCATAGCTATAAGTCTTAGTGAACCATGGCTCTCCCCTGACACAGGACAGCAGCGATACAGCAATGCTTCTGGCTGAGCTTCAGCATCCCTGGTGGTACTTGATAGAATAGGTTAAGGACCACAGACTCTGAGGGCTTACTACTTAGTGCATTGCTTCTTTGATTTAAAGGCCTCACCAGACAAGCCTTACAGCTAACCTCCCTAGCACAGCCCTTCTCTGACTGGCAGTTAACCCTTCTCTGTATGCCATCAGTTTGGGGAATGAGGATGCATCATAACAGGGGCCCATTTATGCTATATTTTGCAATTTTTACATATGGCCTAGACCAGAAGCAGGCATCAGTGATAGATACAGCAAACAGCACTGCACATTACAAAGGATTCTTCAAGCCTTGAGCTGAATCCATACCAAACCTTCACATCTGGCAGCTTCTCCAAGGGCTTCTTGCTCCCTGTCTCCTTGACACAAGATGCATTTAAAACCTGCTACAAATGACTCTTCAGGGTGTAGGGTGATGATAAATCAGGTCTTAAGTACCCCCATTGGGAACGGCCAACAGTTTAACATTTCTTATAGAGCTCAGTGACCAGTGGTACTGAAACCAGTTATCACTTCATCTCCACCACAGACACTTGACAAATTATGCACTAGTTACTCACAGGTAGTTTTGTGCTGGAATAATGTAAGTTGCAACAGGAGAAAATCTAGTTAGATCTTAGGAAGAAGATTAATAGTTAAGGTTATAGTCAGACACTGAAATAGGTTGTTCAGAGAGATCATGGGATCTCCATCCTCAGGAAGGCTCAAAAATGGACCGGACAAGACACTGAGCAACCTGATCTCCTTTGACCTTGCCCTGAAAGAGCTTAAACCACATGACCTCTGGAGGACCTTTCCAACCTATGTTAGTTTGCGACCAGGAAGGCCACGTCAGAACCTGCCCAAGATACATACAGTACCTCACGTCCAAGTACAAACATCAGCATGGAGGCACCCCTGTTGGGGGTTTCCAATACAAATATCGCCGTGGTTACCTTTTGATTAAAACAAACTCAGTACTACATGTCTATTTTCCAAGGGTAACTATGCAGTCAAGCTGCAACAAGATATCTGAGTGCATTAAACCTCCAGGTATTGGGCTCACAACCACTGTATTCATCACCAACTGCATCCAGACCCTACAGAAGGGGAGTTCCAGATACCTGAACCCAGCAGACCAGTGCATGCACTAGCACACTTCAGGTGTCCCTGCCACCCCAAATGGGCAGCACCTGGTGTGCAGATGAAGGACAGGAACAGACCACCAGTCTTACCTCTATTCAAACCTTGAGCAAAGAAAATCTCACTGGCTAAATGACAACTCCATGCCTACAGTAAGAAAAAAATCGGTTTAGTTTCAAGCAAGTGGGTCCATTATCACTTTCTGGAAGTGTGCTGAGGTTTCTTTGCTGGGGGGAAAGAAAAGTTTTATAGAAAAACTAGTGTCTTCACCTACCTGGGCACGTGGCTAACATATATAAAGATCACCATCTAGCGGCTTACAGGGAAGATACCATCTGTCATATGTCTGCAAGTTTGATGACCAATAAAGTTATTGTTACAACATATTACAAATGATTCTTGCATTCAGCTCTTAAGAAAGCTAGGCAACTACACACAGACATGGACAAGTTTCTGACCCACAGAAAATGATGCCAATCCCTTTCAAGTGTCAAGCTTCAATCCCTGCCCCACCACCCTCTTCTCCATCTCCTTTACGCAGGATTTGGACACATGGTAAGGGATTTGCAACTGAAAGCCCCAAAATTAGGTTTCTAGTGTAAATCAGGCAAACATCTATTGCAGTTAATACAAGGAGTCAGATACAATCAGAGATCGATGCACCCCATCCTTTTGTATGGGGGAGAAGACAGACAGGATGAATCTTATTTATGAAATCCCACAGCCTGGAAAGCCAATTACCCAGCAAAAAAATGAAAGCCTCTGGAAAGCTTGGCCTGTGAGCAGCCCATGGATAGTCTATGCCAATCCTTTTCCATTTGCCTCACTGGAAATCATTCAGGTTGAAATATTCCTGATATACACCCCAATGAAAAGACAGATCTACAATTCTGACAAAACCTGTTCCATTGAAATAGTCCTTATAAGCTCTACTCTCTGTTCTTTGAGAAAAGATGGGGAAAGTCATCATTATAGGTAGCTCTCTAAAGTCCTACTTGGCCCAGGGAGTGCATTAACACTAATACGACTGTGATGCTCCCAGCACATGAGCTAGTCCAAAAGTTTCTTCAAATCTTTATGCTGGGACACACAGACCATCCCTAAAATACCACATGTGACCATTTATTTTGGAGACCTGTACAGAGATGAAGTACCACCAGTGCAGAGGTCAAACATTTTAGCGGCACTGAATGACTGAAGCTAACAGAGGACATGGTTTAGTTCTAGACTGCATTCTCCAGATACTCTACAGAAGCAGTCCACCACATTGTTGCCAAGTCAATACAGTGTCTTAGTACTAACACCAAATTATATATATGAAGGATCATTTTGGTACACCTTCATGTTATGTTTCAAGTTTTCCAGACTTTCAAAGCTCACACTACTATGCTCTGAGGAAACTTGTACACACTTCTGTACACAAACTCACCTATCACATTTCTAATGGCCTCCTTCAAAACTCTAAGCATACTGGAAAGCTTAATGCAAGTAGCTGGCATTAGTCTGCTGA